>NC_052239.1:158354-889291 GCF_013401445.1 Tripterygium wilfordii
GGAGCAACAAAAGAATTATTAGTCCAAAAGTATAGGGGTGATTACCTTTATTGCTGCACGCTTGAAAGGTGTGGCTCTAACATATGCCTTAACTAACTTATAGATTGAAATATCTAAAGGCACAGCATCGTTTTCATTTCGTAACCATGGGTGACCTGCCAATGCGGAGTTGTTTATGGATTTTTCATAATAAAAAGATAAATTACTCATTGGCAAAAAAATGGTTGAATATAGACTATAGGTATTCAGAACCAAAGAAGAGATATAGAGAATCATAACCTGGAAGTCATATATAAGGCTCCTAATATTTAGAAATAACTTACTTAGTGCTTGGGCAGCTGTCATTCGTTTTCTGTGGTCCTTGTTGAGAAGCCTTTTCACAAAATCTTTGGCTTCAGGTGAAACTGAAGGCCAAGGTGAATCATCAAAATTAGGATCAGCTCTTAGCACAGAACGAAAAATTCCAGACTCCGTCCTCGCCCAGAAAGGCCTGCTTCCACATAGCAGTATATATGTTATGACGCCAATACTCCACATATCTGCTTCAACATTATACGATCTATGGAGAACTTCGGGAGCAACATAGTATGCACTACCAACAATGTCATTAAGACGTTGATCTGAAAAAAATACAAGAATTGGATTTGGACATATATGCATAAACTTACAGTTGAAACAATTCAAAAAATTAAATAGGGAGAGACTGTCTAAGATATGTATAATTGAAAATGCCTTTCTGCAAAGACTAATCTAGAATACAAGTATTAAAAAAATAGTTTTTTAGTACAACAGATGTATGATTTTCAATGATACTTTTCTGGATTTATGATCTTTTAATAATAGACACAGACTAAGATAACATGAGACTCAGATGCATCATGCATCTCAATGACTCAAAGGGGGCAAACCACACACAAACTTGCACAACCATAGTCCACTATGAGAATCAAACTAGGACATAGCTAATCCAAATTCAAGTGCCCCCAGATCCATAAGCAAATGGCAGGGCTAACAAAGCCTTTATCCTCAATCACAATTATGTAAGTAAACACCGATTAAAGACGTAATGTAGTTAATAAAATCATAACTGGGTAAGCATCCCATGGATAAGAAAACAATACTACACAACTCATTTCAGATCATCATGCTAGTATGAATTGTTTACTAACTTATGCATTCGAGCATAAAATAGGGGTAATGGAATGGAAAGTATTACCTGGCCTAATAAAATCAGAGAGACCAAAATCAATTATCTTCATTGGAGCATTCTCATCCCTTGTGGTAAAAAGAAAATTCTGCCAAGTGGTTGCAAATTAATGGTTATTAGTTATCACAAAGCTAATGGCAGATTATACAACCACATATATCAACCAGTTTCAAATCTTGATATTCCAGATAGGACAAGCGGGTTAAATAGGGAAAAAAACATTGCCAACCTCTGGCTTTAGATCACGGTGGACAACCCCTTGAAGATGACAATAGGCAACTACACTAAGAATTTGTATGACAATAGCTTTAGCATCTTCCTCCGTGTATCTCCCTCCTCTACAACAAAGGAATGACATGAAGTGGCTAAGAATAGAAGTGGAAAAGCTGAAACATATCACCATTAGAAAAAAAATGGCATTCCTTTATTACCTTGCTAAGATCTTATCAAGTAATTCCCCTCCTTCACACAACCTGATATAAGAAAAGTCAAAAAAAATAAAAAATGGAACTGACTTTATAGTTTAATGACTACATGTGAGTTATGAAATAGTAATCCATACACGAAAACAATCTTATCAGATGGATGTTGTCAGCAAAGATTTTGGAACTAAACAGAGCCCAACAACTCAATGGCTCTAAGTGCAAATTATCCAAATTAAAAAAATTCAGGCACCCATATGAAAAAAAATCAAAAACAAAAAAATGCATGTGAAAGGCATCAAACTGAGAGAGAAGCATCAAATAAAGCATGACAAGATTATACATACTCCATGACTATGTAGACGTTATTGGCATCCTCAAAAGCATCATGGAATTTGATCATATGTTTATGCCCAGACAAGGCTTTCAACATTTTAACCTCTCGACGAACATCTTCAATTGATATTGCTGTTGTCATCTGCCAAAATAACAGTTGTTACTTATATCCCTCAAAGCCTCAAACTAAAAAAACGAAGTGAATCAGATAGATACGACTATGAATAGTTGGAAAAAGGACTTTGTTCAAACCAACAATTCTTCCTCCATAAACGGAATACTAAGAAGATTACAAGTACTGAGTTAATGAATTCCAACATCTGTATGTAAAGCAATGAGGCACTAGTTTAAATTTTAAAAGAAACAATCCCCATAGGTGTGGCTGCAACACCCCAGGAATTAATAGTCACTCAACTCTCAGCTGATAATTTGGCTGTCTACAACTGTTCTCAGGTAAGCAACTATGTGGGTACATAAAAAATAACTACCAAACCGACATGCATTATCACTTGCACTCAATGACATTAAGGAAAAGAATGGTAAGCACATGCATCAAATAAATTCCCATCCCCGTTAGTGACACTTCTTATTTATCTTTTTGCTGATCAACTGTTCCAATCTCCAGCTATACCTGAGCTCACCGTAGACTTGCTGGGTCATCAACAAAATGATAATGAATCCTTATTACATGCCGGCCAATTAGGTGTATCTAACCTCCTCCAAATTAAAGCTAAATGAGAAACAATCAAGTGCTGCATTTTTTCATTTTTGACCTCTCAACAACAACTCATCTTGTGCCCTATCTACTCTTGCATGACATCTCTCTTCCCCCCAACTAGATTCAGCATCCCAAGCATCACATACGACAATGTATTTTAGAGCATAAAGCTATGCTCTCCATTCAATACTCTCCAATGGAGTCAGAATCATCAAGTTTAATTTCAATTTCAGTTGCAAAATTTCATATAAACAAGGAAATGCTTAGATCGATAAAACAAATGTCACTAGCAAGTAGCAACGATATCAACTAACACATACCATCACGCACCTTAGATTTGGATATGATCTTGACAGCGACTTGTTGCCCTTTCAGCTCTCCCTTGTTGACCTTAGCCCAACAAGTATGACCAAAATGCCCACGTCCTACCTCCTTTCCCAGCTCATACTTGGCCGCAAAGTTCTTGGCATACCCAAAGTTCTTATCCAAAGGCCTTTGAACCACTCGTCCGTTTTCCACACCGCCGTGATCGTCCTCAGGTATCGTCGGCTTTGCAGGACCCTTCCGCCTCAGAATCGCCATGATCGGCTTTGCTGGAGATGGAGGCGGCAAAGGCCACCTGAACTTCCGGCCAGGAGTCCTCGCCGGCGACGGAGACGGGGGAATTCCAGCTGGTAGTGGGCTCTGGAATGGACTTACTGCGAAAGAATTTGAGTTCGAGTAAGAGTGCAAGTCCGTGGACGGAGTGGCTACGGTGGGAAGTGATGGTGTGGGCTGCTGCTGGTGGGCGGCGCCGAGTATGTCATTGTCGACGGCGGACAAGTTTTTGCTGCAGCAATGGCCCATGGCTGATGATGGAAGGGAGCAGTGGCAAAAGGAGTAGAAGAATGAGGAAGGCAAGGGAGAATCCGGGGAGATTGTTGAAAAGGTCGCTAAACCTCCGGTATAAATTTGAAAGTTGAAGGGTTGTGCTAATTTGACCGCAATGTACTGTAGTTGACTGACCCCCAAAATGAATGGGCTGAATCTTTGATTTCTGGCCGTTTCTTTCGTTCGCGGCACAATTATTGATTTATTTTCTGCCTTTTCTTTAAACTCTTCGAAATGGCACAATTATTGAGAATTGATTAAAGAAAATAATTTACGATTAAAGAAATTGGGCCATAGTTGGGGGGTTGTCTAGATGTAAAACGGTGCGCCTAAAAAACGTGTTTCATGGTGGAATAGTCTGCGAATATCATTTTTCCACTCCCAAATTAATACTCTGCCTTTGGTTGTTTGGGAGGAAGATTCAAGATTGTTGGAAAGCAAGTCTCTAGTATGGAAATTTTCCGAGCAATGGCATATTGGCATGCCTTCTACTTCTGACAAATACATTTCGATAGACTTTTTCATAATTCACACATCCAAGAGCTGCCTGCCTGCCTGCCTGCATCTAACCGCGTAATAAATATTATTAAAAGGCCTGTTGAGTTGAAGAAATATCCATGCGGGCCCAACAAAAAAAAAATGATTCATTTTGGGAAAATTTAGTCACATCTCGATTTTTATTAAGTGTACCCCGATTTTCTTTAACTTTTCGTTGACCGTGTCACCTTTTAGGGGCAACACTTATAATACCCCGACCGCTATAACCATCAAATAACAAAATCGAGGATTGTGACAGTTAAGGGCGAAGCCTATAACGCTTCTGGTGGTATAAGGGTGGAGATCTTAGGAGTTGGGATAAAGATCTCCACTTTGAAGCTCCCTTCTAGTAGATTGACAAGTTTTTAGATGGGTTTGTCTCTTAAACCTTCATAAAAGAGTCGATTTGGGTGTTCTAGATCTAGGTATAGGTATGGTTGGTTTGCATATATTCATGATCGGAATAAATTTTGACTTTTTGGTGGTCGACCATTGCTAAATCGGGCCTACAAAACTTGTTTTGTTCATACGGTTGTGCTGATCTTTGCGGATCATGGCTGGTCCATGGTTGGTGTTGCAAAAGAACATAACATGTTTATTGATACATGTAGACATTTCATCTTGTAGTGCTTATTGTACTATTTAGTTTTTATTAGAAAAAATGACATTTATGTTGTCCTTATAGATATTGCTTCATATTCTACTAACTCGAACCAGTATGACTTCATCGCTGCTGTGCTTCGTACTAGTGTTGATTTCATCTTCTCTGCCTCGCGTAGTATTTTAAAATTCTACACCATTTGGGACAAAAAAGGTGGGTTGTTGGATTTACTTCAAGTCACACTGTTTGTGCTCTGTTTTGTTCTTTGGGGTGTGTTTATAAATCGTCTGAGATTTTGTGTACTTCTTAAACTTTGTGTGTCATTCATTATAAATTTTCTAACAAATTTTAATGGTGCTATTAACAAGGGATGTTTTTAATAAAGAGAAATTTTATCTACACACCAATATTCGACTATCTTTACATCACTTTTTAATTTGTTATAATTTACATAAATATTATTGTATTCAAATGACATATTAACCCTTAACCTAAAAATTGTTTTTAGGTGGAATTCCTAAAATTGGTTTGATCTCAACTCTCTATTTTATCTACTGGTTCACATTTTATTATCATTGTTTTAATCTCAACTGTTAATTTCATCAATGGTCCGCATTTATTACCACTCATCCATCTAGGTTTTAATGTTCGAACTTCGAAGGTAGAACTTCAACATTTCTCTTCTGGAAAAATTCTAGGCAGTGGATCTTGAATTGACACCCGTAGAAACTCCTATGATGAAATAAATAAACCAAAAAACCAAAGTCTAAGAGAGATTGCTTCAAGAGAGATCGACAAAGAAAAATTAGATCTCGAATTGCTTTTTTATCTTCAACAAGAGAAACTTAAATTTGTTTTTGTTTTTGTTAAAGGAAAGTCTTGGAATGGGAGAGAAACCCAAATCTCGATTTTGTTTTTGTTAAATGAAAATTTGGAATGGGAGAGAAACCCAGATCTCGAATTTGCTTTTGTTTTTTTTGGCGGAGAAGGAGGTTTGTTTTTAGATTGAGATGAGTGCTAAACGCTAATGTTTTTGATGGAGTATTAGAGATTTGTAGTTGCAGAGAAGAAGGAGAAGGAGGAGAGAGAAACATGACTTTCTGTTGATGTGTTGTAGAGAAAAGGGAGAGATAAGAGGTACATACAATACACGTCACTTGGAGAACCAAGAGATAAATTTCAAATCATTTCAACAAAACTATTTCAGCCCCCCTCTATGCCATGAAATTTGTCGAGTGAAAGGTTCACAAGGGTATTTTCTTAATTTCATCACAAATTTGTGTGTAGACTTATAAATTTATGGTGTAAACATATAATGTGTAAAGAGTGGTGTAAAGATAGTAAATTAATGATGTGTAGATAAAATTTTCCTTTAATAAAATATGGGTTGCGACTAAACCTCCCCATTCATTAACACTAACGAAGGCGGCTAAATGGGCTGCAAGGGTCCACTAAACTTACAACATGGGCTTCAAAATCACATCAAAGCCTGATGTTCGACAAGTGTCTTTTATTTCATACAAGATATGATAAACGCGCGCGTGAAACCACCATGTATTAACTGTGCAAAACCTTACCTATGAATGGCGGGACCAATCATCTTTCACGCGTCAACTTTTCACTCAAATCCTCCCCTCCCCTCCCCTCCCCTCCCCTCCAACCGTAAACATATTAAGAAAAAAGAAAAAAGAAAAAAGAATCCCCCTCCAAAACCATACAGTCCCTGAAAACCGCTAATTTTTGCTCAGAATCTTTGTCTGACACTCTCATTTCACTCCGAGTGACATTTGTCCTAATTTTATGCGATTCTAAGGTTGGCTTTTCAAACTTTGGGGGAAAACTAGGGTTTATTTTTGGGAGCAGAATCGGAGACTTTGATTCTTCGATGGAGGCCACGGCTGGTGTTGCTACCGGCTGGCGCGGGGCTCAGCCTTCTATTCCATCATTGCGGAAGGAGTGGCGGGCCGTCTCGGAGCACCATTCAGTTAGGAACGCTGGGGACGAAGTGGTAAACTTATTTTTTATAATGTTTCGTTAAATTTGGGTCTATTTTTTGTTGCGGACAAAATGTAGCAGATGTCGAGGGATTGCATGTGTCTATTTTTATTTAGTTTTGAGATATCTTGAGCAACAACCTATATTTTTTAGCAATTTCATGGTTTTTTTTGAACTTGTATTCACTGCTTTCTTTCCTCTCTTTGGGTGGTTAATTGGAGAAACTATGATGCACAGGATCTTGAGCGGTCAAATTTAGGTCAATCAGATGAGAGAACAATATATCAAGTAAGGATTTTGGTTCTAGAGTAGTAACTTTGTTTAAGAGCTGTTAGTGATAGACTTGATTTCTGTACGTTTATTATGGTGCAGCATAGAAGACAGCCAGCTGATGTTGACTTTTTTTCCATCACGGTTGATGGGAGTTCAGACGGTAGCATTGTGGAGCAACGACTTCATGGCATTGCTAGGCAAAGGCAGGAACTCCAGCAGATGGAAGCTGAGCTTAGAGCTCAGATGATCGCGAGGTCTGAGATCAAAGTAATGCAAACCAACTGTAACGCTCAGATTAAAGAACATGCCAATATCACTGCAAAGCTTCAGGTTTGGGCCGATAGTTCCCTTGGAATTATGAAAACCTCCAGCTTCAGGTTTGCACCGAGGTTTGAGAGTTCAAATTATTTGTGATTACCTATTACTTCTGTGCCTTTTTCTGCAGGAACAACTCCATGAACGAGAACAGATGATACATGACTTGGAAAGGAAAATGGACGAGAAAGACCGGGAGCTACATTCAATTAAGTTGGACAATGAAGCGGTTTGTTGAATTTTCTTTGTGCCTTAGGAAAATTTTTTTGTTGAATTATATGCGAATTACTATTTATTGCTTTCTGCTGCAGGCCTGGGCCAAAGAAGATCTTCTTAGAGAACAAGACAAGGAATTGGTAACATTCAAGTATGTATTTTGTGGTTTTGGCCTTTTGGGACAAATTTTCCCCTTTTGTTTCAACTTAGTTTTGAGCATAAAACAGGGCATGTATTTGTTTGAATGATAGCCTAAAATTCTAGTAAAAATTTAAAGCATGATACCAAAAGGACATCTATTTGAATGATATAATCACAGTGAACATGTATAATGCTAATATTCATAACTTCTGATACATTGACGTTCTACTTATTCATATTGATTGTGTTGAAGCCTTGAGGGTTTGGGTTTCGTACCTTTTCAATGAATTTACATGAGCCACTTCTTTTCCTCCACCACAGGAGAGATCGTGATCATTCTGAAGTTGAAAGAGCACGGCATATTCAACAAATACACGACCATCAGGAACATATTCAAGAAAAGGAGAGGCAGCTCATTGAGTTGCAGGAACAGGTCCATTCAATGCATTGTTGTGATGTCTTCTCAATATTATATGGAGTTTTGAGATTGGGTGTTTTGTTAGTATTTGTCTGGTGCTTTTTAAATGTAATTCGAACTATATCGGTACATCCATGTGAGTTATGCTTATCCTCCCTGCTCACTTAATGTGGGAAAGAATTGGCCACTAAGAAAAGTATTCAGTTTGGAACTTTCATGAAAAATTTTGTTAGTCTGGGAGTCAAAATTTACTCTACCAAGGTTTAACTTTGCCTTGCCTATTGATGCTTGATGCGGGAATCTTATCTTTCAGCATAGGGTTGTTCAAGAGACTATTATGTATAAGGATGAGCAATTAAGGGAGGCTCAAGCTTGGATTGCACGTTTCCAGGAGATGGATGCCTTACAGTCAACTACGGCTCACTCGCTACAAGCGGAATTGCGAGATCGTACGGAGCAATATAATCAGCTTTGGTTAGGTTGCCAAAGACAGGTTGGTGTTGGTCAAGGCTTTTCTTTTTGCATTTTACATTTTTTGATAGTTGATTTCATATATGTCCTTATGTTAGATACTTAAAATTATGCCACATTTTCCATGCTCAAAGTACTATTCCACAAGTTAAACAATTTGCTTTCTTGATTTTACACTATTTGTGAAATAACTTAAGGGGTGAACTCAAATGTCTTTAATCAACTTGCATCTTTGCTGTTTTGAGATTTTTAAAATCTATTTTATTCATGGATATTGCTTCACTCAATATAAATTGATGCCATCCTGCCCTCTAATCCCATGTGTATTGATGTTAGTTTGCAGAGATGGAGAGAGTTCATGTGCATGTGCTGCAACAGCTTCAACTTGAGTTGGCTGATGCACGAGAAAGAAGGAGAACCTTCAATGATGAACCACATGTTTTACAATCAAATTCAAAGGATGTCTCCCAATTTAGTCATAACAATGTAAACCACCTAAATGTGAATGGTGGCGGTGATGGATCAAATGCCAATACGGGGGCTCTTCCAAATGGGATTATGGATAATTTGTCATCGTTTGTGCCATCTGGCAACAGGTCGACTCAGGTATGCTTCCTGTACAGTGGTTATTACTCATTAAGAACACGTTTTCAGTCGACGTGGGTAAAGAATGGGGAGTGTGAGCGTGGCAACTTCTTTGAGTCTAGTTGGGTAAACTACTGAGGGATAGTTTTTAGTTTCATGGTGTTGTTTGGTTGTGTATCAGTTCTCCGGCTTAGGACATTCTTGAGGGGCATTAAGGGAACTTTTACGTGACCATGAAATGAGTGCCCTTAAGTCTGTAATTGTTATATCGTATCTTGCATTGGAGTTCGGCTGTGCATAAAAGTATGTACTTATCTTGTTTATTATATTATTTCTCTTTACAAATTTAATTAATTTATGTATTGTGTGTATATGGACAAGAATCCACTGTTGATTTAATTTAGTTGAACATGAGTAGTGTCATTAAAATAACAAATTATTTAATTAGTTTGTGGATAAGATGATGAGTATTTTGTGGATAAGACTGAATTATCTTTGTGTTGATAATGGGTAAAGTTTTGTGGCGAGACTAATTGTAAAATGTGAAATATCATGCTGTAATAACTCTTATTTATTTGGTGCATATTGTTGTTGCTTTGTGTAATTACTCAATTGTATTCTATTCCATGTTAGTCTAGTTTACTTTACAGTTGAGAAAAAAACAATGTGAGATTAGAAATTATGAAAGTATTTCTTTTGGTTTCTAATAGTTTATATTTGGTATTACCCTCCTTTAGGGATTATGATTTTGATCACCTTAAGATTGAAGTCTTGAGCATTTAGATCCTTTTCACTAACTTTAACCTGTTCATTGCTTAGAGTGACCATGTGTCTGGTGTTCCCATTGCACCGTCATCTCTACTTGGAATGCCCACCCACCTTCCACCTGGACAGGTGACTGCCCTGCATTCCTATGTTATGCATCAACAAGGGGTTCACCATTCTGTGCCATCACATGTTCCTCAATCTCATATTGGGCAACTTCAATCTGTATTCATTCAACAATGGCAGAACCAGCAGGTGCCACATTATATGGTTATCCTTTGTTGTTAATGAATGTTATATATTATGCATATTAATAAAATGAATTTTCATTTTTATCCCTCTTGTTTTTATTTTTTCCCCATTTTCAGGCTGTATCTGAGAGTTCACTAATATCTGCAGAGGATCAACTTACACCTTCTGAGGCTGATCAAAACCCAAGGAGACCAGATGTAAATTATGAATATGAAGTGTCTGCTAATGGACAAGCACTTCGTCCTGACTATCTGGATGTCCATAAGAATCAAGGAGGACAGCCCGACCCTGTTAACTCATCATCTACTGGTGAACCAAAGGTTCTGAAATCTGCATATGAAATGATGTTGCTTTTTTGCTATTATTGACACTTAGTCATTTGTTTCGGTGTGCAATGTGTGCATTATATTATCTGTTCTTTGGCAGGTTCTTGAGTCAACTGATGGAAGTTACCTTGTTGCCCCTCAGACTGAGCAAATTCTACAACAAATTTCTTCCCAGTTTTGTGATGCCTTAAGATTGTGTCCTCTTGAACAGAATAGCGAAACAAAGGTGTGATCTTTTTCATGCCCATTATTCTTTGGATGGCTGGTGCCTTTAAGTTGGCCTGGTTACCCTTTGTATCAGAAAGTAATTTGTGAAGATATGCACCTTACCCTGCATCTGAACTGCTGCAGGAGCAAAATGCTTTGAACTCTGCTAGTAACGGAGCTGATGTTTTAACTGTAGAACGAAATTCTGCTGCTAGTACATCACCATCTGATGCTTCGGTGGAATCTGGGAATCTCAATGAAGCCTTGGTCAATGATGGCACTGGTTCAGTTATACCTGAAACGGTTATCTTCACAGGGCAGGCAAATACTCTGAATGCTGCAAAGATGTTGGAGACTGCTCTTCTTGACGAAAGATCTCTGCTGGCCTGCATTGTCCGCACAATTCCACCTGGTGGTAGAGTTCGGATTAGTTCAACGGTTAGTGAGTGTGTGAATGCCTCCAAGGCCATCATTTAGCTTCATTGAGTTTTTTTTTTTTAAATTTTTTTTACTGTAAAGTCAATATGTTATGAAGAACCAAGAAGTTGCTGAGAAGAATTACAAGGAGAAGATGTTTGCGCCTTTACTCTACAAAGTTGTTGGATTGATATTATAGATCTTTCAAATTGGTGTGTTGATTGTAATTGCTACCTGTGCCAAGTGCAGCTACCAAATAGGTTGGGGAAGATGCTCGCACCTTTACATTGGCATGATTACAAGAAAAGGCATGGAAAGATTGATGACTTTGTGGCCAGTCACCGAGAAGTAAGTTTCTTGGAATTATGATTCCTTGTGTGTATATTCATGTAGATCTAGAACCTGAGAATCTCAAGTCGTGGTTTCAGTTATTTTTTATTAAGGGTGACCATATTCAACTTCGTGAAGGAGCACAAGAAATGATAGCAGCTACGGCTGCCGTAGCCAAAGTAGCTGCGGCAGCTGCAGCTGCATCTCCTTACTCTTCACATTTGCCTTCTGTGGCTGTCACTCCAATGGCACAGCCTCGAATGAAGAAAGTTCATTCCATTGATTTGAAACATGTGAATGATGGGAAGACTGGTTTCAAGGAATATGTGGCCAACCCTCCCACTGCCACTGATAATTACTCGCAGATTTCAGTCATGCAGAATCAGCATCTTAATGGTGTTAGTTCTGGTGTCTCTGGAGGTATGTCTAAGGTTAAAATTTTGACTAAGTCAAAAGATCCTCTACAAATGAATGGACCAGATTTCGATAGATCTAGTGTGAGTGCAACTCAGATCAAGGGTTCAAATCATGGGAGGCCTAATGCTAACTTTGTTGGAAAGCAGCAGAGCAGGTGTGGTTCAAAACCTTACACGAAATCATTCATATTATGAATGAAGATTTAAAGAACTAATTGAGCCTTGGTGTTTGTGCCATTGCAGGATATATGGGGCTGGGTTATCTTCCGTCTATGATTGGAATTAACCGACAATCCCTTTTGCCTTTTTCTTTTGCCATTTACCCCCCTGTTCAATTGGAAAACAACTATTTTGGTCATGTTCATGGGACTCGGTATAATCTACTTTCTGCATTGATGCGGAGACCTCTGTCTGCGTTTATGAATGTCCCGTTCAAGGAGTGCATATTGCATGTTTTGGTGAGGGGTCTTGGTAGCTTTTTTGGGTGTTTTGAAGGAATTGAATGGTTGTTTGACTAATCGGTGAAGGCATAGCATAGACTGGGTTGCAGTTGGGCATCAGCTATTCTAATCTAACCAGGAACAAGTTTGGCGGTAGTTGGGGGTTGATACCTAAATCATTTGAATCACAAATAATTTCCAAATGTAGTAAGCTATATTTAATATTAAAAGGAGACCAATTCTACACGATTAGAACTGCTTAATGCGGATTACAGCTGCATTAGCATATTTTAATTGGCTTTATCACGTGGATATTGATTAATTTTTTGGACTTAAAAAATTAAAAATTACCTTCACAATGACTGTTTCATATATTTTTAAAAATTTAAAATTATCATGGTCTTAAAATCTGGCCACTGGAAGGCGCATATGCATATACTTGCCGAATATCATGAAAATTGCATATACAGTGGAAAATAAGGGATGAATACTTCTAGGTATTAATTGGTAGTATAATAAAATAGTAGTCAAATTATAAGAAAAGGAAAAAAAAGAAAAAAGTATCAAACCATTTTCAGGAAAAAAAAAAAAATAAAATTTGAAGGCCAAATCGGTACCGTATCAGATCCCCGACAATCACACAAGCAGAGCAGACAAGGAGAGGACCGAGGAGGAGGAGGAGGAGGAGAAGAAGATGGGATACGTTTTGAGGGTGAGACTCGCGTCGTTCTTCGCTGGAGCCGCAACGGCTTCATCCTTGGGGATCTATGTCCTTTATAAGGATTACAAGGTTGCCCATGAAGCCATCTCTCAACAGGTACTCCGAATTTCATAAAATGAACTGATCGATGGATATTGATATGTGCGCATCCGAATGTGGCTTGTTTATTAGAATCGATTCAGTTGTTCTCAGATGGAAATTTTAACTTTATTTTTCACCTTATACCTTTGCTCGGAGGCGGAAATTGAACATGATTGTACAAAAAGATGGAAACAATTTTCCTTTGTTTGGTTTTGTGCTGGGAATTCACTTATTCTCTATTATGGTCTTTTTATGTGTTTTGATTTTGATTCTCACGAAAGTACTTGTGGTTGGTCAATGGGAAGTCGGTTGGGAAACTGGGTTGTACTTGATTACTGTTTTTGTTGATGCATATCTTAAATCTCACATGAAGGGTAAGAAATTAGATAGTTCTGAGTTCATATGTTAGCCTGTCTGTGCGTTATAGATGAAAGTGAAAGGAGGTGAATACATGTTTGGATAATGCTTTGATTGGCTATCTTGTGGCTAGTGAATGATTTTTTTAGTGTATTTGTTCCAGAGGCAGCATAACACAGAGCTGAATTGAGATGCAGATATTTCATTTTAATTAATGGGTGTGACATAAGCACTCAGTGATCCTATTTTGATAGATTCTTGTAGGCCTTGGTGTTTGTGTTTGAGTTACTTATCTATCTGGTTAGATATCTTCCATTATTTAGCAAAAGGAAGAAGAAAATCCTTGTCGGATGACTGGATTTGGACTAGAAAGTTGAACCCAAAATGCCTCAATTATTTCGAATGTGTCAGTCACCATCACTTAATCATCCTTTTGACATTCTAATCATAAATCTCCGAAATTGTGCAATTTATTCTTGTTCAATTTCACCCTCATACTTGTCTCCGTCGCTTATGAGTCTGCCTTCTAAATTGAAAGCTTGAGTGGTGCCCCTTGGTTTTATTGGCAATAGGTCTGCTTTTATGGTTTTAGCATCTACTTTCTTTTTCTTCTTTAGCCTTGTTAAATCATGTGGCTGAATTCAACTCTGTAGCTTAAGGCCAACATAAAATTGATGTTGAGTTAGATGTGCAAGGGTGATCTACTTGGCATTCTATATTCTCATTTGTGTTTCTACTCAGAATGACGAGTGCCTGGTGACTGTGAGGGGATGCTGAAATCGGTTGTGTTTTTTGCCTTTAAAAGACATCAGGTTTCTTGCATCCTATGGATGGAGTAAGTGCTGAGTTGATTTTCCCCTTCCATACAAAATCGTTAGTAATGAGACCGTAGAGGAATTCACTATAGGGATCATGTGTTGTTTATTCGAATTGACTTTGTCTTGGTAACTATTCCGACATTGCTTGTTCTTATATTCCTCTATTGCTCTGTCACTATGCATTCATGTATTATATACTCTCACTAGAGCATTAGCATCAATTCATTAAATGCTACATCACTTCCTCAGTTCCTCTCAGTGTAGTTTTAGTTTGATTTAGTTGCCATTATACCAAGATAGATGTGGTTGAAAGGCCCAATTACTTCTTGTCTTCTCTCTGTAACCAAATGGAACCATTTTGTCCCTCTTTATTTTTGTTGAAATGTTCTTGTTTATATACAATTTATCTAGTTAATGTTTTGAATGATGTGAGATTCCTGGAACATGCTCCAAACTGCAATTAGTATGTATTTACTCTTCCTCATTCACAGAATCATTTGACGACTTGTCATGCTGAGGGTAAGACAGTAAGACTTATAGTTTGTCAGTGTCATAACTTGTAGAAGATATCTGAAAGAAAACTTTGAAAATAGTATTCGACTCTTTTGAAAAAGTAATTACCGTGCACTTTTCAAGTTCATTTTGCCTTTTCCAACGACATGTTCTGAAGCATGTTACCTGAGTATTGGACTGTTACTTCCTCTGGTTCTCCCTTGACCATTAAGAGATTTACATGATTGCAAAGCTTTGTGTGTGCTCCTATTTATAACTCTTTCATCTTTGTTTTTCCAGATGAAAGGCCTCCATGATTCACTTGATAGAAGAATATCTGCTCTGGAAAAAATTGAAACAAAGTGAAGCCTCACAACCTGCGGAAGCAACAGAGTGCATCTTACAGTAGTTTGATGTTGTGGATCCAACATGATGCTCGTTTCTATAAGCAATTGGTTTCTAGGCATTTCTGAGAATAATTAACTTTGACTTTCATGTATGTTATACTTATAGACGTTGACAAACTAACTTTGTTAAGGGACGCATATTTTGCATTCTGTATCTGATGAAAGCAGCGATTGCATTAGAAACATGAGTTACATTTCCAATGCTGCATAATTTTGTTTGAACTCCATTATCATGAAAGTTATGGAGAAGAATATTGTCCAGGTTTTAAATCATGGGATGGATGCAATAAGGGGGGTTGAGGATCGGACCATGTGAACATAAATGAACACAAGAAATGAAAGCCGGAGAAATCTAGATTAAAAATATAACAAGGATCGATGGATGAGAAGTGTTATCATGTTTTTGATTGTGTCTAAACTTGAAACAGAAATATTTGTTGCAAGTGGGTGACTGACAGACAGACAGACAGACAGACAGACGAGTGTGGTGGTCCATGCAAGCAAGACAGACCATTATGATGGATGGTTTGCCTTACAAGTTAATAACATTTTGCAGCTGACCTTGTGATATTAATAACACATGATTCTGTGTCTGGTAACAAAGAGGAAAGACAGTGAGAGTGAGAGCGAGAGCGAGAGTGAAGGGGTGGGTTTGTGTTGTGTAGATTGTCCAATGTCCATATTTATTTGTACTACATTACCATTGAGACACCCTAATGTCTTCTCCCCCTTATTCATTTAATTTCATTAACTCTCTCAAATCCTCCTCGGGAACAAACTTCTTTTTAGCTGCTCATTCTATCGAAGGAAGAGAACCTTTGCCGTGTAAATCATTACAATGATCACTATAGATTTCTAATTTACCCAATTCAAAAAATTATGTGGATCCCCCACACTGATAAATGGATTGGGTGTTTGTGACTGAAATTACAGGGAAACTACAATGACTTCAGTGCATACACATCAACAATTTTAATTTTTTTTTTGTATGTATGTATGTATTGACAATTTTGCATCTCTTTTTTTTTTTTTTTTTTAAATGTTGCCCCAAATAAAACAAATTCCAATCAAAATAGCATTATTACATAAGCCAGGGCCCTACTCCCATGTATTGTCAACGTCAACTCTCAACTATTTCTCAGATTCTAACCTCTCGCTCCTCTCTCTCTCTCGCGATGGACTTTTCAACCGATTACTTTAATGACGCGCTTCAGTTGTTGACTGAAAGCTGTCATTCACTATTGTCGTTGTTTCGGGCATCCGACAGATTAGTTAACACATCACGTCGAGTCGCCTTTTCCTGGCTGTGACGCGCCAACCGAGGTGTGGATGCTCTAACGGTACGTGTACCACACCACTGACGGCGTCCCCTGGTTGGGAACGAGAACGGAGCTTTCAAAACACCCGGTTTGCCTCTAAAGGATACGATTGTCCTTGACTTATTCAATAACGCATAATGGGCGCATCTAAGAAATTCAGAAGGAAAAAGAAAAATAATAATTAAAACTTGGGTCGTCCATTTCCAATAATGCCGGTGATTTTGAAAACAAGGGGGTTCATGCCTGTACATAGTGGAGGAGGTGTTCCAATAACAGAGTGTGTGCAAATTTTCTCGAATAAAATAAAGGAAAGCAGAGTGGGCTTACTACCGTTCTTAGCTTTACATGCAGATAACGATAGATGCTACAATAATGATGTGAGCGATAAGGAGGAGAAAGAGAAAGATATCTTTTTAGTATTTTGTCTACTTCCAATGCTGCGAATGTTGGAAGCATGGAAGCAAAGCAAAGGCCTAGAATGGCGGCAACCCATCCCTTTATCATCAAATCCCCACATCGTCCCCACAAACAATTCACCAGCTTGAGAGAGAAACACAGAGAGAGAGACAAAGGCGCATGCAGATTAGTCTATGAGATTTACGAGTCATAAGAGAGTTTTTTGGGGTAAGGTGTTTATTAGATGGGAAAGAGAGTTTCCCAGAAAGGAAAAAAGGGATTGCTTTATGAATGAGTATGGATCATCATGGGTATAGCGTCTCAGACAAGGCAGCAGCAGCCAAAGAAAGCCTTGTGAGTACTATTAGTAGTAGGGGAGGTCATAATACTAGTTTTGATGAAACCAAGATGATGATGATGATGAATATAGTCCATCATCATGATAATCACCACCGTCCATTAGTCCCATCATGTATGACTACTACTGGTGATGGTCCCACATTTAACAGCAGTGATATATACGATGTTGTTGATGCTGGTGGTTTTGGTGCTGCTGCTAGTGGTGGTGCAGTTGGTGTAAGAACTTTGCAGTTCAAATCCTCTGGTACCAAAAAATTTCTCCTTATTTTTTTTTTATCTCTTTTCTTTTCTCAGTCAAATCCAGCATATCTTCTTTCATAAATACCACTTCTTGTTCTCAAACGCACAAAATCTCTCTGTCTCTTGGTGGCAGGAGACATGGCAGCAGCTTTGGGATATCCTTTTACAAATGCTCAGTTGAAGGAGCTTGAGAGACAAGCAATGATATACAAGTACATGATGGCCTCTGTTCCTGTGCTTCCTGAGCTTCTCTTTCCCAGAACTTACTCAGACCCATCTCCACCTAACTCTTCCTGTAAATATTCACCCTCTTTCGTTTTCTCTTTTTTCTTGGTGGGTTTGTCTTATTTTGCTCCAAAGTTGCCAACTTTGTGCTTTATTTTGGTTTCTGAAGTAGGTGGAGGTCTTAATCTGAGGTTGTCAAATGGGGCAGATCTTGAGCCAGGAAGGTGCAGGAGAACAGATGGGAAGAAATGGAGGTGCTCAAGAGATGTGGCGCCTGACCAAAAGTACTGTGAGCGTCACATGCACAGAGGTCGTCCCCGTTCAAGAAAGCATGTGGAACTTCAAGCCAACAAGAAGACTCGTTATAATTCTAATTCTTCTGTCAACAACATCGGTACTAGTAGTAGCTCTATATCTCAGTTCGCTGGAGCTGTTTCAGAGGCATTTCCTCAAACACCTTTGTTTACTGATAAAACCAGGGATAGAGCTCCTAACTTTAACGATTCCAGGTAAGTCAATTTGGATCATGTGATCTTTTGCCGGGAATTTTGTATGTTCACGTCCACTGATTTTGGTCGTTTGTGTTTTGATTTGGACATTGAAGGAGCTTGGATTGGATGATCATGAGAGACTCAACATGTGATCAACAATGGCTTCATAATACCAATATAGCAGCAGACACAAACATCTCTCTTCTCAACCAAGCGTCTCTGGATCTGAATATATATACAGATTTCAGCGTGAGTGAAGATCATCATCAACAGAGCAATAATCATCATCACCACCATTTGTTTCCTGGTGTGAATTCTTCTCTGGAGAGAGAACTCACAGAGGGCCCAAGAGACTTCCTTGATGCCTGGTCTGAGGGACACAATAAGCACAACTCCATTTCCACAAATGGGAACTTGTCACTTTCTTCTTCACTCACGCTATCAATGGCCGCTCACAGCTCCATGAATGATGAGATGGGTCAGATCCGCATGGGGCTAGGCCTTATAGAATCGGACCAGGGCCAACCCACTTCATGGGTGGGCTCGACACTCGGTGGTCCACTAGCAGAGGTACTAAGACCTAGCATCATCACCGGAAATGGAGATTCCTGTAGCCCTCAGGCGACCTCTTTGTCCTCTCCATCTGGGGTTATTCGGAGAACAATGGCTTCATTGTCCGACAGCAGTGGGAGTAGCAGCCCAACAACATTGGCCAGTTCATCCAGGATCAGACCTGAGATTGCATTGATATGGTGGGATAAAGAGAAATTAGCATCTTCTGGTTGAGTTCTTGAGAGTGCTTTGTTTGATATCTTATCATGTGTTTTCCTTTTTGGGTGTGCTTTAATTCAATGATTTTGTTATGTTGATGTGGTCATTTGTTCACTTGAAACAGTTTTTTAGGTGTTCTATACATATATTGTTATAAATTCCGAAAGTTTAGAATCCATATGAATTCCAAAGAAGTTGTTGAGTTAGGAGGTTTTCTCTAAATAATGTGGCGTTGCTCCCACGGCCTGAAATCTTTAACAATTAGTGTCTTTCAATGTTACAAATCATTATTGGTTCACCAATAGGAGACATGCTCTGAGCTCTGTAATCACTCACTCATTAGAGGTTCGGGACTTGAGCAACTATTAATCACAAATTCACAATATCGGAATGCATAGACGCTGAAAGCCTGAAACTTGAACGAGACATCAATGGGTTGGCTTGTTAATATAATGCAGAAAATTGTGTTTCTTATACTGTTAATTAGTAGTTCAGTGGTTTGTTTGGGGCCAATTTTCAGTGGCAGGCATCTTTTTGGTTGTTGGGTTGAAACCAAACCATCTTGAGCTGCCATTCCAAATTTCCAATGAATACCTAAAATTCCTTCTTCATCTTTTCTACCAATTTAATTGAACTGCCTGTCAATTGCATCCAAGTAACCATTTCTCCCACCTAGTTGGTTCCCGCTACTGTTTCTTACCTACCAAACAAGTCATTTCACAAACTGCCATCTGTTGCCCTGCTTTTTTACCTCTATTAACATCAGCTTCAAATTAATTTCTATGCATGGTATTGGTAGGTAGCAAGTAAAAAAGGTCAGCTGTTGTTAAGTCAATAAGTCAAGTCTCCTTTTTCTTGTTTTGTTTTTCCTGGTGTAGGGCGGTGTTTGGTACCTGTCAAAATTTATGAAGCTACTTCTTATTTATAGCAAGAACGCTAGATATGTGGGTGGAGCATTAGCCTTCTTAGAACAAGATAAGAGAGGGAAAGAGACAGAGGGAGAGACAGGAACACAACTACAATCCTCTTCTCTAATGTTTCTTGCTCAAATGAGTATTCCAAACGCAGTTTTTCACTCAAAAATTTGTTTGATTTCTGGGACTGGATATTATTTGGGTTGGGGCTGCTGTGAGCTGAGATGCTCATCTGAGCAAGTAATGTTTGAAGTGGAGGAGGAAAAAAAAACAGAACAAGAAGCGGCAATGAAGCAGTTGTTGTCAGATAAGTTTTTATTCTTGCACTCTAATTTTCTTTTCCATTGTTTGCATATTTACATACAACTAATTCAATTTATAAAAATAATTCTATATTTTTTGATGAACTATATTTACTATGGAAGATTGCTTTGTTTCTTGTACTACGAAGAGAACTTCTTTTTTTTTTTTTTTTTTTGTTGTTGTTGGGTATCTTAAGACTAACTGAACAAGATTTCCATGTGATTCTCTTTACGACGATTGGTGGAATAAGATTTCTTCATACTTACTTCATTCTTCTGTTTAAACCTTCACCACCACCACAAGAAAAGATTATTCCACCTCCTAAAGAAAGTTTCAGCTGCCACCAGTGAATCATAATATCATATGAATGTTGGTTATTCTTGAGATTGTTCCCTCCACAGACTCTTGTTAACTTTACAGAGATATGTTTACATGTATTTATATTTATGGAAGACACTATCAAGTGAATGTTGATGTTTTCCTTGCAAAGAAGTAAAAATAGGTTTACTAATAGAACAAGATTCAAAATGAAATTTACAAATCTTAGTAAAGCAATTGCACCAAAATCACTTCACCCACAAACCAAGCAAAGCATCTCCAACTCCCAAGTCCCTACTTCTTCAGAACTCATGGCTGTCCTCCTATTACATGTATCATTCACCTACCTTCATCTACCCACTTCGCACTCATGGACAAGAATCTCTACTATGCTCTTTTGGCTTCAATTTTCCGCGACTTGTCACTTGTGCTCCTTGCATCAACCCTTCTCCCAGGTATGCTTGTGTTGATTATATATTTTCTTTAGCAAAATTATTAGTAAAACTGATAAAGATGGAGGATTTTGCGTTCATAGGTGTGGAGGGAGCAATTGGAATAAACTACGGAACGGTGGCTAACAACCTTCCTCAACCGGCACAAGTAGCACAGTTTCTCCTGGAATCCACCATCATCAACCGAGTGAAGCTCTTTGATGCTAACCCAGAAATACTAAAAGCCTTTGCACACACTGGAATTGAAGTCACAATTACTATCCCAAACGACCAAATCCCGAACCTCACAAAACTAAGTTTTGCACAACAATGGCTCAAAGAGAACATCCAACCTTTCACACCTTCAACAAACATTGTTCGGATCCTCGTTGGCAACGAAGTGTTGTCAACTGCAAACAAGTTGTTCATATACAGCCTTGTACCAGCTATGCAATCCCTTCACACAGCCCTCGTCGGTGCATCGCTTGACCGAAGAATCAAAGTCTCCACGCCTCACTCGCTTGGCATTTTATCAAACTCAAGTCCACCTTCTGCTGGAAAATTCCGACAAGGCTACGATGTTCATGTCATTAAACCACTACTTAGTTTCCTCAGAGCCACAAACTCTCCTTTCTTGGTGAACCCATATCCATTCTTTGGTTTCTCTGCTGATACACTCGATTATGCTCTGTTCAGGCCCAACATAGGAGTGTTCGACGAAATTACAGGACATAACTACTCTAACATGCTTGATGCACAACTTGATGCAGTCTTTTCTGCAATGAAATTGCTTGATTTTGATGAAATAGAAATTGTAATTGCCGAGACAGGGTGGCCATCGAAGGGAGATTCGTCCCAAGTCGGCGTTGATGCTGAGAGTGCAGCAGAGTACAACAGCAATCTGATGCGACATGTGAACTCTGGAGATGGCACTCCTTTGATGCCTAACCGAACGTTTGAGACGTACATCTTTGCTCTATTCAATGAAAACCTTAAACCTGGACCGACATGCGAGAGGAATTTCGGGTTGTTCGAGCCAGATATGACACCAGTCTACAACATTGGGGTTCTAAGGCCAACGGTAGCTGCTGCTGCCAATACTACCCATTCATGTTTCTTAGTCATGATCATTGCAGTGCTCAGCCTTCTTATGATTCATAAAAATGGTGAAATCTTAATTATCAATCATCATTAATACTATACTTCAACATTCTTATTCTCATTTTTGTTTGTTTTGCTCTGTTTTTATTATTAACTCTCTGTTTTTCTTGTTTTGGTCTATTTTACAAATGGTTCTTGAACTGGGCTTTGTGCAGGCTAGTTCGTCGAATCCTGTGAATCCCAGACCATTTGCACCAGAAGAAGGCTTGACGAAATGGTGTCTACCACGAACAGGGGCAGACATGGAGGCTTTGCAGAGAAATATTGATTATGTGTGTGGGTTGGGGATGGATTGTGGAGCCATTAAAGAAGGTGGTGAATGCTTCCTTCCAAATACAGTTCCAGCTCATGCAGCTTACGCCATGAACGTGTATTATCAAGCTTCGGGAAAGAACGATTACGATTGTGATTTTGAGGAAACCGGGGCCATCACCAATGTGGATCCAAGTATGCTTGAAAACTCAAATGAACTTCAATTTTTAAAATCGATTGTCTGTTTATTTTTTAATTCCCAATCTTCTTTGTTTTGTGTACTTCAGGCTATGGCATGTGCAAGTACTGATAGTTGATGGAGCTAGTGAATATGCTCATAAAGAAGGCTCGTGCACAGAAGATATGTAACGTTTCATTATTCTCTCTCATCTTAACATTTTCTCATATCCAAAGAAAAAGTGTATTAATGCCTACTCACCCGGATTCCTTCATGTGAAGGCACATTCTTTTTGTTTAAGACTCAAAAACCCTGCATACTCAAGCAAGTTCTTACTCCCAAGGAAATTTTTTATCAAATCTAGGAAAACCGGAGATGGTCACAGCTGATTTAAGGCAACAGATTCAGAGATATAACATTTCTTTAGTATTATGTTAAGAAGCTTTGCATGTAAAGGTCCTACAGACATTATACAAATGTTCTCACAGGAGAGGCAAACAGAAAAGAGAGCACAAACAATATAGACGTGGCCAAGGTAACTTCATTAACTTTCAAGAGAGTTTCTCTGCATCAAACAATAGCTCCGACATCTTATAAAAGGCTAAAAGCATAGGAGGATGCAAGGATAACTTATGATTGATGATGATGAAAATGCAATAAAAAAAATGGAAGGAACTGCATAGATATTGCATTCAATATCCAAAAGGATCAAACCAAGCTATTGCAATGGAGGGAACCTAATTCTATCCAGGGATTTGAAGGAAAACGCATGAGTAATTTGAAACACATAAAAAATAAAAGGTGCCAGAGAAGGAACCTGCACAGTTTATATTTGTAGCCAGTGGATTATCAACAATTTCAACACCTTACATGGAAGTGCACGTGAAGAATCATATTACAAGGAGCCATTTACTTGCCTTCAAATGAATAGGAAATTTACAGGAAAAAAAAAAAAACCAAGAAAAATTACCAGTAGAAACCAGAACACAAACTGGAGCATCCATCAGCAACATTTACTTTTACAATCTCCATCATTCTATCATTCTGTATTTGTCTGCAAAGACAATTACAACTGAAATAAAACCCACTAACATCCCAGACCACTCCTCCTGATTCAACCATCAATGCACTTGAACCCCCCACAAACCCCCAGCCAAATCCCAAACAGAACAGCACAAACAACCAAATCCAATATCAGAACCACCCAAACATGCTTCCTCCAGACCTGCTTGGCCTTTTGTCGATCACCAGCCATGTGAATTCCACTCCTGTGTGCCGGAGGCGGAGAGAAATCTCTAAAAACAACATTACCATTCCCATCGATGCCCACATCCACCTTGTTATTCTCCATAGCAACAACATCCTTAACATCTCCAAACAATCTCTTTTTCTTCTTTAATATATTCCTTGGACTCCCTCCAAGCAAAGGAGCCTTCACCACGCCCTGCCCTTTTGTCAAATCCAAGCTCCAGTTTCGACCCTCTCTGGAATCACTATTCGTCGTTTGATTCAAGAATTCTAAGTCTAACCCAAGAATCTCTCTGAAAATGGGATTGAACTGCGATTGAAAGCAATGAGAGGAGAATCCCTTATTGGACCCACCACGGTTCACCTCCTCAAAAGCGGATTTTAAGCCGGTTAGGAACTCATAGACATCGATTTTGTCAAGATCCTTATGATATACTGCGAAGTAGACAAAAGGGTCATCAATTAAGAAGTTGTAGGATCGTTTGTGAACCGTGTGAGAGAACATGGTGTGAAAAGGCGGGGTCTTCTCGATGCATTGCAGAGCTAAATCCTGGATTCCAGGCTCAGCCGAGGTAAAGTCCGCAAGAATCGTTGTTCCATTGGCAATGCAGGCATAGAAGATTTGACTAGGATTCGAAATCATTGATGGGTCTCAAATATATCAAACGATCAATCATAAAATCGGATACGAGTGTGTCTTGGAAAATGTAACAAAACAAAGAACAGACCTTCAACAATTATTCTCTATGGAACTCTCTCTTTCGTAGTCGAATTTGTCGGGATTTCCACCATTTCTCTCTCAAAAACTCTCTGTCTCTTACGTGTATACAGCTCTGCGTAGAGGAGGTTTGGTGGTTAGGGTTTGGAGTTGGAGTCGGAGTCGGAGTTGTTATGAGAGGAAGAAGAAGAACAGCAAATTCTTTAGAATTGTAGTTAATGACAAAAGTGCCCTTTCAAATATTTTTATCTTTACATATACATTGGTTTGAAGTCAATGATTCATTGATTTGGCTTATTTTATTCTCAAAAAAAAAACAGAAAAAGATTTGTCTGGCTTTCATTTGTTGTCTTCATTCTATCAACAAACTGTTGACACGTCAGTCAGAAAATTATTATCAACAACAATAAAATTGGCATATTTGTTTTACTTAAGCGTTCTCTCTCTTTGTATTTTTCTGAAAAAATTCCCTAAAACACCCGTTAGTTGTCCATTTTTTAAAATGTGGAAAACCCAATAAAGATTTTGGACTGGACTTGGACTTGGACAAACAAAAGCCCATCTGATTGCGAACAAATGTTGGTCCAAGTTTTAATGGGCTTAATATCACTTATCATATTGGTTTAAAATTAAATTAAAACCTATGAAAAGATTCCAATTCCTGGGTATGTCGCTCCCAGTCGCAGTCGCAGTTACACAATAATACGCACAGTGTGAGTGTGATACGAAATCAGAAGGGAGAGAAAGAGTGGTGATTTCAAGCGAGAGAGAAGACCGAGCGAGCGAGTCAAAGCTCTCAAACTCACTCATGTTTCAAGCGAACAACAACCAGGTGAGTCTCCTCTCTCTCTTAATTTTCTGTTCGCTACTTGGCTGCTCAGATAATGCAGGAAAAATTTTAATTCAAAGAAATTACCAATCCGTTAGAAGCTCTGGGGCTACGCTTCGGTTCTCGAGCTAATCGAGAAGCGAGTTTCCTTTTCCTTTACCACATTTTCTTAAAGTGTAGGATTTCTGCATGCATACGTTTCTTTTCGTCTAAAGACCCACTGAATGTTAGAATGGAAGATCCTGAAATCGTTCAACTTTTCGTGTGTTTTTCAGTTTTTTTTTTTAAAGTATGTTGAGCTGTTTTCATCTTTGAGCGAGGACATCGACGGGGAGATGTTCAATATGAGATGCAGCACAAATGTATAGAAATTGAACTACAAAAAAGTGAAGAGAAGCAAAGCCAGAGGAGAAGAAGAATGAGAAGGGGAAGAAAAGGGTAAAGCCAGAAACTATAAGAAAAGAGGGGAACAAAAGCTTCAATTTAGCCGTCAAAGAAAATTCAAAATCAGTCTCATGATCTTTATCAACATGAAAATTGGCCTAATATAAATCCTGATGGATTATGGTCCAAATTCCATAGACAAAGTACAATCCGAAAAAATTGCCCCATAACAATTAGAAGATGAGCACTATTTGCACCTCTCATTTTACTAAGTATACCCCATTAACGTCCCAAAAAACCTAATCTTTCAACACCCCATTGCCCCAAATTCCTCATATCCTCCTCTCCTTCTTCCCTAACATGAAGACATAGACTCACTCCCAAACTTCGACGGAGTCATGCACACCTTCAATAGAGAAGAGATGGATTACGGAGAACAGGACAACGATGGCAGCCCTGACACCTACGACGACCAGACCTTCGATGGAGAAGAGATGGATGATGAGGAACAGGTCAGTTTCACCCTAACCCAACTTATAGGTTTTGATAGGAACAGGTCAGGTCAGTTTTGATAGGAACTCACTATTGACCTAAGTGGAAACGACACTGCATGTCTTCGTCATGTTTACAGGGCAAAGTTGGTGAGTTACATACCCCAGTGATGATTGAAGTGGACACAACAGAATATTTTCGAACTGATATGGTATTGTTGTAGAACCCTTCATTTCGCAGTGCATGTAAAATGGAATTTGTTTAGGGAATAATATTAATTTCGCTGTTGGATTTTATGGATTGTGTAGGTATTTCAGAATAAGGAAGCTGTTGTTGAGTATGCAAGGAAATGTGGCCGTAGGCATGGAGTTGTTGTTGTTGTTAAAAGGTCAGACTTCAACAATCTGAAGAGAACCCCTAGGATTTTATTTGGATGTCAAAGAAGTGGTGGATACAGGGCAAAATGTATTCCAAAGAAGAGGAGATCATCAACAAAAAAATGTGAATGCCCATTCTCCCTGAAAGCTCATGTGTCAAATTCACTAACTGGGACATGGATATTGATTGTTTTGAATGGAAAGCACAATCATGCCTTGGTTAAAGCATTTGAAGGTCATTCATTTGTTGGTCGACTAAGTAGAGAGGAGAAGGAGACTGTTGAAAGGCTAAGCAAGACAGGGTTGAAGACAAGAGATATTCTAAATCACATAAAGCTGAAAGATCCAACAAATGCATCAACTATGAAGACATTATACAATGACAGTACTACTTTGAGAATCCATGAGACAGTCGGCAAGTCACATATGCAGCAGTTGTTCAAACTACTAACTGAGAATGGTTATGTTACAAGACATCGTTATGAGACAACAACTAAGGTGGTTAAAGACTTGTTTTGGTCTAACTCTACTTCGATCCAGCTTGCTAGAGCTTTTCCATTTGTGTTCATGTTGGACTGCACTTACAAGACGAATAAATATCGTCTTCCTTTACTGCATATTGTTGGAGTAACATCTACAAAGAAGACATTTTCTGTTGCATTTTGTTACATGAGTGCAGCACAAGAAGACAATTATGTTTGGGCTTTAGGTTGCTTCAGAGACTTGTTTGATGGTGTAGTAGCTGGTGTCTTCATATGTGATCGAGAAATTGCCTTGATGAATGCTTTGAAGGCTGTTTTTCCTAGTGCAAAAAATATGCTATGTCGAGTACACATATCTAAGAATATCTTAAGCAATTGTGTTGGCTTATTTCGCCTTAAAGCTGAGTTTGATGATTTTATGAGATGCTGGGCTACTGTGATGCATTCTTCATCTATTAATGAGTATGAAGAAGCAGTGAAGAAGATGCAGTGCAAGTTTAAAGATCATCCAAAAGCTTTGAGTTATGTGAATGACTCATGGTTGAGTAAATACAAGACATACTTTGTGTCGGCTTGGGTTGATCAGTTTTTTCATCTTGGGAACACCACTACTAATAGAGTTGAGAGCAACCATTCTAAACTTAAAAAGTATCTATCCAACTCAGATGGTGGCTTTGTCCAGTCTTTCAACAAAATTAACCTGTTGCTTCAAGGTCAAGTGATTGATATAAAAGCTTCTTTTGAATATAGTCTCACTAGAGTGCCAATTCGATTTAGGATTTCTTTGTACAAGGACTTGGTGAATATGGTATCTACAGCTGCATTGGAGAAGATTGAAAGCGAATTAGCTTCTATTGGCAGTGATGGTGTAAGTGCAGAAAATTGTAATCACACCACTGTCAAATCTTTTGGTTTGCCATGTGCTCATATGCTCACAAAATACAGAAATGAAGGGAGTAGCATCCCACTCAGTGATGTTCACAATTTTTGGAAAAAATTGTGCATTCAACCTTTCAATGAAGACCCAAAAGAGGAGGTGACAATTGATGCTGAGATTGACATTGTGAGAAGGACATTTGCAACTGCAACTATACCTCAGAAGCTAGAAATTAAAAGACAACTTCAGTCTTTAGGAAAGGCAAGCAACACATCTATCTTAGAGCCAAAACCAAAGGTCAGTGTGAGGGGGAGAAAGAAGGGGCAGAAAGAGACTAAAACCAGTCAAGTAGTGGACAAATCAACGCTACGTGATCCTTCAGCCTTTGAGCATGCACTTGAGTCTCATGTGTTTGATGATGTTATGCAAAGTCAGAATTCTCAATTTTCAACTCAGAGTTTGAAACAAAAGGTAAAATTGACATTCAACGTGTTTCTGATGGATTCATGAGTACATGCTGCTGTGTGAGTGAATGTGCCTTTTGTATTGAAGATATGGAATATGCAGGAGTATGCTGCAAAGCTTTTTTTAGCTATTTGAAACTACTGGTTAGTACCGTTGACCTCTTTGTGACTTGTATGGAAGATATGGAATACTGCAAAGCTTTTATTTGTGTCTGCCTCTTGTATGATCATGCTCTATTTTTGTGTTTGTCTCTGATATGTTTTGTTCTGTTACACATGGGGTGCAGATTGTGTTTTTTGAAAAAACACAAAAAAGGGGTGTACTTAATATTGTTATGTTTTTAGTTGGGGTTTATTTAGTTTGAGGTGTACTTAGTTAAAAAAGGGTGCAAATAGTGCTCATCCAAATAGAAACTGAAAGGAAGATAATAATATGAAACCCATGGTTCTCCTTACTTCCTCAAATTTGAGTAATGAGAGTCACTGGAACTGGAAAGACTTGGCAAATACTTTCTTTTTCTTTTGGTTCCTGATGTGTGTGTCTTCCTTTCAAATTATTATATAGTGAGGTGGTGTCACTATATGAACTTCCAACTGCTGTTGTTGTATACCCTGTCTTTTGACATCTAGTTTTTATGTATGAAGTCTAGGGCATCTTTAAATAATCTGCCTGTGTTGATTGCTTCGGAGGATTATGAAGGCTAGTGATGCGGTGTCATTTAACTGGAACATTGCAGTTTTGGGTTAAACATTAATGAAGGGAGTTGTTAGATTGGGAAATTTGGCACTCAATTAGAGAGGAGCTTAGCATTTAAATCTATTTTTAAATGGTTGTTAGAGTTAGTTAATCCTCCCCGTCGTCGTATTATTTACATGATGATTTCCCAATTCTTCCTTCTACTCATATATGCTCATGATTTGGGCATTTTCATTTTGGAAGTGAGTCTTATTGATGTTTTCATGGTCTCTTATTTTTTCCTTGGGTTGTAGAAGTTCAAAAATTTTGCATTAGATTTGGTTAAAATTTCAACTTAACTAGTAAAGAAAGACAAATGTAGGGGATAAAAGGAGATCGGAGTCATTGGAATTTATTGTTGTAGTGTTTACACTTTAAGAGTACATATCTGTTAACAAAAGATGGTTCCCTTTGCAGCTTCCAACTGATGCAAATCCATTATCAGTTCAGAAATCATCTCCATTGATGGAAATGGACAAGAATGACCAAAGCATAGTTTTGAGAGATGAAACGCAAAATGGAGGATTTTCACAGGCACAATCCATCATCTACAGTTCTAAGGTTGAGAAGTAATTTCTAGAACTTCAGTGCTTTGAGATTTTGTCATCCTGTCGATAAAAAAGTTTATATGTGATGTGACCTTTTATTATTAAGAATATGTAATATGTCACAACAAATATGATGAATGTTAAAATTGTTTAAATCCCATGACATATCTGTTTTCTTTTATTCATTTGCTTGCTATGTACTTATGTAGTATGAAATGCCTCAAATAAACTAACTTTGAACTAATTTACCTTCTGCAGAAACGTCAAGATGATCTACATATGTTGGGTTTGAAAATCAAACAGCATGAGGATAATATAAAATTTCTGAAGACTCAGAGAAACAAATTAGATGAGTCTATTCTTGACTTGCAAGGTATAAAGTTTCATAAATTAAATTTATCGTCTTGTCTTATAGTTGGCAAATCTAACTTTAAACTTGGAAAAGGGAATAAAACGCAAATGTGGATACAAGGGCACATTTACTATGCTAGATTTTCCTTGCTTTGGCGTAGTTATTTTTAGTTAAACCCTAAAATTCTCCATTCAAGTCGTTCATTAACCAAAGACATCGAGCACGTGTCATCTGCTTGTAATGTTGAATGTCAACAGTCAACAAACTCCTTGTTGAAGAAATTGCGATTAAGGAAGTTTTTGAGGTATTTTATACAAATGGAATTTGGCCATGAATTTTAGGTAGTTTATAAACCCACGAAGAAATTACAACTCAGGTAGATAATTTTGATCATGGCAAGATTTTTCACGTTGCACTGTACTTTTGTGATTTAAAATTGTTGATGGTATATAAGATTCTGACTAAAAAACTCCCCGAAAATTATTTCACTTCAAAGTAGGCATCACATGCTCAATCCATTGTAAAAACTCCCCGAAAATTTGGGGTTAAGGCTGCTTTCATCTGACATTTTTTGATTCTACCACCATGCTAGAGCTTTGTCCATTTCTTTTTAACTTCTAATTTAAGATTTTATCTCTTTATTGTCACATACATTATCCTTATGCTTTTTTCCTTTCTTCGTTATCTATAAATTTTCTTTTAGTTATTCTTGGAAAATATCATGCTTCAAGCACATTTACGATCGCAAATGAGGACCATTCTGCCCATCAGAGTGAGGACGAAACCAATCAACAGATTATACTGCATGAAAAATCTGCTGCGTCCATATTGTGCCAGCTGAATACACGTCATGGCACTCTGGCCTATCATCTCTTAATGACCAGGGACGTGCTGGGGGTTGTTGCCACACTTGGCAAAGTTGATGATGACAATCTTAACAGGTTGGTATGATTTGTGTACTGTATTGTGTGGTTACCTTTCTGGGGTCACAATTTCTCATTATCATGTATAAGTATAACCGATAAAAAAGCTGTACAAATTTTTTTAGGTCCAGTTATTTTTTGGGATATCCAGAATTCTTGTGTTTACTGGAATCTTTCCTTATCATTTCAAAAGGATCGCCAGGACTCTAGCTTTGCATTTGAAAGCTGCGTGTTGGAGATATGTGGAGGTTTTTGGATTGTGATGGTTGGATCCTTATTCCCGATGCTGCATATTGTGAGAGGGATTTTTCTTACTAGGAGTTTAAGATGAATTCCCTGCTTGTTCACATTCTAGGTTGAGAAGGATTACCTTGATAGCTAGAGGAACCCTGAGATGACATACATTGTTAACCCCAAGTTTTATGTGTTTTCTTTTATTTATTTTTGAGTGCAGGCTTTTCTCAGAGTACTTAGGACTGGATACTATGCTTGCAATTGTTTGTAAGACTTTGGAAGGCGTTAAAGCTCTTGAAGTATATGAGAAGGACGGACACATTAATAAAGGCTCTGGTCTTCATGGGCTTGGCGCTTCTATTGGGAGAGCTTTGGAAGGACGATTTCGTGTCATATCTCTTGAAAATTTGAGGCATGGCTTTTACATGTTGTCTTTGTTTGTGCAATCTGAACTTCCATTAGCTAAAATTCAATTAACATTCCTCCCCCCATTCCAGACCCTACTGTGGTGAGTTTGTAGCTGATGACCCACAAAGGAGGCTCGATCTGCTAAAGCCGAAATTACCCAATGGAGAGTGTCCACCTGGGTTTCTTGGCTTTGCTGTAAATATGATCAAAGTGGAGGGCGCAAACTTGTTTTGTGTCACAACCAGTGGATATGGTCTTAGAGAGACTCTATTTTATAATCTTTTCTCTTGTTTGCAAGTCTATAGAACAAGGGAAGACATGTTACATGCACTCCCTTTTATAAATGATGGAGCCATTTCTTTGGACGGAGGGATGGTAAGGAATACTGGCAGCTTTTCTCTGGGCAATCGGTAAGCGGTTATGCCATCAAGACATTTGATGACTTTGTTAGTGTAACATTGCATGTTGAATCTCACCATTAAACTTTTGCATAATTTGTATGAGTTTGGTAAAGCTGTAGTTTTCACCTGATGCGAATACTTTTGGATGTTATGTTCCTTCTTATCATTGCTCGATTGCTTCTTATTTATGATTGTTTCCTTTTGTTGTTTCATTTCCCTTTTAAATTGTATGATTTTCAGGGTGGATGTGGATGTGAGGTTCCCTAAAGCCTCCAAGACATCAAATGTGTCTGAATCCTATGCTCAAACTGAGAAGAAGATGAGTGAGATAAAATGGGAAAAGGAAAAATTGACGGAAGATATTAAGAGAGAGCAGGCGTTGTTAGCCAATGCACAGTCGAGTTTTGAAAAACAGAAGCAAGAGTTTGTCATGTTCTTAGCTCAAAGCTCATCACATGCAACTCAGGTAATGCTGAGGAGCAACTTTTTCTTATAAATGCAGTTGGTAGATATTTAGCACTGCACAATCATAAATAAGAAATTAATCAGGCAATACTAGTATACTAAGCATAATGTTAATATGATATTCTCTCTTTAGCACTTGTTGGAACTTATCACCCGGAATGTTACATGCCCTGGATATAGTTTTTTGTATTACTTTCATGTGATTGTGACAAGTTACAAATAGTATTCCATTAAGGGAAACTTTTTCATTCTTTTCGTCATTGTGTGTCTCAACTCTCAATACAAGAAGTTGAATGTTGCTATGAGACAATGAGAGGACATGTAATGTTTTTTACCTCTTTTATTAAGGTGCTTGCCTATGGATTTTAAAGTTGTCATGTTCTTTCCCAATAAAGAAAGTTCTGCAGTCTTTGAAGGGTTGGAAATACTCGTTCTGTGTATAAGATGAAATAAGTGAGCTGGATTCCCAGCCTTTTTAAGGTTGAAGTAGTGAGGCTGATCTTTGCTGTGTTGAAGAAGAATTCATATCATTGACTCTATGGTACTGTCCAAAGCACAGAAGCATGTGAATGCTCTAGATTGGAACCAAAGTTTGTGTCATCATCTAGAGCCAAAAACTTGGAGTCCAAGAACCCTTTGTTGGATTTGCTGTTGAGCAGTTATATGCATTGATCAAATAATAATGTAGAACTCTTGTATTTATTTTTCATGAACAAATTCTTAACTGCAGTCTTTTTATAATGGCAGAATCAGTTTCCAGTTGTACGGGATAGAACAACCCCAAGATGACGCAGACACTGAAGTAGCTGCATTTTTAAGATCAAACTAGAAGTCAAAAATGCAGTCGAGAATTGGGAAATACCTGCACTTCCAGCTGTATGCTGATATCATTATTCTCCTTCTCTGGCTGTGCATGAGATGCTTTGTTGCTGTAAAAGCCTTAAAAGTTTCATGGCTTGAGTAGAGTGAGAGCACTCGCGCTCTTTGATGCAAATTGGTGCTGAAGCCTCTTAGGCTCTCCCTTCAGCACATGAACATGCATTTGGAAAAACTCCAGTAGATGGTTGGTTTTTAGACACTTTGTGACTCGAAAATTTCCAAATTGACCATCATTCCCCCCCTCCCCAACAAATTCTCCCTGTCTTTTACTGCGGCATGCATGTAAATGTGCATTATCACAATTTGGCCTCTTCTCCAAACGAGGGAGGGGTTTATTTCCTATCCCTCGGTGGAGTCCATTCGCAGGTTCGATACCCCCAGGCCCCAGTAAATGATAGGTTTCTCTAAGTTCATGAATCATGTCAAAGATGAACCTGGATTCCATAAAAAGTAGTATGTTGATTTAGTTGAATTTGGTGACTCTGTAGGGATTGTACATATAATACTGTGTATGTATGGAGCACGCGTATGCATCTATCAATCTTATCAGGCACAGAGTATAAAACAAATTAACAAATGGGAATCTTCATATTCATGGGTTTTTTTTTTAGTTAGTGTCAATGTAACAAAGAACTCTACATAGCCCCATCTTTAGTAGAGCACAATTTGTGGATAATTTAAGAAAATATCTTAAGTTAACGACGTCGTTTTTGTAGCACACAAATCAGTGAGCTTTTCTAGAAAGAACATATTGGAGTATTTGATTGTGTTCTGGTCTTCTTTCAATCCACTTTCCCCATCTCCAAAATTCTCCTGCCATACATGATAATCACAGAATCCGACAATTACCCAATTAAATTCACATCCGCTTCTATCGAACCCTCACAAAGAGTTGTTGTCTTGGTTCTTCTATGAACTGCTAAAGCTTATCCTCTCTACAATAACGTAGCTTTATTCTTTCCCCCCAATTCCTGGGGAAATTCTCGACACTCATGGTCATGGCTGCTGTTCTTAGATCTAAACCCTCCAAAGAAACGGCCTCTCAATTTAGGTACTTCGTGTCCAATTACATGCACGCAGGTATGATGGCAGGCGCTCACTCTGTGCACCGCACCAAATGGGACGACCGCTTCACTGGTGCGCCTTACCACTTCACCTCTTTCAAGTCCGTCTCTTTACGCTGTGAACTCGTTGAAAAGGTTACACAATTCAATGAGAGCGGCAGGGTTACTCACAATCTTGGAAGAAATTCGGATGGGAATTGGAGCGAGAAATTGAGGGATGGTTGTGGTGCATTGAGCTCTTATGGGGAACCACCGGAGGTTTGGCAGCCTCCTGGGTATGTAGTTTCGGCTCGTCTGAGCGATTCAGGTGCTAGTCTGGTTCGTGAAAGAAGAACGAGCACCGGGTCTGGAGGAGGGTTCGGGTCGAATTCAAAGGATGAGTGTTGGGGTGGGTCAAATTTGGGGAATGGTTTTCCAACGCCAAAGGAGATTTGTAAGGGACTGGACAAGTTTGTTATTGGGCAGGAGAAGGCAAAAAAGGTGAATATGGGTACTTTAGAGTTGACTAGTTGGCATTTTATAATCACTTCCTATAAAATGTAACAAGACTGTTAATGGCTCAGAGAAAGAAAAAAAAAAGGAAGACTTTTTGTGACTGGTTTGTGAATTTTCTGAAATTGAAGATGTCTAATTAATGCAATTGACAATAAAGATGTTGTGGGGATCATGCTAAGTAGTTTAGGTACAAACTGAACTAGGGATAATTGGGTGTTCCTTTGTGTTTCGTGAAAATTGGCTTTGGCCACGCTTTGATGTCTGTATCTGGTTTGTATTCTGTAGGACTTAAGTTTTTGACTAGTGTCTTCCTGTGGATTGTCATTTTAGTATTTATCGCTATTGTTTTTCTCTAGTTTCCTAATGCGATGACTTGAATTCAGGTGCTCTCTGTGGCAATTTACAATCACTATATGAGGATATATTATGAATCAATGCAAAGGTGGTTGATCTATACCTTCAATGTGCAGATACTTTGTTTGGATTTATCTTTCTATTTTTTAGCTTTTTATTTTCCTCTCTTGGTATTATGTTGGCCAACCATGGATCATCTGTCCCAGGCAGTTATTTTTTCATTTGTTGATATGGATAACTCACCATGTCATCTAAGATATATACAACAAGAGAAATGCCTTAAAGTCAGGGAAATAGCCATTCATAGCATTTTAGCCAGGTGGTTGTCATACAACAACTTATCATATGTAGATTAATTGCTCGTTGATGTAATTAATGTAATGAACTAGGCTACTTCTCATATATAACTGTCACTATGAGTCTTGAAGGCTGTAAATCAGTATGAGAACCTTGTGGGTATTATTCTCTTAACTTTGCTTTAAGAGGTTGTGACATAATACCAGAGAATCAGAACACTCTATGCTTCACTGTATGTGTCTTGTGTATCTATGCTATGTCTATTTGTGCCTATGTCAGTGCAATGTTACTTATGTTTATCATGAAAGTTGCCTACTAATAGTGTGCTTGCTGGGGAATTTAGGCCTGCTGGAGATTCAGGTGATGAAAAAGCAGAGGCTATGGATGATGATAAAGTTGAGCTTGAGAAAAGTAACATTCTTCTGATGGGGCCAACAGGCTCAGGTAATTTTCTGTCACACTTTTATCTTCAGAATAGTTGTATAAAAGTTTAATAAGTACTCTCTTCTTTTCTTTTTCTTTTATGTATTTGTAATGTCAAACACACCTTTAAGTGACTAGTCTCACTTGTTGATGATGATTTATGTCATTTCAAGGACAGGGAAAACATTACTCGCAAAAACCTTGGCGCGGTTCGTAAACGTACCCTTTGTTATTGCAGATGCAACTACATTGACTCAGGCAAGTTGGTGCCATTAGTATAATTTATCATAGTTGGTGAAAGTTGGGAAGTTTTATTTTTTAACTTCAAATTCATGTAGAATTTTGATTTCTTGATGAATGTTTGCCTTTTGTCATGCGCTTTTGTTTAAAGTTCAGTTGTCATTTATGTGAATGCAATGATGGAATTCCACTAATAAAGGAACTTATTAGTTGTGCCTCTGACATGTTATTTGCAGGCAGGATATGTGGGGGAAGATGTAGAGTCCATATTGTACAAGTTACTTGTGGTAAGTTCTAACTCGCCTAACCTTATGATATGTTTGAAGTTGATGGTCAAAGCAGACATTTTGTTGGTACATTGATTCTACATTATCTTGCGAAATTTGCCTGCGTAAAATCCTTGTACTTTTTGTTTCTCTTGGGAAAAAAACCTGATCTCTGTTGTACCATGAACATATTCATATTCAATGTTTTTTGTGGAATAAGCGTGATCTTCTTATATTCGTATGTCTTCAGGTTGCTGACTACAATGTGGCTGCTGCCCAACAAGGCATTGTCTACATTGATGAAGTTGACAAAATTACCAAAAAGGTTCCTCTTACTTTAACATTATCCGTACTTTCTATGTTTTTTTTCACTACTAAATTACTTTTTCTACCCTACGTGTTCTCATTATCTATTTCAGGCCGAAAGCCTTAATATTAGCAGAGATGTGTCTGGGGAGGGTGTTCAGCAGGCATTATTGAAAATGCTGGAAGGAACAGTAAGTGCTTCATTCTCATTTCCTGGAGAAATAGTTTGATTCATAGTTCCTTGCCTTTCAAATAGCACTATCGGGTGCTCTTGAAGCATCCAGCTTGACATTTTGCCGATATTTCAATAATTCATCTGTAATCCATTGATTGAATTTTTGGTTCATGATAATTATTAGTGGACTAGAATCTCTTAGATTTTATCAATGCAAACTAGAATCATCCATATTTTATCAATGCATAGAATATTTAATTCTTTGCTTTCTTCTCCATGAAACTTTTTCTGGTCTAGATTGTTAATGTTCCAGAGAAGGGAGCTCGAAAGCATCCTAGAGGTGACAATATTCAGGTATTTGTGCTTTGGTTTTCTACATTTTCATACAGGTGTTGTACTATTTATGACACTACAAAGATGAGACACTTGCGGCAGTATCAGGATTGAAAGATACTTCCATTGTGTGTCTGTAGACTCAATACTTCAGGCAACCTGACCATAGCCAGTCATCTGACACATTACTGGTTAACTTATCTTAGAATTTTGGTTTATGAATAAAATTTCCAACTCATTGTTCTTTTGGTTCAAAAACCAGTATATTATTAATTTGCTCATGTTCTTTCCAGATTGATACAAAAGATATTCTCTTCATTTGCGGCGGTGCTTTCATCGACTTGGATAAAACAATTTCTGAAAGGTACTACTAGTCTACTAGTCTACTACCCTAATATTCAAAGTAGGTATGCTTTCATTTTGGTAATTGAAATTGTCAAACTAGAAGTGTTTTGCTTCCATCCCAGGCGTCAAGATTCTTCTATTGGGTTTGGTGCTCCAGTACGTGCAAACATGAGGGTGGGTGGCATTACAAGTGCTGCTGTTACTTCATCTTTGTTGGAAACTGTAAGTTCTCGCAAGTCCCCAGCTTATATACCTCATTTTTTATTAGTTTGGAAGAATTTAAGTTTCTTAATTAATACCATATAACATCAAGATGTTAAAGATTTCCTGGAAATCCTGTTTCGCAGGTTGAAAGTAGTGATCTAATTTCATATGGTTTGATACCTGAATTTGTTGGAAGATTCCCCGTCCTTGTCAGTTTATCAGCTCTTACTGAGAGTCAACTTGTTCAGGTAGTTTTTGGCCAATACAATTTTTGCATCTGATGAATACAAATTGATACATCATTTTCTTCCATGAATGATTTGATGTAGCCATTATACTTTTTATAATTATTTGATGTGTCGATGGTGATATGGAAAATTATAAATTGATGGATGCATGCTTTTCAAATTTCATAGATAAAAATTTTGACCAGACATCAAGGAAATTTGATGATATTGATCTCCTTGGTTCTTAATGTATAGTGTTTTCTAGAAATTACATGGTTAATGAAATCAGTCTGCATCATCAGTCCTGAAATGACCATCAATAGAGTCCAGTGAATGTTATAGTTTACTTAGCATTCTTTCGTGACTTCTTGATAATGTTCTGCAGGTCCTGACTGAACCTAAAAATGCCTTGGGGAAGCAATACAGGAAGATGTTCCAAATGAATGGCGTGAGTTTTCATCTCATGGCCCTTTTAACTTCTCTACGTAATCACTTTTTCAGTCAGGATTTTAGGAAATGATACTAATTTGTCTGAGTTTTCTTCTTCTTTTCGCAGGTGAAGCTGCACTTCACTGAGAAGTCTTTAAGATTAATTGCAAGAAAATCAATAAGCAAAAATACGGGGGCTAGGGGTTTGCGTTGTATAGTAGAAAATATATTGATGGACGCAATGTATGAGGTATACCTTTCTTGCTTGACCATGTTAATGCATGAAATTTATGTGATGTGGAAGTCCTTACTGTCTAATTACTAGCTTGTGGCTAATTTGGATGATTGTCTTCGAATGAATAACTCAAGCTTTGAGATTCTTCTTGATAAATCAAAACGACGCTATCTATAGCTCATTCCGATTTCTGGAATTCGTCACTTTTTTGGATAATACAACTGCCTCAGCCTGCCTTTTTTTTTTTTTTTTGCAGATTCCTGATGTCAGAACAGGTGATGACATAATAGATGCTGTTGTTGTTGATGAAGAGGCTGTTGGATCTGAGGGACGTGGTACCGGAGCTAAAATTCTTTATGGGAAAGGGGCACTGGGTCGTTATCTTTCCGAACAAAAATTAAAAGACGAGGTTTGTAATTTATGCGCGTAAAATTCTGCTTCAGGCAGCATTACCATTTTTTTTCAAACCTAATGACCTGATCGTGTTGTTGCAGGTAACTGTAGAGAGATCTGAGAGGGAACCTGAAGTGGAATCAGAGCTTCAAACTGTAGTAGCTAGCATGTAACATTGCGGTTGAATTTGATTGTGGTGTCTCTCTCATCAACCTTGTACATAATAAGTTCACATTAATTTAATAATTTGAATGTGCAATTACACGACATTGTATAATTCCTGATATAATTAATCGAATTGGGCAGCAGCAGCAAATCCCAATAAGTATACAGAATGAATCAATAGCCCTTTGAGGATGAAAATTTTGACAGGGATAAATATGGTGAAGTTGGCAGGGGTGGCAACGTTTCTATGATATGCCATGAATCTTCTTGCTCGATCTGTGTTATTTGGGATCATTTCCAGTCAAAATTTCGTTGGTAATCATTTTAGAAAACAAATGACAACAGTAAAATTAGAACAATAAGTTGGTAAACATTGATCGTATTCTGGATGTCGTAAAACAGTTGCACAATTTTGGAAATATATTTTAAAATCCTGTTAAGCGACCTGTCATGAGCTAAAGGAAACAAATCTCGAAATCTGGTAACCGTTGGATTTTTCCTAATCTAACTCCAAACCTGAGCATCAACGGTTTCTAGTCTCTCTCCTTGGCAAATATTGTAAGGGAGAGAAAGTGCAGAGAGAGAAGAGAAGGAAGAAAAGAACCTCTTTTTGGAGGGAGGGAGGGAGAGAGAGAGGGAGCGGGGCTCATTTGGTTACTTGGAATCTGTTTCTCTCTCCTCTCTCTCTGAATTTTCGCGAGAAACCCATGAGAAAATAAAGAGAAGAAAAGAGAGAGGGGCGAGAGAAGAGTGGAAGAAAACCCTTAGATTATTATTTATAGATTCTGAGCTCGATTTTGATATAAAGTTCTGAAATTTTTGGTTGGTTTTCTTCGTGATGGAGTTGGAGAGTGTGTCATTCTCAGATGGGTTGGATGAGGATGAGATCCATCACCACAGTCTGCACCATCCATCACATCCTCATCTCCACAATCTGCGCCAGTTCTCTTCATCAAAGCCTCACAATGCCAACGTCGGAAATAATGGCAGTATTGGGGGCCCAACGGCGATCGCTCCGGTCACCAGCGTCCACGAGTTGCTGGAATGCCCTGTCTGCACCAATTCCATGTACCCACCCATTCATCAGGTCTGTTCTTTATGTTTTGATATCTCATAAATGTTGGAATTATGCAATTAGATTTACGTTCTGTAACTGGGTTTTGTTCGAATGTCGTTAGTTATACGTTGAATTTGGTGGATTCAGTGGATTTGCAAAATTGGGCGTTGAAATATACCGTTGATTTCATGAGTTTATATGAATTGTGTTTTTTTTGGTTAAAGGTAGTGAATGTGTGGTTTGGCATGTTGCTGAATTAAAGTTAGTTTAAGGCGTATCCAGAGTCAAACGGCAAAATTGGGACTTTTTGAGGGAATGATTTAAGACTGATGCTTGATTGGATTTGTTTTCGCTGGCATAGGGAATTGATTTGGATTAAGGCTTAGATGATGCTGGTGATGGAAAGACCCCCCCCCCCCCCTATTTTCCTATTCTTTGGTGCTCGGGGATGTTGGGCCTAGGCGGGTTTTAAATATTGTGATTCGTGAAGTGTATAAGTACTTAAGTAGATATGATCAATGGACTTATGTTGTTTCAACTACTGCTATATAAGTGAGGATTGGAAGCATTTAGGAGTCTTCCAAACCTATTCAGTGCATCCTTTGCCTTCCCATATATGCATAATAAGAATTACATTGGAGAGAGCAGTTGTGAAGCAACTGGTGTAGGGGATCTGTTGCAGAATTTGTTATTCAGATTGATGATCCTAAAGGTCTAACGTTGAGTAGGGGCTTTGAATCTGTTAGTACCTGGCATAGACCTATCTAGAAATTTGCACTTAGATGTTCAACCAGCCAACCAGGTATGAGATCAGTCAAGTTTTGTATGCTTATTTTGTTTGCATGAATAATGTCGTCAATAGGGTTTAGAGTTTAGCCATCACATCTAATTCCCTTCCTGGCATTTAATTGATGTTGGTGTCTTGCAAATGGTTGCCAGTATTTAGGGGTTACTATGTAAGGTGGGGTCCAATCTGGCCCTTGCTTCGAGTGGTTCCACACACTCGAAAGATCGTCTGCTGGACTTGAGAGAGAATCATTAGGATTTTTTTTTACTCGATAGGGGAATTGTATCTGAGGCATAGATGTTGCATGTCTTCATTTTCCAGCTAGTTTAATCACACCATAACAACTACATCAACCATTGTCCAAGTACCATATCATCTCATGTATGGTTTTAGGAGTGAAGGTTATATGTGCCTTGTTGCGCTCTGCCTTTATTGTCAAATGAATAGATCAATAGAATTATGTTCTTTGTTTCCTTTGTCTTCTGTTCATAGTTTTGCATCACCTGATTTGTCTCTCCTGGATTTCATGTTATTTATATAATCACCATTGTATGTATGGATTCTATGGACGCATGCATGTGTGTACGTGTGTAGGTGTACTTGTTTGTTAATTATAAATGTGCGGCTGAATCACCAGCCATTTGATAGTTGTTAACAATGTTGTTCTTCCCCCCATGCAGTGCCACAATGGTCACACACTATGTTCCACCTGCAAAATAAGAGTACACAACCGATGCCCCACTTGCAGGCAGGAGCTTGGAGATATTAGGTGTTTAGCACTGGAGAAGGTGGCTGAGTCACTTGAATTGCCTTGTAAGTATTACAGCTTGGGATGCCCAGAAATATTTCCCTATTACAGCAAACTTAAGCACGAAGCAATATGCAACTTTAGGCCATATAATTGCCCATATGCTGGATCAGAGTGTTCCGTCACCGGAGATATTCCTTTCTTGGTTTCTCATTTGAGGGATGACCACAAGGTTGACATGCACACAGGATGTACATTCAACCATCGTTATGTTAAGTCCAACCCCCGGGAAGTAGAGAATGCAACGTGGATGCTAACTGTAAGTGTAATGTTGCTTTAAGTTTTCAGTTGATTTTGCAGCAAAGATCAATAATAGTGGTTTCTTTAGATATCTGAGTATTTTCATTAACATGGTATTGACTTGGTGTATAAAGCTTCATACTTTCATACAAACTGGTGGTTTTGAATACAGATGTGCCAATAATAGATGTGAGGATTTCAAAGTGTGTAATTGTTAAATATGGCGTCTAATTTTTTAACTATGTACAGTGAAGCTGCCTTCCTTCCTTCAGAGCTAGAATAAGAGGGAAAAAGGGGTTTCTAAGAAAATGGAAGGAAAAATTGGGGTAAACACTTGGTTCTTACTTGAAAATGAGATCTTCTATTGGGTGTTGTGGACAAGTCGTCGTTGTCATCATCATCCGAGCCTTTATCCAAAAAGTTTGGGATTGGCTACATGAGTCTATGAGAAAATCAACGGGAATTCCCACGTGTATTCGTTTCCGTCATTTATTTATGTCTAAATCATACTTTCATCAAAATGAAAATCTCCATGAAAAATAGATGGATACTTCATGTATGTGGTTCCTACTTTATATGATAAATAGCTTATTCATAAATGTTACGGGAGCTCACCATTTGAACATTTTCATTTTTCCCATCTGGTCTAGGGCACAAAATACCCTGAAAATAAGTTAAACAACGTTGATTTCCATTTGTTCACGCCATTAGTATATGAATTTCTGTAGTTGACTGGATATTCATCGTAATTGCTGTGTATCTTCTCGTTTGATTAGATCTTCCATTCTTTTGGTCAATACTTCTGCCTTCACTTTGAAGCCTTTCAGCTGGGGATGGCACCAGTTTACATGGCATTTCTCCGTTTCATGGGTGATGAGGCTGCGGCGCGGAATTATAGCTACAGCTTAGAGGTGGGGGCAAATGGCAGGAAGGTTATATGGGAAGGTACACCAAGAAGTATTCGGGATAGCCACCGGAAGGTCAGAGATAGCCACGATGGTCTCATTATCCAGCGCAACATGGCCCTTTTCTTCTCTGGTGGGGATAGGAAAGAACTGAAATTGAGAGTTACTGGGAGAATATGGAAGGAGCAGCAGAATCCAGACGGCGGAGTGTGCATACCAAACCTTTGTAAATGAGCAACTGATGTTTAAGCCTTTGTCCATGATTTTGTGTACGGACCTGGACAGTCTTCTGTTGTTGTGCTTGCCTGTGCCAATATTTTTCTCTGGAATGGTTTTTAAATGGGTGTCAAATTGAGTTTCAGCTTCCATTAATTTGAATAATAAAGCTTCTGAAGTCTGAAAGCAGTCTTTGATCCTAGGTGATCACAAATAATACAATGCAGTTCTTGCTTCTACAATGCGAGTTCAGCAGAATCAGTAGCGTTGGAAGCAAAAGATGGGTCCATATCGACAAGCCAGCATACTTGTCAACTCATTGATGGTTGAGAAACAATGAAGTATATAAAACATCACCATTCATGATCCTCTTCTAATCACATAAAAATTTTCTACTGAACAATAAGACATAAATTCATGGTGCTTCAAACCTATTTCAATAACGAAAAAACCCCAGCACACTGCTTGTTTTTCCATCAGCACATTTCAAGCAGTTACCACTTTTAACTCCACTTAGGCTCAGTTTCAGCTGGACTCTCAGCTTTATCCGGTTCCTCAAAACCTACAATAGTCGCTTCCTCAACATTTTCTTCTTTCCCATTCTTTGCTTCTTTCTCCATTGAGGGAGCTTCAACGGCATTTTCAGCAGCAGGTGCAGACTCTGTTTCATCTTCCCTTTTCCCAAACAACTTTGAAGGAATTATAGAAGAGACGGCAGCCCTTGTAGTCCTCTTGGCTGCTTCTGCTGCCTCGGCTTCTTTAGCCTTGGCTTCGGCTTTCTGCCTTTCTTTCTCCTCCATGAGCTTTGTCAACTCCTCCTCTCTCCCTTCCTTTCTCAATTCGTCTTTAACAAACTCCTGCAGCTCTTCATTAAAATCAATTTCTTCATCATCCAACATTACATCAACCATTTTAAGCACCTCATCCAGTCTTCCGGAATCACTTAATGTCCTCACCATAAACTTATAGGCTTCATCGTCCATCTTGAGCTTCTTCACCATCAAATCATAAAACGACTTTGCCTCGTCAATTTTCCCAACTTTAACAAGCTTATCAACTAATCTATTATAAACCTTCAAGTTAGGACTCAAACCATAGTCAACCATCTTCCTGAAGTATGCAGCCCCATCATCAATACGATCCACCTCAAAGCAAGCATCCATCAACAGAACATAAGTATACTCATCTGGTTTCACTCCCTTCCCATCCATTTCCCCATAAATCTCCTCCCCCTCAGCAAGCATTCCATGTTTGCACAGCTGATCAATCAAATTATTGAATGACAATGTGTCGGGAGGGCACCTATAGTCACCCATCTTCCTGAAGACCTCAATGGCATCCTCAAACCTCTCCTGAGCAACATATCCATCCGTCATTACATTAAAGGTCCCCAAATTTACAGCCAACCGCCGAGGTGGATTATGCTCCTTAATCATTCTGTCAAAAAGTCTTAAAGCCTCGTCAAATTTCCCATTCTTGCACAGTGCATCCAACACAGAATTATAAGCAACGGCACTCATTTTCATTCGAGAATTCTCTCCCACAGCTTCCTCATAACATTCCATCGCCTCCTTCTCCATCTCCTTCATGAAATACCCCTTCATCAAGCACCCATACACCACCCCATCCTCCAAAGCCCCTCCCAGTTTCTCCTTCAATTCCTCAAAAAGCTTAATTGCCCCATCTGCATCCGAATTCCTCACACACCCAGACATCAAATAATGATAAACCGAAGGGTCAGCAGCAAGCCCTTTTACAGCCATCTCATCTTTCAATTCCATTGCCTTGTCAAGCTTATGATTATCCACCAAACCTTTGATCAATATGCGATAGGTGGTTGGCGAAGGGTTTAAAGGCGCGTCATTTATGAACTGCTTGTAATGCTCCAAAGCAGTATCAGGTTTTCGGCAATCGAGATAAGTCTGGAAGATGAGATTGTGGGTGATAATATTTGGGGCAATCCCAGATTGAATGATGAACCGGTGAAGCATGAGTAAATCAGAGTACTTGGACTGCCGGAGTTGCGCATTGAGAACCGCGTTGACGGTGAAGATAGTGGGTTTGCAGTTGGAGTAGACGGAGTGCCGCGTAAAAAGTGCAGCCTCCTCGAGATCATTCTCACGAATAAGAGTGAGAATACGATTGTGAAGGTTGAGCCTTTTACCGGTGAGCACAGAGACATGTTCTGGAAGTTTAGGAGCATTAGGGTTTTGGATAGGTCTGGGTGCTTGCTGCTGTTGCTGGTTGCGATGAAGGGAGGAGAGTGGAGGTTCAATGCGGAGGCGACGCTTGCGACGGCGGCGTTCAGCAGCTGCTTCTTCCGGGGTAGCGAATGAGAAAAAACGGAAAGTGACGAAGGACGAGTGTGTTCGCGGATGGTGGTGGCGGAGAGAGGAAACGGCTAGGGCTTTGACGTGGATAGCTAAGGTGGTAGCGAATGGCTTCGAGAGAGCCATTTTGAGAGAGATACAGTAAGTTAATGGAGAGATTTGGAGGAGATGGTTGTTCAAGGAAGAAGGTCCGGGTTCTTGGAGGGGGGGAGAGTGATCAGGGTTCTGAAAAATGGTTTAGGGCTCATATGGCTACTGGGCTTTTATGTCCAGGCCTTTTTGTTAGGCCCAAAAAGAACTTCAGCCAGGCCCGAAGATGTCAATCATGGACGGATGGCCATCAAACTAATATGGACTGTTACGAAGCTGGCCCTTCTTGGTCCTTTAATTGAAGACTTCAGCTACATAGGCCCAGATACGTCACCGCCCTGGCCCATCTTGAAAATAACTGCATGCATCGGGTTGCTTTTTAAGGATTAAGTGGACTTGTCTTGAATCTCGACATAATTAGAGTAAAAAAATGTACTTATGTCCTACTAAAATTTAGCTCAAAAGGTAGAAAAAAAATTTAAACATTTTATGAAAAAGATATTATATATATGTATATATATTTACAATTCCCTAATGGCATAATCCATCTCGACCATAAAGTGTATCCCTCTTGTTGGCCGACCTTCACCCCTATGTATATATATGTAGAGAGAACATATACTTATATATGTTAACGGGCTTGAAGGTAGAGGGCAGCATAGGGGGCATTGGGCCTCGGAAAGACATGAAATGGCAAAGGGTGAAGCATAGACACATATGTAGGCACTCACACCCTCGAAAAGAATGAGTTGACACCGCACAAAAGGTTGGTGGTGGGAGTGGCGGTTTATGTAAATCCTCTTTGCCTTTCAACGCGTGTAATCCCCAACCACGGTCCAGATGACGCCTCGAAGATTGAAATATAATTACATAGTCAATTTGAACACTTTTTTGTCTTCCTTTTTTTTTCCTTTTTTTTATTAGCTTTTTTGTCTTCCTCTTTCTTTTTTTTGGTGACAAAAAATACACCATACAATTTGTCATTTATAAACACATTCAATGCGGGCATATCCATTATTCATATTATGTGAATATAAATTTCTCACCTATGACATAATAAATTGATCAAAACTCAATAGGTTATCACTCAAGTAGTTGGAACACCATGTCTTTTCACATGTATAAATTAACTAGTATGGTAAGAACGTGATAATTACGTTAATAATCTCAACTTTAATACCTGAATCTCATAATTAGTCTTGATCAGGAGTCCAATAATTATGCTACAATTCAATTGACAAAAACCCATAATAGCAAAAAAAAATACATGACACTTGGCACCCTCTCATTGACAAGTTAAGGATATGCCAAGCCAACAACACCAAACGTCTTAATCTGCCACCTTTGATTTATATGGACAACGTTATACGTGGCGTTTGGGAAGTGAATGTGTACACGGAACTTTTTGTTCCTTCTCACACACCCAAGAATCCCTCTCTGTTATTATTTTTATTTTCCTTTTATATTTCGTTGCGCGCAAGGGAAAAAAAAAAAAAGGGGGAAAATAATTTACTCACAGGCTTACACATACGTAAATCGATTATTCGCAATTAATTCAACGCATTTCAGGCTCTACAGAATCCAGTTCCGATTCCCAATCACAACCAATTCGGTTTTACCAGGAATCCAAATCCTCTATTCAAATCTATCATTTTCTGTGTCTTCGCTTTCTTGGCCGATCAGCTTAACTTCGTCTCTTCCTGGTAATATTCGAATCGGATTCCACTCCACTTTTGGTAACATGATCCAAAAGGTTTGATCTTGTTCACGGATAAAACAAGATTGCTATCTGGGTGCAGTTCAGGATCCACCGGATTCTTTTTCGTGATGGTGGGACTGAGCTGATTCTTGGAGTTTCGTAGCAGGTAAAAGAACTTATTAGTTAATCATAAACTGTGTTTTCATGATTTGTTTTCTTTTCTGGTTTGTTTGGTTGCTGAGGAAACGTAGTGAAAATAAAGAGGGAATCTTCAAATGAGGGTCTCGTACAAAATGGTTTTTCTCATCAAAAACGCTGAGCATTAATTAGACCTTTTAATTAGAGATATCTATGTTTTTTAGTTCATTCGTAAGGGAGTTTGGTACCTTTAACACACTCACCAGATTATTTTATTCTCTCTTTTTGTTGGTATTCAGGTTCCTGCTCTATCAGTTGGCTTGAATTCTGATGCAATCAATTGAAGAGGAAGAGAAGCAGAATAATAAGAATTTGAAGACATTGAAGAGATCATTTCCTTTTGATAATATGCCTGTGACTGACACAGTTACTCCACAAAATTTTGATGACTGTATTCTTTTCCCGATTGAAGATATAGTGCAATCCCCATTGCCTGGATACTGTGCACCCACTTCAATAAGCTTCAGTCCTGATGATACCTTCGTAACTTTTTTGTTCAGTCTTGAACAGACTTTAAATAGGAAAGTCTTTGCTTTGGACCTTAAGAATGGAAAGCAAGAGCTGTTTTTCAGTCCCCCGGATGGTGGGCTTGATGAGAGTAATATATCACCAGAAGAGAAGTTGAGGAGGGAGAGGTCAAGGGAGCGTGGGTTGGGAGTGACACGCTATGAATGGGTCAAAATGGGCTCAAAGAAGAAAGTTATTATGGTGCCTTTGCCTGCTGGGGTTTGTTCTTGATCCCATATGTTATTATACATTTTCATTGTTGAATCGTGCTTATAAGAATTGTCCCTTTTTTTGTATTTGAAAGGATTTCCCTTTTGGTTTGAGCACATGCTGTAATCGCAATTTTGCATAATGTGAAGTGCTTCAAGTCATTTTATGTAGTAGTGTTGCTGAGTGTCATGGTGGCAAATATCAATGAGGTTGAGTTACATGAATTATTTTTCATTTATTTACATGAAAAAGTCAGAGAAGTGTTTACAAAACGACAATGCTATTTCGGAATCATTATTTTTTGAAAAATCTTGTTATTTGCTAGATTATGAGTACCCAATGGTAGCACAAGTCCTGCCATTTCTTCTATGAACATTACCATTATGAGCATATCTGGTTTTTTAATCTTGCAACGAAACCATTTTTCTGGACATTCCTAGTATTGCATAATTTCTGACAGCGTAATCATCCCTTATTCAGGATTAGTTTATATATATATATATTGCTCTATTTCTTGCTAATAAGGCAAAGTTGAGTTAGTTCAGTTAGTTAGCTGATGTGATTTTCTTTCTATTGACAGGTTTATTTCCAGGATTTCTCTTCTTCAAAACCAGAGCTCAAGCTTCCAAGCACATCAGACTCACCAGTTATTGATCCACATCTCTCCCCAGATGGCACAATGCTGGCGTATGTTAAAGATGGTGAATTGCACGTTTTGAATCTCCTTTACAATGAAACAAAGCAATTGACTTATGGTGCCCTGGGAAATGTAGTGGTGAGTACAGATTTAGCAATTAACAAATTATGCGCAGAACTAAAATTGGCACCTCTGCAATGTTAAATGTGATATTCAATCTACATTTATTTCTTTGTAATTATTTGGCTATTATATTTGATATGGATTAATTCTGAATTGTTTTGCTACTGCCCATTTTGATTTGTTTGAAGCTTATAAATGAGTGAGCATGTTCTCAATTGAAATTGCCTCCAAGACACATTAATTTTGAACTACCTGGGTTCTGCTCCATGCATCTCTTTGTTTTTCTCCTACATATACAGCTACACCCTCTACACGGTTCAATCATGAAGTGAAAATATTCTTCACTTTCCAGCTTGGCCATTTCAATTTTAAAACTGAAGATAAATTTGTATTACTTGCATATGGTCTATCCTCATTTGCTAGATTGGATGAGATGCGAGATGCAAGGTAGTTAGTCATAATTGGAACTTAGGAAGCAAACCAGATGATGGTGAACTTGGTGCAAGCACTGCCGTGCCTCACCTGTCAATGCTATTTGTATACTTTGTTAAAGTTGTCATTTTGATTGCTTTTATCTCATTCCTGGATATAAAATATATGAGAATTTCGACACTAAGGGGTACTAAAATTTACGAAAACAATGCAGTAAGCTTGTGCATTCTTGTACTATAAATGTTTGGTGCTTGTTCATTTCTCTATTTCTCTTGGTGATGGTGTTATAGTTTCGCTGTGAATGTCTGCTTTGATTCTTGTACTGCACCATTTAGCTATTTCCCAGGTTAGGTGCCCTCTTCTACTTTTGATGCAATCATACACTTCAAAAAGTCAGATGTTAGCTCTTTCTCGTGGTGATCTGAAATAAGATAATGGTGTCATGAATTGATTTAATTTTGTGACCAATTTTTTGAGAAGATTCCTTTGTCCTGAACATGACAATTTTTCTTTTGTGCATTTCAGACTCACGGGCTTGCCGAATATATAGCTCAGGTGAGAAGTACATCATCTAAACTTGTACCTTTACTTCTTCAAATAAATTACTCATAGGCACTGTTTGGTCCATTTTGGAAGAAGTTTTTCTTCTAAAGAGTGCTAAATGCAAACACAAACACAAACGTTTTCTCTCCTGATTGTAGGAGGAGATGGATAGGAAGAATGGCTTCTGGTGGTCACTTGACAATAAATACATTGCTTTCACAGAAGTTGATTCTTCAGAGATTCCTCTATTTAGAATTATGCACCAAGGTAAAAGCTCTGTTGGTTCCGATGCTCAGGAAGATCACCCTTATCCGTTTGCCGGAGCTTCAAATGTCAAGGTACGCCTTGGAATAGTTCCTGCTACTGGTGGTCCAGTTACTTGGATGGATCTTCTATGCGGAGGAACAGACCAACCAAACAATGATGAGGAATATCTAGCTAGAGTCAATTGGATGCATGGAAATATTTTAACAGCTCAGGTTCTGAATAGGTCTCACACAAAACTGACAATCCTTAAGTTTGACATTAAGACTGGCCAAAGAAAAGTTATACTGGTAGAACACAATGACACATGGATTAATTTACATGACTGCTTTACACCTCTAGACAAAGGTGTCACCAAATACTCTGGAGGATTTATCTGGGCCAGCGAGAAAACAGGATTCAGACATTTGTATCTGCATGATACGAACGGGAATTGTGTGGGACGTATTACTGAAGGTGACTGGATGGTCGAGCAAATTGCTGGCGTAAATGAGGCTGCAGGGCTTGTATATTTCACTGGTACTCTAGATGGTCCTTTAGAATCAAACCTTTACCGCTCTAAACTATACCCAGCTGAGAACCAAATCGAAAAGGCCCCATTGAAATTAACGCAGGGCAAGGGAAAGCATGCGGTTGTTCTTGATCACCATATGCTGAATTTTGTTGATATTTTTGATTCGCTTGATGCATCCCCTCGGGTTTTACTTTGCTCCTTACTTGATGGAAGTGTGATCTGCTCACTGTATGAGCAGCCGATCACTGCTCCAATGTTTAAAAAGCTTCACGTTGAGCCTCCAGAGATGGTTCAAATACAGGCCAATGATGGGACAATATTATATGGGGCTTTATATAAACCAGATCCAATGCAATTTGGACCTCCTCCATACAAAACTATGGTCAGTGTCTATGGTGGCCCTGGTGTGCAGTGTGTGTGTAATTCTTGGGTAAGTACAGTTGACATGAGAGCACAGTATTTACGCAGCAAAGGCATCTTAGTATGGAAGGTTAGTGTCACCGTGCAGGCATTCTAACTTTTACTTAATATTTCTACTTTACATTCTTAAGCATTGCTCTTGTTGTATTATGAACGTGTTCATTACACGAGGATGCTCTTTTATGTCTCTCTTAAATTATTGGACTTGTGATGTACTGTGCGACCAAGAAAGATTTATCTTTCTGACTGCTTTGTTTGTTGCAGTTGGATAACAGAGGAACAACTAGGCGGGGATTAAAATTTGAAGGTGCCCTTAAAAACAATGCTGGCAGCATCGATGCTGATGACCAGCGGACAGGAGCTGAATGGCTCATCAAACAAGGACTAGCTCAAGCTGGCCATATTGGGTTGTATGGATGGAGTTACGGTGGATATATGTCAGCTATGATCCTAGCAAGGTTTCCTGATGTGTTCTGCTGTGCTGTATCTGGTGCTCCGGTTACATCGTGGGATGGATATGACTCGTTTTATACTGAGAAGTACATGGGATTGCCATCGGAGAACCGTGCAAGGTACGAGTGCAGCTCTGTGATGCACCATGTGCACAAGATGAAAGGCAGATTATTACTTGTTCATGGCATGATTGATGAAAACGTGCATTTTCGGCATACTGCAAGGCTTATTAATGCGCTTGTGGCAGCCGCAAAGACTTATGAACTACTGATATTTCCAGACGAACGTCACATGCCCCGCCGTCACAGAGACCGAGTTTATATGGAAGAGAGGATCTGGGAGTTCATAGAGAGGAATTTGTGAAGTAACTTTGTTCATATGTTGTGGTGGTAAAAGAAAAACATGGTTCATTTTTCTTTTTGTCCCTTTGTTTTCTGTTGTATTTTCCACATCTCATGATGTTAGGGGGTGCCTTTTTCTCTTATGCTTAGGTGTTATGTTTAGGAAAAAATAATGCTCCTCTCTCATTGTATTACGGATTCTGCCAGTTTCATCAAATCATATGCAAAACACAAAAAGTGGTTTATTTTGAAGCAGCTTATCCAATGAGAACAAATTGGTGGTAGCTTATTATCTATCTAGATTTAATCTCGACTTGAGTTTGGACTTAGTGGGTTGTCCAAAGGGTTACGCTAATTGCATCAAGTAAGGATTTATTTTTATTTTTTTTAAAATCAACTTAAGATGATGAATCAGCAATTTAGGATGAGAACAATCTATAAATTACCTCCTAATTTTTGCGTCCACAGGATGTTGTGTTAAAAGAATCATCTGACGTGGCTACGAATGATTGGACAAGTTGACGAGGTGCAAAGATATATTCCTCCGTCTGATTTAACGGTCGTTGTGTAATGACATTGACATTGGGCAGCCACTGATAAGATTTACATTCACTGTCAGCCAAATGCTGCATGATATATATTATTCTTCAATCTCGGTTTAACTTTGTATAGATGTGAATTGCCAAACAAAAATAGCTGTAAGTTTGATTAGTTTATTATTTAGATTGTGCCAAATTTTGAACAAGGAAACAAATTTATTAATATTAAAGTCTCATCTTCACAAAAGTTTTTATAAAAATATTAGTTTATCACTTGTGAGCAATTAAAATATGGCAAATAGTAAACAGTATTTGCAACGTTGATTTCTCAGTTTGAAAACCTTATCAATAGTGTGTTTTTTTTTTTTTTTTTTAACACAATCGAGATCCTGCATACAAAATATTGTAACATTGCGTTACACTATGGGAGTCGCCCATGCTCGAAGTCATTACCTTAATCGCAAGAGGAGGGGGTGCTCAAGGCAGTGTTAATGATTGCAGTGAAGAAAATGACAATTTTATATTTAGTTGTAAACCAAAGTCTCACATCGGTGAGAGATGGAAAAGACTATGGATTTATAAGTGTGGATAATATTTCCATTAGTATGAGACATTTTGGATAGAAATCCATGAGGAAATCCGTGGAGCCCTAGGTTTAAAACGCAAAATATCATACTAATGTGGAGATGTATGAGTTCATAGTCCCAATAAAATCAAAGGTTACGCGAAAACTATTTTAAGATGGTATGAGCTTATACAATGTAGAAATAACAGTGCGAATCTAAGGTATGCGTAACATCAATTGAAGATAAGTTACGTGAAAACTATTTTAATATGTATGAGCTTATACAATGTTATATTGAAGATAAGTTACGCGAAAACTATTTTAATATGGTATGAGCTTATACAATGTAGAGATAACAGTGCGGCAATAAAAAGAATCATGACAATCTATATAGGAGAAAATATGAAACGAAAATTAAAAAAAAAAAAAAAAAAACACTTGAAATAGTAAAAAAGTATATAAATTCAATACATGCTAAGAAAGTATTTTATGTTGTTTATTTTTTAATATGAATTTTTTTTTTGAAACAGGGATTTTGAAAAGGGATAGGATTTGAACCCACGACCTAATAGGTGTATGATCCTTTACATGCGATGTAATTATCGTTCAACCAACGGGTGATTTGCTTTGCTTTAATATGGAGTTGAACCCTAAGGTTTGGATGAACAAAATCATAAAAAACAAAAATGGAGCAGGGAAAAAAAATGGTTTGACATTATCTCCGCGTGCCAGCCAAGCTTTAACTATGTTGTCATAGACGAAAATAACCCCAATACGTCACTCTGTTTACGTTTTTACCGTGACTTTCGTCCCAAGTCTTTCGGAGTCCCAACACGATATAAAGCCCGGAGATTGTGCACAGTAAATCTCACTCTCGCGCTGTCAAAGTAAAGATTATCGGGCAGAAATGATGGAAAATTGGGGAGAGGAATCGGAAAAGATTAAGCGAAGAGTTTGATTTTGTCGTCGTTTCGTCGCCAGATAACCTGAGATTGCTCTTTGATTTCAGATTTGCTTCGTTAGGTACGAATGCGATTTATAGTGATTTTTATGTTTCTGATTAATCATGACAAGTCTTGGTGCGTCGTCTGTTTGGTTCCTTAGAATCAAGCAGGAAATGCTACTGCCTACTAGTTTGTTTTAGTCTAATCAGTCGAAGAATTCGAGATTATGCTTGTTCTATTTTTTTCCTGTTGCGAATTGATATTTTCAGTTGTTACTAATACCATGAGAAAGAAATTGAAAGTGAACTTGAAGTATATGCTATTCACTCACTGGTTCGTTTGATTTAAAAAAAAAATAAAAAATCAACCACTCAATATTTAGGTTTCTCTGCTTTTTCTTGATTTATTTACTTCATGTCAAACGGACGATCAGGGGTTTGTTCTATAATAACAGATGCATTGCTGTTATGTACTTTCTCTGTTTTTAATTGCATTTTATTAGGTCTTGCAGAGTCTGATTGCCGAAAAATATTATGTTTTGCAGGGTATTAGTATTTGAATTTGCAGTAAAAGATTTGACCTTTTTGCAGAAATCTGACAACTGCAGCCTAAGGTACGGCAATCATGATTTTATCAGTAATTTTAGGCTTTAATTGATAGTTATTATTGCTGAGGGATTGAGGGGAAATAACCGTCTATGATTTCCTTCTTAATTTTCAGGGCTCAATTGTTGTTGGACAGAAGGTTTATGGAGTTGGTCTATTGAGATTGTTGATGGGGGATTGGAAAGTTAAAATTTCTACTTAGATCTAGTGAACTCTTGGAGCTTAACCCCATTAGATAAAAATGTCGATAGCTAGTGTAGCTCTTAGTCCTGTCTTTGGAGACTCTCTAAGTGTCACCAGTAGTTTATCAAAGCAGTATGATGTTCAATTAAACGACTCAATCTTAGTTTTTCTCTCTGTCACGGGGTCTGTAATTCCTATGCGTGTTATGGAGTGGGATTCGATTGCTTCTGTAAAGCTAAGAATTCAATCTTTCAAAGGGTTTTTTGTGAAGAAGCAGAAATTGGTTTTTGAAGGGAGGGAATTGGCTCGGAACAATTCATGTTTCAAGGATTATGGGGTCTCTGATGGGAATGTGCTACATTTGGTTCTAAGGCTGTCGGATCTTCAAGCTATTATAGTGAATACCGCATGTGGGAAGAAGTTTGAGTTTCAAGTTGACCGGAGTAGAGATGTGGGTTACATTAAGCAGCAGATTGCTAAGAAGAAGCAAGGGGTTGATCTCATTGATCAGGAACTGGTATGTGATGGAGAGGAGGTTGAAGATCAGAGACTTATTACTGATATCTGCAAAGATAACGATACCATACTGCATTTGCTGGTTCGAAAGTCTGCTAAAGTAAGGGCTAAACCTCTTGAGAAAGATATTGTATTGTCTATTGAAGCATCTGACTTGGATGAGAAGAGGGTGGATGTTATAAGCAAGGAGCCTAGAATACTACCTGTGGTGTGTCAAGTTGAGCATATGAAACCAATTTTTAAAGATTTTATTTTGGAACCTTTAGCAGTTAATTCTAAAATTGAACTTCCATCGGCGATCAAAGAGCTAATTAAGTCTGTTTTTGATGGATTAGAGAGTGGCAACGGCCCAATTCAATCTGCAGAGGGATCAGGAGGAGTTTATCTCATGCGAAATTCATCCGGTGAGAAATTTGTCGCTGTTTTTAAGCCTATTGATGAGGAGCCAATGGCATTGAATAACCCTCGAGGCCTGCCCTTGACGAAAGATGGTGAAGGATTGAAGAGAGGGACACAAGTTGGAGAAGGAGCTTTTAGAGAAGTTGCAGCGTACATTTTGGATCATCCAAGGGGTGGGCGACACTCATTCTATAATGGGGAGAAGGGTTTTGCAGGGGTTCCCCCCACAGTTATGGTCAAGTGCCTGCATAGAGGTTTCAATCATCCCGAAGGTTATGAGTGCAGTACCAAGAATATCAAGATTGGGTCTCTGCAAATGTTCGTGATGAATAATGGAAGCTGTGAGGATATGGGTCCTCGTGGTTTCCCAGTGGAAGAGGTACACAAGATCACCGTGCTGGATATAAGGTTGGCAAATGTCGATAGGCATGGGGGAAATATATTGTTCAGCTATGACGGTGAAGGTCGAATCATGCTGACCCCGATTGATCATGGCTACTGCTTGCCTGACAAGGTAAGAGTTCCTTTTTTTTTTGGTTGTCTATGCTTTTGATGCACATAGTGATGCATGTCTTGACTTTGATATTTGTTACTGACTTATCTTTTTGCTCTTTGATGCAGTTTGAGGATTGCACGTTTGACTGGCTCTATTGGCCTCAAGCCCGGCAACCTTACTCCCCTGACACTGTTGCATATATACAATCACTTAATGCTGACGAAGACATAGAACTCTTGAAGTTCCATGGATGGGACATACCTCCAGAGTGTGCTCGTGTCCTTCGTATTTCCACCATGCTTCTAAAGAAAGGTGCAGGGAGAAAACTTACCCCGTTCGCCATTGGAAGCATCATGTGCCGAGAGACCCTGAAGAAACAATCAGTGATCGAGCAGATTCTTCAAGAAGCTGAAGATGATGTGCTCCCAGAAACAAGTGAAACTACATTTCTGGAATCTGTATCGTTGATCATGGATCACCACCTTGACAAACTATATGGATCATCTCTGTGAAGTCATCAAATGAATCTGTGGATAGAGAGACTACCTCAATGGCCTACGCGCATCCCACTTATGTGCAGCTGTTGGACCTTTGAGCTGCCTGCACTTTCCTCCTCGTGCTCATCCTTTTAATCCCTGCTCTTTCATTGCAATAAAGAAAAAGAAAGTCCTTGTATAGCAATACGTTCCTCCCTCTCAATTTTATCTGGACCTGTTACTCGTATTTAGCTTGAGCTGCGGACCTAGAAGGTTTATACTTTATACCATAGCTGCGATCGTAGTCTTTAAGCTGACATTTATGTGAAGAACAGTTCAAATTTCTTCTTATTATTCATAATTTTCGGTGCTTATAATACTTTGTTAATTGGTTCTAGTAATCCCAAGTTTATATCAAAGATTCAAAATCATTATTTCAAAATGAATGGATGTTTTTGATTCTCTCCATGGCAGTTAGAAGTTGGAACGAAGACTGAAGTATGACCTCCATGGCAGCATTCTCAAACAGAAGGATGAAAGAAACCACTCTATTAAGAGAAAGAAGTGTGAATGAAATGAGACTCTAAGATAGTCGTCATCAACATCAAAGTTTTTATCTCAAAAGTTTGAGATCGGTACATGAGCTCTCATTACATAATAATCATCAAACTTCATAATTTAATGGTAAGAAAGAAACTGGTTTTGCAGTAATACTTTAACAAAATTGCTTCCAAACACACTGAAAGAAACTAGAACGCAAATGCCTTCAAAATGCAAATTCGTATTTTTTTTTTCTCCAACTAAACAAACGGCTAGCATAGGGAAAACAAAAAAAAAACCCAAAATTAATTCGCTGATGGTTGATCACTTGATCCACTTAACGCCGTCTCCTCCGCCTTACATCCGGAAATTTGAGAGGGACTGGGAGGGTTGCAACCAAAGACTTGTTTTCTTGACCGAGCTTACACCCCAAATTTTCAAAGTGTGCTCTCAACATATATGAATGCATCCTCAAATCCTTAGCTATGTCTGAAATGCTAGTTCGGAATCCATCAGCATATAGAGTAAGCACCAAAACGTAACTGATGAGAAGGTCATTTTTCACAGTCGACAGCCTTTTTGACTCTGGATCAAACATAGTACCGAACTTCTGGCGTAAAATGCTTGGAAATTTATGGTTCTTCGCAGAGGAATAACCGTCCATCGAATGCAGATCTTTGAACTTTATAAGATGAGCAATGTAAGATAGAATGCAGCACAGCGTCTTCTTCTCCTCATCATCCTAGTGACAGATTATTAAAATGTCAATTAATATGCACAACAAAATAATTATGTACAACAGAGGACACTTGCTGACTTACTACCGACATTTTATAAGGATTTGGTATCTTTAAGTAGCGGAAACTATAGTGGGTATAAGAACATATCACAGCTCCTACACCAAATGCACTTAACAAAATTTTGCATATAACTAATCATTAAAATTATTAGTCCCAACCAATCAAATGTTTTACAACCTAGACTTCTATTTCTGTATTGTTGTCACACATATCATTTACACCATTACCTGAATTTCCTGCAATCTCTGGATTCGGTTGCCAACGAAAATTGGGTAATTCTTAATAACTACTTCTGCTTCCGCTTGCAAAACCTCATAAATATCCATAAGGAAGTCCCACTCTCCCCTGAGAATAATCTTTTCCAGTGGATAAGCCTCCTCGGGTACGGTAGCAGAAGCATTATGAGGTGGAACATTTCGAGCAACATCTGCACTGGTACCTTCAAGAGCCTCCTTGTTTGCTACAACTTCCTTGATTTTATCACCCACAATTTTCTGTGATTCTGGATCATCCTCTTGGTTCAGAGCATGCAACTTTTTATGCTGCAGAATGAGATCAAATTTACATACAAAATGTCAAAAGGCTGCCTCAGACATGTATTTCTCATGGGTAAATATACCCTTAAGGATTTTGTTTTCCAATGAAGGATGAGGCATAGGCAACCCAACGTCCATGAAAGCTATTTTATCCAATATCAAAGAGAAAAAAGCAAACATTAACGACATATTTGGTCACTGGCAGCATTAAGTTCTCTGTGTATGAAAAAAAGTTCTACCATCTTTACATTCTGTGCAATCAAATTATTAGCATATAATAATGGCCAAAATTTGCATTTATCGAAGCAAAAGTTGGTCTCGACATATATCCAGAAACAGAGAAAAGAAAACTCAGTAGCAAGAGGAGGCATACCTGTTTTATAGCCCGTTTCGTCCAATACCGTCGACTATCAACATCTCCATCTGTTTTCGGTTCAGAAATATCTGACTGTGCCATATCTGAAGGTTCCTTAGCGACGATGTCTGACCCACCAACATTGGGTTCCATTCTAAATATCTGAAAATATACACAACATTGGGATTTTATCATTATTATAAAGCAGCAAGGAGCAACAAGTTAAAACATTTTCAATCTCTATCAAACACTAGCCAGAGTTTAGCTACCTATCAAAACACAAGCCAACTAATCAATGATCGTTTAAACCACGTGCTCGGGGCTCATTTGTTATTTTTTTAACTTAAAGAAGCTTTCACAAACAAAAAAATGTGGCTACATACTCACATATTATCGACTTATGATCCTACAATTTCCTTATAAATAATAAATCCAATCCAACAGACTGGATATAACTGTGCCAGTTAAAAATTCATTCTCCCACCCAAACTCAAATGCTTGATTGTTTCCATGGCTATGTCAACTTATTCTCGGTAATTACCTCAATCTTTCAACGCAAAATACTATTAATATCATTGCGCCAATAGCTTTCCTTCCAGTCTTTTCCTTACAACTCCTTGTCATGCAAACAAAATAACAGATCAACCCAAAATATCTTTTCAGCAACAGTCAGTGTGATCGTCAGCCATGTCAGAGGATACAAACACAAGATACCCTAACCTTAACATCTGCAGAGTTTCTCAATGATCACACAATTGATCCCTAACACCTATTCCCAACAGTAAGTAGGATCTTACGTTTTCTCAACAACCAAACTAAAAAAATACAGACAAAAAGTAAATCTTTGACAAGTAAACAACACAATCATCCTCCAATTTATAATATATTTGCACATTTACTCACCAGCGAAACAAAATTCCAGTGTATTAAAACAACTGCAAAATTACCTTGTTCCCAGCAATTGGCATAATCTTCAAAGTATGTGTCTCCTTGTCCAAAACTCCAAGCGCATAAGTACAGAACTGCGGGGCAGTTGCCTCCCCTGAAAAGTTTGTACCCACGAAATTCACCTTCGTTTTTGGCGGGCGCACCACCAGATGCAGCCTCCCAGACCGGTTCTTGGCCTGGTGTCTGTATACCCTAGCAGTTGGTGATTGTTGTTCTGACTCTTGTCTGCACGGATCATACCCAGATGGGAAATATCCCACTATTGGAGGGATTTTTTCAGCCTTGTCAGGAAAGACCTGAATTTGAGCCTGCAATTTATCTTCCTCAATATTAGCCTCCACCTCTTCTATCTTTTTCTCTTTATCTCTCTTCCTCTTCTTTTCTTTCCTTCTCTTCTTCCTTTCTGATACTTCATCTTCCAGGTCATGGAATTGCGATCCTGTCTCTATATCTGCCATGGTTTCTAAGCTACCAAACAACAGAGAACAGAACTGCGTCTGCGTCGCCCCTCTTTCTGATGTTTTTGATAGAGAAGGGTTTTGCGAAGATCTACTACACTCATAGGTACCGACTACCGGAGACCCGAGCAACATATTTGGGCCTTTCAAAAAAACCATATTGGGCCCTTTAAGCCCATTATTCTTAGCCTTCTTAAAGAAACATCCAAATGGACCCAGGGAGATCTTTTGAGTTTTGAGTTCACTTGAAGGCTTGTGGGCCTAGTCCTGGGCAATGCATTTGCGTGGGTTTCACGAGGTAGGTCTAATAACAACTGAGAAATTTTATCTACACACCACAAAATATTATAAATCTATACACAAAATTATAGTAAAAAGACATAATTACCCTTGTTTTATACAATATTTAAAATATTAGTGTTAATCTCCCCTCCCTGGCAACTTCCTCCTTACTAGCAATAACAAATCCACCCACCCACTTTTTATCCTCTGGTAATCCGCATTTCTGCTTCCTCACTCTCCTTTGTTATTTATTTCTTCCTTTCTTTTATTTTTCCACTTCTTTTTTATGTTATTATGAATAATCTGTGCTCTTTCTTTATTCGTGTACGCAAAGTTAAATTGTACGTTCGCTTTTGGGATCGAGAAATGAAGTCGATATGCCCAATAAGTTTATATGATTTCTCCCATGTAAATTGAGGAGATTGGCGGTGGTTATGTAATGCTGCTTTATTTTTTAACAGAACCCAGAAGTTAGATTGTCGTATAGTATGAAACCCAGTTCATTTCTTGCACATACATACATACATACCATTTTCATTGGATATTGATTGCTTTCTTGATGAGTTAGGTTACCTGGCTCGAGCCGCAAAGCCCATAATTCATTCTTGAATGATTTGTGACTGGTGTAAATTTAATAGTCTTTAATTAAATATATAAAAATTATTTATTTTAAATTTTAAATTTTAGGGTTAATATGTCGTTACATATAAGGATATTATATAAATTAAAAAAAAATAAAAAATCATGTAAAAATAGTAATTTTTTTTTTGTTGTGTACATAAAATTTCCCCTAACAACAATGTAATTGGGCTTCAACATTTGTGACTTCTAAAATTAACGAGGGCCACCACCCAACTTGGTTTTGGCATTTCTCATCTGATTTTGTAGCTGTCGCTTGTCACCGACAAGTGACAACCACCAAATCACAAATAATTCACATTCGTAGAATTTTGCACTAAAACCCACACAATATATAAAGGACATCAAAAGTCAAACGACAATATTTACCTTTCATTTTCACAATTAGTCCAATCGTAGTAAAAAAAATAATCAAAAATGTTAAGTATCCTAATAAATGAGATTTCAATCATCCCAACAATTAATTTTAACCATTAATTGATATAAGTGTAAGTGTTCATAAAACCTGATGCACATCAATTAAGAAACATAATTAATTACTTGGATGATTGGGATCCCATTTACTGGGATCCTATCACTTCTGAAAAATAATAATCCTAGTCCATTTGTAATCGGTAACAATATTATACAAAGTTTACATTTGGACATTTAATATAAGCCTAAACTTGAACATCAAATCCGCGTACATATAAATTTTCCACAAGTCGACAGGATAAATTGGGTTAAAATCCAGGTGTCCAACATGTGGCCATAATAATATTGTGTCCTAGTGAAAAATTGAACTTAGAACTTTCGAGTCCATACTGTTTGAGTTACTCAGTATTTATGATAATGATCTACTGAGTTACAACAACCAAATGGGGAGAAATGATCATTATAAAAAAAAAAAAAAAAAAAAACTAACTTAAACACCAAGCCCAGCCACGAATGCAACTCCAGTGGATGGTAACCATGATGATCCATAAATAAATTGGCCCACAGTGAACCTACTAGCCTCAACTGGGGATGTGATGACCCGATAACCCGGCCATTTCACCCGTTGCCCGACTGCTGAACCCGGCCCGAAATTCTTGTATTCACCATAATAAAGTGTATCCAACGCAAACGCGCCATTCCACTCTAGCCACCCTCTAGGCTGTACATGGTCACCTATGTATGATACCATGTACACAGTCCTAGAGTACATCTTCCACGGACGGCCAAGATACGTTTGGAATGCACCCTTGGATGCCATGAGATCCTGAGTGGCGAGGATCCGGCTTGCGTGGATGGATATACCCGTATTTTGATTAGGGTCTTTTCGGTTCTGGGCCGTAATGGTGTTTTTCTGTGACTGCATGGGCTTGCGGGCATAAATATTACAACTTTGTAGTACGACGGCAGCATTACCAAATATGAAGTCCACGGTACCGTAAATGTCACATTCTCGAAAGAATTGACGATTAGAATGCACGTATAGTGTGTCTTGGTAACCTATGATGTCACACCGGTAGACGACGGCGTGGTCGGCACCGACACGGAGGGCCACCGCCTGGTGCTTGGATGGTCCGGCGTAGTTCTCAAATGTCATGTCCCGGGCAATAAATCCAGCTCCTGTTGCAGCTGTAGGTTCGGATTGTAATAGTTTAACCGAATGATATATAAATAAAGGAATTGCACCTCTCACACAAGAATGTGCATATAGACTTAAGAATTAAAAGTGATGGGCTTTGAAAATCAAATTCGAGCGAGCCCATAACTCAAAGTGAACAATATTTTTAACAGATTGAGGTTGGCTACGTGTCATTTGTAGATCATGTTTACGTCATGATGTGGGAATTTTATAGGATTATTTCTTATCTTTTGTCATATAGATTCTGTATTGTTTTCCTATTACGAAATTAATAAAACAAGCAAAGGAAGAAAAACAAAATATAGAGAAAATACCAAACACAGCAGTGTGGAATGTGGTAATGTGATTTCCCATCACACTTTTTCCTCCTGAAATTATAGTTTTGCCCTTCCCATCTCCAATGAACATCAAGTTCTTCTTCTTCCTCCCCACCTTCAAGTTGTCCTCTTCATACCTGAAATAATTGCATCTCCCATTTCGTAATTAACAATTCATTGAACTTATTTACTGCATATATAAAGAAAAAGCAGATTGTGATTGGGTTTTTTGTAAAATATTGAATTAAACGAATACATACAGCACTCCCATTCAGATTCTCGACTCTTTTTGCTTTCCAAAATCCTTTTAAATATCACTTTAATTCCTTTTTGTTAAAACTTTTAAGCAATAAGACATATATTTTTCTCAAAAAATAATTGCATGAAAATAATCAATCGTACGGACTTTACCTTCCTGCCTTCACGTAAATAATCGTTCGTCGATTACTATTTTCCGGCGCCTTCTTAATCGCTTCAGCGATCGTCTTATAACTCCCGTTCCCGTCCTTCGACACGATTATATCGGCCCGAATTGCCGAATTTGGCGTACTCAGCAACTCCCTCTCTTTCCTCCCTAACCATCTCGGGAATGCATCTTCATTTTCCGGCGATATCTCCTCCATCAACCTCCGCCGGTTCTGTATAGGCACTCCCCCGAAGTCGTCGCTTACACTCCCTGAGAAAATGGCCAAGCAATTACTCACCAGCTCAGCCAAGTCCTTCAGCTTCTCCGACACCTGATTCTTCACGTCTCCGCTCACATCTTCAAAACCCTCAGCACACGTGTCGTGGTTTGTTAAAGCGGCGCTCAACCACGTCATCACGTCGTTTTTGGACCCCACCTGGTTGTTATTGTTCCCGTCCTGGGCTACGGAGAGGAAAGAGCGTGTGAGCGCGTCGATAGAATCATCTAGAAGCTCGAGACAGTCGTCATAGGCGGATCTCACGAGCGGATCCATCTGGACGAAGGAGATTCCGGAGGTCTCAAAAAGTGCCTTGTTGAAGTGCTGGAGAGTCATGTTGAAGGAAATGTGGACCAGGTCCTGCTCGGAGGCGGAGAGCGCGCCAGGGAAGTCGAGGAGCGAGTTGACACAGAGAGTCGGGTAGCGAGTCTTGCTGCAGGTTTTGGAAATGGCCTGAGTGGGCTGGGCATGGATTCCTGGGCCGGACCCACCTCCGGAGCCCCGTGTCCGGAGCCCAATTAAGAGAGTGGCGGAGACAGCAGAGGCGATGATCAAGGCGAACGATAAGATGGACAGGAGGATAAGTTTCCTTTTGCGGCTTGACGTGGCTGGATGTGGTGGTTTGGGAATATCCGAGGCTCCACCAGCTGGTTCGGAAGGACCGAGCCTACCGTAATCCATTTTCTATTGTAGGAGGGAGGAGGGAGGGGGGGGGGGAGTGTTAACTGTTAAGAGAGTTGTAGTAGTGGTGGTGGAAGGAGTGGTGGAGTTTATATGAAGGAGGGTGTGGGAGGTTGGTGTTAAGTCTACTTCGAAGGGAGAATTAGCTGGCTTCCTATACTTCCCGGTGTTAAAGAGAGAGAGTGACAGAAAGGTGTTGCTTTCGTGTGTGTCGTTGTTTATGTTTCTGATTGTGGTGAGTACAAGATGAAGTAAAATTGCTTCAATAAAAGGTGCTTAATTTGTTGTTAAGTGTTTATCATCATTAGACTCGTAATCACTTTGGTGGTAATTTAGTGGTGAATTAATTTTCTGGAGTCAAACTGCATGGATTAGGATGGTTCTGGGTTCGATTTTCACTAATAGCAAGACAATTATGGCCACGCGTAGGTGTTTTGCCTAACTTAATCTGTTGTCAGTAGGAATTTCTCTGCATGTAGACTTGACGATCCGAATTTAGATCCATAACAGATGTCAAGCAAATTTGTATGATATCGTTGTTAATTAAAAAAAAATTTATTGGATTCAATGTTGTGAATCGTGTATTTATTTTATGTTTAGTAGATTCGGAGTCATTGACATTTTTCTTTACAGAATTAATTAACTTAGAAGAAAATTATGAGTGCTGTAATGTTACTGTTTGTGACTTGTGAGTTGAGGAGACTATTGGTAATGAATAGTGAGTCAGCTAATGAGAACAAAACTAATTGGACAAAGAGAGTACTCACTGTCTGTATATATATATATATTAGTACTACCATATATTAATTACTACAGTGCATACAAATGAATCAATGCATGTGGAGTGTACCAGCTATATATAAATGTATACCTACATTTTTCATGCAAATGGAAGTTGCCTATAAGATATACCCAAAAAAACTTACGAATCTTCCTAGTTTCTGCTTTCTATTAATCTTGATTAATCAAGAGTATACTACTTACTAGATTGATCCATGGAAGACATTTATGGTCTCTGGAATGCTTTCATAAATTGAATTAATCTTAAGGTGTTGAAAATATAGTATGAAAATGGAACACAAATTGAAAACTATTTGGTTTGGTTTTTCACAAAACATGATCATGGGTTATGTCATTGAGTAGAGAAGAAAAAGATTGAAATCATTACCATTAACACCCAAAAAGAAACCAAACTAATATTAATTTATGCCCAAAAGCTCTACATATTATTATTGTTGTTGTTGACTACTTGTTGCTGTTGTTACTTGGAGTGTTAAGTTAATTTCATAATTACAATGTTTGAATTCTAATCGTATATAATTATAATTTATATTTGCTTCCTAAAAAACCCCCAACCACCTCATATTTTTATGTCACTTTCCTTCCTTTCCTTTCCTTTCCTTTTTTTTTTTGTTGTCTTTTGTCTTTTGCTTTTGGTGATGCTTCTAATCAGTTCAAATCTTTTTGTGGAAGTGTGGATCACTTCAATTTGAAAAGCAGAGAAAAAGGAAGGTAAAAGTTTAATAATAACGAAATTATAAGAAGACATATATTCATCTAGCTAGAAAAGCAAAAAAGAAAAAAGGTTCTTGGGAAAGTGCCAGAATATGATCCCAAGCTAGCTCCCAGGATGCCATTCTTGGGTTGTATATGTTAGAAGACCCATAAATCAATTTCTATTGGTAAAACCATACATAAATATAAGATAACACCTATATATATATATATATATATATATATAGAAAATGACGTTTGTGAACATGAAAAAAAGCGTTGAAAGTGAACCTTTTGTGTGTGTGTGTGTAGAGAGAGAGAGAGAGAGAGAGAGAGAGAGAGAGATTAAGCTCCTGCAAAAACAACTCCAAAGACATAGAGGATAAAGAGAGAGAGATTGCTTTGAAAAAGAACATTGAAATAGTAGTGTACTATGACTTACAGAGAAAATTCTGATATATCCCATTGAAGACTCATTCCGTACGTAAGCTGGGAATCTCATATAATTAAGATATAATTGTTTTGAGAATCCACCGACAGTAGTCATATATATGGATAATATTAATAATGGGCATCTGCATGTGGCATACCATATCTTCATTATGATAACAGTTTAAAATTTATCTTGATAAAAAAAAAAAAACAGTTTAAAATTTATTAATAAAAATATGGTTTTTTAAATAAATGAATTGATTATAATTCAAATCATTCTCTCTAAATTAATTAGATCTATTATCCGTATAACTTTTTACAATTCAAATGCAATTATAAATTTGTTTTTATCCATGTATGATAGTGTTCCTTGGCTTATATAATATATGCCTCCATAAAAAAATTAATATTCCTGTGTACGTGTTAGTGATTGTAATACTAGTGAGTGAATAACGACTTTGCATATTCATCAATAGTCAAAATTGGTGTCATTTACGTTTAATTAAAATATGTTTTTTTTAATCATTTTAATTTGTCTAGGTTTGATTCTTAATTAAGGAAGTATGATTTAAACGAGTCATCTTGCTCAGAAACATTATGGGGGGCCTGACTAGTGCATAACAATAAAAATATTGATTGATATTAACCTCACAAAAAACAATTACAATAATTTCGTGGTTGGTTGGCGGAAAAACGATTGAAAGAGAGAGTCTTAACTTTAATGAGTGGATGGACACGGAAATTAAGGAAGATTTTCAAAAACTATATATTGTCCTCAAATCATGGATCAATATCACCAAACCTCGCTAATCTTTGGGTAATTTTAGCTTTAATTAATTTAGTTTCGACTCAAATTTCATTTTAATTTCATATTTGGAAAATTATATATAGATGTTACTGTACATGTAAGTAATTAATATTGGATTGGAGTCCCATTTACACACATGTGGACTCTTGAGTCTTGACTTGGTCTCACACTTGTGAACTCTAGTGTTTTTGGCTTCGAGAGATTTGGGGGATGAGAAGAGAAGAGAAGAGAAATGGAGTTTTCATCCAATTTCTTTATTTGGATAGTTTATAAACAAAATTAAAGGAAATGATTTGAAGAGAATTGAGACTAGGGGAAGATTTCATTAAACTTTTGTCAAAATACTTCAAGGGATCGATGACTAATTAAGAGTGTAATTGAATTGAGGGATTGGCTTCAAAGAATGGTGATTAATCGTTGGTGCCATATTTGCGATTCCAATCAAGTGTTCATCCAATCTTAGCTAAAGGTATGTGATTCTACTTTGCTTTATAAACTCCACAAGACAAATTCTCTCGTCCACTTGTTTTGGGTCGTCCCCTTTATTTCATGTGACAAAAAGGAGTTATAACTCCTTCAGACCCACTTTTCTTGTTCTGGATTCTGTGTAGTCAGGAAACATTAGCATACAACAGCTAAATTTAATGAACAATCAACCCCAAATATGGGTTAATTAAGCTACTAGTCACATTCATGTGAGATTTGCTGAAAATTGTTGTACATAAATGATAAATTTGTGTGTCGACTATTCACTAGTTTGTTGACTAAGATGGTGAACTTGACCACGGTAATTCTTAACGCAAGTGGAAAGTTGTGAATTCATGTCTCATGTGTGTTTTCATTACCCCAATCTGCGAGATGGGCCTTGCCCATCCTAACGTATACGAATGTCACCTAACGTTATCTTCCCGTTCAACTGGTCCATAAAAGTTGTAGGATCTTCCATGTGGTCCGGGGTTTATCAGTCAATTATCTGATGATCAGTTGAGTGGATTCCACCAAAAAAAAAAAAAGTATTCACTGTCACGACATATAAGTAAAGTCTGGAAAAATACACTCAAACTGTAGTATGGATACATAAATTAATATACATATGCGACATTAAGGAGATTAAAAAAGAGAGAGAAGGATGATATATATATATATAAAAGTAGGGTTACAATGATTAGTTGCAGGGAAAAAGATGAATAATTTTCTCAGGGCCTAGAAAGTGTAAAGACAACACAGGGAAAGTACACATATATTCAGAAGGGGAATTTCAGATGATTTTCTGAGAGGATCCGTTATATTGTACCATCGTATCCAATTAAGAAATCCAAGAGAGAGAAAGGGCAATAGTATTCCTGAGAGGGTCCATTACCATGTGCTTCCTTCCACAGTAGTAGGGGACATAGGCCAATTCTTGGAGAAAATCACATGCTTTGTTTTGTGATTTCTTAGGCTTAATTGATGTACATAATTAAGTATATATGCTAATAAATTTCAAACTTGATCACTATATATATATATCATACCAGCTGCAAATTAACAAATATATATACTATGAATTTAACTGTTGTTCACATCATAATAATTAAGCCAATAATAGAATAGATAGGGATGATTCTGGACTTAATAATGTGAATCCTTTAAACTTTATAGCTACAGATTGTATGTGATATGTCTATCCATCTCCATGCATTGACAGGACACAAGTCACAAAATAACTTTCCTCTTGACACTGGATATATAAGTAAGAAGAAATCAATAATATCGCATTATTAATAGATTTGTCTACAATAATTTTAAAATATCAATTAATGTTCAAAACGCAATTAAGGAAATTATTACATAGGGAAAAAGTGACAATTCAATAACATTAATCAATGGTGGGTGTTGCAATCATATAATCACTTCTAGTTGGTGAATCTATATATGTGGGGCCAAATCATATGGACATGAGAGATCTTGAGTTTGATTCTCATTGAGAGCAATATTCTTGTGACGAGTCGTTGGCTTTGGCCCAAATTACTCTCGTTAAGTGAGAAACTTTTGTACACGTGGACTTGATGACCCGAAATTAGACCCATATCAGATGTTCAAAGAGCAAACTTATATGATGTCGGTCTTAAAAGTAAATAGAAATAGGTTTTGAAAAACAGAGCTGTAAAATCAGAAATTGGAAGCGGAAGCAAGAATCATTTCATTCAAAGAACTTAAGAAAAACAAGAACACAGATTGAACAAATATATAGAGCTGAATCCTGACGAGAATAACGGCTCCAAAGACAAGACAGCTCCAACGGGCAGAAAACAACATCTATAGAAGAAGTGAAGAAGAAGATGTGAAACGATGTCGTATACAAGTCTTTGAAATAAAGACATAATACGACTTCGTTTCACTACAACTTAAAACAGAATTCTATCACCGCTCCTCAAGGTCAACATGGGTTAGTGTTAACCATGTTGAGCTTGCACATAAATTGATGAAGCTTCTCAACTGACATGGGTTTTGTGAGCATATCAGCAGGTTGAGCATGAGTACGAGTATGCTGAAGAGTGATGATCTTCTTGTCAACCTTCTCTCTCACAAAATAACAGTCTATCTCGATGTGCTTGGTTCTCTCATGGAAAACAGGATTGTTTGCAATATGTATAGCAGCCTGGCTATCACAATGAATCACTATTGGCCTGTTAATGCGAATCTGAAGTTCTTGAAGTAAAGCCCTGATCCAGATGATTTCACTTGTAACCGATGCAATTGATCTATATTCTGATTCAGCCGATGATCTTGACACTGTCTGCTGTTTCTTTGATTTCCAAGCCACAAGAGACTGTCCAAGAAGAATGGTGTAACCTGTGATTGATCTTCTGCTATCTTGACAGGAAGCCCAGCTAGCATCACAATAAGCTTGGAGAGTATTGGTTGAGCCATTGGGAAATAATAATCCTTGAGTTGATGTTCCTTTTAGATATCTGAGTACCCTGTATGCAGCTTGAAGATGTTGAGTTGTTGGAGCCTTCATGTATTGACTTAAAGAATTCACAGTGAAGCAAATATCTGGTCTTGTTAATGTCAAGTAGATTAGTTTTCCCACTAGCCTTCTATAAGTCATAGGATCTGGTAGAATATCTCCTTGAGATTGGGAAAGTTTTGAATTCATATCCATTGGAGAGCTAATGTCCTTGCAATCCCTGAAATTGGCATCACAAAGAAGATCTAGAACATATTTGGTCTGACTTACAGTCATCCCTTGGTTAGTTCTATTAATTTCTAATCCCAAGAAGTATTTCAAAGCGCCCAGATCTTTAATCTTGAAGCAAGAGGCTATGTAAGATTTAACTTCTTCAATCAATTTCAAGTCATTGCCTCCAATAGCCATATCATCAACATATAATAGTAACAAAACTCTAGATTCATTTCTATTATATATAAATAAGGAGTAATCACATCTAGATTGTATAAAACCAAAATTAATTAGAGCTTCTTTACATTTTAAATTCCATTGTCTGGAGGCCTGTTTTAAACCATATAAGGATTTATTTAATTTGCATACATAACTAGCATTATGAGTTTCAAAACCAGGAGGCATTTTCATATACACAGTTTCATCCAAATCTCCATTCAAAAATGCATTATGAACATCAAGATGGTGCACAATCCAATTGCTAGCTGATGCAAGAGCTAAGAAAATTCTTACTGTCACCATTTTAATAACAGGTGCAAATGTTTCTTGATAATCAAAACCTTGTGTTTGGCTATACCCTTGGGCAACTAATCTTGCCTTATATCTTTCTATAGTTCCATCAGGATTGTATTTTATTTTATATACCCATTTTGAGCCTATGGGTTTCCTGCCTTGGGGTAATTTTACAACTGACCAAGTATTATTCTCATTAAGGGCAGAAATCTCTTTATTCATAGCATCACACCATTGTGGAGATTTAGAAGCTTCAAAATAATTCTTAGGTTCATGTTCTGAACTAATGGCAGCAATAAAACTATTATATGCAACATAATCATTCACAGGTAAGGCAGATGCCACACATTTTGAATCTATCACTGCATTACATTCATAATCTTTTAGATATGCAGGTATTTTTCTATTTCTTTTGTTGTCAAGGTGACCAGAAGAGCTTTCTGGTTGAGATAAGGAACTGCCCTTTTGAGGTTCAAGTTCCTTGAAGATATCTTGAGTAGATACATTTGCATTCTCATAGGGGTAATTTTCTTCATAGAAAATCACATCTCTTGAAACAAATATTTCATTTGTTTCAATCTCCATAACTCTATATCCTTTCACATTAGAAGGGTAACCTAAGAAGACGCATGTCTTGGCTTTAGGATCAAATTTTGATCCTTGAGGTTTAAGGATTTTAGCAAAACAAAGACAACCAAAGATTTTCAGTACATCATAGTCTGGCTTCCTTTGATAAAGAATTTCATATGGACTTTTCTTGTCCAGAATTCTAGATGGGAGCCTATTAATAATGTATGCTGCAGTTAAAATGCAATATGACCAGAAAAATTCAGGTAAACTAGACTGCAGTCTTAATGATCTAGCTACATTAAGAAGGTGTTGATGTTTTCTCTCAACCACACCATTTTGTTGTGGTGTGTAGGGACAAGTCTTTTGATGTTCTATCCCTTCCTTTTTGTAAAAATCTAACATGTTAAATTCCAGCCCATTGTCAGTCCTTATTATTTTGATGTTTTTGCCAAACTGATTTTTCACATAAGCATTGAAATTTTCTATATGGTCTTTCACTTCAGTCTTATTCTTCATCAAAATTACCCAAGTGGCTCTAGTGTGATCATCAACTATAGTAAGAAAGTATCTAAAACCATCAATTGAAGATACCCCATTTGGTCCCCAAATATCCATGTGTAGCAACTCAAAAGAATTTGTAGTTTTGGTTTCACTAAGCATAAAAGGTTTTCTCTTTATTTTAGATAAGCAGCAAATATTACAAACATCCAATCTTTTACAAAAATCAGAGGGTAACATCTCTGTAATCTTAGTAGATGGGTGTCCTAATCTTAAGTGCCACAAAACATTTTCTTTTTCAGAAGTCACTGCTGCTATGTGCTTCCTAATTGGCTTTGGATGCTCAGCTGCTGCTACATTTCTCCTAACTGGCTTCAGGTGCTCAAGAAGGTAGTATAAGCCTCTATAGATGGTTCCCATCCCACTCCTCTTCAATGTGATTCTGTCCTGTAGATCACACTTGTTATAGGAATAAATCAAGTCATGTTTCCTACTCTCAGTCACTTTACTCGTAGATATCAAGTTCAAATTGAAATCTTTCACATGTAGAACATTTTTTAAGATCAAGTCATTTCCTAATTTAATGTCACCAATATGATGCACCTTATATTTTCTACCATCAGGCAATGTAACATAAGCATTTTCAACTTTCCTAAAAAATGTGTAAAAATCAGTTAAACATACAACATGATCATTGGCACCAGTATCAAGAATCCATTCAGAATCAAGTTTAGGATTGTAAAAGTTACCTCCAACTGCTGACACAGAAGAGTTTTGATTTTCAGCTCCTCCAATGTTTGCTTTTATGAAAGCCAGCAGCTGTTGACCCAATTGATCCTGTGAGAGTTGTACTGATTTTCCAGCATCAACATGATTAACATTATAATTCTTCCTCTCAGAGTGGGATGAAGGATTTGATTTCTGTCTCTTTTGCTGACCATCATTGTCATTTGGATAACCCACCAGCTTGAAGCATTTATCCACAGTGTGTCCTACTTTCTTGCAATATTTGCATGAAATCTTATCCCTTTCAGAGTGGGATCTTTTGTTTGATTTGAAGTCTTTTGTTGCAGTGCTTGTGCTTACTTGCATAGCCATAGTTTCCTGTGTGCTTACATGCTGCTTCTTCTGGTTTATTGTAGTCTTTCTCTCAATTTGCCCAATTTGTGCACAAGCCTTGTCTGCATCTGGCAGTGGTTCCATAATCAATATTTGGTTTGTAACATGCTCATACGCATCATCTAGACCCATCAGAAACTGAATTAATTTATCCATGTTCCTGTCAGCAAGTAAATCCTTTCCCAGATTACAAGTACAATTACCACATTTGCATACTCTAAGTGGCTTGCACTGATAGAACTCATTCCAATAAGCCTTTATCTTTGCAAAATATTCATCAACAGTTGCACCATTCTGCTTAATGGTTGTAATGGAACGAGATAAATCAAATACCCTAGTAGGGTTACCAGATGAATACCTAGATTTGAGGTCCATCCATAAATCAGTTGCTGTAGACGCAGTAGCCACACTTGGATAAAGCTCTTGAGATACACAATTTGTGATCCAAGTTTTCACCAAGCTATCACATTGGATCCAATCTTCATAAGAAGGATGAGTTTCAAGTGGCATAGGTAGAGATCCATCGACAAAGCACATCTTCTTCCTTGCTCGCAAAGCTGTCTCCATCTGATTCCTCCAGAGGTGGTAGTTCTTTCCATCAAGAACTCGGGGAACCAAAGTTGTAGTGAAATCAGAATTAGACAAGTAATATGGATTTCGGTAAGGATTTTGAAAACTTTGATTTTGACCCCCAAGTTCAAAATTGTGGTTGACAGGAGTTGGCTTTGGAACAGTGGAAGAAGAACTTGACTCCTCAGATGAGGTTGAATTCTCAGGATGTTTTGATTTATCAGTAGCCATCGATCGGCTTCGATACCATAAAAGTAAATAGAAATAGGTTTTGAAAAACAGAGCTGTAAAATCAGAAATTGGAAGCGGAAGCAAGAATCATTTCATTCAAAGAACTTAAGAAAAACAAGAACACAGATTGAACAAATATATAGAGCTGAATCCTGACGAGAATAACGGCTCCAAAGACAAGACAGCTCCAACGGGCAGAAAACAACATCTATAGAAGAAGTGAAGAAGAAGATGTGAAACGATGTCGTATACAAGTCTTTGAAATAAAGACATAATACGACTTCGTTTCACTACAACTTAAAACAGAATTCTATCAGGTCTTGGTGAAAAACAAATAGTGATGCAGCCACACATACGTGGACCTCCAAAGCTCATGGGTGAAGCTAATTAACCTATCAATCTCACAAATCTTAATCGTAATATTGTCTGTCATAGAAGAAGTTCAAAATAACAGGTCAGAGGTGGCTAATCTGAATTGGTTAGGTTGTCAAATACTAAATATAATTTCCTTGGTGAAACATGTTGGGTTCCTTTCAAAATCGCAAACAGTTTAGGAAGATTATCCCATGCCATGCACATACAAACAAATTAGCTAGGTTCCTTTCAAGGAGGTTAAGACATCAATTGATGCCTATCTACATATATGTGCATATATATATATATATATGAAAGGTTATAAGCTTCATAAGGGTTTGTCTAATGTTAACCAAGCAAGCAAATTATTGTCACGAAGAAATTGGATCAAAATCCTAGGTGGGTTAATTGGAGGCCCTTTTTCAGGACACATCACTGAAGCCCATAATACTAGCTGGGCTTTTAAAATACGTTTGTAGGGCAGACGCAGTGGAATTAAAAACTAAAAAGGTTTTTTTGGATGAACAGAATTTCTTATTAGACTTGAGTTTTGTGGATCTGGGCCCTCTGTATGGTGTTTGCTATTTAATTATTTATGGTAAAAACTTTTCCTTTTAACTTCATATGTATCTCTGATTTATGGACACTGTTATTTAATCAAAGAATCCAACTATAGCAGTCTGGTCCATTTAAATTTAATCAGGCACGACCAAGCTCAGTCAATTATTTCCATCTCAGATATGACAGTTCAACTCTTAATTTGCTCTTACCCGTCTCACATTCATCATTCGTTCTAGTCTTGGCCTAAACTCTAATCAATGCCCTAGACCTTATGCCTAGCTCATCAAGCATCTTGGGCCAGTACTTGAGGGACTCACACTCATCTTGTCTCAAATCAAGAGCCAAAATTTCGGACATTCCTTTTGTTGTTCAATCGTCAATCTCACTCTGAACCTGGAGCATGCCTCGTGACTTGCACACATCCCATCTATGAGGATGGACCACAATTCTAGACTTGCACACACACGTCCCATGAATTATAAATAGCTACCTTGCCTTCTTCCTGAAAGAGGTAAGTCCGATACTTTGACAAAATATCCACACTCACTCTGCAAGAATCCTCACTGAAATAACCTCCTCACAGTTCATCATCAAGCCTCATTGATTTATTAGTCGGAGACTCTTTGACCGGCACCTCTCAGTGTCAATAATTTCCCAGTCAATTTTACTTACATGTTTGGTGGGTTGCTGGTGGCGCACCTTATGCATCGACTACTTAAGGCTAGGTTATAGAGACCTTTCTGGAACCCAGGTTTAATGTGTGGCCAAATTACGTACGTACCATGGTGAGTGAGATGATGCTCCAAATTAAATGTCAGTCAACTTTGCCAGTTGTGGGGGTAAATCGGCAAATGACATTTTGCACAGGTTTGGCTTTTGGTGGTGGCCTGTGACTGTGGATTAATGTGGAAAGAGGGCTGTGTTTCTTGGTGGTATTCCAACATTTGAGGCCAACAATAGTGGTGACGACTAGACAAGTCTGAGAATGAAAGCCATCACTTCAGAGATGTTGGTACTTGGTAATGCGAGGGAGAAGCCATAAAAGTCAATCTCACTCTCTATTTACCATAAACAGATATTGGGTCTCACAAATTGTCTCATTCCGGAGAGGCTTGCTCAGTGAGATTGTTATGTTTTTGGTTGTGATGGGACATATGGCAATGACATGCCACAAACCAAGTTGTAATGCATGCTATATACATTAGTGTATGTACATATTAGGCTAAAAAATAACATGCCAAGTTGCATTCTCGTGATACGATATGCTGCCACTTGACCCCACTTTTACAAGTACAATAATGCATTGGACCTATATGAGACCATGCCCACTCCAAAAACAATGACCCCTAACACTGGTGGATTCAGGAATTGAGATCCTTGGGGCACAAAAGTAATGTGAACACACAATACACAATGATAATAGTTAGTTCAAAATAATAAGAAAATACATTATACGTAATTTATTATCATTGTAATATTACAATATCATTATAAGTAATAGTTTCAAACCACTCTTTTTCTATATAACTTACAAGTCAATCCCCACCTTCACTACCAAACCAAATCCTTCAACGAGACTAAGAGAGAATGAGAAATTGAGGGGCTGGGGTTGTCAGCTTGTCGCGTGTGTCATGCTGATTAACAGAGATGGAAGGGCTCTGTTGGGAAAATGAGAAATTGAGGGTCTTGGGCAATTGGGTTTGACAGGATAAATGATATACAATGACACAATAGAGTTGGGGTAGGGCCTAGGACTTAGGAGGATTGAGTCAAAATTACTTAGTGGGTGGGTGACTTTTAGTTGAATGGTGGTCTTATTTTTTTGCCTGGTGGCCTATGCATCAGGTTGTCAAAAACATATAGTATATCTAGTGGAAATTTATGTGGTTCACTGGGGAGCCGTGCCCCCAGTGCACTAGGCGTACGTTCGCCTCTGCCCCTCACAACAATATATTGACATGTATTAGAAATCTCAACCCGCTCATATCAATAATATTAATTGTTCGTTTGAGGTTCACCGGTCTATTATGAATATATCGAGCCTGCACAATTTTATTTTTTGAACCGTCACGTATGGTATTTAAACTCATGAAAGACCTTGTTTCATCATGTATGATTGATACTTGGACTTTTAATATAAATTACATCGCTTGGTACTCCCAAATGATGTGGAATTATAAATCTGTACTGCACTTCAAATTATTTTTGTGTCCTTTTGCTTCCTTTCTATCACTCTTATGTCTCTAATTTCCTTTTATTTGTACTTGCATGTATGAATAATGGAGGCGTGTGGTCATTGTCACACCCACCTTTTGCTCCAAACTTAGTAATGTTCATCACACATTTGTATAATCTTATTAAGGCAGTGTTTGGGGTACTTCACCATCATCAGATCAATTTAGACCAGTCTCCTTTGTCCTCTGCATGGGAGATAAATTCGAATCTCTCTTAAATACTAATTTTGAATTCATGCAATAATTAATGATGGTCTGTATGATATATATATATATATATAAGCAGACACATTTTACTTCATTTTCATTCTGTCAAAAACTCTGAAGCAAACAAGGATTAATTATGGTGTGTGTATATATATATATAATGATAACACACACAGATAGAAATGTTTGTCTATTCGTGATGGGTCTTATCGTATCATGTTGCACTGATTCCATCAACCCCAGTCCCACCCTACTGCAGCCACTAATGCAAAGCATATGCAGACAAATTTTACTTCATTTTCATTCTGTCAAAAACTTGGAAGCACACAAGCATTATATTATATTATATATATATATATATATATATATATATAATGATGACATACAGAGAAATGTGTGCCTATACGCGATGCAAATGTTGCACTGATTCCATCACCTCCAATTCCACCATATTTAATGTTGGATATTTTCAAAATAGGAAGAGTTTTTAAAAAGATTTTTGTTTTGAATAAAGGAAGAGAAGTGTAGAGAAAGTTGTAAGATACAATGAGTTATGACCCATTTAAATGAACATGATTCTTCGTCATGATTAGTTATGTCTCATCCAAAGAGATATGGGTTGTGACTTTTGTAAATGCACATGACTCATATTTGTAATGGGTTGTGACTCATTTGAAAGGATGCATCATTGGCTTTATATAACACATGGGTTTGACAACCAAGACATATAACTTGATATCTCAAGCATTCTTCTTTTTCTCTAAAGACATCACGAAATTTTAGTGCTCCGTACAAGCATCAAAATTCTGATTCGCATTCTTGTTATTCCAATCTTTTAAGGTTTCACTTTCGATAGTACAAACGCAAATGAAAGGAAAATTTGTTGTATCCTAAAAGAAATTAGCCTATAACCCATTGTACTGCCGAATTAGTGGGGGCTAATTTACCTTTTTTATAAACTGACTGATTTTATTAAGAGAATGAGCACAAACAAAAGGAGAGCGAGATTGTAACGTGCCTCAAATCTTAATCTCTACTAAATCCATTTTCCACCAATATCATCTATCTTGTTTTTATCAGATTTGGCCTTTGGTTAAAAGGCTGTGAAGATTAACCTCCCATACAGTGGTCCAGAAATTATGCATTCCTCTGATGGCATCAAATTCAGAATCAATCTAATCAAACCTACTAGGCCCCCTTGTGAATGGTCTGCTCCGCCTACAGGATGCCTCAAATGGAACACTGACGGTTCTTCTCTTGATTACTCTTCGGGGGTGGGTGGAGTCTTGAGAGACTATAATGGAAATTTTCTTTGCATATTCTTTGGCCCTACTAACAATCTCGACTCCAACTCTGTTGAATTAAGGGCAATCAGGTTTACGCTTGAGTTCTCGGTGAAATTTGGGTTAAAGGAGAAGGGTAATATCATGGTTGAATCAGATTCTCTGAATGTTGTGAATTGGCTACAAAAAGAAATTGATACACCTTGGTCTAAAGCTCAGGATTTTAGTGCTATTACAAATCTCTCCTCGCAACTCTCTTCCATTACATATAATCATGTGTGGAGAGAGGCTAATTCTGTAGCTGATATTCTTGCAAAACACAGGACTCTAAGGAGTGACATGTTTGTAGCTTGGTTAGATTGATTGCTTTGGTGTTTTAGGGTTCTGTTATACTTGGTTGTATTGCTTTTGTGACGTGCTTATCAATAAAATCAATCATTCTATCAAAAAAAAAAATCACCCACAACTTCTCCAACATTTTCGTGGCATCAAATTTGACAAATTGTATGAGACAGAAATTGTATACATGCAAATCTACTAACAAGCCATGAAAGTCCATCCGACACGTTGACCCACGAGAGCCATAGTTTAGTCCAACCAGTGCAGGCTCACTGCCAGCTCATTGGTCACTTGCTCATCACAAGATCAATGAGCCTATAAATATGTGAGTCCCAACCTCATTACTCCAAACCACTTGAGATATCTCTCTGTAAAAAGTCTTTCACTTCTCTCACTATAAATGATATCTTTCCTTCAACTGACTTAACAGTCGGAGCTTCTCCAACCGGCATCACATCGGTGTCAAGCTTCACAATCGACCTAGTGTGTTCTTTGTAGGATTGTCAAAAGTCTCACTTGACATTTCTTTAATTGCGGATCTTCGGGTCACAAATCCAAGAGGAGAAATATAAGAGTCATTTTTTAGCCACTAATAACATTTATTTTTATTTATTTTGATAAGGAACTAATAGCATTTGTTTTTTTGGGAAGGGAAGTTTAAGGATTAGTTTATATTTTAAGAAAATAAGAGGTTTCGGTTTCATTTTCATGTATATAATATACGCAGGAAATTAAGAGAGCTGAGTGGTAAGATTTGAACCTTTAATTTTTAGCTGTGTGGTAAGAATGTTAACTAATAGCTCATTAATTATAGTTTGTTTTAATTAAGAGGACCTTGAAATCATAAATCAAGATCCTGTTTCAAATCACGAGTTCTAGATTACATTATTGTTTGGCTTTAATTGATTACATTGCCTTCAACAAGAGTGGGGACTCCCTTTCCCTTTTGTCATAAGCCCCCTCCCTCTCTCAGAATTCAACACACAAACAAGATAGAATTATAAAGTCATGTCATTGTTAAGGTGCATGAGAATCCAAAATTGGCTTGAGGTTTTGTGGCCAAATAATGAGGGAGAGTGAAATAGGGCCCATAAACATCTTTTTTCTTAGAAAATGATGAGCATGGGTGACCAGGAACCTCCGTTGTAAAATGCTTGGTTTGAGCCATAGTTGATCGAATCTATCACTACAAACTGATCAACAAAGTACTAATTGGTAATGATTCATTCTTAACAAGTGTGAAAAACGAGTCTGTCACTATATATAACCCCTCAACAAGGTGATCATAGGAGTACTTATCCGTTGTGTAATGTTCGATTTGAGCCATAAATATATTGTTCAAAAACAAGTCCGTCCCTACTCACCACAACCCCACAAGAGTACCACCAAGTTGGCAATGAGCCCTTCTCAACAAGTGTATAATCCCAACATAGTACCAACTGACAATGTATCCATGGTTGAAATTCTCTTTTTACAATTGTTTTCTTTTTTCAAATAATCTACAACCCAACTCCATACTTATTCCTCTTCTTCCATGCATGAATTCCTTTTAAGCTTGAAAGAAAATTGACCTTGATACTATTTGGTAATTAGGTTATTCTTACGAATTCTTTGGTGGGTTTTTACTATTTGGTAACTCACTTTCAGTGTTTCACTTTCAAAAAATTGTTCCATCCAAGTATACTTTTTGTTAATTTCAAACTAATTATCACTATCACTTGTCTTATTCTCATACAATCACAATAACAATGACAACAAGTTTTAGTATTCAACCCATCACTTTATTAATTTACTATGCATATATATATGTGACATCTATATATATACATATATATATATATATAGAGAGAGAGAGAGAGAGAGAGAGAGATTTATTCAGGCCTGTGATGTTGATATATCATTTTCCTCTGTGTGTGTGTGTGAATGACGGACTACCATCTTAGTCGGCGAAACTGCAATAGCTAATATATATATATATTATATATATTCATTTGATTTTGACATGTTTAATGCAGCGCTGAATAGTATTTTTTTTGTCTCTTTTGTTGTTAACTTTCAGCGGGTTATTATATCATTCTTGATCCAAAAACTTTGAATAATCCAATTGTATATGAATATATATATATTTCTTGGTTGATAATCTTTTACCGATTTCAATTCAAATATTGATAATTGTAGTTGATGCAAGTGGAGTGTGAGACCAATTAATTAAGGTTCTTAGTGGGTGTTATTTATATTGTGTTACCCTGCATTGTACTATAATGTTTGGTTTATGATCAAAACTGCAATCCTATTGGGAATTAACTTTATTTGAAAACCCTAATCCCTTCCACCAACACAAGTTGATTATGAATCAATCGGGATAACTCATCCATTAATCTATAATAATCTAGCAGTGAAACCCTATTCGGTTCCATGCAATTTTGACAACTAAAAACATCCCTACATCGGTCGAGCATAACCCAACTGAGGTTTATAAATAGAGTAAAACTTGTCTCATAATGAACACGCATTTTTTGAATCTAATAATTAATGTAACGGCGCATAAGAATAAATCTGTACGACGCATGATTAAAAACCATTAAAACTTGTCCTAAAGATCCAAAAAGATTTGCAAAATAGTGATGATATAAATTAATAAGGTCCCACAGATAGCCTTAAAGAAGTGGTTAATTGCATTGCAAAAGAAGATCAATATTTTCCTTCCATAAAGTCTCTAATCTTGACCAAGACAAGAATCTAATCCTATATCTGCAATACTACAAAAAAAGAAGATATTTATTGTTGATATATATATATATATATATTCCTCTAAGGGTGCCACACACCTCCATTACTATGTTTTGATTTATAGGATAAGAGTAATTGAATACTTACCACTATGAAATTATTGCACCGCGCGCGCGCGCGCACACATATATATATATGGTATTCCTGACTATGAACTACACTGCAGGCTAAACTATTTAACTAGATTCTTTTAAATTAAAGCCAACTTCAACCAATTAACAGTGAGTTGGTGCGTGGTCTATTAGTTAGTGCTTTAATTAATCTTCTTAATTATTTGCTAATATCAATTCCAGATTGGATATCCGAAAGGCCTTACAAGTACCCCTCACTTATGTGTGGTCATTTAATAAGGACATTAGAAAGGACTAATAGGTAACCCAAATGGATAGAGCTGACTCCGATACCATATTAGAATCTAGTTTAAAAGCATAGGCCCATCACCTCCCACCAAGAGACGTCTTTTCGAATAAAAGAATAAAATCGTATGGGGTCAATGTATCCTCAAGAACTTAATAACCCAACGGTGTCTGAAATTAAAGAGAGAAGTGAGCTTTTTAGAAAGAGAGAGTTTTAGAGAGAGACAAATAGGGGGTTTTTAGTGCATTACATTTCACCTCCTCAAATTGCACAATAAAATAATACACCCAAAAAAATCTGAATATTATTTATATATACACAACTTGCAAATAAAATCAAAAGCTATATGTATATCGAAAATACTAAATGTCCCAAGTCTTCCAAATCTCATGTGGCATTGCCACCTAGCCTGCTGACATAGAAAGTATGCTTACATGGATGAAATACATTTAAAATTTAAATTTCCCTCTTTTCTCACCATTTCTCTTTTGTTCAAATTTGAAAATCAAATCTCCTTCTTTTATCTTCATATTCTCTCTCACTTTCATCTTCTCTCATATGTCTTTATAAGCATTGTTTTTTTGCCACACAAACCTGCAATTACATTGTTTTTTACTATACAAACCTGCAATTACATTATTTTTTATCACACAAACATGTTATAACATTATTTCTTGACATACAAAACTGTGATTACATTGTTCTCAAAACAATGTAATTTCCAAAATAGGCATTTAAGCTAGAGAAAAAAAAATGTGACTCTCATTTACACTGAAAAAACAACCTAAAACATACAAAGAAAACAATGTAACTCATTTATTTAACACGAAAACAATGCAAGCTTCATTGAAATGAAAACAGTGCAATATATACCAATTACATTGAGAAGAAAACAATGCAACGTCGCTGGAGACGTTGTTGGAGGTGGCCGGAGACACTACTGGAGGTGGCTAGATCTACAATGTAATAGCTCGGGTTGCCGATTTTCGGGAACAATCTGATTGGAAAATGAGTGGGTAAGGTGCGCCTCAACATGTGGAGTCCAAATATGGGGTTGGTTGTCGGATTTGTCGCTGAAGGTGGCTGGATTGACACGATTTGTGCCTTGATGACCTCTTCCTTTAGTCCTTTTTCCCGACGAGACGCGCGGCGATGGATGGTGTGGAGGGTTGAAAAATGACCGTGGTGGTCGAGCGCTTCTATTTGGTGGATCGAAAGCTCCGATTGGTGATTGGACGGTGGAGCTCCGGTGGGTGGCAATAGTGTCTCGTGAGAGTGAGAGGGAGAAAATAAGAGAGGAGAGAGAAAGAGAATAGAGAGAGAGAGACATGAGTGTTTATATAGAGACAAATTGTTGATGTGGAATGCTAGATAGGATTGGGAGGGGTTATGATAAAATATGTTGGGACATTTAGAGGGATTGTATATATTAAAAGTGCATGATAGCAGACATGGAGACGATGCCTAGTATGTGATGATACCCTTCTACTCCTTGTTTATATCTTATTAAAACACATATTCTTTATCTATTCATACCGCCTGTTTGGTAAGGCGTTAGACTAAGAGGTTCCGTTGTACGGTCCATTGGCATCCAACACCATACCAAATACCATAGCGGCTGCAGCAGAACCACTGAACCGCTGCAAAGAAAGCGTAGGAGCTTCTTTCGTAGCGGAAGTTGTATTTTATTTTTTTTGTAAAAATTAATATGGGACCCGCTAAAAGTAAAGAAAAGTTGTCAGTACATGTTCCTTTTTTAAAAAAGAAATTGTCAGGACCGACGTTTATTGAAAGATATTTTGTCAAATTTAACAAGGGCCCTATAAATGATTTATTAATTAATATTTGTTATTAATATAAACATTATAATATAAAATTCAAAATAATATAAATAAAATAAGTAAAATATAAATTATAAAATATATTTTTATTATTAAATTAATTTTAAGTATAAACTATAAATATTTTTAAATCAAAATTAAAATGATTATCTTAAAAATTAATAAAAATATAATTTATATTTTACTTATTTTATTTATATTATTTTAAAATTTAGATTATAATGTTTATATTAATGACAAAATATAAGATAATATTTTAATCACAATTTTTCAACTAACATTGAAAATCAATCCAACCCTCTAACTTTATCTTTTCAACCTAATTTTTTTGTCTTTTCAAATATTTAATTATTGGGTTCCTCTAATTATTATATGTATATATATATATATATATATGTATATCAACTTTTCTCTCCTAAGGACACTAGTTCCAGACAATTTATACGGACACCACTCACAGCCGTTTGATCCATTCAATGGTCAAGATCAAATCACTCAAACAAACTCATCCCACGCACCTCTCTCTCCTCCCCTCTCTCTCCTTCGCGTAAGCCGCCGTAAACCCACTTCTCCCTCTCTTTCACGAACGTCATCTGTAGAGAAGATATGCGTCTCAGTTCCCCTCCTCCCCTCACAGGTAGTTGCAACCCATCCCCATCTATATGGATGACTCGAAGTATGGATCGAAGGCTATACGATCGAACTCTTGCCCTCTCTGTTAAACAAATTAACCCATCCCCATCCCCTCTCTCACACGATAATCAGGATAATCATTTTTGGTGGACCTAGTCATAGTTAACAAAAACTCCTTCAAAAGCCACACGAACGACTCAGTCGTCTCGTCCTTTAAGAATGCACAAGCGAACAGAGCTATTTGATAATGATGGTTGACTCCGACAAATGATGCAAAATTCATTTCATACCTATTAGTGTTATAGATAGTATCAAACACTATTACATCACTAAAAGCTTCATATGATTTCTTGTATTTTTCATCTGTCCAAAAGCAATGAGTGATACGGTTCTCTATGTCCATTTTGATGGTAAAAAGAAATCTAAATTGTTATCCTTTTCAGTTTGAAAATACTCGTACAACATTTGTGCATCATGTTCGGCATACATTTTAACCTCATCCCAACCAACAATATTGTAGAAATCCTTCTCTATACACCTAATATTCTCTATACCTCCTGCTCCTACTTCCAAAATACCGATTTGATTGTGAATTGGAACATTAGTTGCACTAAGTTGTTGCGTCAATGCCTTCTTAACAGTGGACACTAAACGGTGAGATCGTAACAAATGCACTTTTCTGGGTGTTGTAATGACATGATTATGTGCTTCGTAAAATGTCGTAACAGAGAAATTATTTTTTGAATCACACTTTGAAAGTGCTATCTTAGCGTTACATCTTTCTCTAATAATACCACGTGTTCGAGTAGGAACATAATTTGATTTCTCCATATCTTGAATCCTTTGTTTGTAGCATACAAATTCCTATCTAATAATTTCATTATTATTGTCTTTTCTCGTACTCCACATTCGAACTCTAAACCCAGCTTCCCTTGCATATTCGTTGTAAAAATTATGGGCTTCATCTAATGTATCAAATTCTTGCCCAATTTTTGGAATTTACTCAAACCTTACTTGAGGAACATACGTAAAATCATTGGATGATGACGAATCCATGTCCGTTTGTGATTCTGCAGTACAATAAGAAACAAAAATTGATGTCAATAAACATGAATCCCTAACTTTCACGTACCGAAAACCATGGCATTCCAATATAATGTCATTAAACTTTGCATCCCCAACATGAATCCCCAAAATAAATTGATTTTGATATCCTAATCTACAATCATGAAATCTCATAAGCATAAACCATTGATTAATATTGCAGATTCATATAACATAAACAAATTAATTAGCGGAAAGGAATGTTGTATACCTTGAGATATACGTCCAGCTTGGTCCAGCGGAGAGGCACTGTTTCGTCAGAATAGGGAAGTCGTCTTTGTGTGAGGCTGGGTTCTAGCTTGAGAGACTGTAGTTCACTTAAGATTAAAATCTTCGCACGTTTGTGAAAGAGAGAGGGAGAAGGGCGGCTTACACGAAGGAGAGAGATGCGCGTGGGATGGGTTTGTTTGAGTGATTAGATATGAACCATTGAATGGATCAAACGGCTGTGAGTGGTGTCCGCATAAATTGTCCGCAAATAGTGTCCTTAGGAGAGAAAAGTTATATATATATATATATATATATATCACACACTCCCTCTCTCTTTCATTCTCTGCATTTTTGGCTGCTTTTAGTGTGTTCTTGCCAGTCTGTTTTGGAGGAAGAGCGTGGAGTTCCCAAAAAGCTGAGTGTCGGTTTTAGAAGAATGTACGCGGAAACAGGGCTGTTCTTCCCTTATCTTCAAAATTTTTCTCCAGAAAATCAGCAGCTTGAAGAGTACTGTAAATCCCAGAAACCCAATGCTTCATTGGTACACTCTCTTTAACTTAATTACTGGTGCTTGACGTGATCTCTTTCTATTTGTCTCGTTTATGGTGTTTATTGATTGTTTTTATTCAAGGATTTTTAGTTGTTGCTAACTTGATTCATTGATGGATTTATAATTTGTTTCTACGAACTTCGGCTTGATCTTTCTTTTTTGGCCCTAATTTGATTTCTGTTTGGTTGCTTAGAAAATGGGGCCAAAGAAACGAAAAGAAAACTCATTTTTTCGGTGGTTTTCACTTTTCACCATCAGGTTACATTTTTGTCAGCGTCTTCATTCGATCGTTTAGGGTTTTTCGAATTTGAAATTGATTGTTTGATTTTACAATTCTTCTCCGCTGGATCCTCAGTCCCCCCAAAAAAAAAAAAGTTGTGGTTTTTACGTTTTATGCTGTTTGGAGGGAAGGGGTTTTCACTTTCCTGAAAAATGAGAACCTCAATTTTTTTTTCCTCTGTCAACACTTTTTTAGCTGCCAAACAGGGCATAAGCGGATACAATTGGACTTCTCCCTTTACATGCTGGATCCGGAAATAAAAAAAAAAAGAAGATAAAAGATAAAAAAGGAAAGAGTATATAAATAGGAAATTGATTTCAGAGTCATAATAATCGTGTTCTACAAGCTCTCTTCCACTTTAACTTAATATATCTGATGTGGAGCTAGTTGTTGGGTTTTATGCTTTTGTCAACCCACTTACAGATGGACCAATTTAAACATGAAAAAAAGTTGAAGCTAGATGTACAGAGAAAGCTAAACTTAGCCTTTTTATTAGCATTAGCAATAGCAATAGCAATTGTCCCATAGATTTTTTTTGGTTGTGTATGATATAACTGGAAAAGAAGGTGGTGGAAAAGATAATACACTCGATTAAAAGTGGCTGTTGATCTTCTTCTTTCCTTGCCAAAAGTGGGTGATTTTCTTTGAGAAAAAGACTACCCCTTTTGAATTATATGGTATTTTGACATGTAAAGAAGATTCTGTTTTGTAATTGGGTTGTGATTTTTTTTGTAATTTGAACCTACTTTTAGCTCAAAACTTCTTGATCTCCTAACTTTCTTGCTAAGTTCAGCTCTTGTCAGCTAAATTAATGTGGGATTTCTTTTTCTTGCCTTTGTTTGCAAACTAATGTAAATTATTTAGATTTTTAAGTTACCAACTAGTTATTTAGACCTCACTGGTTGGCTATGATTAGATGTTATTCCTTGTCCCTTGTACACTGTGATCCGAAATATTTACTTAGTTTTTTTCTGAAAATCTCAGCCTGCAAATAACGTTATAGTTTAGGTTGACTTGGTGCTAGTGATGTAAATGTTATCAGTTGTAATATATCATTATATCTTGTATGTTTTCCTTCTATTCTCTAATGCAGGGCAACCTACTTCAGACCTCTACCATATCAGAATATGATTTGGGGGGAGAAGGGGATCTTTTTAAGGCTCCAGAACCGATCATTGAAGAACCTATTATTGGTGTTGATCCCATGACATTGGCCATTTCAATGATTTCCTTTGCGGATGACATCATCCTCTCGCAAGGACTCAAGGTTGCAGATATTGAATCAATTCAAAGCGACCAGCTTCTGAATGATGTGTTCTACGGGTGCAGCAATGATCTCATGGCAAAAGCTGCTATAGAATCACCGCTCTCCGAGGTTCTGGATATCAAGATTCCTATTGATCATACCAGTGAGAACCAAATTCAAGACAACAATTGGCTTCCTGATTTGCCATTTCAGAAAAGCGTCAGCTCAAGTTGTTTAACCTCAATGGAGTGGGTGCAAGGTGCTGTTGTGGAGCCTAGTTATCTGGATTTTCCTAGAGTGGATCTTAGAGAAGTTTATGGGATACGAAGAGCATTTAGTGAAGGAGACATAGAGGTATTTTACTTACTTAGCTTTGCTTTCAGATCAATATTATTCTATCATCATCCTCTGCATATTTGAGTTTCTGCAGCTTAGAGCCTCCTTACACGCTGGAGGCTGTTTGCTTCACAGTTTGGTGGCATAATATAATACTGTCAACACTTACTGAATATTTCTGCTAATCTTGAAACACAATTTTAGTAATTCCGCAAAATCATAAGAGCTTCAAGTAACTGCCACAATTTAAAGGAAGTTTCTAATAATAAATTAAGGTATCTTCTATCTTGTCTGTAAGAGGATGCATTTTATACACATTCTCATGAAAAGAAGAACTAAGCATGTGTTGACCACGTAACAAAGTCTACATACTGAGAAATCTTTAGATGTTTCTGGTCATTTTCACAGGATGGGGTGGGGTCATTGGTTCTGAATTTTTTCATGACAGACTCTTGGTAATGGTAATGTGAGTCTCATCCACTCTCCCATTGAGCAGCCCATTATTATTGGCAGTTGCACTGCCAAGGATAGGAGGGAAAAGCTTTCCAGGTATCGGAACAAGAAGACAAAGAGGAACTTTGGTAGAAAAATCAAGGTAACAAATATAGTTTTTTTTTTTCTCTGAAGTAGTTCATAATGAATGCCTCTGTGATCCATGTCGTGCTTGGAACAAATTAACATCCTTCTTCCATCTACTCTGACTCTGTCATTGTGGTATTGCTTGGGCAACAGCGTCTTCTTCCCTTCACTGCTAGTTATCCGTAAACCATTTTGTGCTTTGCTTTCATACGACCTTCGTATAACTTATACATCACATTTCTTGTATTCTTTCAGTACGCTTGTAGGAAAGCTCTTGCAGACAGTCAACCAAGGGTCCGAGGAAGGTTTGCTAAGACTGAAGATTCTTCTGACATTTCCAAGAGCAATAGCTTCTAACTAAATCAGTCAGAGGAAACGCAGTGAATAAAAATCATGCGAGATGATCCATCCCAAGTGGTGTAAACCTGGCCAACAACAAGGTGTAGTTCGACAGTGTAAACAGGTAATGCTGAATAATGGGAATCCCCAAGTCCTAGATATCAGTTAATTTGATGTAATAACCTTTTCTTTAGAGTCTGAAAAATGGCCTAGAAGAGTTGTTGTATATAGGCTTGTTGAATAAGAAACAGGAAGCAAGGCATTGTTGATAAGTTGGTTTATGAAATCGCCACGTAGAAGAAGTGTTCCCTTTAATCTGTGCTTCCATGAGTAAATGATATGATCAAAAAATGATGTTCACAGCTTGTTCAATAAGATGGGTTATTTGTGAATCAGTGTGTGGGTGTCAGGTGTCCTCAGAATTTTCTAGTTTCTATTGATTCATGAGACTTGCATGGGATGGGAATCCAGTGATAACTGTGGAAGCAATGACTCTGTATGTATTGATCATAACAATCCAACTGAAACCTCCTTTATCCAATTTGATGAATGCACTAACTTATCTAACAGTATAAGACTGGGCTATAACTGAAGGCCCAAATGGTTGACATTTGGGATTAGGAAGGAACAAATCTGACTTGTCAGATGGGCCCTTAAAGCTGGGATTGGGCCCAAGAGTCTTAACAAGATTTGGGCCTACCAATCCCGGACTGAGCTTTAAATAAGATATGGGCCTCTCTGTGCCTCTAGGACTAGGAAAGTAGGGATGGGCCTAAGAGCGTTGCAATATGGCTGACTAAAGGACACTTTCTTTTCTCTTCTTTTTTAATTTCATTAACTAGAATGAGAAGGCAAAAGCATGAATAACTAAACCAAAAGCACAGATATAGAAATTGTTTCAATGTGTACTTTCAGGTGAATGATGTATCCGACTTAAAATTACCGACTCGTTTGATCCAGGCAACAATGTCCCAGATGCATTAGGGGAACCATCTGAAAGAAATAAAGGTGAAGGGCCACACACTGCATCACCAGAAGCTTCCCCTTTGCTCATCTCCTTATTTCCTTTGCTATCAGTGACCAAAACAAGGGCCGCACATGATGCATCATCAGAAGTTGCGATGAAATCACCCCTAGAATCTTCTCTGTTTGATTGTTCAGTAGTTATCCTGTCAACTTCTTCCCCACTTAGATTTTGCACAGGCTCTACAGGACTTCCATCATTCGACACTTCCAACTTGTTTGGGGTATGTGTGACCTGATCCTGCACCACCCGACTAGGAGTTGAAGCTGGCTCCTCCAGCTTATCCTCAGCAGACACTGCAGCAGGTTCTGCTTTATCCTGATTAGGAACTTCCGGTATTGCCAAATCACAAATAGGAACCGGCTCTTCCAACTTATCCCCAGGGACTGCAGCTACAACAACTTCTGCTTTCTCCTCATCTGGTGCATCCTGCATTGCAGTATCTGAAATTGAGTTTGGCTCTTCCACCCTCTCAACATTGCAAACATCAACCGGTTCCTCCATTTTTTCAAAATTTGAAGCTGATATGATATCTAATGCCCCACCGCAAACATTTTCCAAGGTTCCCAGATTTACCCTTTGTTTCTTGTAGAGGTACATCGCTCTCTGCAAGCAAGTAATATAGTCAATCATCAGCATCAACAATCAGCAGTTCAAATGAAATTTTAAAAAGTTTCCCACAACAAAAATTTGCATTCATACAAGAATAATGCTTGATACCCCCAAAAAGTGACCCCCAAAAGACTCCCATTTAATGTGGAGTGTTGGATGTGAAGTGGGCTCTACATGTGTGTTTTTAATCAATGGTTATTTTAATACCACATAGATTTGGGGGACTTTTGGGGATGATATTTTGGGGGTCTCTAACATTGTCCCAATCATCACTTCCTCCTGTATTTTCTCAATTAGAATAAAATAAACCTACCTTAAACTGCCACTTGTTATATAAATTGAGAAAATATCAGTACCCATAATTCACGTATGTCTCATTTGGTCAAACTAAAGATAATAACCACAACTCAATTCCATTCATGAATAATAATCCTGAATGGTATCCAACTAAAGAAATATACTGCTTCAAAAGGAAAGAAGAGATACAGGATCATATCAAGCAGCATAAGACATCAAGTAAAATCTTACAATTAGGAAAGACATCACCCTTTGGGTCCGCATGACACTATCATAACATCTTCTTTCAGTTTTCCAACAAATATTTTCTGAAATTGACTTATACAATCGAGTGGCAGTCAGTAGCTTAATATTATATCACTAGGGAGTAATACTAAATTAATATTCTTAAGATTCTCACTCATCTCCAAGCCTTTCAAATAACCGCAACTGATGACAGATGATTCAAATGCATGCTGAAATACTACTCAAAACACGTGGCCTTGTGGTACTAATCACAATTCGCAACCAATTGGAAAAATCTAATCCCCACAAAATCAATATAAAATTTACATCTTGGTAAGATAAATCATTACCTGAAAAACAGAATCATCAGCCGCAGGCAAGAGTTTCAATCCCAAAAAGCTACTGGAACTTTTGGATATTGCCCGTCCACCATCCTGTCATATCGGTAATAATTTTAAGAAAATGCACAGCAAAAGGTTGATAACCAGACAATGAGAGAGCAAGTAAAAGCGAAACAAGGCTTACAATAACTACCTTCAAACTGACGAGAATATTAATCTCTCTGTCAGCTGTCCCATTCTGTTCTACATTCAATAGGGTCATACACTGGCCATACAACTCTGGATCAGTAAGTTCTGTTGAAATGTCAAGTTTGGAAAGGTAAGCACGGCAAAACTGAATAACACCATCCTCATTGGATATTTTAGTAGGATCAGACGATTTCTCATGGGTAACTTCTGGTGAGGATTTAGGCATCTCTTTAGAAGGAGAAGTGACAATAGAAGCTGTTTTTGTAGGTTCTACTGTCCCATGATTATTCTCATATTGTGATTTCTGGCCCACCTGTCCAGTATGAACATCATCAACCATTGACTGCATTGGAAGGTCCTCTTTCTGGGACATTGGGGGCAAATCCATACTCACATCACTGTTCTGTCTCTTCCACGCATCTCCACTGGATTCCCACCCCCGACCATTCACATGATGCCTATTCTGGTCCCAATCAGGGCCCCCGTACATGTGCGGTTCATCCCTGTAGACACCATTACTTCCATTCCAACCATGCAAATGAGGTGGCCCTGAGCCATCCATCATATTCTGCCATCCAAGCAGGCGCAAATGACCAGAAAACCGGTCAGCATCAGGAAAAGGATAAGGAATACCTGGAGGGTTAATGTCCATAGAGGGTCTGACACCAAACATATGTGGGGACGAAAACTGTGGCATCATTGTTTGAAAACCTCCCTGAGGAGGCCCATGTTGGAATGGAATAAAGCCATTTGGCACAGGAGAAGACCAATTTGGGAGACCCCTCCAAGCATTTCCCGGCACTCTTGCCAAGTTAGCATCACTATTCCTTCTGTAATGAGCACCATTACTAACTTGAGTATCTTCTTCAAGTGAACCCATAACAGAAGGGCTGCCAACTCCACCCCTGAAAGTAGTTGGTGGGGTTACAAAAGAAGAAGAGATGCCCTGATTGGATCTGCTATAAAATGATGAATCTGCCTGAGGAGACCCATCTGCCAAAGGCAAATCACGACCAAATCTGTCCTCAGCTACAGAGCTGTCTCTTGCACCCATGGAAGCACTGCTCCTCCGTCCTGATTCTTCTACGTCCAAACTCCGCCTGGCACCAGTTCTACTCATGTATTTACGCTCAAGACCCATTGATGAGGATGACCCATCGACCAAGCCGATAGGTGATGCCTTGGAACTAGAAGGCCTCTCTGCTGATAACTCTCCCATGTACCCATCATCTGGCTTCCCAGGCCTTTCAGAGGATCTGTACTTAGAAGCTCTCTCCAATGATCCAGAAAAACCAGTTGCATCTCGTGAAGAATTTTGTCTGGACCTCTGTTCTGTCTCCCCATCTCTATACTTTAAATCTTCAGATTGAAAATGCCTAAAACAGATACAACGTTTATTATTATAAAATTCACATTGTTTTCATTCGATTGCACATTTTAAGCAGTTCTCTATCATATGAAGGTCTAAAAATTTGGACAGATTTTCCCATAGAAGGAAGGTGGAGAAAAGCCACACTCCACTGCCGTAACCTGATGCAGAAATCCTAACTAGGCAAGCAGCTTTGAAATGCTAAATAAGAATATTAAACAACCAGAAACCACAGATCTGTAGCACCCAGTTGCATTTAACGATGCACACTGCTAACACCTATGGTAGCCAGACCAACAACAAGATAAAATGGATACCTGTACTCATCTGGTACTCCATGTGAACTTGAACTGGGGGAACTCTTACTCCTGCTGACACCCACTGTGGTCTCCTGATGGGCTTGACGTGCTTGAGACCTTCGCCTGTCAGCATCTGGTTCAACTTTGCCACTGCTTAAAGATTTCTTTTCTACATCAAGGTAAGGAGCTCTGAGACCTCTAGATTTCTTATCATGATAATCATCAGGATCATCTGGAGATCTCTTTTTGCCCCGGCTATCTTTATATCTGGCACTTCGGTCATCAAGATAGGATCCATCATGATCAACATCTCGGTCCCATTCACGATCTCGATCCCGATCCCGATCCCGATCCCTGTCCCTGTCCCAATCCCAGTCACAATCACGATCTCGGTCACGTCCACGGTCATGATTGCAAACTCGATTTCGATCAAGGTCACGACTGCGGTCACAGTCTCGGTCACGCTCATGGTAGTTGTTATGATCAACATCATAATCTCTGACAAGATCATTGCGATCATTGTCACGTTCCCTGTCACGGTCAGTCTCTTGAGTCTTAGATTTCCCCTGTCTAACTTCTGTAGTCTCTTTCCCATCCCTCAAGTACTTTTCATCCGACCTACTATGAATATGATCTCTTGTCATATTCTCATCTCGATGTCTGTTATCCTTGTCCATGTCTTCTCGGTATTTATCTCTGTATCTTTCATCCTTATGCTTTTCATCCTTTAATCTTCTGTCCTTGGTAATATCATCCTTAGAAGATTGGCGTCTGCCATGGACATCTCCAACATCCTGATGCTTATCCCCATCACCAGAACCACCTCTCTTTATCTTAATTCGTCTCTCAAACTGGTTATCCATTTCAGGACTTCGTAACAAATCCTGTGTGAAAGACTCTGCATAAATGCAACCAAAGTAAAAAAAATTGAAGCATGGAGGGGGGGGGGGGGGAAGGGTCACACAACAGAATAGATTCTAGCCAGTTGATAGATATTGCTATCTGTTTGAAGGGTAGAGAACCAATGATCTCTGAAGGTAAATACACGCATTAATAGAGAAGGTTTCAAACAGAATTCAAAAAAACAATTGAAGTTCAAAAAGATATTCATAGATCCTACAAAAATGCCTGAGTAATTATCTAACATGTTCCAATGATTAATCATCTAATTAACCGCCCTTCCCATTACAATGTCAAACAAATAGCCACATAAAACTAAAAACAAATATGTACATAGGCATTAGGCATACAAGTCATTCACTTTCGTCGTCTTCAGCAAACACTAGATGACTAGAATACATTGATCAACTATATACCCCCACATTAGAGGCAAATAAATCACAACCATAGTGTACGAGGATCCCCTGTAAACCTCTCGAACGATTTCTAAGGCATTGAAAATGATGGACGACTTGCCATTATAACAAATTGTAGGTCATCAAAACATTATGTTCTTTTTCAGTTCTAACTTCTAAAACAGGTCGTCTTATTTCAATTATGCATCAAATTCAATTCAAAAAAAGTGTTTTTGACAAAAGATGCACTTCAAAAAAAACATATCATTTGGCATTTCTAATCCCAAGCAAACCAATGAATGGCATCAACAAAATCTAATATGACAAATTTAAAAATAAGTCAGGAATAGGCCAGGGAAGACTATCAATTTGGTTGTACCATGATCTATATATCACCATGTTGATCCAGGCTCAATATGAAGTTACAAAGCATATACACAGGAAAATATATAAGAAGAAAATTAATATAAACAACCCATGATACAAATGACATAATAAATCAAATTGCCTAGGAAATCATGATTGGCAAAGTAAAAGTAAATAATGAAGCGCCTGCATGAGAAATACAATAGACCTATGAATTAAGCTTCTAAGTATAAAGTTCTAAGGAAATAAAAGAACTTCACACGTGTAAGAAAACTGCTCATTCCAAGTAGCAACAAAAGCAATATGACATCTACAGATCTATAAGAAATGGCAATACCAACAGCTGGTGAGATTTAAGTTCCACGAAATTTCGAGTGGAGTTGATTTGGTAAGTGTAGCAGTAATTTAAACATGTCGCAAGCATTCTAAGAAGAGATGGTAGGAAATGAACCCATCTTTTAGTGGTAACAAGAAGGGAACCCATTAATACAGGAAAAATTCAAAAAAAGTCAACATTATTGCAGAGTGCAGAGCACACTGCCTAACAACATATATGGGTATGTGCAGAATGCAACATAGCTCATAGGTTTGGATTGTATAAAAATACGTCTTTCCAATCAACATAGACCTAGTTTCTAAAGTCTCTCGTGCAATATAAAATAACAAGGAAATGTCCCAATAAATGGGCATCCTATCACTTGCAATGGAAACGTTGTAATTGTAGCTTTGTGTGTCATTGAGTTTCGTATTTATAGCCGCCATTAGCTTGTAGTCTCACTGTTGTATGAGGTAATAAAAGGCAGAGTTTGGGTGAGGGAGAAACACAATGAGAAATCAAAAGGAGGTCTTCTGATGAAGGGTATCTCTTGCAAGGTTTTTGTTCAACGGACTTCTTGAATGCTTTCATAACAAATTATGAGTCAGCAACTAGCCTATGACATTGTAAGGTTGATTACAAGGGTCGCCCAAGCAAATAGGCCTTAGTGCCAAATTCTTTCCCTTGCTTGTAATTGAGTGAGCTTTCTTTACATTCTCTGAAAAGCCTAGTTGCACAATTGTCTGTGGTTAATGCCTTATATCCTCAATGATAGTTGAATCCGTGTTTGAGATTTCCGTTAACTACTTAAGTCTAGTGGGTGTACACGGCAACAGTTACACATTCATATACTGACAAAGATTAGGCTAACAACAACATAAATTGAAAACCAACCAATATTCACAGATAATGCCGTTAAGAAAAGACCAAATCAATAGGTTACCTTACCTGTTTTTTCAGTAACTTGCCGTGTCACGCTACGGTGATCTTCACCATCAACCAACAGCTCACTCTTCCCATCTTTTCTTTTCCTTTCGCTGTCCTTCACCCTCTCCCCTTCTCTGTCCTTCACCCTCTCCCCTTCCTTTCGACTAGATTCCCGATGCTTCCCTTCAATCTTTCCACTATTCTTCCTCCCAGACTCCTCACCGTCACCGTAGACTCCGACACTTTCATCCCTCCTCTTAGTACTCCTTGATTCACCCGAAGCCTTAGACTTCTTCTCCCCGCGGTCATCTAGGCCCCCACCATTCCACCTGTCGTTCGCGCTGTCATCCACTCTCTCCTTACGCCGCTTCGAAGAAACATATTCCTCCGAATACTCTCCGTTTCCAGACCCAAAAGACTCCTTGCTTTCCTTCGAATCAAGATTTCGCCTCTCACCAGAGGCCAACTCTTTGGAAGCCCTGACACTACTCTCTCTCGTCGAGTCCTTCCGATCCTTCACGCCTGAATCTCTCTCGTAATCCGACAAATCCCCTCCATCCCTCGAACTGTGCTTACTCGATTTGTGCCGTGAACTGCGAGGCATCGCCCAAAAATAACCAAAAAAACCCTAGTCCCAAATTCCCGAAGAGTTTCGAATACTCGAATAAAACTCGAGAGCCCAAAATCTCAAATCAGCGACCGAAATTGAAACTCAAAAACCCTAATCCCAATATTTATTTTGAAACAATGTCATCGGGCCATCAATTCCGGATAGTATCTGAACAAACCCTAAACGTACAAGAACAGTCGCCGGAACCAGTAAGAACAGATCGCAGAGAGAGTAACAGTAATTCCCGAGATTGCAAATTTTCAATCACAAAAATTAAGGAAATCCGCGGGAAGATCAATGTGGAAGAGTGAGTGACGTTGAAGAGCATTGAAACAACAGAGAAGGCTTCTCTTTGTGTTTGTTTATCGGCGCTAATGAAACCAAGACGACTTTCAGACTTTGGAGATTTACATGACGATCTTACCCCTTAGACTTTGCCATTATAACGATGGAGTGTCCTCTTGCTCTTGGGCTTTATATGGGCCAAATGCCCATAGATTCAATTTTCATAAGAAACTGAAACGGATCCACCCTCCTTTCTTCTTGAGCCCGGCCCAGTTTTAACTCATTTGCCAGAATTAAAAAGATTCTGACCAAAAAACTCAACTCAGAAGCCACTGATCACTGATGAGCTGATTCAAGAAGAAGTTCAAGGCTGAGCGGAGAAGATGTGGGGGTTGAGCAGATTGATATCAGAAGACGATGATGAAGACAGAGGAGAAAGCTTATTGGAGGAAGATTCTGATGCTCTGTGCTCTCTCTCTCCTATGCAAGTTCGTTCTTTCGCCTTCTCTGCTATCTCAAAATTGAATCTTCCATGTTGTTAAGAGGGTTTCAATAATGTCGGAAATTGACTGCATTTTTCCTCCAAACAGAGGATCTACGTGTTTGCTGCATGTCTGGTTGCTGGTCTGGCTTGTATGTTCCTGGTATGACTACACAGCATTAAGGCTCCTTTACTATTTGTCACTATAATCACTAGAAAATTTTTAAAAAAAAAAAAAAAAAAAATGTGTTTGTTTACAATAATATGTGGAGGAGCTTACTGGGTAATCTGGTGAGTATTTGGTGAAATTTTCAGGTGATTGGGGAGCTTAGTTGAGATTATTATTTTTCACGGGAACTTATAATTCAGGAGTATTATATAAAGTATGAACAGCTGGGTTTCAGAGTTGTGATGCAGGAACTTCTTCTTCTTCTTTTTTTTTGATAGAATGCAGGAATAAATGCTTTTACATTTATATCTTCTGCTGACCTCTTTGCAGTCTTTGATTGTGTTTGCCAAGCCCATCAAATTTGCATTGTTGTTCACCTTTGGCAATGTGTTGGCAGTTGGAAGGTATCTTGAATTCTCTATCTGTTTAGTAATTCCAGCGATGATTCTGTAACTTATTCTATTGAATCTTGATATAGGATTTTGGCTAAACGTTTAGTATACAATTTTGTGCTTTAGTCTACCCATTAATGTGGAAGTTAGATCCCCTTCCCAACCTAATCCACTGGTTCATATGAATCATAATATCATATCATTTTTTTATTAGTGAAGGTATCATGGTATTTCCCCACTTCCCCCGTATCATGAAAAGGTAAGGACATATCCCAAAGGTACTATACAAGATGTGATGATTAAAAGAATGATATTTGAAATGATTATTTATGTTGGACCAAGTTGGAGAATACTGCCAGCTCTGTGTATAGCCATGAGAATACTTGGGAAATAACCGAAATCTATTCTCAAACGCATAATCATCCATCAGTAGAAATATTGTCATCCACACAAATACTTTCCTATGAATCATTCTAATGTAATTTGACTAAGTTCTTCTTGTCAGCATCTCTCAAAATCTAACCTTTCTATTCCTTTTGGCAGCACAGTATTCCTCATTGGCCCAGGGAAGCAACTGAGTATGATGTTTGATCCTGTCCGTCTTTATGCAACAGCTATTTACATTGGATGTGTTGTGTTATCTCTCATTTGTGCTCTGTGGGTGGGTTCCTAATCCTGATTTAACAGTCTCTCTTGATCCAATGATAGAAATTCCCTTCTGATAATAGATAAGAACAGTACTGACCAAGATGGGGAAAGAACTGATGCCTTTTTAAAAGTTGATGCGATTATTCAAATATGCCAAGCTTGGAGAGTTTCAAATAGAATTTTATGTGTAATTTATAAGAAAATGAAGAAGTTTCGTAATCAGTAACAATTTAACAAATGGGACGAGATGATTGTGTTACTTATCTTGCTTGCATACCATGTTGAAAACGCATAGTTGCATCTAGACCATTTTTGTTAAAGGAAGTGAATTAACTTTTTATTATCAATCTCATCATCAAACTTGAGGTGAAACTCCGTTATTTATTGTGGATTTTTTTTTTGTACTGAGGAGCTGTGATTTGGTAGAATCGTAATCATTGTTAAAATTGGACACCCTTTTACTCTTGTGCAATATTTAGTAATGCAAAATGCTTGTTTGTAAACTATGGAGTTGTCGCAACAATTTGCAACATTTATAAGTATATAATTTAATTTAGTTGTGGTATAACCAGTAATGTTGAACAGCACTTTCCTTCTATATTGCAGATTCATAACAAAATACTAACATTAATTGCAATCATATGCGAGATTTGTGCTCTCATTTGGTAAGTTTTCTTTTGATGTGTTCGACATTTTCTTTAAATTTGTTTTTGGAAGTTTGTATTTGGTATATACTTCAAACTACTGACATTATCTCAATTTGAGCTGGTCAGGTACAGTTTGAGCTACATACCATTTGCTCGGAGAATGGTTTCTAATTTAATGATCCGATTATGTGACACTGAGCTTTAGCTATATGCAATTACTCTGGAGATTTATTATCAGGGTGGTGCTTGGGAATGCGGTTTTTGTTTTGCCTCGACTTTGGGCAGGTTGCAGTCGTGCAGGTTTGCAGGGTTTGCATTTGAGTATTCCTTTGTTCTTTGGGTAAGAATTATATGAAGCTGGCCTGTAGAATTTTATTTGTTGATTGAATGATTCATCTATGGTTGTTGTAAGAGCTTTTGTGTTCCATGATTTAACAGCATTTGAAAGTCTTTTAACTTTTACCTTTTTATTATTCATATGATCATATCTGAAGGAAATTTTTGATCTCATCTGCCATTCTTTTTTCTGTCCAGAGAAGCATCAGAATGGGCCTCAGAATTAGATATTGGGTTCGCAAAGAGGCAATAATGATGCCATGATGGATGGATGTTTCAACTTTCAAGAGGAGTTGTTGGGTTGGGGCATTTTTAAGGCCTACAAACTGAAAATATGGAGCCTCGATGCGTTGTTAAGGTGGGCCATCTAGGCCCAACGCAAGCTCCAATTCGAGAAATCCCCACTCAAAGAAAACCACACATACAGAACTCAAAAATCCATTAACGAATATACATATTGGATTCCCGTTAATTTTTTCATAAATTCGTGTAACCGATCATAAATTTTTGAGATAAAAATTCGGATGATGATGAAAGATCTATTAAGTACAACTATTGGTTTGGTGGTGCTTTAGTCTTGGTTGTGGGCAAACAATTAAATATCAATGCAGATTAGCCCACAGAAATTACAAAATTTTTGGAGCGATGCTACATCCCAAAATTATGGTGTTTCACAGCCGATTTTGGCCGGTTTTTGACATAAATTTAACCAATCAAACGGCCGATTTACTTGCTTGTAACTACATAAAAATTATTGAAATATGCACTTGATAATAGATTATTACAAACCCAAACTGATAAGTAATTAATAATTTAAACTAAAAAGGTTCGAGTAAACTAACAATTAATCAAATGAAAATAGCTAGTGAAGAACATGTGTAGTAGTACACAGATTCAATGCCAGAGATTCCATGCCTATTTCAAGCAGGTCTGACAGGCCAAGAAGTAATAGGAAAGAATGAAATTGTTATGCTTTTTATATAGATTATTTCAAGCTTGTTGTCGGTGGTTAATAAAATTAGGTCAAGGGCTGCAAGTCGTGTACGTGCATCTTTCATCTATAATAGGTTAGGTTAGACATTATTGTTATCATCATTGTATTCACCAACCACAATGTGCACAAGATGTGGGATCCAATCCAATATTAATTTAAAGGTCAAAATATGAATGTGTGTGAGATGTGGGTCCATTTTGGGTCAATAGAGGCATGTCATATCTCATGTCTTCATGCTGAGATAATTAAAAAGAGACCAACAAATGAACCTTGTTGGAGCAAAAAAAAAATTGATGGCCAAAGCAAAAATCACTTTTTGCATCTCATGCCCAAGCAAATGGGGTACCATTGCAATTGCTCTTAATTGCCTCAACATGAGGGGATGAAACATTGCATGCCTCCATGTTGGCCCAAAATGAGACTCACATCTCACACACAATCACATTTTTACTTTTAAATCAATATTGGATCCCGTATTTATTATACAAAATTTAAGTCAATAAATTTACATCATTGTACCAATTTATTTTATTGCCCCATCCATATTTACAAAACACATTTATCAATACAATCACATCAATAAAACACAAAATCCATATACAATATACATGTCTCAGTAAAAAATCATCATTATTTGGTTGCTCTAATAGTAATAGTAAAAAACACAATTTGTGGAACCACGTGTGGACCTAAAAAAGGCCCATTCTCTGAACAAAAATCGTTTAGCATGTCATGTCATGGGCCTCCTCGACACTCGACGCTAGTATCACGTATCACATTTTGATGAGTTGTGGATTCTCCTAATAAGCAGGCTAATTGGATATTAATGGGAATTTTTGTATTTTTGTAATACTCCATTGGATTGAGACAATTGGGTCCCACCCAAAAGGCTCAAAAGTGAGAAGTCTGCCGCTGCGACGTCGTTTAGTGGCAGTTTTTGGTTGGTTTTCGGTAAGTGACAGGGCTACCCTTGAGACAACCTCCAAGAATGGCCGCCATGGAGACGTCATCTCCCGTACTTATCAACATTTCCACTTCATCGATGAGAGATTAATATCCTTTTTATCCTTTAATAATTAAATAAAACAAAAACAAAAAAAAAAAAGCTTGATATATATGGAGGAAATTTCCATGGACTAAAAATAGAGTTTACCAAAAACAATATTAACTCAAAATGTTAAAGACATATGGGAGTGAAATTATTAATAATAATTTCGTTATTGCCTTATTGGAATATTACACAGGGTGTGGTCTAAATTTTCTTAATTGTGAAAAAGAAAAGAGAAAAAATTAATATAATTATTGTTATTTGATTGAGAGATGTACGATAAGATTGGCCAAACGTCAAAATCAATGTCTCGTTATTGACTTATTGTTACAATTTTTCATGCCAGATGCTCCTCCCTCCCATTTTAATTATCCTCTCTTTCTTTTTGAGATGTCTCAAAATGTATGGTTCATTTCAATTAATTCAAATTAATTTCATCCATTTTTTCTATCTTATCCTTATTTATCCTTAATGAAAAACTGATGGAGTGAATTCATAAGGAGTCATTGACATCTTAATTGTCCTCTATAAATGAGGGTATAAATATCAAATTAAAGAGGAGTAATGTAATTTCTTAAACTGTGTGTAAAATTAAATGAGACAATTAAAATAGAGCGGAGGGAGTATTTTTTTTTATGAATATATACTGAGTTTAATGTTTGTTAATTTCACCTGGTGGAGGATTCGAACCTTTTAATCAAGTACTTCAGTATAAGAAAAAACAAAAGAGAGGACGGAATGGGACAACTTCATTATTGTGGTAACCATCGTGAAAAGTCCTGGCAAACAAAATGACCCCCCTCAAGGGAGGACACTGATGGGATGACAGGGACAATATGGTCCATCTCTAGTTTGACTGACAAGTACGTAGTAGGTGGTGTAATATACCCCACTGCCTCGTGGTTCTTTTTTGTAATTTTTAGGGGGGTGTCGTAAAGATATTTGTTAAGATTCACTGCAATATATTATATTATGTCATGTGCGATGAAACATTATCTTATCTAATTTTTTAAATTAAAAATATATATGTTTTTCAGATTTCAAATTATTTGTTTCATTATTATGTAACATTCTAAGATCACTCACTATCATTTTTCTTTGAATATAAAGGAAAGCATATTGCTCGTGAAACGTCAAATGTGTTGCAACGTGTGAGTTACGAGGAGTCCTTGTCACTTTAAGAATCATAAATTTAAGTTTTGGGTCATTGAAGCAGGTGACCACCGAGAGCGGACTCAAACTCAAAGAATTGTGCGCCATTAATTTTTTTTTTCCATATGTAATTTTTGGACCTCTGGTTCAATTTTTTTTCTCACCCTATAGTCCAGCTCTTGCTCACATTTATATTGTTGGAGCACACCCTCACAAGTTTCACAACGAAAAAATAATGATATATGTATGACTTTATATACATGTGTATTGACCAAAACTCATGAGTTATAACTTTTGAGTTAAGATGAGTTATCATCCACTTGTGTCTAAAAATCCAATTTTAATCCAAGCAATGTGGGTTCACCCCCAATCCAAATTCTCAATAGATATGTCATTTGGCCCAACCTAAGACTTGCTAGTTTATCGAATAAACGGAAGATTGACTTGTTAGTTGATTGCTATGCACACCTTAAGGTATTCTGATGGGTATATATTTATAAAATATACAGCATTACAAGTCCGACACGGTTATTCATTCTTTTTTTAAACAGGGGTTTTGGGAAGATGTAAGATTTGAACCCACGATCTAATGAGTGGTTGATCCCTTACATATAAGGTAATGCCCATTCAACTAATGACTTACTTGTACACGATTATTCCCTTGGTGCTTGCAATGACATTCTTTTTCATTCATAAACAAAGGTGTCCAAAATAATATCATCCTCACATTTCACAAAGCATCATCGAATCGGGGGGATTTACTATACTAGAGCAATGTAGTTTACGGACATTTGCAAAAATTATTATTTTTTTATTTTAAAAAACGAAAATAATTTTGTGTTCTAGAAAGCATATCGTTAAAATTGGTTAAATAAGTTAATAAAATCACATAATATTGGCCGCATAAAACTCCTTCTGTTGGCCGCGTCCTGTTTTGTAGCAAACTTTCGTCATTTCACACGTCATGTAGCTGCTGCGCCCGCCCCCTTCTTAGTCAATGGGGCAGCAAGTTCGGCGTCTACTAGAAAAGAGAGACTGAATCCACTTCAGATAACCACGCCTCTGCTAGGCAGCGTGTGGCAGAGCGGACCTTTTTGGATATATCATCAAGTCGAGAGTGGAGTTACGGGAACAGCCGCCTGATAGAAAACGACTATCTTCAAATGGATAAGTATTGTATCTTGAAAGGGCAAAATGATCAATTAACGTAACGAGTCGTATAAATTATGAAAACTTCCTTAAAAAGAAGTAGTTGACCAGTAGTCGGTGGAAATGAGATTCACGGCGGGGAAAAATGTGGAGGCTCGGAGTATCCGAAGCTAAGCCCCTTTTTTACTTTCCCTGTTTTTGATTTTTCAATTTAGGAATAAAACCAAACAAACGAACGGCTAACTTCCAGGGGGCGGAGGAAGGGAGGGAGTCTTGTGTCTATCCACCTTACGGTGGGACCCATCATGAGCGGCTATGGCGTGCCGCATAGATGCACGTGGCGGTCCCTGGAATCCTGAGCTGTCACTGAGCAGTGAAATTACTCAACTTAAATACTTAAATTAGCCCTCATAGCCTCCTGTGCCCCACAATCTCTTCCCTCCATCTCTATATAATCCACTTTAGAGTTCTTTATAGAGAAACTAGTTTAGCGCCGCACGAGCAACGACGTCTCTCCATCTGGTTGGTGCTCTGCCATACTCCCCCGCCTCCACCGCCGCTGCCCGCTCTCTGTCTTTTTATCTCTTTCTACTCTCACTCTCTCTTGTTATTTTCGTCCAAATATCTGCGATTTTCGTTTCTTAGCTGTTTGTTTGCTTTCTTCTTCTTCGAGGATTGGCAGATCTCGGAGGAGACATCCTCACGTACTTAAATAACCGGGATTTTCCGTGATTTTGAGGCCGAATTTCTGTTTCGATTTTCCTTCGTTTTCTCGTGCAGAAAGAACAAAAGTCTTATCAGATCTTCGCAGGATCAGGCTCTGGATTCTAATACCGGATCTGAAGCGAGATCCTTATCCTGATAAAAGTGCAAATCTAAATCTAAATTATATTCAGAATCGAAGAAAGTATAATCGGACATATCATTTTGGATAATTTTTCGGTTTTTCAATAATGTCGTCTAGTTCCGGTACCGGTTCTCTCCTCCGGCCTCGAACGGCCGCTTCCCTTGCTCTGTTTTCTCTTCACGGACCCTCTATACCTTCTCAATTCATTGTTTGTCCTGTATCACGCCGGATTAACAGGGGCGCACGATGCTCTGCTTCTAGGAGGTCGATAATTGTTGAGAAGAAGTTCTTTGGAGCAGGGTTGCGGGCTCATGGATCCGAGAGCCTCCACTTATGGCGGTCGGACGGGCCAGGAAGGTCCCCGAAGCTTCAACTGGTGGTCCGTTCCGCATTGTCCAGGGTCCCCGAAAAGCCCCTTGGCCTCTACGATCCCTCGTTTGATAAGGACTCATGTGGGGTCGGGTTCGTCGCGGAACTTTGCGGTGACAGTAGCCGTAAAACGGTAGGGAATCAAAAACCTGGAGGCAAATATATGCGTACACATCCATGCATGCCTTCACGTGTTCATGGATTTGTTTTATTTTTCTTATGATTCAAAATTTTGTTTTGGTTCTTTAAGGTAACGGATGCTTTGGAGATGTTGATAAGGATGACACACAGGGGGGCATGTGGATGTGAAGAGAACACTGGTGATGGAGCTGGGATCCTTGTGGCTCTTCCTCATGATTTTTATAAGGAGGCATGTTACCATTCTTCCTTACGTTTCTCCCCCTTTTCATTCTTCACACATTTATTGTCGACAATTGTATTTCACTCGTAGATGGTGAGAATTCCACGATCACGTTTTAAATATATTCCGAATATAAAAAATTTCTTGATTTGCTTATTGTTGGAAATTTTTTTTGAGGAAAAACTGTGGACTTTGGTGTTAAAGTGAAATGACTATTTTATATACTCATTTAATTTTTTTATAATATTTTATAGATATATCCTCATTCGGTTAAAGGTTAGCAAAATTCCTTTTATTTAATTTTTTTTTGTGCTTTGTGACTTTTTTGTTTTCCAAAGCCTGTTTTAGCTTGTAAACTTTTCTTCTTCTACCAAGAAGAATTTGGACTTTTGTGTTAATTGAAACAAATATTACAACATCTTGATTCAGCTGGCCAGTTGTTGAGTGTTAAATTTGATTGGTGTTTATTGAAAGACACATGTTAAGTAAACAACAAATTATGTAGTTAGATCCCCCCTTTTGATTATGATGGGTGTTTTTCATGAATAATAACAAGGTTCCTGATGCTTGTGCCTTTTTCTTAGTTGTGTTTTTACTAAATGAGCTTCTAAAATGTGGTCAGGTTGTCAAGGATGTAGGGTTTGAGCTTCCACCACCAGGGCAATATGCAGTTGGCATGTTCTTTGTGCCCACTTCAGAGGACCGTAGGGAGGAAAGCAAAAAGGCTTTTGCCGAGGTAGTACAGGGAATTAATTGGTTGCTATATTGAACTTCTCCTTTTCTATTTTCGTATCTTTTCCTACTAGAATTTCTCATAGTACACTTCTGAGGTAATTTTTGATTGTTCTGAAGGTTGCAGAGTCTCTTGGTCATACAGTCCTTGGGTGGCGATCAGTGCCAACTGATAACACAGGTTTGGGAAGTTCTGCTTTGCAAACTGAACCTTTAATTCAGCAAGTATTCCTTACACCCACACCCAAGTCGAAGGCTGATTTGGAGCAACAGGTAGTTTTTCTCTTCTGCCACTATTCGGCATAGTTAAGTAAACTCTTCTGTTAACATCCAGCATTGGAGTTTCCAGTGCTGTAACCAGATGACTTCAACTTCGCTAGAACAAAAAGAAAAGAACTTATGTTACTACCTCTAAACAGTTATTATTTTTGTACAAAACTTCTATTTTCAGACGAGCACTTGAACATTTGCAACTTATTATTATTATTTCGCTGAGTGCAATCACAATTATTTTCTTATGGAGGCTCCCTCACGCTTTTGCACGGCTTTACAGATGTACATACTTAGGAGACTTTCAATGGTTGCTATTCGATCTGCCTTAAACCTTCCATATGGTAGTGATAAAGACTTTTACATCTGCTCTCTTTCCTCGAGGTTTGTGCTTCATAAATACTAAAAAAGCTTTTTTCCATCATTGAATCTCTCTATGGCCAGCAATGAGACTGTTTATGCTGTCACTTGATTTGTGCAGGACTGTTGTCTACAAAGGTCAGTTAAAGCCCGATCAATTGAAGGATTACTATTATGCTGATCTTGGCAATGAAAGGTTTACGAGCTACATGGCCCTGGTAAATATATTATCCGTTCACTTTACTTCTCTTCCACTAACTATACTTCAACAAACAGCATGGCAACAACCAGTAACTGAAGAGATGCAAGGTTGAGGAATGACTTGAGGCATTGAAGTATGAATGATCTCTTAAGTTCTTCCACTCCCTTGATTACTATTTGAATTGGATGCCGGATTGGATGTCTTTAGTGAGTTGGTAAGAAACCTCATTGCCAAGTAAATCATGTTTGCTGAAACTTGCTGCAGTGCTCTCTGTGGTCAGTTATTTGAGGAGGAAACTTTCAGTTTAGTGATTGAAAGGAAATTGAATTTGATCAAGGTAGCCTAGGGTTTCTGTGAGTTTTGTATTGGCACCCTGGTACACCGTTTATTGAGGTTCCTTGAACACAATTTCATGTTGCCAATTCTAGTTTCATACAAAGTGAATTGAGTTAAACTGTTAAAGCCATTTTCCATTGAAAATTGTTGTTCATCTGGTCATTTGTGCAGGTACACTCTCGATTTTCTACCAATACATTTCCTAGCTGGGACCGTGCTCAACCCATGCGTATCTTGGGCCATAATGGGGAAATTAACACACTAAGAGGCAACATCAACTGGTATGTGCCAGAGAATCTAAGAACTAATGTTCTTGATTAGTAAAGTGATGCAAGTCATGAAATTTGTTTTTTATTTGTTTACTGCTGGAAGCTGATAATAGCTTACCACTTGTTAATTGATGTTGAAATTGCTTCTGGCAAGGCCCCCCCTCCCCCTCTCTGACTTTTATCTCATGCAATTTTGCGGGCAGTTGTTAGGGCGTTGGATATGCATTCTCTGTTGCCTTTTGGTGTTGTTGTTGGGGCTGGGGGGGGGGGGATTGGTTGCTAGTGTTAACTCATCAGTTTGAAAACAAAAATAGAAAAATGGAGCCAAGTGAACTAACCCATTCTGGTTATACTGTTTATTTTTTTCATTATGTCATTTCATAGGCAGTACATATCATGCAAAGGATGCTGGCTAAGATTTTTCACATTTTTTTTCTTTAGGATGAAGGCACGTGAGGGTCTATTGAAGTGCAAGGAGCTTGGTCTGTCAAAGCATGAGATGGAGAAGCTTCTTCCAATTGTTGATACTATTTCTTCTGATTCGGGTGAATTTTGACGCATCTTTGATCATTACATTTGAATGAGTAGAATACACGAACCATGGCTTGTTTTCCTACCTTTATATTTTCATATGGAGGCATGAATTCATCATAGTAGACCAGTATTTTACATTTGATTCTATCATATATTGACCGTCATGCATTTGAATTTCTTCTCCCCCTTTTAGGAGCTTTTGATGGTGTTCTTGAACTTCTGGTTCAAGCTGGCAGAAGTCTTCCTGAAGCTATAATGATGATGATCCCCGAAGCCTGGCAAAATGATAAGAATATGGATCCTCATCGGAAGGCCCTGTATGAATACTTCTCAGCGCTTATGGAACCTTGGGATGGGCCTGCACTTATCTCATGTAATTGAAGTTGTTGATTCTTTTTATTTTTTTCGGGGAACTTTGTTATGCAACCACAGGTTGTTAACTTGGGGCATGTCATTTTCAGTCACTGATGGCCGCTACCTAGGAGCTACGTTGGATCGAAATGGACTGCGTCCGGGTAGGTTTTACATAACACATAGTGGACGAGTTATAATGGCTAGTGAAGTTGGTGTCGTGGATATTGCCCCCGAAGATGTGCTTAGGAAAGGAAGACTCAACCCTGGCATGATGCTTCTGGTGGATTTTGAGAAGCATGCTGTTGTAGATGATGAAGCCCTGAAGCAGCAATATTCGCTGGCAAGGCCATATGGGGAGTGGCTGGCAAAGAAAAAAATCGTCCTCAAGGACATAATTGAATCAGTTCCAAAGTCTGAAAAGGTTGCTCCAACCATAGCCGGGGTTTTAAAAGTAAGTGCTGTAACTTCTTAAGTTTCTTCTCAAATCACATAATCTGTTTGGGCGAATTGTGACTGTTATTAATATTAACCTTTTGGTATTCTAGGCAACTAGTGATGATGACAACATGGAGACTGTGGGCATTCATGGTTTATTGGCTCCACTAAAGGCTTTTGGGTATGTCACTCTTTATCCTGCTGCCAGACTTACTGTCTTGAGATGTGTTGGTATCACCTGTATCATATAGTCTATGGACTTATTCCTTCTATGCAGTTATACCATTGAAGCCTTGGAGATGTTGTTGCTTCCCATGGCAAAAGATGGTACAGAGGCTCTCGGTTCAATGGGAAATGATACTCCCCTGGCAGTTATGTCCAATAGAGAAAAACTTAGTTTCGAGTACTTCAAGCAAATGTTTGCTCAAGTAACAAACCCGCCAATTGATCCCATTCGAGAAAAAATAGTCACTTCAATGGATTGCATGATTGGTCCAGAAGGTGATCTCACAGAAACAACTGAAGAACAGTGTCATCGTCTCTCCTTGAAAAGTCCTCTACTATCCATCGATGAGATGGAAGCAATTAAAAATATGAATCATAGAGGTTGGCGAAGCAAAGTTCTTGATATAACTTACGCAAAAGGTCGTGGTAGGAAAGGATTGGAGGAGACTTTGGACAGGATCTGTGCTGAAGCCCTTGATGCTATAAATGAGGGATATACACTACTGGTACTCTCTGACAGAGGTATATATTATATCACTAATAACATGTACTTATCAATCCCCCTTCTTTTATATTTCTTTCCATGCTACAACTTATTTCTCTTTATTGTTTTCTGAATGTATAGCATTTTCATCAAGTCGTGTTGCTGTGAGCTCTCTCCTAGCTGTTGGTGCTGTCCATCATCATCTTGTGAAAAAGCTTGCGCGAACTCGAATAGGGTTGATGATTGAATCAGCGGAACCACGTGAAGTGCACCATTTCTGCACTTTGGTAGGTTTTGGTGCAGATGCCATATGCCCATATTTAGCCATAGAAGCCATCTGGCGATTGCAGGTTGATGGTAAGATTCCACCAAAAGCTAATGGAGAGTTTCATTCGAAAGAGGAGCTTGTCAAGAAGTACTTCAAGGCAAGCAACTATGGAATGATGAAAGTTCTTGCCAAAATGGGCATATCAACTTTAGCCTCATACAAGGGTGCTCAGATATTTGAAGCTCTGGGCCTTTCATCTGAAGTAATTGAGAAGTGCTTCGCAAGAACGCCAAGCAGAATTGAGGGAGCAACTTTTGAAATGCTTGCTCGTGATGCACTTCATTTGCATGAAATGGCCTTCCCCTCTCGGGTTTTCCCTCTTGGAAGTGCAGAAGCAGTTGCACTGCCCAACCCTGGTGATTATCATTGGAGGAAAGGCGGTGAAATTCATTTGAATGATCCACTTGCTATAGCAAAGCTGCAAGAAGCTGCCAGGAGCAACAGTGTTGCTGCCTATAAGGAGTACTCAAAGCGTGTTCAGGAACTAAACAAAGCTTGCAATTTGCGTGGGCTTCTGAAGTTTAAAGAAGCAGAGGTAAAAGTTCCCTTGGACAAAGTGGAACCTGCAAGTGAAATTGTGAAACGGTTTTGCACTGGGGCCATGAGTTATGGATCAATATCATTGGAGGCGCACACAACCCTAGCCATGGCAATGAATAAAATTGGAGGGAAATCAAACACAGGTATGTTTTGATGTAATGTACTTTTAGTAATCAACTGTGTGATCAATGCTTACTGGGCATACAAGGAAATCATATTGTTTACTTTCCATTAAGTTTTTAACAATCTCTAAATAATTTATCGTTTTTACATGCGAGCATGTGGCCTAGTGGTAGAGTTGTAGGGGTGCAATCTAGAGGTCACAAGTTCAATCCTGAAACATAGCCTCTCCACATAATATGTGGAGATAAAGTATGCTTACATCTTACCTGTCCCCGACCCTGTCCACTGTGGGAGTCTTGTGCAAGTAATTGTTTACCTTTTTTTACCTTAAATTTCAAAAAATGAAATATGTGGACATATGGTGGCATTGGTGGGAGTATATTTTGATATATGGACTAGATAATTTGTTTGATTGGATAGGATGTGGTGCTCTTCTTATATTGCAGCTTTCACTTCCCTCTCTTAGGCGTCTAAGGAAATCATCTTGTTCATATTGTTTACTTTCCAGTAAGCTTTTAACAATCTCTAAATACTTTATCGTTTTTAAATTTCAAAAAATGAAATATCTGGATGTATGGTGGGACTGTAATTTGATTTATGGACTAGATAATTTGCTTGATAGGATAGGATTTGCTTCTCTTCTTAAATTGCAGCTTTAACTTCAATTTTGGCTTTTGCTGAAGGTGAGGGAGGGGAAGAACCATCTCGTATGGAGCCTCTTTCAAATGGCTCAATGAATCCAAAGAGGAGTGCAATCAAACAAGTTGCCAGCGGAAGATTCGGAGTTTCAAGTTATTACCTTACAAATGCTGACGAACTCCAGATAAAGATGGCACAGGTATCTACCACAAAAATTTAACGACTTATAAATTTGATTTTGGTTTGTACATCATCTTTTGATAACTTGGTGTGCATATATTTCTGTTTAAGCCCCTGTATTCCAACCGGAATAGAGGATCATATTGTTTATGAATTTACATTCATGACAGATGATGCTGTGTCTGCAAAGCACCTCTGGGTGTTTTTGCATCTTTAACTGATACGGGCATTTGGTGAGGCTAAAATGAACTTAAATTCGTTTATTGAATGTTGAATGTTTTTTCATTCTAATTATGTCACTTTGTGTTAAACAGGGGGCCAAGCCTGGTGAAGGAGGTGAACTTCCTGGCCACAAGGTTATAGGAGATATTGCAGTCACTAGAAATTCTATTGCTGCGGTCGGACTTATTAGTCCTCCTCCCCACCATGATATTTATTCAATTGAAGACCTTGCTCAATTGATTTACGATCTCAAGGTATGCGGCTTCATATATTTTGTTTATGTTCTCTTGATAACGTATTCTTTGCTATCTGTTCTAGTGTTCTTGATTGTCATCTCTCTTCTGAAGTAGAGATATGGGTCTTGCTCGTTGGAGTAGGCGTAATCCTTACTGATAATGCTCTAGACTTGGTTGTTCAGCCCTTCAAATGCTTTCTTTGTTTCGCAGAATGCCAACCCTGCAGCTCGAATTAGCGTCAAGTTAGTATCTGAAGCTGGCGTGGGAGTAATTGCTAGTGGGGTTGTGAAGGGGCATGCCGACCACATCTTGATTGCGGGTCATGATGGAGGTACAGGGGCTTCTCGATGGACTGGCATCAAGAATGCCGGGCTTCCTTGGGAACTTGGTTTAGCTGAGACGCACCAAACTCTGGTTGCTAATGATCTTCGAGGTCGCACAGTTCTGCAGACTGATGGGCAACTAAAAACTGGAAGGGATGTGGCCATTGCAGCACTTCTTGGTGCCGAAGAGTTTGGGTTTAGCACAGCACCCCTCATAACACTTGGGTGCATCATGATGCGAAAGTGCCACAAAAACACTTGCCCCGTTGGCATTGCTACTCAGGATCCAGTTCTTCGGGAGAAGTTTGCTGGAGAACCTGAACATGTTATCAACTTCTTCTTCATGTTGGCAGAGGAGTTGAGGGAAATAATGTCTCAGCTTGGTTTCCGTACAGTTAATGAGATGGTTGGTCGTTCAGATATGCTTGAAGTTGATAAGGAAGTCACGAAGAACAATGAGAAACTAGAGAACATTGATCTTTCCCTGTTACTCAAACCTGCTGCCGAAATTAGGCCTGAAGCTGCTCAATGTTGTGTGCAAAACCAAGATCATGGCTTGGATATGGCTTTAGATCAGAAGCTTATTACACTCTCCAAAGCTGCTTTGGAAAACGGACTTCCTGCGTACATTGAATCACCTATCTATAATGTGAACCGTGCCGTTGGAACTATGCTCAGCCATGAGGTGACCAAACGTTACAACTTGGGCGGTCTCCCTGCTGATACCATCCATATCAAACTCACTGGAAGTGCAGGGCAGAGCCTTGGGGCTTTCTTGTGCCCTGGTATCTTGTTGGAGCTTGAAGGTGACAGCAATGATTATGTTGGAAAAGGTTTATCTGGAGGAAAGATTGTAGTTTATCCTCCGAAAGGTGGCAGATTTGATCCAAAAGAGAACATTGTAATTGGTAATGTTGCCCTCTATGGTGCCACGAGCGGGGAGGCATACTTCAACGGCACAGCTGCAGAACGATTCTGTGTCCGTAATTCAGGGGCAAGGGCAGTTGTGGAAGCTGTTGGTGATCATGGATGTGAATACATGACAGGTGGGACTGTTGTTGTACTTGGAAAAACTGGCAGGAATTTTGCTGCAGGTATGAGTGGTGGTATTGCTTTTGTTCTTGACGTGGATGGAAAATTTAGTTCTCGTTGCAATCATGAGTTGGTGGATCTTGATAAAGTTGAAGATGAGGAGGACATTATGACTCTTAGAATGATGATACAACAACATCAGCGTCACACAAATAGCCAGCTAGCCAGAGAGGTCCTTGCTGACTATGAGAATCTTCTTCCGAAATTTGTTAAGGTAATTCCCAGGGATTACAAACGTGTTCTGGCAAGCATGAAACAAGAAGTCTCAAAGGAGGATTTGGAAAATACTGGAAAAGAAGCTGTGGAACAAGATGAGAAAGAGTTAGTGGAGAAAGATGCTTTTGAAGAGCTCAAGAAGATGGCAGCAGCATCTTTGAAAGAACAGTCCAATGAGGTAAATTTCCTTCAACAATGAGCAATCTAATATTATTCTATGTAAAACGTATGTGTTGCCGTGTTGGTGCATTACTTGAAGAGTTGAAGACCATCTGGGTTTTCACATCATACCTAATGTGAATTTGGAACTATGCAGAAGCTAGAGGAATCTGAACCAGTGAAGAGGCCTACTAGGGTTGCTGATGCTGTTAAACATCGAGGTTTTGTAGCTTATGAAAGGGAAGGCGTTCAATACAGGGATCCGAATGTAAGAATGAATGATTGGAAGGAAGTCATGGAGGAAACATTGCCTGGCCCACTTCTAAAGACCCAGTCAGCGCGTTGCATGGACTGTGGTACTCCATTCTGCCATCAGGTCAATAGTCATATTTTTTTCTATATGAGTTATGTGTACAACGTACTTTCACATAAATGTGATTCATTTGTACTTTGTTTTTAACCAACACCAAAAATGCAAATGCAGGAGAACTCTGGATGCCCTCTTGGCAATAAAATACCTGAATTCAATGAATTAGTGTACCAAAACAGATGGCGTGAAGCTTTGGATCGTCTCCTTGAAACAAATAACTTTCCAGAGTTCACTGGTCGAGTGTGCCCAGCACCTTGTGAAGGTTCTTGCGTTCTCGGTATAATTGAGAATCCTGTATCTATCAAAAACATTGAATGTGCCATCATAGACAAGGCCTTTGAGGAAGGGTGGATGGTGCCACGGCCTCCATTGAGGAGGACTGGGTATGCCTTTTCATTTTTCAGCTAATATAACTAGAAGCAAGGTTGTCTATTAGTGCTTTATTGTTGAACCCAAAAAAATCACTTTGTTTTCCTACAAGAGGGACCTGAGAAGAGTTTCCATTGTTTAATTACAGGAAAAGAGTTGCTATTGTTGGGAGTGGACCTGCGGGATTGGCTGCCGCTGATCAGCTTAATAGAATGGGCCACTGGGTGACATTGTATGAGCGTGCTGATCGAATTGGAGGGCTTATGATGTATGGAGTTCCCAACATGAAGACTGACAAAGTTAATATAGTTCAACGTCGTGTAAACCTTATGGCTGAGGAAGGCATCAATTTTGTCGTTAATGCTAATGTTGGATTAGATCCTTTGTACTCTCTTGATAGGTTACGGGAGGAGAATGATGCCGTAGTTCTTGCTGTTGGAGCCACAAAACCAAGGTAGGAAACATAAGATAGAAAGCTGTGGATCACTATGGGTTACAAACATGTTGCTATGATTTGTGGTATTTCCTATAACATCAACTATATGTCGGGAATTGGGTTAATTTATTAACCTTTTTTGGCTGCAGGGACCTTCCTGTGCCAGGAAAAGATCTATCAGGCGTCCATTTCGCCATGGAGTTCCTTCACGCAAATACTAAAAGCCTTCTTGATACTAATCACCAGGATGGTAACTACATATCAGCCAAGGGCAAGAAAGTCGTGGTTATCGGTGGAGGTGATACTGGCACAGATTGCATTGGGACATCTATCCGGCATGGTTGTAGTAGCGTTGTTAATCTAGAGTTGCTTCCTCAGCCACCACAAACTAGAGCTCCAGGCAATCCATGGCCACAGGTGTGATTTTTTTTTTCTCTCTCAAAAGCACAAAAGGAATATTTAAATATGCGAACCTCTTTTATTTCTTTCAGTTAATGGATTTATTTGATGCATTTCTTTGAAAATAATTTCTGATTATCCCATTTCACGATCTCTTTAACGTGCCCATTTCAATGCCAATTTGCAATGCCCGGTTAAGGAAAAGTGATAATTTGTTAAACAAGCATTATTTCTGAATTTAAGTTAGATTTCATGTGTGACTTATTTGTTTCATGCTGGACTGCAGTGGCCTCGCGTTTTCCGTGTTGATTATGGGCACCAGGAAGCTGCTATAAAGTTTGGCAACGATCCAAGATCATATGAGGTGTTGACCAAGCGATTTATTGGAGATGAAAATGGGGTTGTTAAAGGTCTTGAGCTGGTACATGTTCAATGGGAGAAGGACGCCAGCGGGAAGTTTCAATTTAAGGAGGTTGAGGGCTCAGAGGAAATTATTGAAGCTGACCTTGTCCTACTTGCAATGGGCTTCCTTGGCCCCGATTCGGTTAGTTTTCAGAGTGTCCTTGCTTGTAATTTCAATAAAGATGTCGAGTTCTTCTTGAAGTTGGACTGAAAAACAAATGAATTGTCTCCATCGATATTTAGTGATCTTGAAAACTTGGGTCTTTTTATGATGTTAGATTAGACACTACTGGTTGATAAATTTACATGTCTAAGATAATTGCTCATAATTTCATCCGTGATTTGCAGACTCTGGCAGATAAATTAGGCTTGGAGCGAGACAATCGATCAAACTTCAAGGCAGATTATGGTCGTTTTTCAACGAATATTGAAGGGGTCTTTGCAGCTGGGGACTGTCGTCGTGGTCAGTCATTGGTTGTATGGGCAATTTCAGAGGGAAGACAAACTGCTGCACAGGTTGACGAGTTCCTCACAAAAGAAAAGATAAAGTCCGTTGATGCTGGGAATGATGACCTTATGAAGAGACACCAAGACCTTAGCAAGAGGCAGCAAGACAAGACCAAACACACAGTCATGACATAGGTGGCTTTTGTTATTCTTCTGCAAAGGAATTGGTTATACAGAAGTTATTTTGTAATGGGTAGACGGAAGCTGATCTCTTGGACGAGGTGCAAGTTACTTGAAACGTTGTGCTGGATGAGAAGTGGCTTGTGGAGCTTCTGGTTATAGATTTTAGAATACAAGAATGTCCTGTTCTTTAAATGTGTACAATAATGTACAGTTTTCTTTCTTAATCCTTAATTGGTTGAGAAATATGTGGGGAAATATTGATATATTTATTTGATAATATCGTGTTTCCTCTCTCTTATCCTCTTATCGTGAAAAGTTAGAGCCATTTGTGCCCATTTATCCAGCAGAGAATGCGACTAAAACTACAGGCCATGTACTTACATTTTGTTCCTCTGTTGCATTGAGGCAAGCCAATGGCAATAGAACCTCGTTTTATGTAAATTATATATCCATAAATTTTCTTTAAAAAATGGGCTAATAGAAGGTAAATAACATCATACATAAGCCTCCCACGCTAGACGGAGTCGAGAACATGCAAGATAAGTCTCACACACTAGATGTGGTCGAGGACTTCCCGCACTAGATGGGGTCGAAGATATCCTCCACTAGACGGGGTTGAGGACATGTAAGATATTTCACCATTAAATGTGAATTGTACACTTTAAAAGAATTGGAGAGCATTCAAATCCAAATCGGTCTTAAGTGAGAAATGGCCACCTTGAGGGGAACTTTGAGCCCATTCAAGCGCAATCATGTAATTGACAGGCCCATTGAGCAAACGCTATTGGACCAGCCCAATTGTCTACCATTTTATCAAACGACGTGGCAGAGGCATGCGCAACCACGGTGCCACTGTGCCAGCCCTAAATTGCTACACGGCATCGTTTTCTTTAGTGCTTGGCTAACATTTCTTCTCTCGTAACCCCTGGCCCAGTATTGTCTTTGTTTTTGTCATTGATCAGAGCTGAAGCAGCAAGATGGGAGGAAGAGATCTGGGCCGTCTGTTCTCTTCAATCGCAGCACTCTCCGCACCGAAACTAGCCATACCATACACCAGATCTGATTCAGTGACTCTTTCCGTAACCAAGTCGGCGATCCGATTCATCAGCTCATCCACTCAACAACAAGAGCATCGGGAAAAACCCTCACAAGAAGAGACCGAGACCGTAAAGGAAAATCTTGGCAGAGAAAAAGAAGAAGAAGAGGAAGACGATGAAGAGGAGGATGAGGGTCTCGTGAACAAAGACACTGGAGAGATCGGCGGGCCTAGAGGCCCTGAGCCCACTCGGTATGGCGACTGGGAGCGAAACGGTCGGTGTTCTGATTTTTGATATTTTTCCTGTAATTGCTTGGTATTTAGAAAGTATTTTAATGTGGCTCGCTTATTCTATTATGCTATTATACACATTACAGGGTTGGGTTGGGTTGGGTTGGTGGTATTATAGTCCTTGTTCAATGAAATAAGTTGATTTGGCATTTTGGTATTTCTATTGACGATTTGATATGATATGGAATTATGTGCGTTCGTTCATATGAGATAGCTGGCAAAAAACACAGGGAATTATTGCTATTTGATTGCTAATTCCCACTTAATTGATTTGAGATATCTTACAATATATTCTAATGCCTTGGCCTTTGTCAGCTGACTGACCGTTTGTATGTGACTTGGTCGTCAATCTGACTTGCCCATTTCCTCCATACGGTGTTCTCTATTTCTCAATCAAATTGACTCTTTATTCATTTTAGTTTCTTTAGCTCAAGAGGTTGAAGACTAAAAACCCTGTTTCTCTTATCACAATGCTTTTTATTTACTCCATCCTGTCAATGACATTGACACCCTCTATTAATCAAGAGGTTTTCCACTTGTAAAATTCAAAGGCTCAAAACTATCTTTACATCACAGTTGTTAGTTCGTGCATTTTATAATTCTAAATTAAACCACCATCTATTATTTAGTATTTCTATTACTCTTGGTCAGAAGATTTAAGTCTAAAGCCCAATAATTCACTTAAATAAAAGACTAAAATGTTTGAAAATAAATAAATTGTCGTGCAATTAATATATTTGCACCGCATCACGTTGTTGGTTTACCAACCAAACCAAATGGATCACATTCTCAAACTTGCTTTTTTCTTGCTCTTCTTCTTCTTCTTCTTCATCTCTCTTGGAAGCATTTCATCAAGCACAGAGACGACATGCTACGACACTGCTTGCAGCCGCACAGAGCCTGTGATTCGGTTCCCTTTCCGCCTTCAGAACTTGCAACCGAATCGTTGCGGGTATCCGGGTTTCAATCTCTCCTGTGATCTCACAAACCAAACACTACTCGATCTACCAAACTCTGGAAACTTCACCATACAAGCCATAGACTACTCTACACAAGAAATCTGGATTAACGATCCCAACAGCTGCCTCCCTCGACGGATTCTCTCACTCGACCTCTCCGGTACCCCCTTCACCGGCGCCAATTATCAGAATTTCTCCTTCTTTAACTGCACATCCGGTAACTATACCCGGTACCGGTTGAATCCGATTGCGTGTCTGAGTGGAAATACTTTTACAGTTTTTGCAACTTCTTCTATGAGAGTTATAGGAAGGTTGACGACGTTGTGTGATTTCGTTTCGGCCGTTCGGGTTCCAGTTGAGTGGCCGGGAAACGAGCAGACACTGTCGTCGGACCTTGGAGAAGACTTGCTTCTCACTTGGCATCAACCAGGTTGCAAGATGTGCGAGTCAAGAGGTGGACGATGCGGGTTCCATAGCAATACTAGCTACCAACACATAGTTTGCTCCAATCTTCCTAAACACGGTAAATAGTTACTTCCTTTTTCTTTTTCTTTTTAAAAAGTAAAAGCTTGAAAAAAAAGGAAGTTATTTCAGAACCAAGAAGAAGAAATGCTTGGTGAAGCATATATTTGGTTTTTTTAACCGAGAAACAAGATCAAATAAATTTGTCTTTTGACAATATATATGAATCTAAACTCGGATTGTTAGGTCCGTGCGTAACATTCTCATCTGACCACATGGTAAGTTATGTCAAAATCAAGTGTGTGGCTATAAGAGTATTGTTTTTAGTGGGAATCGAACTCATTAGGCCCCCACGTATAGAAGATTTTTGCCTGACGACATAATAAGTTGAGGTAAAGTACAGGATGTGATCACAGTAATATTGTTTCTAATGAGAATGAAACTCAAAATATCTTGAGTTGATAAGGTTGGGGGCCATAACGAATTTGGTCTTTTACTTGGTCAGTGTTGATAGTTGATCTACATAGTTTCATGATAAGGGTTGACTATAATTTTGCATGTCTCATGTCTGGACAAGCAAGAGACATCAGACATGCGTAACATATATTTCAACGCTCATGTTTTCTGCCTCCGTGTACTTTAACCAATGTACATTTGTTGAATCTCAGAACTTCCAAGGGCTGCTCGTTATGCTATTGTAGTCGGAGGAGGAATACCAGCCCTCATTTGTGTGGTGGGCCTGTTGTCTATCATTGCTAGCAAGATCATGCGCTGGGTCAGAGGACATCAGCCCAGCCCAGAATTGAGCTCCGCAGTTGCTCCTCAGCCCACTATTATTGCAGGCCTTGACGGCCCAACAATAGAATCTTACCCAAAAATAGTCCTTGGGGAGAGTCGTCGACTGCCCAAGCCCGATGACAACACCTGCCCAATTTGCTTGTCCGAGTACCGGCCCAAGGAGACACTCAAGACCATACCCGAATGTCAACATTGCTTTCATGCTGATTGCATAGATGAATGGCTTAGATTGAATGCTACATGCCCCATTTGCAGGAATTATCCAGAGCATGGAACGCGCAATCCATGATATTGTCTTTAAACATTTGTAATTGTTATAAATCCGATACTCATGGGAGAGTATGCATAAATCTAACTCAAACAATTCGGAGAGATATTGATCGTTTTGGATTGAAGTTCACACGATTTTATCTTTAAAAAAGTCATCTTAATCGATAGAAATTATTTGCAAAACTATATCTATGACTTACACCTAACCAATGTAAAATACAAATATTGAGTATACTTCTTACTAGCCACAATTTTGTACATAACATGGTTTGACAATACCGGGGAGTAGGGATCGAGATGACATTTGAATGTGTCGAGATGCTCCACAATCTGGTCTCCTCTTTCTCATTTCCATATAGTGGTACTTGTAGCGTTTCATAGGAGGGTTATTTTGGTATCATCGCATATAATTATCATATGTAAATTGTATTTTTAACTATTTATAACTCTTTTTTTTCTTATCTTACACTACGCTTATCGGCTTATGCACATTTGATGCTAAATCCGCACCATGATGAGCCTCTCGCTTCCCGCTCCCGCCAAAATAGCCAGCATCACTGCCCGTCAAAAACTCTCACCACGTCCGTCCTCATCCTCATCACCGTCAAAATCCCTAAAGATTCGTCACTCCGATGATATCAACAACCGTCTGAGACACCAGCTGGACTTGGGTCACCTCCGCAATGCAATCTCCACCCTCGATCTTACTTCCGATCAGGGGACACACCCGGACCTTATCACCTACTCCCTTCTCCTTAAGTCCTGCATTCGCTCAAGCGCATTTCGTCTGGGTAAACTGGTCCACACCAAGCTTATGCTATCTGGAATCGACCCAGACTCAGTCCTTTTGAACTCTCTCATCACTCTGTACTCTAAGTCCGGTGATGTAGCCAAAGCCCAAGATATATTCGAAAGCATGGGAGATAAGAGGGACTTGGTCTCCTTTAGTGCTATGATATCGGGTTTTGCCAATAATGGCAGGGAAATTGAAGCAATTTGCACGTTCCTTGATATGATTGGGCTTGGGTTTGACCCCAACGAGTATTGTTTCGCGGCAGTCATTCGTGCATGCTCTAGCACTGATAGGGAGAGCTTTTCGATTGGGAAAACGATTTTTGGTTCCGTGTTGAAAAGTGGGTATTTTGAGGCTGACGTTAACGTTGGGTGCGCTTTGATAGATTTGTTTGTCAAAGGTGCGGGTGATTTGGAACTTGCATATAAGGTGTTTGAGAAAATGCCGGAGAGAAATGTGGTTACTTGGACTTTGATGATAACTAGGTTCGCACAAATGGGTTTTCCAAGTGACGCTATTGATTTGTTTTTGGATATGGTTTTGGGTGGGTGTCAGCCAGACAGGTTTACTCTAAGTGGGGTTATTTCGGGTTGTTCTGAGTTGGGTCTTTTGACGCTTGGCCAGCAATTGCATTGTTGGGTTATTAAGTTCGGATTGGCTTTGGATGTTTCTATTGGTTGTAGTTTGGTGGACATGTATTCGAAGTGTGCAGCAGATGGGTCCGTGGCTAATTCAAGAAAGGTGTTTGATAGGATGCCAGATCATAATGTTATGTCTTGGACTGCGATCATCTCTGGGTATGTGCAACACGGAGGGTGTGATATGGAAGCTATTAAACTATTTTTTGAAATGATTCAGGGTCAAGTTGCACCGAATCAATTCACTTTCTCTAGTATTCTTAAGGCATGTGGAAATATATCTAACCCATATTTGGGTGAGCAGGTTTACGCCCTTGCAGTGAAGAGAGGTCTTGCATCCATTAACTTTCTGGGAAACTCTGTTATCAGCATGTATTGTCGATGTAATTGGATGCAGAGTGCCCGGAAAGCTTTTGATGTGCTGTTAGAGAAGAATTTGGTTTCTTACAATACGATTGTTGATGCATATGCCAAGAGTTCAAATTCTGACGAAGCATTTGAACTGTTTCAAGAAATTGAAGAAACTGGAATTGGTGTTGATGTTTTCACGTTGGCTAGCCTCTTGAGTGGCGCTTCTAATATCGGTGCAGTTGGTAAAGGTGAACAAATCCATGCACGGGTACTGAAGTCGGGTTTTCAGTCGGATCTTCATGTTTGTAATGCTTTGATCTCCATGTACTCAAGGTGTGGAAACATAGAAGCTGCTTTCCTAGTTTTTGAAGACGTGGAATACCCTAATGTTATTTCTTGGACTTCAATGATTACAGGCTTTGCAAAACATGGGTTTGCAACGAGAGCTTTGGAATTATTTTTCAAAATGATCAAGGCAAGTGTGAAGCCAAATGAAGTAACTTACATAGCTGTTTTGTCAGCTTGTAGCCATGCGGGTTTGATTTCTGAAGGATGGAAACATTTCAAATCAATGCATAGGGAACATGGGATTATCCCTAGAATGGAACATTATGCCTGTATGGTTGATTTATTAGGCAGGTCAGGATCCCTTGTGGAAGCCCTTGAGTTTATTAATTCAATGCCCTTCACAGCTGGTGCTTTAGTCTGGCGAACGTTCCTTGGAGCTTGCCGAATTCACGGTGACAGAGAACTTGGGGAACATGCAGCAAAGATGATTCTTGAACAGGATCCACATGATCCGTCAGCGTATGTATTACTCTCAAATTTATATGCTTCTGCAGGTAAATGGGAACATGTTGCTGAGATTAGAAAGAGTATGAAAGAGCGAAAATTGAACAAGGAAGCGGGTTGTAGCTGGATAGAGGTTGCAAATAAGGTGCACAAGTTTTATGTTGGAGATACTTTACACCCACGAGCCCAGGAAATCTATTACGAGCTAGACCATTTGGCATTGAGAATAAAGGAATTGGGCTATGTCCCTGACACAAACTTTGTTCTTCATGAAGTTGAGGAGGAACAGAAGGAGCAATATTTGTTTCAGCACAGTGAGAAAATTGCTGTTGCATTTGGTCTTATAAGTACATCCAAGTCGAAACCTATTCGTGTATTTAAGAATCTTCGAGTCTGTGGAGATTGCCACACTGCTATTAAATACATCTCATTGACCACCGGAAGAGAAATAGTATTAAGGGACTCGAATCGTTTTCATCATATGAAGGATGGCAAATGCTCCTGCAACGAATACTGGTGATCTAATTCCTCCAAATAATGTGACTGATTTTGCACCGCTCAATTGTGTTCTTTTCTGGCTACAACTTCGTAGAAGCTGTCTCCATGGATTGATGGAGCTAATGGATTATGATATGAAAAAGAAAAGGTACTGCTCCTGCCTCCTGGCAAAGTAGAATGCATCATAACTATGAGCTACAACTCTTGCATTCTGCTTCTTGTAAGAAAAAAAAGTATGAATATCACCATGCCCCGACATATAATTAGTTCATTCAATTTCAAATTCAATGCGTTTTTTCTACAGCTGCCAGTCTTATATTTATCTTGCAAGTTTTGGATAAGTACGTTATATACTATCTCAACGTAAAAAATAAGCAATAAGGAGACTTAGTGTTGAAATTCTTATCCCAAACACATTGAAGATATTGTTTGCTTAGGGCCACGTGTCTGCACGAATTTGTTCTTTATATGTCATCGTCAATGGTACTTCGACTCAAAAAATGTGTCCACGATGTGAGGTAGTTGGACTTTGCTTATAAACCACTCGGCTAGGTTATACCAAATGGATATTGAATTTGAGTATTGACATTCAGGCCATTAGGGTTTGGTTAGAAAGAACTTATTAGATCTACCTTGTGCATGTATTCAAAGATAGTTCATTAGCAGGTAAAGTAAAATGCAAGTTTAAGAGCTGTATGTATAGCTAAATACCAGTACTCGATGAATAAGATGATAATATTTATAGTAAAAACGTTTTCTTAATTTCCTCGACATGCGACAGATGTCCATTATCTTCAACTGTGGATGTAGAATCCTGTGTTTATATTAGACTTTCTAGTACTGTCATCCAATCAGGTGCTCATTTGGGTGACCTAATCATCAACACCCAGTAATATACTATTACCAAACCAAAAGATCTCTCCTCAGACACGAAATATCGGTGGGCTGACACACTGTACGAGGTCGGAGCCTTACATACGCACGTGACTTGGGATGTTCCGACACTTGTCCTCCCAGTCAACCTCCCTGCGACCCGTAATATCAGGAAAAGAGAGACCGCAGGGAAAAGAGACTTAACAGAACCAGACGCCACGTAAACATGACTTCTGGAAGCAAGATACATATGCGGGCCCCAGTGGAATCACTACCCTGCTTGATCTTTATGACAAGTGTCCGAACCCTTTATCTAGCCGTCCACGTCTCCGTTGGAAAAAATCCAACTTAATGGCAAACATTGGCCCACATGGGCTCTGAGAAAGATCGTGATGACAAGTGTCCTGAACTTTATCTAGCCGTCCACGTCTTCGTTGAAAAATCCAAGTTAGTGGCATAGATAGGCCCATGTGGCACTGACGAAGTGGACTGAAGAAATCCGACGGCCACCGTTTACTGCTTTTCGTGATGTGTATTTAAGATCACGGGACTCTTCTTTTTCAGCTTCCTCATGCAATGGTTGAGCCAAGATTCAAATTACAATCCTCTCAGCCGAGTTCTTTCCGGCATATGAAGTCAGATTCCGGTGAAATGGTCAGCCAAGTGAGTTTAACTAATACCGTTAATTCTAACAGGAGGAGGTTGAAGATCCGGCGACTCAAGTACACGTGCCAAACGAAGACGCAAATCACAATCGCCGAAGGCGAGAGCGAGAGCTTGAATAAAGACGAAGTCGTTTTGACTCCACGCTTCACAAGGATCGCGTACGGATCGGTGTCAGTGATCGGTAGGAGGAGGGAGATGGAGGATACGGTGAGAGTGGAGCTAGGTTTCGCGAGCAAAGGAGGGGAGAAGTACGACTTCTTCGGAGTGTACGACGGGCACGGCGGAGCAAGGGTGGCGGAGGCTTGCCGGGACAGGATGCACGAGGTGCTGTTGGAGGAAATAGTGGCGGGAAAGGAAGGTGAAATTGATTGGGATAGGGTGATGGATGGGTGCTTTGTGAGGATGGATGAGGAGGTGGTGAGTGATAAAATGATGGGGTCCACGGCGGTGGTGGCAGTGGTGGGGAAGGAGGTGGTGGTGGTGGCGAATTGTGGGGACTCTCGTGCTGTGATTTCAAGGGGTGGTGCTCCTGTGGCCTTGTCTGTTGATCATAAGGTACTGTTTTGAATCCTCTGGTACTAAAAATGTGTAATTTTGCTCTATCTGGTATAATTATTTTTGTTGCTTTTTAAAAGTATTTGCATTGAAATCAATCAAATTGATATGAATCATCATAGTAAATAAAAATAATATGCGGCCTGGGAATCTGAATTATATATGTAGATGAAGCATGAAGATGGCCTTAAGTTACGGCAATTAACTGATTAGGTTGTGAAAGATACCAAAACTTTGGCGATGTATCCATGGGAACTGTTAAACTCAAAACGGACCATATTGTTGATGTGACTCCATGCGAACTGGTAAATTCAAAGCGGCCATATCGTTGATGTGAGTGTGCTTAGATTTCCAACACATTCTGCGGCCACTTTTGACAGCCATTCCTCAAAATAGTGCGTTTGATTATACTCCATAAAAAAATAAAAAATAAAAACACTCTCGACAAACAATCTGGTGTGCAGTTTTTGAGATCAAACAAGCACTAGCTTTGAACAATTTGTGTTTAATTTTTCATAGTATAAATATTTGTTGGACTCTCTCGTGGAGACATTTCCTTAGATTGTGATGATGTTGGTGACTAATATGGAATTAATGTTAAAAAAATGAACTTCGTTGTAGTCTGAGGATTATGGCTCTAGTGGATTAGCTTCTGAGTTGTATTTACATCTGCATCAAGCTTACTGCAGTTCTAAATCAATCTTGTTGATACCCCTTGTTGTGCAAAGCCTGACAGACCTGACGAGTTGGATAGAATTGAAGCTAATGGTGGAAGGGTCATAAACTGGAACGGATACCGTGTCTTAGGTGTTCTTGCCACTTCCAGATCCATAGGTATGTAGTAAATAATATTTTGTCCTCTGCATCAGATTCACGTTTAATAAAAGGTAAGGCCATTTCAGTATCTGCTGCTTCTATCTTAGGATTCAGTAGGTTTGTGCATTGAACCTTACGTAAGCTCAAGTCGCTACTTTGTATCCGTAGATTCTGGAAGTGAATACAGAATTGAGGTTACCAAGGACATGCATGTTTTGCAGTTGAGTTCACTTTGTAATACAGAATTGAGGTTACCAAGTACATATAAATTATGATTTTATTTGTGCTTACCATTGGTTAATTGATTGATTACATGCATGAGGTTGAGACTGGAGATTGCATTGTGTAATTGTACTCATTGAGTTTTAAAATTCTGATGCAGGTGATCAATACCTGAAGCCACATGTGATATCTAAACCAGAAGTCACAGTGAGCAAGCGAACTGGCGCAGATGAATTTCTCATACTAGCAAGTGATGGCCTGTGGGATATCATCTCAAACGAAGTTGCGTGCCAGGTCGTGAAAAGATGCCTCAGTGGCCGGATGAGGAGGAAATCTGGGGATGTTACGAAGGAAGGTCGCGCAGCGGAGGCAGCTGCGGTGTTGGCAGAGCTAGCAATGGCTAGAGGTGGCAGAGATAACATTAGTGTCATAGTAGTTGAGCTGAAAGAGCAGAGAGATTTATCCTGCTAGTATAGCAATAATTATGAATAATCATAATTTTTAGTCAGATACTAGAATCTGATGCCATTCTTTGTAAAAGAAGATTCAATATCTGGAAGCTCATCAAGGTTTCACTTGTGATTGATGATGAGGAGGAACGTTTTCATTATCATCAAAGCCTTTATTCTCAGCCATGCCGCTTTGATGGATCAACTTTGGGCTTGAAATGCTTGGGCTTTACTATAACAAAAAGAGAGGCACTAAATGGGCTTACAAAATCTTTTTTTTTTTTAATCGAATCGAACAGCAAAGCTGAAAGCTCCACTAAAATGTATATTCTGCCACGTCTTGAATCTGACGGAATCTAGCACGAGCCGACCACACTCCCCGCAGCCCTTTGTATTTTCTTCTCACGGAAATTCCCGGTTTTCCCAAAATCTCACAGCTACTTCTCCATCTCAACACTCTCTCATCTCCCGTGCCCTTCGAAGTCCGAACAGGTAGCATTTCTAAATTCCCTCTCGGAAACATGAATTTTCTCGGATTTTCAGTGGATTTGGTATTCTGTAAACATTATGTTTTAGGCTATGAACGTATTTTCTTGCTCACAAGTGATGAATTTTTCTTCCTGATTTTGTAGGTTATTGTTTCGTATTTGTAACCGAACGCCGGTTAATTGATGGCGCTGAGTGCAATCTTAGCTTGTGTGGTCACAAGTCAGAGAACACTTTCGGGCCATGTATTGGTTCCTCTCTCTAATGTTTATGTTTGATTCCTGTTTTTCCGTTCATTCTCTCTTTGGAACAGCGAAATTGCGAGTCTTAATGCCTTCTTAGTTCTCACTCGTTGAAGCAGTGTTCGTAGGGTAGGGTTGGATGATTATTTGTTAACACATTAAGCACACAGCCCCTGTTTAATAAAGTTGAATTTGGCAATACTTTTGCACATAGCCTAACCCCTTTTCTCGGTGACATTTCTCTTTCAAGATGCTGGTTTTAGAGAATTGATGAAATGGACATTCTGTTATCCCCTTTTATCTTAGGCTCAATTGCTATAACCACTGCAACATAAATTATTATAAACCTAAATGGATCGTTGATATAATCTGATGGTTTCTACTGTTAGATCAGCTCTGTAATTGATGTGAAGAAAGTGTGATACACTATTTGTGAGAGAGGCAATGTGAACCTCTGAAAGGAAGTCAAAGTTAGACAATGTCAATCAGGGAAATCTTTCGTAGCCATTTTCTATGGATATTAGCACAGTGTTTTGTTATTAGATTCTCCCAATTTTTGTTCTTCTGATTTAGTTTTTGTTTCAGGTAACTTTTATTTAAATTTGTAGACTTGTCAACTTTGTGAAAGTGTTTTTCAATGTCTGCCACTTTTCTAATCTCTGATGTTGGCTCTAAATCTCTTATTTAGTGTCATGGATTCCTTGTTTCTCTGAGAAAACTATTTAAAGCATAACACAACTTTCACTCATCAGGCCACTCAAACAGATGATCTGTTAGAACGCGCATCTTCAAAAGTACAAGAAAGGCTTGTGAAAAAGCCCAGTAAACTTAATGTAAAACAGCCAGTGCACAGTGTTCAACTGTTGGCAAGAAATGAGAGGGCATTGACACAAAAGGCTTTAGTTCTTGCCTTTCAAAATGATGGTGGAAAATTTGGTTCACATGGTTGCACCGATGATGAATTGTTTATGCCTCTGGAAGATACTGACACCGACAGTTCCAACTACTCGGATGGGGAAATTGTTTCTACTTCACACTCAGCAGCAGATGTCTTCCCGACTGTGGACCATTTGGGAAACCAAGAAACCCTTCTTGCGAAACTAAAGGCTGTTTACTTACATGTATTGGCATCAGAACAGTGGAATGTATCTCGACTTGAATTATGTAACAGGTATAATTACTTTACTGACGGCCTGAGACTACGAAGTCCTATGTCAATTTCCACTACATCCATTCTGATAGCTTATCCATGATAAACTTGCGGTTGGTCTTGCAATACGTAGTGACTGTTTTCATGTCATTCCAGCTGTATATCCGGTCAAACTACCACACATGCTTACTGATCAGTTTTCTGGTACATGTATGCATTATTATCAGATAATCGAACTACTTGTTAAATTTTCTTTTTTTTCTTTTGTGTATATTTAGGCACTGTCAGATTTTAGAGGTAAAAATGTCAAAAGTCTCAATCAATTTGTAGCATCAAACTGAATTCAGGATTTTTGTCTTGTGTTGTGGCTCTTTGCTATATAATTGAGGTTTTATTATCCTGTTAGCTCCTTTTAATCTTGGGTCACTCGCCTAGCAGGAATTACGTGTTGAGTGCGACAAACTTAATACATTATCTGGCGTTGAAATGCCTTGACTTGGAGCAGCTCAAAGAAGATCTTTCTTCCGTTGGTCTTTTGAATTTGGAGACTATCAATTCAAATGTCCTTGCAAGTCTCACTGCAAGCATCCAAGTATTGGAAAATTTGAAATCTTGCCCTCCCAACCAGAAAGACAATGCTACTCCAGGAATACAGACTCGGAAAAGATTGGATCAACATATACATAAAGAGTTTACAGTAAATTCAATGAGGAAGAAGGCATCATCCAATGGAGAGTTATTGTTGGGGCCACTGCGAGATGGCCGGGCTACTCACATCATGGTAACAGTTGGCTATGAAGCTATTGAGAGTGAAACACTTGTTGCCGACCTTCTCAAGGCTGGGACTTCTATTATTCGGATCAATTGTGCGCATGGAAATCCTAGTGTTTGGAGTGAGATTATCAGAAGAGTGAAGGAATGTTCTCAAATGCTTGAAAAACCTTGTCGCATTCTCATGGATTTAGCTGGACCTAAGCTCAGAACAGGAAAGCTAAAGCCTGGTCCATGTGTGATGAAAATCTCTCCCAAGAAAAATGCTGCTGGAAAGGTTATATTCCCTGCTCAAGTTTGGCTCTCTCACAAAGGAGCGAGTTTTCCTTCTCATCTGTCTCCTGATGTTGCTCTATTCATAGAAGACCAGGAATTTATGAGTCAGCTTGAGGTGGGCAACACTTTGAGATTTAGTGATGCCAGGGGGAAAAAGAGATTGCTCAAGATTTCTAGAAGCTTTCATGTGTTTTCTGGTACTGGTTATATGGCCGAGTGTAATAAGACTTCGTATGTTCAGTCGGGTACGGAATTTTATATCAAAGGAAAGAAAGGAAGGTTCTCATCTGGACTAGTGGTAGATGTCCCTGCAGTCGAACCATCTATCAGGCTGAGTGTTGGAGATTTGCTTATCATAACAAGAGATAGTTCAGGCCAACAGGATGGACTCTCTAATCCAATGAGTGGTGCTCATAGGATAACTTGCTCTTCTGGCTATTTGTTTGATTCAGTCAAACCGGGAGAGTCCATCGCTTTTGATGATGGAAAGATTTGGGGTGTAATTCAAGGAATTTCTATCTCGGAGATTATTGTCTCAATTACTCATGCCGGTCCAAGGGGCACTAAGCTTGGGTCAGATAAGTCCATTAACATTCCTAAGAGCAATATTCGATATGAAGGCCTTACTTCGAAGGATCTCACGGATCTCGAATTTGTTGCTGCTCATGCTGACATGATGGGAATTTCTTTTGTTCGAGATGTTAATGATATTGTTGTGCTTCACCAACAACTGGAAAAGAAGAAACTGAATAATTTGGGAATTATTTTGAAGATTGAAACAAAGAGTGGGTTTGAGAAATTGCCTCTCATGCTTCTGGAGGCAATGAAGTTCTCAAATCCTTTGGGAGTTATGATTGCCCGAGGAGATCTTGCAGTAGAGTGCGGGTGGGAAAGATTGGCAGATATTCAAGAAGAAATACTGTATATTTGTAGTGCCGCCCACATACCAGTCATATTGGCAACTCAGGTACTGGAGTCCCTTGTCAAGTTTGGTGTGCCTACCAGAGCTGAGATTACGGATGCAGCCAACGGAAGGAGGTAAGCGAGTACTACATTACTTGCCTTCGCTATTTTGTTTACTAGAGTATCAATTCTCTTTAAGAAAGTTATGTGCATGATGTTGATTTTTTCTCTGAATCGCTTAAGCAAGTTCATTTCCTAATAATACATTAATATTCATAAGTAATCACTAAATGGGGAAAGAGTGGAAGGTCAATATATGTCATGTGTTTCGGGAGGGAAACAGATGTGCAGATCTGCTAGCAAATATGGCTCTTCAACATGATCGTGGAGTTTTGGTCCTTCATCAACCTCCTGTGGATATTATAGAGATGTTAAGAGAAGATGTTATTGGAGTATCTTGGCCTAGGCGTGTAGTCAGGAATGCTGAGTAGTTAGTTTTGTTTGTTCTTGTGGGTTATCCCCTCCTTGGTATCAAAAAAATCACAAAATGGGGAAAATTAAAATTTTAGCCATTGTGGTCTAATCAATTGATTTTTTGGTTTGTCAGGGCAAATTGTGTTATGTTGAACAAAGGGAAATGTATTGTTGAAGCTGTTTTAACTTTGGACACCATCCTTCATGGTAATTCCACAGAAACGAAAGCAGAGCTGAAGCCTCTTCTACTCTCCAGCCACCTATTTTAAACACAAGTATATTTTTCTCACATTTTGTGGATTCCTGTCATTCTAAACATATTAGCTGCAATAGATATACTTTTTGAATTTGGTACTGGACAGGGTTAGTTTTCCAAATCTTTTATATATTTTTGCTGGAATATATATAAAGCAAATGGTTATGTTTGCTTTAAAAGTAATTGCATATTCATGCTATTTGCAACAGTCTCTCAATCGTCTTCTGAAAACTATCCCTTAAACATGTCAAGGCGACTGTAATATAGACAGAGTCAGAGTCAAAATGGAATAGCATTATCCATACACAAGCTACTAAATTTATATGTTCAAACAATTTACAACATCAAATAAATTATACCCACCTTGTCAACTTGAATAACAAAGTATGGAAATCTACGAAAGCATAGGGCGGTTCCAATTTCACATTTTATACAATAAAATTAGTCACAAAAACTGCAAGGCACTGAACCTACCTATTGTTCAACTCCTTTAAAATCTGGCTCTGCTGGCTTCTGCAGCAGCATAGCTGGTATCCTCTCCGGCACCCTTGCCTTCCGAGAGCTATTCCGCCGTATAGCACGCAGAGCATTAGCAGCAAATCGTGAGGCGTAAATAGTGGCACCCAAACTTGGGGAACTTCCACCAGCCTTGGCTAATGCATCTTGCAACCTGTTCTCCTCTTGCTGAAGAGACTCTTCCAGTTTCCTTTTACCATAGCTACGCCAGGCTGCTTGTATGAAACAAGCTGCCCAGGTCCTCCACTGCTGTGAGTAGAATCGGAATGTGTGGCGGAGCTGTTTACTGTGAAGCCGCCGAAATTGAGAAGCAACAAACTTCAAGTCTTCTGCCTTCAAAGCAAAAGCTTCAACTTCTGTAAGGGCTCGGACAGTTCTCGTTGAGATGGGGAGGTTGGAAGAGGAGTGGGGATCTAGAGCCCAAGTGAGAAGTTCTTCTCCACAGAAGTCACCCCCTGTGAGATATTCCGAGTTAAAGAAGCCAGTCCTTCCACCATTGGTCGTTATAGTCAATAGCTTGCCTCGCATGATGAATAGCATCTCGTCAACTGGGTCTCCCTCCCGAACAATGTAGCTTTCCTCTGTGTAAAGAACTGGCTTGAGTCGATCACACATTGCATCCAACAACTGTTCATCCATTTTCTCAAACATTGGCACCTTCAATCCAACCAGTGAAAATTAGAAAATAACAAATCTAAGATATGTTAATTATTAAACCTATTAACTAGCAAAGAAAATCCACCCCATCCCCCTCCCTCACTTCTCCAACAATACAGGGTACAAATGGTCATTTAAAAAAGGGCTGAAAGTTGCAATCCAACCGTCAAAAGAAAAACAAGAATGTGGGAATCAAAATTTTCAATGAAAAAAGAAAGAAAAAAAATACCCACATCTTCCATTAAACAGCTACTCACAGATTTCATAAGATGATGCATTAACAACAGTCTAACCACGTTGTAACTGTAAGATATTCATTCCAACAGTAGATGCATTAGCTCAAAACAAAAAGATGCGAAAAGCGAATAGATTTACAGCATATGCAAGCAGAAGTCATGCCACCGCTAAAAATACGTGTTTAGAGAAACTCACTCTCATGAGCAGAGCTAAGCAAAGATGACGTTTTATGTCCCTTCTCAGGTCCTTGGGAAGATTACATAGCAGAGTTTCTTCATCAACACCTCTGGTTTCTTGCCATTTGTAATGCTCATATCGTCTAATTCGCTCCCTTAGATTATCAGGGAGTAGGCGGTGAGACATCCACTGCTCCGCATCTCGCCTTTTCACCCGCATCTCCTCCAATCTTGTTGTCGTGGATTGCAGATATGTCTGAACAAAATCAACAACCGACAAATTTTTTGTTCACAATTATTCAACAAGTGCCCATAAGATGAATAACAGACAACAACATAGGAAAACAGATAACCTAACTTCACATCCAGGAACCAGTTTCAATTCCCTACCAGTAAATGCGACGAGATAAGAATGTTAGTACCAACCTGCATGTTTCCAATGAGAAATGAAAATAATACTAAGCCAGCGATGGAGATGAAAACTGCAAAGCACACCTCCCAGACATAGGTACTTGTTTCAAGGTTTTGACCAAGAGAACTGCAAAGAAACAGAGTATAAATATCAGATACCATCTTTAGTAGCTGACAGCAATATTTCAAAATCAGAAGACCCTATTTGGGTAAAACTCAATACGGCAACAAAATCGACAAGACATTTGCCAGAAACCTTTCCAACTTTTAACCAAACTATCAGGTAATCACCAAATGAGTTCATAGAGAATCTTTAAATCATAGGCAACTTCAATCTATGACCAGTTCCCAGAAAACCAATTGATATCCCCTCCCAACTTGCTCTTTACATTGACAAAAGAAACATATAAAACAGTCCTCGAAGCATAAATAAGATCATGGATGTACTGTCTATTATAACCCAAATTATCAATTATTAGTTATTTTTCTTTCCAAACAATTCCGTAGAAATTTGATCACATAAAAAATTCATCGTGGAAACACTATAAACCTTCAAACACAAAAACAAAAACTATAGGAAAGCAGGGCCCAATGTAAGAGCATGTGTTTAACATATTAAGAAACTTAGCAGCCGCAGAAATTGTCCCAAATGAGATCCAATAATTCAAACACGCTATGTTGATCTGACAAATGGCAAAAAGAAAGAAAGGGCGAAACTGTTTTAAGAAACAAGTTGGACATATGTTTGGGGGAATCCGTGAGAGAAATCAATGAGAATCCAATAAGTATATTCTTTAGAGAAATCAACATATCCTACTATAAATTGACAAAAGGGGGGAATTCTTCATCGGTGAGCAGGGAGGAGAGAGTAAGAGGGAGAGAAGATGCAACATGCACACACCTCAAATTTTGCAGCCCCCACCAAAAACAGTAAAAAAATTTCTGCGGAAAATCAGTTGACTGCACAACACCAGAATCAAGGGCATCAAGGAATATTCCAAAATTAAAGACTGTTGCATTTGGCGTCTTTATGGGACAAGACTCATTCAGAAATGTGTTAATTCCTTCACTTTCACCACAATAAAGAGAATTGCGGTTGCATCCAACGCGACGACCGCATGCTTTTTTCCAGCAGGTTGTCTCTCTTTCTATAGAGAAAAGGTACCAAAAAGCTCCCAGTACCTAAAAGAGTAGCCAATACATTAGCTGTGAAAAAGAAAAGTAGTGATTTGGGAGGGGGAGGGGGGAACAGCAGCAGCACTACAAATACTAATCAAAACAGACTCCTCACAAAGTTTCATGAGATTCGGAATTCTTAAAGCACAATACGAACTTTCCCGCCCGTTAAAAGTTAAAACACCTATTGTTCCTCTCCAACCAGGTTGTCCAGCAAGTAACCGGAGGCAACAGCTGAACTACATCACTATGATTCTTCACGTTGGAGAATCTTGCGTAGGTATTCAGCTCTTCTTTGTCATTTCCTGCAAACACAATTAATCCCAGAAATCTTCTTTCCATACCCCAAATCTGCATCGACCAATCACAATGGAGAAGGATATGGTTAACGCTCCAGATTCTTTTTACACGGGAAGCACCTATTCAAATTATGGCCTCTTCGCTTCAGATTTTCTAACATTAATATCCTCTCCTAAATTCCTTCCCAAACGAAGAAAGCCACCTTTGTAGGGGCCGTCGCTTCCCAAATTGTTCTCCAAGGGAAGCTAACCTCATCACTCCTTTCACACTTGTCTCTCAAAACCTTAAAATAGCTTTCAACCGTAAACATACCATTCCCTTCAGAGTGCCAAATTAGACTGATGAACTCGTGAATTATGAAAGCTTGATAGCCAAAAATCACATTAGGAAAGTTCCCATGCAGTACTGTTCCAGCCATGCCAAGGGCGAAAACATATCAATATAGTAACCCAGATTAACAAGCCATCTACCATACATTTATTAGTTAATAGCATGAGCCAACAGAATAGAATCTCACTTTATACGGAGAAGAACGCCTTCTCCTTATTGACTACCGATGTCAGAAGTCAAATCTACATTATTGGCCGATTTTCATTGGGCATTGGTCAATTTAAAAGTAGTCTTATGCCGGTGAACGTATATTCGAAGAGTGTCCACAGAACCAAAACCTCAAAGCTATCACATTCCCATCAGTATGCAAGACTGCGCACATATTGGCTCTGTACTCATCGTCATTATTACTGCTAATGACTGAATCATGTTGCAGGTTCTGTACTATTTCTTCTACAACTAAGTTACAACTCAAGACAACAAATTTTCATCCTATACTCACACAGTTGATGTGTCATCACTCCTCAATGAACATTAATTGTCAGGTTCAAGAGATCTTATATTTCACTAATCCACCTGACCAACATTCCGCTTGTTGGTTTACTTGAAATCATACTTTAGATCAAACAGACAAGAAGTCATTTACTCGTGATCCTTGGTTGCACTACTATTTTAAATAACCATTTGCCAAAAGCATTAGGCTTTACAAAGTCAGACCCCGGAACATGCTATTACCATCATCTAAGCCTTTATCCCAAACAACATTGTGGTCCACATGAATCTATATAAGACCAGTATATCCTAACACAAAAGCAATTATGTACATGTAACAATGCATTCATGCATAGGTAGCTTGCAAGCACATAAGAAAATGTGTGTAAGCGAATAAAAGGTCCCGCTAAACTCATATAGTGTAAGCTTACATGACTAGCGAGCATGTAAAGGAAGAGATTAAATGCAGCTCCAGCCCATGCAGTTTCAGTAAGTATACCGGACGTCCTTGTAATTTCCTTATACAAAGGATATATTCGAAAAAATCTGGGAATATATTGAATGATCACAATGAATTTCAACAAGTTCTTCGTGTTCAACGACCGTGAGCCTTTCATTCTTGGAATGATAACCAAAATCACTACCTGAAAATAAAACAGTGAACTATGAGTCCACTGCTGTAAAATGATGTTAACTAAAACAGAATGCCAGGAGACGTTGAAGCTTTTTCTGAAAAACCAAGGAGTTGTTGAAATTTTTCAATAGGATAGGCACCACAGTTTTAGCACAATATATCAACTATAATCGAGCCATTTAAGTCATCCTCATCACAAGAGAGTATCAAAAGAACACTGAAAGGTCCACAAGAAATAACGAGGGAAGATTTTTAAAATATCAAATATTTCTGAAATCAATGTAGATAGCCAAGCATGAAAAACTAGGAGTTACAATCCCCTCATTTCTTTCCATAATAATCCACCAAATGGTAATGCCTATTACACTACCTTAAGAACTTCTTGTAAGATAACACAGTAGATACATAAGAAAATTGATTTCCAAACCAGAGATATATGGCTTACCTGAGGGAGGGGAAGTACGGCAAGAATGTCGATTAAGAAATATGATGATAGATACCTCTTTGCTATTGCCCAGGTATCTTCCACCAAAACACCTCGTCCAAAAACTCGTGAAGAGGGAGCAATGAAACCAGTACGAAATTGGAAAATAATATGTATTATATAAAAGAAATCTGTAAAGAAACGCAGAACACTAGCTGTAATCTCCATCTTTTCATCCAACCCAAGGCATTTCTTCTCATCATTGATAACCGGAATGTAAAAGAACAAAGGATCGACTGATACAGCAATCACACATGACAATACAAAAATCTTATTCCACCTTCGAAGAAATGAACCTTGCGGGTCCAGAACCTTCTTACTAGAACCCAAGGCATTAGAAACAGCACTATGAAATGAGTATGATTTTAGAGACTTTCTAATTCTTTTGAACCTCTCAGAACTGGATCCTAATCCTCTTTGAAAATTTTCTGAGAATGAGTTTATCGTTGTTTTAAATTTCCCTAAATATAATCCGTTATTAGTAGAATATTGCCCCTCGGGAATTTTATCTGTATTCCAATCCTGAAACCTGAACAACACAGTAGAAATTTATGTATCAGTCCATGAATCACAGAAAATTAACATCAAATATTCCAGGTGCAACCAGAAAGAACAAGAAAAACATAGTTTCTATATGAATTATGAGATACATAACATTTTGGCGGAATGGGGAGGAGTGGTAGCACTAATATTAATGGTGACAGTGTATGAAGGAAAAGAAGATGAACCAGAATTAGCGAAGGAGATGATGGCATTATGGTAGTGAGTGTGTTATACACATCAAAAATAGTATGCACATGGAGGATCTGATGTTGTAGTCATGCCGTTGACAGAAGTTTCAGTAATGGCAATGAAAGCAGCATTCTAAACAAAATGGTAAAGGAAGTGAAGGTTTTGTTGTGGCATGGATTTTAATTGCATTTTTGCTTAAAAAAATGCTTATGCATAAGAACTGTAAATTCCTAAAGTCGAGAAGCAAAACACTGAAACTCCTTCCTAAAATCTTACTTGGTACCCAGATCTTGCAGATACTTTCTAAATATAAGCAAGGGATTGATCTCATAAACAGTATGTCACTAACAAGTACTGAGCAACTAAATTGATAGCAACGTACATATACACAAAGGTAATAGAATACACCATAGCAACCAATCTAGTTTTAAGAGGATCTAACCTCACTGACTTGTCTGGCCGGTAATTCATTATTAATTAATTGACACAATGCCTGAAGACCCAACCACCAAAATTTGAACAAACTCGATAAACTTTCTCATGCACTGCAGCCTTCTCAATGCCAGCCCCTGAAACAAATTAAAAACAAGAAACTCTGAATTAGAAACCCCATTTTTACTCCATTTGAAGAACACTGTCCGCCATGCAAAAGAAGACATGAAAACAAGAGGCAGAAGCCAAAAGTGGAAACTACAAAAATAGGTCAAGAGAACCCAGTTGTGCCTCATAGTAAGAAAATTCAAGGTATCACCTTTTAGATGAAACTTGTTGTTCCTTCATCTCACCCCAAGGAAAAAAGTATCTCAAAATGCACAAAACCACTAGGTCTCTGCTAAAGTATTATGAATTATTGAGAACCAGAAATCAGAGGGAATGCTAAAATTAGAAAAACTTGGGAAACATGAAATTCAAAAACTTAACCCCTTCGCATTCCCAAAAACAAAATCTGAAAAGAAAAATGGCACGGAATAAGGGGGATTCAATTCAAGGGATGACAAAAATGGTATGAAATAAGAGATGTTAGGTCATTAACCAAGAAGAAGTTATCCAAAAAGGGCAATAAATCACTTCGTCTGCTAAGAAAATCAATATAGAACCAATAAATGACCTTCCATGAAAATATAAATTGACTCAAGAGGAAAGTAGTTAATTTCAAGCTTAATCGTTCAATACCCAAAAAAGTACCTTTAGAAACATTTAACTGCACAATAACATAAGAAAAATGGTAAAAAAAACTACAAAATGAGACAGATGTGATGGCATAACCAAGTAATTTCCCAATCAGAGAATAACCCAAGACAAGCAACGAACTCTGCTAAAATACTACAGACAAGCAACGAAAACTTTCCATTGAAAGACGCATTTACTCGGTCAAGTCACAAGAATTCCTACGAAATTCAAAAACTCGATTACTTCTCACCCAAAAAAGTAATAATTACTTGCAACAAATTTTAATCACAAACATAACAACACAAAACAAAGAAAACCCACGAAGAAAACTGAACCTCGATCAACGGAGTGATGAAGAAACATACCAAACAACCGAAGACTGAGTAAACAAATTAATCAAACAAGGGCTGTGCTCCCTATTCTTCTTCTTCCTCTTCGAAGCAAGAGAGATGGAAAGTTCGAGGAAATGTCCGCCTGTGATAGCAACCCAACTTCTTCTATTTTGGCATATAAAATTTTAAGTTACTGTTTAGAGTTTAGACTTGAGAGAGAGAGATGAAAAAAAAAAAAAAGATAGAGAGAATAGTCCAAGTAGGTGCTGGGAAAAAGATAACCAGACGAGACCATGGAATTCTTGTGCCTCCGGACCCCACCCTCATCCCACCACCAATTTATTATCTTTTCTTCGATGAATTCCACGTCACAACTTCACCGTCTTCGTGGGTTTAGTTGTACGGCGTTGCTGCGAGTAATCAGTTAGAGCATCCATAATGGGATGATTTTGGAGTACTGGACATGATACTTTGTTGATAAGTTAAGTGTTAGATGTTCACAATAGGTATAATGAAGTGTATTTCAAGTAGTTGAAATATTATTTTTTTATAAGTATAGCACTATATGCACACAATGAGTGAAAAATGACACTTGAAAATTTAGTTGTGGAAAAAATGATACTTGAGAGTTGGAGTATATATGTAGTTGATGAATAGTGAAGAGAGATGATGAAAAGGAAGACAAGGGTGATGAAAAAGAAGACAGAGGTGATGAAAAAGAATAGAGAAGATTAAAAAAAACAAAGAGAAGATTAAAAAGAAGAGAGGGATGATGAAAAGGAAAAAAGAGAAAATGAGTATAGAGTGTTGATAAATAATATTAATTGTGAAATCCACTTACCCAATTAAATTATGTCACATAGAAGAGATGAGAAGAGAGAGTATGGATATTTCAAGTACTACTGTGATGCTCTTAGTGTTACAAGAAATTACCGGATTTTTCAAAGGCAATAAATAAATTGATGAATCTAATTTGTCTGGATTCTTCTTGCCGGGAAAAAATAATTGTGATATATATATATATATATGAGACGTTGGAATGGATGGGATCAGGGGACCTGTAGTGGCCTCATCACTACAGGAGCTGTAGTAGCAACGAGGACCGTCTGATAATGTGATTAATATGATCAAAGGGAAGCTGAAAAATGAAGAACCATCAGAGTACATGTATCAAACGGTTCTTATTGTTAGAGGGGACAAATGTATGTCTGACTCGAATAATCGAATTTATCAGACCCAGATTAAATCAAATTTATACATAAATTATATGTATGAAATTCAGATGTAAACACAAAAATTTATCCGGTTTAAAACCAACTTCGTATCCAAACACATAAATTTTGTCCGATTTACTTGTCTGAATCCTAACCCAAATTAAATTATTATCTAATTTACTTGTCTGTATTTAAAAATCAATAAAGTAAATCCAAAATTTAATCTGAATTATGATCCAGATATGTAAATATTTCATAAATATGTACTCTTGTCCGACCTAAAACCGATGTTTTCCCACCACTACATGATCATATATCCGATGGCTGAGTGAGTGTTGGCAACACAAGTCAAATACTCCGTGTCAGAAAGTCAAATGCCATCGTCAACTACTTCCACTGTTGGTTTTATTTATTGCAAGGTCACAACTTTCAAGATTTGTTAATTGTTTATCTTACTTCCACTTCAACAATAGACAGACTTTGAAATCTAGAAAAATTATAGTTTCTTGATCCCTAATTATTTCAAATAGTTTGCCTATAATTTTGTCTATAATACTACTACTATATGTCCAAATTAAGGCGACATATCTATATTGTAATCATTCAACAAACACAAAACAACTCATGTGACTCATGGATCAAATCCATCATCATTCCAGTAATGTGAACTTCAACATGGGCTGTGGCCCGCCCAGGTATGCTAATGATCCAATTCCAGGTATACTAAAAAAACATATCTTGAATTCCATTTGCCCAGGTATGGTTTTACCTTAGCGTTTCTCCTCCTGCGGATAAGTGGCTGGGCCAGGATTTGAATTGAAAGTAAATGTATCTGAAAGCAAAGAAAATTACATTGTGAAACTTATTTGTATGAGTAAACAAGAGCAACCCCTCTTCAAAAATTGGAAAATGGCCCAAGAAGGGTAACAAAATTATAGAAAAAAAAATGTATTTTTCCTTTTACAACTTGCAGTTAAGCCTGTAAGAAAGATGATTGAAAGTTCTGACCCATATATTTGTATTTTAGTAATCACAATCTTACTAATCTTGAAAATTCAATAGCACTTAATGAAAACATAAAGATGATTGAAAGTTACGGTGCTAAGACAAATGGTCTTCCCATGGTGCAATCTGAGCTTAAGATGTGTAGATTAATTCTGGGAACAATGCTAGAGATAGACCTCACTCACGGGCGAAAGCCAGGGTTGAGGAGCAACATGCTTTCTCCATGCCAACCCTGTCACTACTCTGACATTTCAGATATGAATAATGAATTCTAAAATAAGAGCTAATAATTTTATTTTGGGATGAAAATCAACGTTCTACTGGAGGATACCAAGAGTGTGCCAGACCGTTTTCAAGAACACATTGACAGATTTAACGATCAACAGTTTTTTAGTGGTAGCCACTCTTTGGGATTTCGAACCTGTTGAAGGTTTGAATCCAACCACACACTAAAAAAACTAATAATTAAAATCAATCTTTGTTCATAAAGAAAACACTCAACAGTTTTTTTTTTTTTTTGGGGGGGCAATTAGCTAATTCTTGAACGATCTTAATAAATGGAAACCAAAAACAATCTAGACATCAAGCAAAAACAGAAAATTCTACATACCTACATCAGTATGCACCTCTGAGTTAAGCGGAACATCCATACCAGCTTGCAGAAAGGGAGACTGTGTATAATTTCCCAACTCAGTGTTATCTGACAAATGCAGAGGCATGAGCGGAACATCCGGACCACCTTGCAGAAAGGGAGACTATGTATAATTTCCCAACTCAGTGTTATCTGACAAATGCAGAGGCATGAGCAGAACATCCAGACCAGCTTGCAGAAAGGGGGACTGTGTATAATTTCCCAACTCAGCATTATCTGACAAATGCAGTATGCAGAGGCATGAGATGGTAGTTTATACGCAAAATGATAAAAGTACAAAATGACAATGGAGCTATGTCATTGAATGGATGTTGGCATCACAAAAGAACATTGCAATTTCTACCACACCTTACTTTATCGAGTTATGATCATTGCCACGTTACCTTTTGCACATGCTTCGTAACAGAATGTAGATTCAATAAATCCAGCTTATGGAAAATTATCCTAAGAATAACTTAACGGAAAGCAGACATGGATTAAGGTAACGACATTTCCCCCAGCTGATGCATTCTCGTATTCTGTAATATCAAAGGAAAAGGGAAACCAAAAACTGAAAGAAGCACCGGGATTCTCTCATATCAAAATTGACCTTTTGCATCGCTTTTCTTTATGTCATTTTTGTTGGTTTACATAGTGAAAGCTATATATAGTACCACAATTGAAAGTTATTTCATACCTCCCACATTTGAGAAGACTGCAGCCAAATCTGATAAACTAGAAGTCGAAGGAACTTGAGATGCATGATTATGAAACTCTACGTGATTTCCAGTTTGATCATCAGGCAGAGACCACTTGCTACCAAGCCCCTGAAACAGATACTTAAGCTCCAGAGCTGATGTTTAACTCAAATCTGATGGCAATTGAAAATGGCCACCAGAAACTACTGATACAGGATTCATTGCAATATCTGACTTGACACCACCAGTGAGTGACGGGGTTAATGTATCAGCTGCAATTCTGTCCATCATCATCCTTGGAACAAGAGCAAAGTTGTGAGCTTCTAGATACAGCCTACATAAACCTAAGTGATTTCATTCTTGCTTATGTCAATCTATGAGTTCATTCTTTTGTGGGGAAAGAACACTTTTATAAAATGCTAACAAACTACTAAATTGGCATGCAACTAGAATAAGAGAGACATTGTGCTATTCAAAGAGCAGAGAAAACATGAGAAGTAAGAGCCAGGGCAGGCCCTGGCTTAAATGCCAACGTGTATGCATGCTGTATATAGAGATAACCGTTTGTAATCTTCTATGCATTCTTAAAAGAAGATAAGCAGCTGCAATATTCTTTTTCATACTTGGGAGCACATTTGTTAAGGTGTAGCTAATAGGGTTCAATAGCACATATAGTTCACTAAACAGTGTCTTACTTAAACTGTGCAATCACAAAGGTGATATCAAAAAGTGAGGTACACCCAATCCAGAACATGATGTCAGCAGTCCCAAGTCTTCTTAAACATGTGGCCAAGTGGGCATGACAATCCATCATGCAAATTTAACCGCAAGTGTCTGAATATTATGCACTTCTATGGTATTCTTAGTGTTACAATGTGGTGATATGTGAAATCAAGGCAAGCAATAACTAGTGAGATAATAAGAACAATGGTTATCATCTATTCGCAAAAGACCAAGGAGCTCTTGGCCTAGTGGTATCCCACTCCTTATGACTAGAACTAGGGCCGGGTCTCAAGCTCGGGTCCCCCCTCAAGCTAATAATAATAACATAAACGAACATAGCCTATCAAAAAATATATTCGCAAAGAAAGAATTAACTCACATACAAACTCTCACCAGTTGACAGAATTTAATTGCATAGGACAGAAGTGCTCCCATCAGAAATTCCATTTATCACGTGACAGCCAGAACCACCACCTAAAGAATCAATATGAGGATGAACTGGTGGTTGAATCAAAGGCTGCTGCAGAATGGGGTATCTCATATGTAGACTGTTAACTGCACTACAGGAAAGAAAAACCAGCTAATTAAGACGATAATAACGAAAAATAGGACTACTACTGTACTCTTCAAGCTCAGGAAAAGACATGATTATTTGGGACTCCACCACAGTAAAATATACGGGTTCCAATAGAGCAAATATACAACAAGAGGAAATATATTTCAAATAGCTAGTATCAAGTGTACAGGTAAAGTCCAACAAAAAGATATAGCAGGAACAGTGGATAGAGATAAGACTTCAAAAGAGGTGAACAATTCATCATCATCATCATCAAAGCCGTTTGACAAACAGTTTGGGGTTGGCTACAATGTGCTGAACAATTGATACCCTCAAGAGGCTTCATTCGAAAGCTCTTCTTCTTCTTCTTTTTTTATGGGAAAAAAACATTAATAGGAGGTTATATTATGGCTTCAAGAAACTCTAATGGAAACAACTACAAATCGATTGAAACTTGCGAGTTAAGAAAATCATGGATAGAGTTTCACATGCAAGAAGTGCCTCCTTAGTACATATATCCGCGGTAGTGTATACACTGCGCCAAAAAGATTATTTTGGAAGTTGGCAAGCATGCAGCCAATGTTATTGAGACCTTGCTGTCATTCCAAAAGCACGTAAAGAGTTTTACGCCATTAAAGCAATGATATATATTCTCTCTAATCCCTCTAATGGACCAAATGCAACAAAACACAGAAAGGACATGCCGTCTAACCTTGGTGGTACGACTTCCAAGTCCCGGGTTCAATTAGTCCAATTATTGCCTGGATGCTACTTATGCCAAATATTAGCACAAAATTTTAATTATGTACATGAACTTGGTTATCTATATGCATGCATCTCACATGTACATGTACGCATGCATGTCTTTTGTGCATGTGTCTAACATAAGGAAATAAATTATCTACACACGTGCCTTTTTTAAAAGGGTGTATGTGTATACCCAATGGAATACAATGAGTACATAGTGCAATGTCACTTTTCCAGTATGTTTGAACCTTGTGCTTTGATGTAAATCTTTGTCAAAACTTACCAGGCAAGTCACAAATCCTATTTTGCATGGAAGCCAACGGAACCATTGGAGATGTGCACTGCATCTGGTATTGACGCTCCATTAATTGATTCAATATAATGATTTGCCTCTTCAACGTTACCCCAACATGGTACTTTTTGAAAAAGTTCGGATTTTTTTCTTCGAGTTCAGCCAATACTAAAGAACACAAAAAGATGGATATTAGTATCACCAAATTTTGTTCCAAAATGCAAACAGCTGTGCAACACTGACGCCTATAAATATAGATCTTTTACCAACATTTGATGTCAATGATAGAGTAAAACAGTCTAAAAGGTCTTGCTTAAATCCAAGTGCTCAAGGAACCGAGGAAGGAGCAATAACCATGTGGGTGGGTCTTGTGCATTAGCAAGAATTTCTATTTAAAAAAAAGTCTCCCGAGTAGTAATTTTAAAAATTGAGAGGGGAGAAGAGAAAAGATCCACCAGATAAACAATGATGGTTTAAGCCACACACTCATATGATGTGCACGTTACATGGAAAACCATTCTGTCGACTATATCCAACGCATATTTCTGAGCTTGATGGAGTACAAATGTATAGAATAAAAAGGAAGGAAATGTGGTTCTTCTGAGAAGCAAGAAGCAAAAGAAATCTTGATGATCTCCCTGTCATGTGTTAAACATAGGGCTATGTCTGGTGATCAGGTTTATTAGCTTTAAATCTTCATATATGACATCACCTTACAAGTTCATACACTAGCAGCAACACCACTCTCATATGAGAAGATCACCCACATCGTTAGGAGAAATTAAAAAGATACCTATTGGGATGACGATGAATACAGAAACTTACCCACTCTTGTAAACCCAGGCTCAATTTTGGCTCGACAATGGAGTGTATTCACAATCTCATTTGTAGTCATATACAGCCGCAGACACCTTTTGATTAAATTCTTTACCTATAGAAACCATTTAACGTAGCAAAAGAAACAAATTAAATTAGGTAAGTCCAATCTGATTAAACAGCAATAGGATGCAAATGTATTAAATGCCCTACTAGTTCAATTTCTGCAAGTGGAACTCTTCTGGTCTTGTTGTCTGAAGCAGATGGAGCAGCTGCATTGACCGGTGGAATGTTCGGTGCGTTATTTTGCTGGTCACCAGATGACCCCAATGATGCTTGTGTTGAGAAGTTTATCTCATTTGAAGCTTGAGAATCCCGTGAAAATTGCCTTAAATTGCTGACTTAACCTAAAAAGTAGATGCAGCACATCTACAACAACTCAGCTGGAATCAATTAAAAAGCTTTTGGATCGCTCACGAAATATTTCACAGCCATGTTGTACCGTAATATGTTCAGGCATTGGCCAGTTTCATTCAATAGTTTTTTTTAATTGACCAATTAGATGGAGAGGGGGACCTTTCAGAAGAAATAACAATCGCCAGAGTCGCATTCTATTTGACAATGGCAGGTTGTATCAATGTGAGTGAGTCAAATGGCACTGACAATAAAAGGCACTTGAGAGTCTCTAAAAACAGCATTCGCTCATGGCGTATATGCAACCATGAATTTAATCCACTTCCAAAGGACTGATACCTGAGAAAAATTCATTTCAACTTAATGCATGAGCATCTTGATTCCCTGTTTGGATTCTAGACTTTCCAAGTTCCAATATGCTCTTGAGAACGTATGATTCAGAAGGGGCCAAAGTAGTTATCAGTTTTAAGCTTGCAAGGCCTGCAATAATCAGTTTCACGCTAGATATCAGAATCAAACAAAGACAACTTAATAAACATCATGCTTCGAAAAAGTGATGCTGGAAAGATAGATGACGATCACATTGTAACACACTAACAGTAGTTAAAGCAACAAAACCCCAAATTAGTATGATTCATTTTAGAGCTAAGTCAGTGTTAGTAATTTGAAATCCTTCTTTACCTAGAGAATGACTAGAAGATAAATGCAAAGCAACACACAAACAATACATATCAAACGTAGAACTTCAGTAAACTCAGTCTAAAAAAAAGGGTAAAGCTGACATATAAAACAGCAATTGATAACATGAATTCAATCTAATCGGTTGGATCAAGACCATGGTGAATTCATAAGCTTCACTTATGACATGATCTCTTTTTTCCAGATAGTTACATTGCAGATGACATACATGTACCCCTAAGATTCCATGTGAGGATAATACATTTAGTCATTTAGATAACATTGCTGACCTGATGATATAGAAGCCAACATATTACCAAAAAGCATATCTATATAAATCTTTCGGGAGAGATATTGATGGCATTGTTTTTCACATAGGCTTAGAGCACCTAAATGAAACAAAGCACAACATATCACTACAACCACTCCTAATAAACTGTTGTGCCGGCCGACATTTCACAGAATAAAATATATCCAATAAAGTAAACATCAAGGAATAAAATATATCCAAACATTGAACTCAGTTCATACTCTTTAACCGGATTGTTGTTCAATAACCTTCCCCGCATAGTGACCGAAGAAACAAGACTAAAATTGCTTCAGTAACATATAAGCCAACTAGAAATTGTACCACACATTCTCCTCCGAACTAATTTGTAGACCGAGAGAGAAGGGGGAAAAAAAAAAGCAAAGAACGGACTACAAAAACAATCTTCTTTCTATGGATAATTTTCTTCAACTTAGGACACAAACTATAAATTCTTTCATCTTCCCACGTTTTCTAGGTAACCAAACAGAAAAATTAAGAAAATAAAAGATTTACAAAAAAATACAAGAACAAACAAAGAACAAAATACGAGAACAATTTTCATTGTGGCATTTTCTTTGGATGATTTTCTTCAACTAAGAAAACAAACTTTAAATTCTTTTATCTTCCCGTATTTTCTAGGTGACCAAACAGGAAAAATAAGAAAAATTAAAGATAAAAAAGAAAAACTAACCTTTACTATAGAATTGCGAAGTTACAGAAAGAAAGAATTCGGGACTAGCGCGAACTGAAAACGAGGTCCTGATGGCTTTCTAGGTTTATACTGACAGTGAAGAAGCTCGTCTAACTTCAGAATTTCACGCAATTTCCAGCCTCTTCGCGGGACTTGTTTTTGCGCCTTGGACAATTATCGCGTCTTGGGATTTCTTTGAAGAGTTTGGGCCGGGTTTGCTCGTTCTTGGGCTGAGAAGCTGATTGGTATTTGGGCCGGGTTTACTCGCTCGTGGCTGAGAAAGCTTTGTGTCTAGCCCAGCCCGCGTGAAAGTATATTTTCGAAAGTATAATAATGTATAAAAAGTAAATTTATAAGTTGATCTTTCTTTTCCTTAATATAACACATGGAAAAAAAAATTATCTGGAAATCATTATTTTATTAATTGTTAAACATCATTATTCATTAATCTCATAAATTCTTTAGATCTCCTCCTTTGTGTTAAAATATTGATTCTTCAAATAAAATATAAAAAAAATATGAACATAATAATTAATTTTCAATTAGTTCTCCCATAATTATAGCATAATAATGATTTTGGACACAAAGATAGGGGAATGAATGGAATTGGAACTCCTAAATCTTGGCATTCTTTAGACATCTATTCCACTCATACAAAAGGCTTGAAGTATTTGAAATGACCACAACAATTAACAAGGAGAGGTTTTGTTGTGATATCCAGGGCTTTGACACACACTCATGTAACGTGCATGCACTCATATAACACCCATCGATTCCATTTAGGTCATAATACAAAACAAACTCTATCTAGTTTTCAAACCACTATCTCATACACACACGACACATTATATCTCTACCTCTATATATATAAAGAGAGATATATACACACACATATGACATTTTTTTTTTTTATCAAAGCGCACTCCTACAAAGAAAAAAATAATATAAAACTTAAAAAAATGTTATATACACACATATGACATTCATGACTCTACATGGTGAAATAAATATTATGGTCACGTGCTGAGTTTTGACCTAACTTATCATATTATCATGTGAAAAATTTATGTGCGAGCGGATCTGACATCTGAGTTTAGGTCACGTGGATATTCAAAAGACAAGATTGTATGGTATCAATTATTAAAAATAATGTGAAATAAAAATTAAACATAAAAAGTGATATATCTTAAAAGTTATGGAAAATATTTTGAAAAAACGTGCCATTAATTGAAGATCTTCTATACAATTCACCATATATTTGGTTGTGTATATTCCCATCTAGGTTAATATATAACTAGAGTTCTTTAACTATGGTCAATATTTAACCATAGTTAGTATTTAACCATGGTTAAGTAATCATGTGCATCGCCCCGGATCTCCCATTATAAAAAGTGTTTTATAGAGTTAAAAGAACAAAACCACATTGCCTTTTTCCATATCTTCAGGTTATATTTTGGTCGTTCTTGTGAATTCTGTTTAGATTACCAGGTACCTCTTGACAGAAATGGGTCATTGTACATGGTGATTGGCGGGTTTCCTCAGATTCACGTTTCTTCATCCAAGAGACTTGACTTTTAATTGGTAAAGACTCAGCTACCTAATTTTTTTTATCCGTGGTTTTCATATACAGAAAAGCATTTATGGCTATTAACTGAGAATTTTCTGCGCTGTTTTTGAAGATTTTGGTGTTTAGGGTTTAAGTTTGAGGAGGGTAACAGTACTCAAAACGATGAAAATTGACCGTTGTTGGCTGTTTGAATTTTGTTTCACTGTAGATCCAAGAAAAAGTCGCTGTTTGATTTGGCTTTTCTAAAATTTATTTCGAGGTTGGTTGAATTTTGAGCTCCACGAGTTGGGTTTCTTCAATTGGTTTATGTTCTGTGGTTCAATGTGTATAGTTGTTATCTTCAATTGGTTTTAAGAAGTAAACAATGCTGAAAACAGGAATTCGATTACCATGTAGCTTATTGCATGTTGGTTATGGCTGTCCTCAAGTGAATGCACTCGGAATTATTTGTGTATATTACTTTGAATTCTCTTATGTCTTGTTGAAGATCAACCATTGTCTTTGAAAATTGGATTGAATTAGATACTATATCATCTGTCTTGCAGAAAAGAAAAGTTTGGTCATATAAAAGGGGAATGAAAGTTTATAGTATCAGCTTCACGGGCACGTTGCATGGGGGCTACGTTGTGTGTCTGTCGATAGATTGAGTTGTTGAGATATTAAATGTTATCGTTTTGAAGATTCTGAATTTGATGTATTGGACTGTTTGGATTTACATATCACATATCTCTATTAAAAGAAATTGTAATTCTGGGACCGTAGAAAGTTTAACTTAGTAAATGCGGGACTTGGAGTCCTCAAAGATCATGATAAAGAGTATTATTATTTCATTGACAAACATCATTTGTATTCAATGTTCTGACTTCTGAGAGCTTTATGGAAAAAAACTAAAAATGTTTTTCTCTGGTTAGAGTAAAACTATTGTCTCATAGGGATTTCGAGGTTGGAAAGGAGGCTATTATGTGAATTAGGTTATTTTTATGTTGGTTATTGAATTGTGCTGTTCATATTTAGATAGCCAATGAATAAATTTTAATATATATGATACCTGACTTCTGATTATCCATTGTTCTGTTTTTTCATCTTGTGGTGCTGGCAATTGTGGATATAGTTAACTTCTTAATCATCAGCTTCCTATAACTTGAGACCTTAAACATGGTCAAGAAGAACAATGTCAAGAGGAACGTTGGCGAGCTAGAATATATTATGTAGTCAGGTTCAAATGGTCAGTTTCATTTATTTCATTTTTTGAAAAGTGAAAACAAAAGTTTTCTTTATAAAATTAAAGTTGTTTTCCAGTACATTTTAATTTGAAGGAAATATACATCAAGTTCTCTACAAATGAACAACCACATACACCATGAATTATTTTATTTCATTTTATGCTTTTATTTATTATGTCTTCTCAACTGAAGTAAACATGGTCACTGCATGTTTTACTTTTCTCAACTTGATCTCATTATCCAGAAACTGAATGCAAAAACCAGAACCAAATGTGTGTTCTTCGCTTGTTTCGCTGCCAAACACACTTATTTTGTCAATCAATGAGAAAAGTCATTGTAGATGTGTGTAGAAGTAAAAACATAAGCTTTTTGTTGTGAGATGGAACTGATCACCGTATAATCTTTTGGGGAATCATATCACTGTGTATTTTCATTTTCTATTATTCTATATGCGAAGCAAATTAATGTTACTACTGCTTTTGCTTAACATTTTGTTGTTCAAATTGAAAGGAAATTTTGGACTTTATGTTTTGTAAAATGGTGAGAACTGTTTTTAATGGATAGTATTGAATATGAATTAATGAAGAATCAGGAGTCCAATATGATATATTTAACAATTTTCTAATCATGGAATTTCGCATATCGTTGATTTATGTTGCAGTATGAATGCTTAGTTGTTTTTAAGTAAGTTAAGAGATTGCTCTACTGCTTTTAACATCACATGTTTGAAAGATTGGTTTCCTTATCTGTTGATTGTTATATTTTTTCAAGTTAAAGGATCTCAATTTTTGATATCATATTGATGGTGTCTTTACTTTTATTTCCTAAACAGCGTTCTCATTTAGATGTTTTCTATTCTGTCTTTGGATTAGGTATGAAACTGATTGACTCACAACCTCTTCGCCTCTGGTTTGAAAGAGCGCAGGCTGTCGAATCTGAAAAGTTTTGGTGTATTTCTATGGAGTAGCAACGAAGAAATATATCACAGTGCATTGGTGAATCATGGAGTGCAATAAAGATGAGGCTTTAAGGGCGAAAGATATTGCTGAGGGAAAGTTTATGGAAAAAAACTACAGTGGTGCCAAAAAATTTGCTTTGAAGGCTCAAAACTTGTATTCTGGGCTTGAGGGTCTATCCCACATGTTGACCGTACTAGATGTGCATATATCTGCAGAGAAGAGAATATGTGGAGAAGTTGATTGGTATGCCGTACTTGGAGTGACCCCCTGGGCCAATGATGAGACAATCAGAAAGCAATACCGGAAACTAGCTCTTCTGCTTCATCCTGATAAGAATAAGTCTGTAGGTGCAGACGGGGCATTTAAGTTAGTTTCAGAGGCCTGGAGTCTGTTATCAGATGAGACTAAGAGAGCAGCATACAACCTGAAGCTTACTCCAAAAATATTTCAAACTACTGTTCCTACCCAGAGTGGGGTTCCCTCAGCTCCATCAGCACCACCCAGAGCAAATGGTGTCCATAAGTTTACCGGTGGGGCAACTTCACAAAGAAAGACTCATAACAACAACACCCGGGCAGGTCCCACCTCAGCCCCAGCTCCTCGTAAAAGAACTGATACCTTTTGGACCATGTGTAACCGGTGCAGGACTCAGTATGAATATCTTAGGATTTATTTAAATCACACTCTGTTATGCCCTAGCTGTAATAAAGCCTTTTTTGCGACGGAGAAGGATCCGCCTCCAAATGTTAACAAGTCTGCAAACTCGTCTCCCCACCAGCAGCATCAGAATTTACGCAACCATCCAACAAACAGTAACCGATTTAATGTTGGAAGAAACTCTGACGCTGCTCAAAATGTGGGACCTGGGGAGTGGGGTCCTTTCTCCCGAATGGCTGGTGTTGGTGGTTTTAGTGCTTCCCCTTCAACTGCTGCTCAAGCTGCAAGTGTAGTTCAACAGGCGCATGAGAAACTGAAACATGAGGAGGCACAGGCAGCTGCTGAATCAGAGAGGTGTCATGTCTCAAAGAGGATGACTGATTCTGCTGTTAGTACAGAGAGACCTTCAAAAAATTGGAGAGAAGATAATTATGGTGGTGACATGAGGAATCAAACTGGTATGGGATTTGGTGTCGGAAGTGCAACAAGGAGTGGTTTTGAAGCACAAAGCACTCACGGTTTTTCTGGGATTGGTAATAAGCACTACAGTGAGAGGGAGTTATCGTTAATAGAACAACGAAAGATTCTGGTGGGGAAGGCACTGAATGTTATTCATGGAAAAGTTCAACAATGGAGTTTAGAAACTGAAGTTAAGGCTGCTGCGAAAGAAAAAGAGAGAGCAAAAGAAAAAAACAATAAGAAACAGAAAGGTGTATTAAATGGTGATGTCCATGATGTCAAACAGCCTGCTGTCACCAATGATGGATACCAGAAGTCTTTACATGGCTCTTCTGTTGAAGCTTCTGAAGAACAGGCACCTATCTCAATTGTTGTACCAGATCCTGATTTTCACAATTTTGACTCGGATAGAACTGAAAGTTCATTTGATGAGGATCAGATCTGGGCTGCATATGATGACAATGATGGGATGCCTCGTTACTATGTTAGAATCCGCAAGGTGATCTCCTTGAAGCCATTTAGGATGCAGATCAGTTTTCTAAATTCGAAAAGCAACAGTGAATTTGGCCAGCTAGAGTGGGTAGGTTCCGGTTTCCCCAAAACATGTGGGGTTTTCAGGATGGGCAAACTTGAAATTAGTGAAACACTGAACTCTTTCTCGCACAAGGTTTCATGGGAAAAGGGCACACGCGGAACCATTAACATCTACCCCACAAAGGGGGATATTTGGGCTTTGTATAGAAACTGGTCTCCGGACTGGAACGAGCATACCCCTGATGAAGTGGTACATAAGTATGAAATGGTGGAAGTTCTCAATGTGTATGGTGAGGAACAAGGTGTTTCTGTGGCCCCTCTTGTTAAGGTCCCTGGTTTCAAGACAGTTTTCCAGAAGCATATGGACCCCAAGGAAGTTAGGCAGATTCCAAAAGAGGAGATGTTTCGATTCTCTCATCAGGTACCTAATTACTTGCTTACAGGTAAAGAAGCTAATAATGCGCCAAAGGGTTATTGGGAGTTAGACCCAGCTGCTACCCCTTTGGAACTTCTTCAGGTTATTACAGAAACCGGTGGGGCGCCACTTGGGGAGACTGATGGAGAGAATGAGAAAGTGGTGATTGACAATGGGACTTCCTGAAGACACAGCAGAATAGCTGAGTTTTTGTGGCTACTTGCTAGTCAGCCCAACCATGTAGTCCGTGTAGTCGTCGTTTCCTAGAACCCCAGGAGTGATCTGCAAGTTGCTTTTGTTTAGTATATAGCTTCCTGACAGTAAAAACTTCATTGTGGGAAGAAAAATACATAGTGGGAAGAAAAAAAAATAGAAAACCTCATGCATGAGACTCCACAGCCTTACATCTTACCTGGTTTTTTTGTTTTTTTTGGAAGTCATGTTTGAGTGAAGATTCAAACTTTGCACCTGTTCAAGTCCGAAGGTGTATGTTCTTGTTGAATGTGTTATCTTTAGTATACACTGCAACCTCTGCAGTCATGCCGTATGCGATCGCAATCTTCTTTCTGGGCAATTAGAGATGAGAAAATCTTGCTTGGTTTTGCTCTTCTTGATGCCATGGTTCTTGTTTGGTCCTTCATTAAACAGATGGACCTGGATAGAGCTTTGGTGACCATTTTCTCTTGTTCTTTTTGGGTGCAGGTTTTCGCATCAGGAAATGGCTCCAATTTCACAATGCTTGCATTTCTTTGGTGATTATTGATTGGAATTGTTACTTTGGTTCATATTGGTTTCATTGAGAACTAGTACTGCAAAAATCCATCTTAAAATCATACCAAACAGCAAACATTGTGGTGATGATGAAAAAGCTCCTTTTTTTAGTTCTTATATGTGGATTGGGCCCCAGTGCTCCAAGCCTCCAACATGGGACCAAAATGTAATGACGGCTGTGTTATCTATAAGGCCCAGTGGTGTAAATTCACAAGCCCATATCAAAGCTAAGCCCATTCGCCACTCCTATAAGTTATGGCCATTGGCAAGCTTAGCAAGTTGGCGTGTTTATGCATGGCAATAACCTCCAATTAATTGCTTTCAAGCAAACACAAGATCTTAAAAACAATAATCATAATATGTTGGACTAGTACGAACTACTATGCATGCAATCCGACAATTATTTAAAAATTTATTCACAGTTCACACAATGAGTGACTCTCCCAAAAATAATGTATCATCACCCAGACTTTTAATCTCACGCCAATCTTGCTTCTTAGTTTTAGCTTCATTGGTCAGGGTATAAATCTCAAAAGTCTTAAAGAGTCGCAGCATCATTCCAGCCTATCTCTCTACAAATATACAACAGATCTCCTCCAGTTGATTTCACAAGATATGTCATGTGCATGCTAGAAAAACGGTCATAACCAATATTGTTCCATATGATTGTTTCCGCTTGTGGCGGATCACCATTAGCATTGATTGACACGAGCCTAGATTCACTTATTACTAGGAGCATACCCTCATAATAACTAATATCATTAGAGCAGAAGAATATGTCGCCCTCTAGGTAATCCCAAGATTGAATTCCGGGTTTCAATATAATGGAGGTTAAGATCGTGGGTTTTACTGGTTGTGACATTGTAGAGACTTTGCTGGTCTTCGCGACCATCCGCGGAAGGGATCATCAACAGCGGAAGTTGTACACTCCACAATTCCATAAGCTGTCGTCTCCGATGCTGTGCAACGGAGTACCAGTTTTGGCAAACCGCACAGAATCTGACGTAGTCCTTGAAAGACACTATACAATCTAGAATTCCGTCGAGAATACCTTCGGGAAGCCACGCCCAGTCTGATTCCGACAACCCCATCACCAATTTGTCTGGCTGAATCAATGAGAAAGAAGGAACTTTTAAGAAACGAGGAGTTCCAAAAGCAAAGCTGAAGTTGAACGAAGATTTATAAGAGGTGTCATTCGAAGTCGGTACAATTAGGAAACAAATTGAGGTGTTGCGGCTTTGATAGGAGGATGGAGGACTAGGGCAACCATACAGTCCAGGTTTTGTAAAGGAGCCCATATTATTCCTAATTGACATATGAATTCTTGGCGATGTGGACAAGGCGCCGCATGGAGTCAATTATAACCCATCTAAGAGATAATGAGACTGTGGGCCTAATCAACATTGGTTCGTCCGGCCATGCCCATTAAGAATTCCCCGCTGCAGTAGAGACTAGAGAGCTGCAGTCGATTGATTATAAACCTACGCTGCATGGCATGTAAAAAGTATAACCCTAATTCGATTAACTTTTGGACAACAGCAGTTATATAAAGAGTGTACTAACATGCACGCTTGCAATGCATGACGACTTGCAAGCAAGCAGAAGCAGTAGGCTTTGGAATGAGAGTGGAACAGTAGCGTTGTTGATGGAGAGTCTCAGAGTCGTCTCCAATCTTTCTTCTGAATACGTTTCTTCCATGACCTGTCAATGACTCCCAGTGTAAAGATGAGTACATTAAGAGCCTCCCCCATGCTAATAATAATTTCTAGGGATAAGTATCACATAAGGAAAATACTAATGTCATCAATTGCAGAGCAACAAGTAGTTTCGTGAATCAGTAGGAAAAATATCATATTGAATGCCAAGCTTTCTGACAAGCCCTCTCAAGCTGTGTCGTGTGTTGCCAAGCTTAGCACAGAACTTTAACTAGCACTGAATCAAAATAAGCTTCACTAATCATTGAAGTAGTTTTCTTCAACAGCTTCTCATCTAGCAATTTTTTTACCGAAATTGTCAGGCTATTTTTTTTACTACACTCGTGACAATGATGCGGAAGTTTTCTCCGCATATCTCCCTGTAAAAGGATCCAGCAACACTCCATACGAATTTTTGATATGTGACTAAGTTTGCAGGCTTTAATTAGATGTATGATGAGTTGGGGAAGAGCAAAATACCTTGGACCCTGGCGTAAGGAGGGTTGGTTTGTGGATGAAAGCTTGGAGTATCCTTCCATATCTTGTGGCTCAATGAAACCACTTCTAGAAACTTCACCAAGATATGATGCTTCATCAACACCTGAGAAAAATTCTGGTCCAAGAGGCCTGAATTCAAGATGCTCACTAGGAGCAGCATAGCACATGAACTCGTCATAAGAATATAGCATATCAGCAGGTGGTGCACCAGTTCCAGACTCCGATGCCTCATCCAGAATTGCCACTGGATGCATGCCATAAGGAGCATTGACATAATCCTGACCTGTAGAACCAGAGAAACCGGATGAACCATAGTGTGAATAGTTCAGGGTCCGAGAATCATGCCTAATCGAAACCAATTAGTTTTTAGATTGGCTATTATTTACTATACCGCAATTCATTCTCATGCCTGGCATCGCAACTTGGGTGAAATCCGGGTAGTGGCCAGCATATTGTGACTTTGAGCTGATATTCCTGCTTCCTTCATCATAAACATGGTAACCCTTGTATTTCCCCCTATGGTTCCTAGCATTTGGATATTGGCTGCCCACAGATGAAATTGGCTGAAGAGAAAAACCACAAGTCAAAAGAAAGGAGAAGCTGAATAAACAATGCGTTGAAGAAATGTAAAAGTAACATAAAGGAAAAGATATCTAAAGAACTAATAAAACATAATTAGTTTTTAAAAAGAAAGGAGAGAATAAATTTTCACAAGGAAAAAAAAATTTGGATATCAATAGCTGAATATTCAACCTTAAAAGGTTAAAGCAAGGAAAAACATAAGCAGTGCACCATTTACAATACCAAACAAGATAGACCGAAAACTTCTAGTTGTTACCAACAGTATTGCATCCTTAGCACTACCCCACAACACTCGTTAAAGCATAAGATATGAGAGAGAGCTTCTAGTAAATACCCTCCCTATGTGATTCTTTAATCTCTAAATCTCTGAATCCATCTTTATCAAATATAGGCTTATTTATAGCACATGATTTAACCTTGTTCTACCAGTTTGATCAAATATCGATTGCTTCTTCTTGAATCTGGATCCCTTCACAAGAAAAACACTGGGCATAAACACTGATGGCAAAAAGGTGTTCATGAAACCATCAACTTGGCCAGTGAGGTTTCAGCCTTCCTACTCAGGTTTGAAGATAGAATGCATGCCAAGGAATGAGCAAATTTACAAAATATTTCACAATCACTTGGTGTTTGTCTTGCAATAAAGTATAAAATTTTTGCCAATGTGTATTTAATAATTTTGAAGCTGGGAAACATTGCATTGATATTCACAAGAAAAACTTGATTAAGTGCATAGCACAATTGTTAAAGTTGAAATCACTGTGGTTTCAGCATTTCTTATTAGCAGGATTTGAGTCTCGTATATCAACATGGACCTGAAGCTAACTAACATACCAGAACCCAAGTACAAATCAGGCTTCAATGACTAACATAAATAGGAAGCAGTGTTTGAGTTAGAGAGTGAAAGCTAAACTCAAAACAGATGAACTTACAGAATGGTGCACCTTTAGTCCAGTAGCACAGTAATATCTAGGAATCTTATCGGCACAGTGTTGATGAAGACCTGCATGTTGACTAAAGCTTGGCCAAAGAGGTGAAATAGGAATGAGATGAGGACTACAATGAGTTAACTGATTGAAGAAGTTCATGTCTTCAGGTGGAGTTGCTCCAGGATCTTCAGATGACGAATATCCATGTGAGTATGTTGGTGGTAAAACAACTGGGGATGGGTAATGCCAGGCATCCTGGCAAAACCGCAAATAATGCAAATTTTGCCAATGGCTAGCGGAATCACTACTTAGAATGTCTGACATTTGATTATCAGAAGGATCTGCTGAAGCACAATCTACCATGGAATTGGAACTATACAAAACCTTCACCTGATCACGATTGTCAGTTGAATCCATGCTACAATCACAAACGCTGTCTTGAAAATTATTAAACTCATCAGCTGGAAGATTGTATACTGGAAGCATGGACAGAAAAGGAACAGGAGGCCCTGTGGGATACAATGAAAATGGCGACTCCCCAGGGTTATTAATAGTTTGCTGCTGTGATTTAGAACCAACTGGAATTACTGAACGTGATCCACTCATTGGTGCTGGTTCACGACCTTGTATCCTGTTAGACTGAACATGGAAGGACACAAACATTTCAGAAATCATGTTTTCATCTGATTCAGGGCATACTTTTGAAAGTGGGATCCACTCTCTATTGCCATCCCCTGCCTGGCAAGAATCCTCAACTGACTCCCTCTCGTATTGCCTACCAGCCTTACATAACCTCTGTGCAGCAGAAATATTTGTGGAGGGCGCTGATAGCCTTCCTCCTTCATCCTTTATTGATGTTAAAGTTTTTGAACGGGATCTGCCCCAATAATAATCAGAAGACATTTTGGTTCTCAAGGAAGTAGCTTGAAAAGCAGGTTTGAGTCTTGAAGTGGCCACAGAGTAAGCACCGCTAGAACCATGACATTGGCAATTGTTGACATACTTTTTCCTGGTCAACCCCATGCCTTCTTTCATAAACTCATGATCCTCGAGTGTAATAATGTCAGAGCTGCTTCTCTGAGATGACTTGCTGTTGAGCTTGGAAACCTCTAGTACGGCAACCAAAACCTCTTGCAGGGAACACATATTGATTTGTCTGTAAACCATTGTCCCTTCCATTACAATTATCTTGATTTGAATCCACTGCTAGCAAATCACTGTCAATTGAGCCAGTCATGTCTTCCCGAAGCATGTGCTTTGTCTCAGAAATAAAACAGCCCTGTGCCATTGCATCTGAGCCAAAATCATCAAGATAGTTATTTGAAAAATTATTAGAGTCAACATCAGAATCAATACTCCAGCTTGATGAGCTCTGCCTAGATGATGGTGGGTCCTCAGTTGAAAATCTTGCAGTTTGACCCGAATGTATCCTACTATCATATGAAGAGGTATGTCTCTTTCCTGTCTCTGGTTCTGTGTCATGCTTTCCCTGTGATGGTCCTTTGAATGTATCTGTCTCTGAACTGAAATATATCCTTGCAAACAGATATTCAGCTTGTACTTCATTGGCTGGTCTAGAGCTTCTGCCCTCTGCAACAAGTGTGTTTGCTCCAGTACTAATGTTTTGAGAAACTTGAAAATTCTTATCAGAGGCCATGGAGCTAACTATGCTCGCATAACTCTTTTTGCCTTTACTGTGAGAAACAGCACATATACTTCCTGATGTAGGCGGATGCTTCAAGGAGTTGTTACCGCACTGAGAAGCAACATAGTTGGATGTATCAAAAGAAGGTCCCATGTCAACACCGGTTTCTTGAATGGGAAAATCTTCTTTTTCGTTCTTGGAGCCTGAATATTTTTTGATACTGCCACAGCCGTCAATCTGATTTAAGTTTATTGATTGGAGACCACAAAGATCAAGGGTACATGCATCAGGATGATACCCGTGCCTGCTCCATGTGTCCTTGAAAAATCGGTCAACTTCAGCCATTATATTTTCATGCGGGCAAACAAGTAAACTTGCCAGCTGTTGAGCCCCAAAGGCAAAAGCACTGCAGATCCTAAAACGGTTTCCTAAAAATAGTTTGAAATTGAAAGTCAGACAACATCATGAACAACAAATGGCTGTAAAAAGGGATCAAAGTCAATTTTTGCATCATTGCCTACACGTCAAATGGTAAAATGTGTTACAATTCTTAAAGCCTGAAGACAGGCCAACAAAACGAAGAAAACAAACCATGCATAGCTGAGTCAAGAAGCAAATGACTATTAAGTCTATCATCAAAAGGAAGCAGAAATTATGTAGGAAGTGCTTTCCATAAATGGGGAAAAAAATCATCTCTATCTCATGTTATCATCAACTAATAACCATAGACAAAATCTACAGTCAATGCGCCATAAAACTCTCTGATTCCATTGGACTTTTAAATGCATCACTCTGCCTTTATTATTAGTATCATTTTATAAGCTCCTACTAACTCAGTCAACAGTGAGAGAATGAACTTTTAGAAAAATCGGGGTGAGATTTGCATTCACCACAGTGCACCTGAATGGTAATATTTATCAGACAGCATCATTCACTACATTGAAAAACCTACCTTTTAGTTCAGGATTTCTTTGTAGTCATTTATATTGTCAATATTATATGCTTCAGGATTCTATAACAATCAATAATAGTGTCACTAACTAAAACATATTAATGACTGAGCTCAAGGTAACAAAGTATGGCTATAAAATAACTATCATGCTGACGTGAAGAGGCACATTTGTACCGATGATCATTGATGCATGTGCAGCCAGCAGTAGATGGCCGACATGCAGTAGCTGCAGTCCAAAACCCATCTCCACAAATTTTAATACAATATGCTGAGAGCAGATGCATTGAAGAAAATGACAACTTTAGAAGCATATGGCAATGGACTTGACATAGCTGTAAGTAAGCATCTATTACATCCACAAATGAAATGTATCAAGGAGGGAAATAGTATCATGGAATAAAATAGTTTATTTACAAGTATGGAAACAAGAAAAGGTGCAATTAATTCATGTGTGCAAACAAAGAATAAATAAAAAAGAAAGAAAGATGTGGAAACATTTTATACTGTAAGAAAAATGATTCAAGTCTGATTTGAGAATTTATGTACCTTTACTGACACTGCGCCCTAGATTGTTGTTCATACACAATGGATCAATGATGTTGAAACATTTGCAAACAAAGGGCTGGCCCTGATTTTCTTGTCCTCCAGGCAAAACATCATTTATCAAACTACATGTATCATGTAACATTTTGCTGAGAAATAAATCTTCATCATCCTTTCGTGGCGGCTCTGCTATAGTAACGTTTTGAATGGCTAAAATCAGAGCCAATGTAATTGCATAAAAACATGTATGGATACAGCAGGAGATGCAAGGAATAAAATTATAAAAATCATAGGTACCAGTCATATCAGGAAGTGAACCACAAGGCACTGGACCCCAGATGCTAACGCAAAAGTTATCCCAGTCAAATTTACTGAACAATTCTAGGAAGCGATAAAGTACCTGTGGATGTACAGAAAATGAACTTCATGTGGAAAGGAAAACATGTAAAATGTACACTGATAAGAAAGATGACTTTTTTCACCTCAAGTGGTCCGGCAAAAGAGTTATTGAAGATGATGAATACATAAAGAACCAATGTCTCCAAAGCATAAGTTGAGATGAGTGCATGAGAAGCACCCAAGATCCGACCCTCATAGTAACACCAAGCCTTAATTAATATAATGCTTCTCTTGTATAAATGGTTTTGGTTAATCAATCTATCAACCTTAAAAGGAGGAAGATATTGTATTTGTCAGAGAAAAAGATGTATATGAGAAAGAGTAGGGGAGAAAATAGTTATTGAAATACCGCCCTTTACTAAGAATCTAGATGGCATACCTCATCAAGGAAGCATAAAGTTGACAGCCCACCAAGTTTATTAAAGGAGATGTCAACGACAAAATTATCTATAACGCATTTTATTATCTTTACCTGCCAAGCAACCAGACTAGATAATTAACAGTAGAAAATCTATCAATTTAAGAAACATCCCAACAAAGAGGTCGACGAGCCTTCAAGTGCGTGCACAGCCGCATGCAGACATGCACATTGCTTATACAAAAAACACAAACACAGAAGGAAATTAGAATACATTCATGAGATTTAACTACGGCTTTCCCTTACAGAAAATGAAGAATCGTGTTTAATTTACAGATGATGTAAGCATATAGGCAACATAATAATGCTTATTCTTCTTTCATTTCTCATCTATTTATTACTAGCCGAGTTCCCATTAATTAAGGAGTGAAATACTGATACAAAGTACTGAATCTAAGATTCAAATCTGATCTTGCAGAGACACAGAACAGTTGCATTATCATGAGCATTTTGCCCAAACCTTCATTTTAACTTTTTCCCCAAGTTAACATCTTGTTGCATCCCTCCAAATTAACTTTTCTACTTGGAATGAGAAAGTATGAAATGAGAACTCAATGCAAATATGAAATTCCGGGGGAGTGGCCCCACTAAACAGGCAGCCCCCTGTCCTCATAAGCGAACAACTCGATAGTTTCAGTATGCATGATATTAAAGTTCAAGCCAGATCCTGTCATTGATGGTCCTTGAGTCAAAAAATACCACAGATTCACAACCTAATTTGCAACTCATAGATCAATAATAAACAATTAAGATGTGATTAGCAATCATGACGACAACCACGTAATGCCTCAATTATTCCAGGATGCAGCCACTAGTAAAAGAGAAACACCTTCTGCAAGCAAAAAAACATCCTGAAAGCAAAAATACCTCTGCGTCAATGTACAACACATCTTTTACATGGAATTCAGCATCCTCACTCGTCGCTTCCTGCTCTAAGATATCACGTACCACACTTTCCCAATTGTCGTTCGGATCTTGAATCATACTGAAAGCTGTTAAATCTATATCCCCATCGGTTAGATATGTTCTGAAGGGCACGGACCCAAAGATGAACATCTGCAATAAGAAAAAAGAAGGAAAAACTAGAGGCTCACATATGAACAATTGGCCAATAATAGGAAGGTGAACTAGGATAGGATGGCTGGTCCAATATTAAGAAGAAAATGATAACTATGTCATATTATGGTGACCCTTTATTTACCTATGTGCAGGCATATATTTATGCACAGAGATCAGGATCCTACTTCTCCGTTCATTAACATTCACTACCTTTCAAATTCATTCAAGCTCCAATAATGCTTTAGTCCATGCAAATTAATGATCGTTAAGCTTGATTGCTTGAATAAACAAAATCACACAACTAACTATTTATCTTTCGATATTTCGTCGAACTTACGAAACTTCAACACAGTAGACCAAAAACTATATGGTATATCATAAGTTGTCATGTAAATACTGGTAAACTAGTGAACAAAAGTCAAATGAAAAAATTTGATGATATCTTCATTGAGTTAGATAGCTTCAGGTCATATATAGAAGAAAAAAAAGGCAAACCTAACACACTGGGATTTATATGGCAAGAACAGACAGCAACAGTTATCCCCACAACTATAAAGTAAAAATCATATGAAAAATACTGCAGCAGTTCTTACAGAAATTTCAAATGCAAATCTCTATCAATGCCAAAACCTGACTAACCACCAAAAGAGAAACAGACAAAACAAACGTACATCACATGGCAAGCACTTCTTGATGAGATATTGGACATAATTTGCGACAGCATTTCGATGCTCCACAGATGTTTGGTTGGGCTGAATGTGGGCAATGAGCTCTGCAGTTCTTTCTTCAGCTTGGAACCATCTCTCAGGGTCAAGTGCTCGAGTTACACAAGCCTCTTCGTTGGGAAAGAGACCATTGGGAGAAAAGCAAACTGGCCTCACCCGGCTGTCAGCACCCATTCAATATTATCTTTTGGAATAGTGTGCCTTCTTAATCAGCTTGAGAGAGAATGAGATAGCTATACCTCGCAATTAGAGTAAAATAAAAGATATAAGTTCCATTTAACTCCCGTTTATCTACTTCTATTTACGTAATTTTAATTCTATGAAAACAACCATATATAAATCAGAAAGATTGGTTTAGGGGGAAAAATTTTCAGAACCCCGGCACACCAACTTCCATGTCTAACTGCAGAAACATTATGGATCAGATAAACAACAAAGACATGAGAAAGATGCTAAACATTGACGAACTAACATCAATTTTTAAGACTGAAAAGACGGATCCTATGAACACTTAAAAATAAATAAGCCTTCCATGATCCTCATGCTAGTTGCCAATGAAACAAAGATATTTAACTATTTAAGTCGCCTTAATTACCGGTCTTAGCCACAAATGCATCATGTCACTTGCATTGATCCTTATTCAAAAGTAATTAGAATCCACCACGTGGAAACGAGATGAATGCACTAAGGCTCGCTCCATATTAGATTTAGTCATAAATGCCACAAAAAGACTGTTAGAGGAAAAAATATAATAAAAAATCTGACTGCTTGCTTACTTGACAACCAGATCATATCATTGAGATGAAAACATAGAAATACGTAGAAGGAACAGATTCTAAGTGCTAGTGCAGCACTACCTAAACTTTTGATAACAGAACTTCACTATCTCTATGGTACTTACTTACTAAAACATAGAAATACGTAGAAGGAACAGATTCTAAGTGCTAGTGCAGCACTACCTAAACTTTTGATAACAGAACTTCACTATCTCTATGGTACTTACTTACTAAAACTATTAGAGTATGAGTGCATAACACTCACAGCAGCCATAAGTCTACTATTTGAGGCAACTGAACCAAATCTCTGAACAAGTAACAAATCATGCATATTAGAATCTGTAAGTGCCATAAATCTAAAAAATAAATTTCCTCTGGAAATAGCATTTAGAAATTTCAACATGCTTCCACCTATACTTAAAACGATTGCAAGGCGGGAACTGCAGCCTGCAGGTTCAAACTTCAGCATCTTTAATACTTCCTCTCTCTACCACTCACAGTGTTTGGTTATACAGAAAATGCAGGAAAAATAGAACGAACGTAATTCTAATGATCAAACTACGTGATTTTACTATATATTCGTATCCACCAAGCCCAATGTAAGCACGTCCTTCAAAAACTAAAACATTACACCGCTTTCCTCTTACTCTTTTGTCTATGGAAACAACATCCGAGAAATTCAAAAAAGAAAAATCAACACACCTGTTCCTTTTACTTTCCCAGAATTTTCTGGTCGACCAAACAAACAACACCACACACATTTACATGCATTAAGAAACTGGCCTCGGAACTCAATAATCAACCAAATCGTAGCAAACACACACTTCTCTGGATTTTCACATTCAAATAACCAAAAAACGATCAATCAAAACCCTACGAAATGCCAGAAAATCATAAACGGAAAACTTGCACAAAAAAAAAGTGAAATTCCAAATCAAAGCCAGTGATTCACATACGTGCATAACACCATGTGTCGAAGATTTCTCGGTGATCAATCTTCAAAGAATTTCTGATACTTCAACGTCTGATTTTCTCTTCTACGAGTAAAGAAATGAAAATCATGAGAAGTATAAGAGAAACAGTACACACTACACAGAGAGCGGTAGAGCGCCTTGTGGGGAGGTTTTTTAGTAGTGTTTGGAAATTGAGTTGTTTGTTTGTTTTAATTAATGATTTTTTAAATTCTTATATTAGTAGGGGGAAAGGGGTTTTGTCGTAATTAGAGAAACCATTGGTGGGCATTACCGGACGTATTTGAAAATATATAAATTGTTGGCGGTAGGAGAAATTTATTTTCACCAGGTTAATATTTTTTTTTATTATCATCGAAGGATTAGTCGTGTTTTAATTTCCTAGTTCATATATTTTTAAAATATTTAAATATTTAGTGACAAAAATGGAACATGATTAATTTTTCAATGGCGACAAATTATATTAATCTGAGAACTGTAGATAGTTTCCCTCTATCCTGGTTTGACGTGTCAAATTTATTTAATATTTCAATGAGCTCTTTTAATCATTAATAAATATATAAATAATAGTTAAATCAAATTTACAAAACCGAACTTAATTTTAGAATATTATAAATATTAAAATGAATTTATTTCTATTGATTTTTCGTTAGCACACTAGACCAATCAAGGATAATTCATGAGTAAATCCTACTTACAAAAAATAGTAATAACGTAATTGCACTCACATATATAAATTATCTAAAAAAATTAATATTTTTATGGTAATTAGCCTTTTCCATATAGAATCACCTATTGAAAAAAAGAGCGAGAAGATGAATAGACTATAAAGATAAGAATCTCTAAATGTGGTAGTTAAATTAATATAAAGAAAATGTTAAGCATCTGTTGGTTTGTTTTTTGTTTTTTGTTTTTCAAAAAATAAAACAAAAATATCTAATTTTTCTTTTTTATGCTTTCAATTGATTTAAACTACTCTCCTGTTTTCCAAAAATGGTAAAATGGGCAATCGAATGTGTTTTTAGTGTTATTTTATGCTTTCCAAAAAATAAAGATAAAAAACGTAGAAAACAAGTAAAATAATAATGAAAAAACATTATCAGATACCTCGGATAGTTAGATTGTATTGTGAATTAACGAAACAAAACTTTTTCGAAGACTACCCAAAAAAATAAATTCATATGGGCCTTTGGCCTAGAGCGGATAATATCAAACTAATGAGCTGAATTTTCTAACAAAAAAACATTAGTCCTCACCTAAAATTGGATTGAACTTTTGAATATTAATTTTTTTTTAATCTTTCTTTTTTTCTCCTGTTAAGTCTGTCCCATAAATCATTCCTCCTCCACCATATCATCCCGGGCTAATTAAAACTATGTTCGGCCCATGTGAAGCTATTTAGCTTGTTTGTGGATCATACCTCTTACAAAAAAGCCCAATATTAAATGGCCCACATTTTTGTTCACCGCCATTAATAAAAAAGACCCGCCACTTTAATAATTTTGGTGGTCGTTAACAGATGAAAAAAAAAGAACTATCCGGGGGTATTTCAGTCACAAGGCAAAAAATTAGTGTTCCACAAAAAGACAATTCCCGGTATATTCGCAAAAATCTGTCCAAATCAAGGGCATTTTGGAAATAGTGATTATTTAAAAAATAAAAAGGCACTTTTTTTTTTTTATTTTTAATTCCAGAGGCGATAGAGATGATAGAGTGGCCAGAGGTAGTTGTTCTTCTATGGCGGTGACTCGCATACGCTAACCTGCAAAGCACATCCCTCTCTGTTATATCCAGTTTTCAGTGACTGGAGACAGGAAGGTGTTGTCGGAGATTATCGCCGGACGGTGATCGGAAGAACGTACACTGGAGCGAGGGAGGAGGTAAATGGTTATCGTTGGTGTTACCGGGAAAACAGGGAAATAAGATTGCGATTGGTTGGTAGAATAATAGAAGGATGAATGGGAACAGTAACATTAATGAATTTGGGAGTGCAGAGAGTGAGTACATAAGGAGGCATCACAGGCCCGACCTAGCAGAGAATCAGTGTAGCTCCGCTCTTGTCAAGCATATCAAAGCCCCTGTTCCTCTCGTAACTCTCTCTCTCTCTCTCTTCCCTCTCTTTCTTTATATTTCATGTTTCTGCGACTTTGGCGCTTTTCGGTGCTTGATTCGAGAAGATTATGGGTGTTTCTGTTCATTAGCAAGATTTATGGATTCACTGCATCGATTCCGGTGGATCACGGATGAGATTTTTTTTTTATAACTTTTTTTGTGGTTTTTAGGTTTGACCGTTTTTGTTGATAGTGTATGATCCCGATCTGTTGTGTATTTTGCTTTGTTTCAGATGATTTTATTTTTAATCTGGTGTTTTAACTTTGTATCTTTAACGAATGTACTTCTGATGACTTTGTTCTTGTTGTTGCTTTCTTTTTGGTTGCGACGAAATTGGAAGGGATGAAAAAGGAAAATGCAAGATGTACATTGTGTTTTGTTCTTTCACTCGGATAGCTGTGGTAGATACGAAATTTTGGGATTCTTTCTATTTTTCTTCATTTTCATTGGGAGCATTAACATGGGTGTATCATCAGAGCTATTGGTATTGGACTTTAGGACTCGGTGAAACTAATTTTGTTTCCTTGTGGGTATAGACACACTCAACCCCTCTGTTTTGATTCTGTTGACTTTGTGAAGCTTCTGTTTAGACTGTGTGTTTCTGGAAAATGCATAAAAGATTAGGATTTAGGAGTCCAAAAGTAACTATAGATTTCATCTGCCAAGCATTTGGGAAAGATGAGAAATATAAGCACAATTGACTGACTGAGGGAGAGGCCTTATATAGACTTGGGCTTTGTGAGTCTTTATTATACACCTGATGTTGAAATATAGAATTCATGCTTTGTGTTTTTTCCTCGAAAACCTAACTGGTTGGGTTTTCATTAGAGATATCCCTAGCTGCAATGACATATTGCAAGCTTTGAATGAGAATTAGTCTTCGATTGATGCGGAACTACTTTTGTTTTTGAGCAATTGTAGAGCTTCGCGACTACTTTAGGTGGTTGGACATTAATTCTATCTTTCTCCCCTTCTCTGTTCTGCTGACTGCTTAAACATTCGTGAAAACATGTATCTACTTGTTCTTTTTTATAGGTTTGGTCTTTGGTAAGGAGATTCGATCAACCGCAGAAGTATAAGCCTTTTGTCAGCAGGTGTGTCACTCAGGGAAATCTTGAGATTGGGAGTCTTAGAGAAGTTGACGTCAAGTCTGGACTTCCTGCCACTACAAGTACTGAGAGATTGGAGCTTCTTGATGATGATGAACATATCCTTAGTATCAGAATCATTGGTGGGGATCACAGACTAAGGGTATGGATCTGAATTTTTTTTTTACTGATTAACTGCTTGTTTGCGTTCTGTACCATGGTCCCTCATTTTGAAGGTGGTTATTTGTACCCCTCAATTGTGCATGCTCAGGTCGTAATTTTACTCAATTATGCTTATGATGTGCATTGAGGAACTTATACTTATGATGGCCTGTGTAGAGTGCTTTTAGGTTAGACAATTGTTTAATTCTCTATCATGAAGAGAATTTTTTTTTCCTGGAAGGAATGACATAAGAGGATCCAAATAGTGAATTTCAGCTGATTTCTTTTATGGATTCATGTCATGACCATGATTGTTTGGCATAAAGGCTTTTGTGACAATGATGAATGAACCTTTTCAATTTGAATAGTCAATTGGTGGTGCAAACCTGGGAAGTTATGAAAAATTCCCAGTATGTGACCAAAGTGAGGGCCGTAAGACTGAATGCCAGAGTTGGAGTTTGCTTGGCTTTCTGATTTCTTCGCATTCTACACGTGACATCAAACAACCAAAGAATTTCAGAACTTTTCTCTTGAGTGTCCCATTCAATTTTATTTTTTTTAGAAAATAACGGGAAGTCACTTTACTGCATTTCTCTGTGCTCACTTTTTGAACTTATCTTGCAGAATTATTCTTCAATTATATCCCTCCATCCGGAGATAATTGATGGCAGACCAGGGACTCTAGTGATTGAGTCATTTGTGGTTGATGTTCCTGATGGTAACACAAAGGATGAGACATGCTATTTTATTGAAGCATTGATCAAGTGCAATCTCAAATCACTTGCTGATGTCTCGGAGCGGCTTGCAGTGCAGGATCGAACTGAGCCCATTGATCAGATCTGAAAGCTGAGAGTGGAGATGTGGTAGATGCTTCGGTTGCCATGGATGAAGCTTCTGAGCCTTTCGTCTCCTGGAGGCTTTAGGGACGGACTGGCAGTAACACTTCTACAGTAGTTCTACTTGTACCTTCCAGCACACTTGTAATCTCTCTATCAGTAGTTTGCTGTGTTGTCTGTAAAATTATGTATTGTTTGTCTTTCTTGGTAGCTGGAGAACCACAGTGCTATTATTTTCGTCTTTGTTCATGGATGGAGAAGGTGAACAAATGAAAGACTAGGGATTCTTCCTATGTGAATTTCAGGGCTTTGCCCTAACGTGGTTGTAAGAGTATATTTTTATTTATTTGGGCTTGTTATATTCCAGTTAAACATCAGTTTAAGATGGTAGTGGTAACTGGTAAGAGACTGAGTGGATATTTTGTTTATTTGGGTTTGTATTCCACTTTAAAAAAATCAGTTTAAGATGGCAAAGCTTAGTAGGGCAGCTTCGATGTAAGATTGGGAGGATTGTGAAAGCCGCTTTGCTAGTTTTATACTTGTTCCATTGTCAAGGCTGGCTTATCACATGTTTGGAAAAATAATTTGAGGGAAAATTTATAGATCTAAGATAGTACTGATGTGATCCATGTTACTTACTATAAACCAGCTGTTGGAACTTGGAACACCACTCGAGAGAAATCAAATGGATCATGAGCTACAAAGAGAAGAGGCACCATCGTCATTAGGTCACACTAGTCTGAATTGGCAACAAGCCAAACAAAGTATCTTCAAAATTAAGAATAAGAGATTGTCCAAAGCAAATTGAAGTTTATCATCCAAAATTGCACCCAAAATGGAGTCTCGAATAACACAGAGGTTCACAAATAATACATGATTTCTGGTTGTGTTTTGCCTTCCTACAGAGCATTGACTTCTAAAGATACAGTTGGGGAGGGGTTTAGATGGTTGAAATCTGCAACACCTTACGATTGCTTATGGAAGGGGAAAGAATGGTAAGATTTTATATAAATAATCACCTTTAGTGCTTTCAAAGTAAACTGTACAGAGCTCCCCGCTAACACTATTTTAAGCGAACACAAGATCCCCTTCTTGTTGTTCTTGTTGTTCAATTACCCGCTCTTGCCGATAAGGCAAAAGAATACGCTTTATTGCTTCTGCATTTAGAGTCTCATACTCCAAAAGTGCGTTCGCTAGTGCATGTAAGGCTTCCTCGTGCTGTAAAAATCATAACCACGCACACTCGATAAGGAAAGGCCAACACACATTTTGCTTGAATGAGGAAAAATTACGAATCAAGCTATGGTTGAATCCACATTTTTAAAAGAAAAATATGAGAGATTTCGTGCACAAACCTTTTTTAATAAAGCTTTCACCCGATCATATGCTTCCCTTAAGAGTTTCACCACCTGAAAGAACAATGGAACACGAAGAGATTAAAAAAATTTACAACTCATCATTACATCTAATCAAGACAGTAGATTCCAGAAACATACTTCAGCATCAATACACGATTGCATTTCTGAACTTGGTCTTTCCTTTATATGAATGGGCCCAATTGCCTCACTCATCCCACAATTTGATACCTAGAAGCAAAACATGACCATAATTTAGTCAAATAACGTGAAAGCATTATTAAATGGAGTAAGATGTCTTGCCCCAGCTAGCATTGTTCTTTTCTCTTTACATTTTTTTTTCCTCAAGATGTAATAGCCCCATTAGAAGCCAAAGCAGCTGCTAAGTACAATGAAACTCATAAAAATAAAAAAGAAACAAAAAGTATGGGGAAAAAATTTATTGTAAAAGAAAAAAAAATACTATATACATTTCTGTTGGGAAAAAAAATGAATTTCAAATGAAATTACCAATTTACAAAATCCAGTAACCACAGATATCACATATATATGCTGCTCAAAAAAAGAAGAAGAAAGGAGACGGGAGGGGGGGGGGGAGACACATATATGCATGTTTGCATAATGATAAAACACAGCAGCAGTTACTTGCAAAAATTGACTCTGTAAGGCTCTACAAACCATATATTGGGCAAGCTCCGTGGCTGTTTGAAGATCACTACTCGCTCCTGTCGTGATATGATCTTGACCAAAGATGATCTCTTCCGCAACTCTCCCTCCCATGCACACATCAATACGAGCTAATAACTGCTTTCTGCTGATAGATGTTTCATCACTTGAAGGGAGCTGTGTCACCATTCCTAGAGCAGTTCCACGGGGCATTATTGTTGCTTTGTGAATTGGATGTGCACCCTCAGTGTTGAAAGCAACAATAGCATGTCCACTTTCATGATATGCAGTAAGCTGAAGATGTTAAGTAACACCAGCAATTAACAATAATTCAATTTAAGAATCTGAGATATGAACATGCAATGTTTTGGTAGTTTGAATAGCTAAATCCAGGAGATGCAACAGTTTGAATACTGCACATGCACACAAAACCAAATAGTGATTACTTGAAGATAAAAAATGCCATGGATCTTGTTGGCATCTCTGGTGATTCTGATAATCGGTTTATAAGCCATGCATCATTATGCAATACTTATTTAGAGAAAGGAAATCAGATACACACTCAACGCAGGCTAGAGGTAAAGTGTCAAGAAAAAGCTTTCTTCAGTAAACCCCAAGGTCTGCTGGTGATGGGGGCTGTGAATGAGCCAAGCTGCTCGAGGAAAGCTTGAACTTAACCCAGGCTGAACAAGCGAGGCTTGAACTTTGGCATTAGCTTGCCAACAAAAACTAGTACAGCCCAAGTCGTGAAGCAATTAGCTTGCATAAGATAAAATTAGATGGAGTGGTGTTCTCATTTTATAAAGGAGGAAGAATCTCCAACATTTCATTGTAGATTCCATTTCATTACAAGGTTAAAAGTAAAAAATCCCACCATCTTCCATCATTCACATGATAAGCCAGATTTACCAACCCCACATGGTTTCTTGATACCGCAGGGAGTTAGTTTGATAGGTAGCAGAATTGTATAACACGAAGTGGCACAATGCTATCCCAAATTAACTAAACAAGCCAGCTCAGCCAGATAGTGCTTTGGCTTAGCTTGGATTGACTCATTTGAAACATTGATTCTGATCCACAGAGTTAGAGCCCTAGGTTGGTATATATATGAGACAGATGAATCCATGATGTCTAAACCCGAGAACAGGAACCATTGGTTGCTTGATAGCAACATTATGCTTCCATTATTCGGATTCCCATTTATGGCAATATAAAAGTGACAAACATACACAGCAAACCATTAATTCAAATCCTCAACTTTGCCTCAAGAGATGATACAGGTACCTTTTTTGACTCTTCTGATACAAACATTGTCTTCCGCTCGGTGCCCATGACTATCCTGTCTTTTGCAAACTCCAACTGATCAGCGGTTACCTTCTCTGCACCTTCAACAGCAGCTTTAATGGCTGCAATGTTTACTAAGTTTGCAAGATCTGATGGAAAAGAGAAAAGGGAAAGTCTGTTAGAAGCACAATTGAATAAGCAGTACAAAAAATAATCAGCACTATGATCGGTAGTAGCAATAGCAATTGAATGAACTTCACCTGCTCCATTGAATCCTGGCGTACCACGGGCAATAGCTTTAACATCTATATCATCAGCCAATGGTTTATCTTGTAGATACAGCTCTAAAATATCTTGACGACCCTTCACGTCTGGACTTGGAACAACAATCTAAAAACAGGTTTCTTTGTTAATATGTATTCTCTTTCCACATACCATGAAAATCAATGTTGAGAACTCTCCACAACCGCACAACGACAAGACAAATCAGAAAACTACATATCCTAACAGATCTATTGACAGTCCAAATTATATAAAGCACAGTGAGCGCCTGTCCCACTATATTAATCCTGCATCCTGCCAGAGAATAGTATTCCGAAAAGTAACTACGAAGAACTGAAGATTCAAGAATCCATTTAAGAAAGAAAATGATATAGGGTACTAAAGTTGATCATATTATGATAAACAAAAATATGCACAAGAGAGCAGCTAAAAAGTTATAATCACAGCTGCACAAGCCCCTTTAAAACTCTCAATTGATTTACGGATATGACAGAAGAATGACTCTAATGTACCGGTTGCATCACCATAGAACAAACCATATAGCTCTGAAAAGAGTTTGCTACATTGACAAGGTATTTGCAAGTCATGACGCCAGTGACAATCTAAGCATGGATAATGTTATATAGCACATTGAAAAATGAAAATCTTCCATGGATCTTTCTTCTATGAAGTAAGTACTGGAATAAAATATAGGAATCTGATTAGAAGAATAAAAGAACTTACATGTCTATCAAATCTACCTGGCCTTGTCAAAGCTGGATCAAGAATATCAGGAAAGTTTGTAGCAGCCATCAATATTATCCCCTACAGAAAGAAAAGGAGCAAACATAAAAAGTTCACAGATATAAAACTGAATAAAGGAATTACATAATGGTGTAAGACAATTCAGAAGTACCTCATTCTGCTCAAAACCATCCATTTCAACAAGCAGCTGATGCAATGTTTTCTTTGTATGCCCTTCCCATTGTTTTCGTGTAGATCCAACAGCATCTATCTCATCAATGAAAATGATGCAAGGAGCCTATGCAATATGCAAAAATACAATGAGCAGATAATACAAATGGTTGGCAATCACTCTGTAGCATCAATATTATGTCACAACTTCAAGTTAATAAATAAGAATGAATCCATGAAAGACATTTCAAATAGAGACGATAGTGCAATAAACTTCTACATCCCCATCCCCATCCCCATCCCCATCCCCATCCCCTGTCTTTCTCTCTTTCTTACACATAAACACCACCACACATAGAATGGTAACCAATAGAAGACTTCAAAAACGACATACCTTCTTTTTGGCAGCTTGAAATAAGGATCTTACACGCCGTGCACCGACTCCAACAAACCTGCCAAACCAAACTCACATTTTTAACACAAATATTACTTGACGAATTACAAGATCCAAGGAACACTTAACTCACTCGATGTTGATTGTTGAACCTGACACAAACAGGTGTGCCCACCAACAAATGGGATGGAAAGTACTTCCACTGGCAGTTGTTCTTAAAAGATTATTAAATGAGATTTAGCCATGCCAGCCAGTGCTTTGTAATGGCAGGAACATTTGGAAACGATGGAACAATGAACATCAATTCTCCGTGAGTGGAGAATGATTGGTGCTCTCTATTGCATACATGCACAGGAATTTGCACAGAGATGAAGGAAAAGAAGCCACGAGAAGGAAAAATTCATTAAATCCGATAGGAACTGGTGCTAAACAGTGACTCACTCGAGATGTCAGAGTTTGTTGCATGTCAGAACTTAAGGTTTTCATGATAAATCCATTCTTTCCCTACAAATATGGAATATGCAGTAGAGATATACCTTGGGATATATCACTACAAAAACCCAAAGGCCCCAAACATTCTTTACAGGATGACGTATAAAATTTCTTTCTTATCATAGCAAAACTGAGACAATTTTAGAGTAGCAAAGAAGAAATAAAACATGCTGAGTACCACAATGTAGCTACAAAAATCTGGTTATTAGCTACTATAGTTGACACTTATCAGTATATACACATCATCTTCCTCTACGGGAAACAATCAGCAACAAAAGGATGACTTACATCTCCTCAAATTCTGATCCTGCTCTGTAGAAGAAAGGGACTCCGGCTTCTCCAGCAATAGCCTTCAGTCAAAACTAACCGAGTCATTGTAAGAAACGAACTGTTATTGTATCATTGCCCAGCAAAGTATCTTCACATCTATAAAACTTTAAACTGAAACTTACAAAGTGCACATGGGAGATTTGGAGAAAATTAGTGTATACATGTAGATATACAAAATCAAAAGAGCTGTGCATTGATGAAAAATATAGAAGAACCACTAATGTGCGCAAGATAACAACACACCAGCATACACTAAGACAAGCTTCAAAGATAGAAATCCATGAGAGGATCGTGCTTTTCGTATCAGGTAAGAGAAGCATTGCCCAACACCTGAGTCAATAATCGATCATAGTTCCAAGGACATGCGTCAATAACAACTTTACCTTTGCAAGCAGCGTTTTTCCTGTTCCAGGCGCTCCTGTCAAAAGGATTCCCTGCAAAGTAGTTTCTTCAAGTTCATATCACAACAGAAATAACCCAGCAAAAACCAGCGTATCTGAGACTGTAAACTAAAAAGCTTCTATGGAGCCTGTTGAATGCTGATATCAGTAAGCATAAATTAGAAGTACTTCAAGTACATAACTGCTTAAGAATACCTATGACAACAATACTTGCGCCTCACATGATTAGCAATTATAGTGACATGTTACAGTTACAGAGTATAAAGTGAGGAAGGTAAACCTGAAACCTTCTAATGAGCCATTATCTTTCTTGATACTACAGAATACCAAATCAAATCTGAAGCACCTGTATCGAAATCTCTATCATGCCACCTATGTCACGAGACAGACTAATACTATTTTCATTCCGGTCTAGACTTTTTTAAAAATGGTCCAGAAGGGGGTTTAGACATTCACAGAATGAAAGATCTACGTATCAAATGTCTATGACGCGAAATCATGAAAAGGGCATTTGGCATGAGGAAACATGTAAAATGAAAAAATAATATCCTGTAGAAACCTTGGGCAACTTTCCTCCAAGGCGAGTAAACTTTGATGGATTTTTTAGGTATTCCACCACTTCCTCAAGCTCTTGTTTAGCATCATCACAGCCTTTTACATCCTTGAATGTTTTAACATTCTGCAAGATAAAAGCAACCATAGCATGAAATTATGACCCATTGTTACATCTCAGATAAGAAAAATATTTGCAGAAAAAGACTGCAAGAAACTCACAGCATATGCACAATGAACTCCCATGCGATTAATATTTGACAGGAAATGAACCATTTTCTAAATTATTATCGGCATTAAGAGCAATATCAGCATGGAAGGTAGTTCAAATGTTCAATGCATGGAGACATTTTCTTTGTTCATTAACATGCTCTGATTCTAATTGTCTTTTTTATGAATATTATTACTTTTTTTATTAGTTGATTTCAACGTGAGAGAAGATTCGAACCTTCAACCTGAGAGAAAATTCTAAGAAGTGGCTACCACTAGGCCAAGAGCTCCTTTTCCAACTGTCATTGTTATTACTCGCTCTTCCTAAATCCCCATATCCAAAGCTACAGTTAAACAAACTAAAATAACATGAATCTTCCAGTACACAAGATTAACTGGCTACCTTCTCTGGCATTACTTCCTTATTTAATTCCTTCGGAGCATAGGAAGAACTTGAGCCAACACCTGAAGCTCCAATTCCACCCAAGCTCCCTATATACTTCTGAAGTCCAGCAGCACCCATAAACCTGGAAACATTCTCCAGATACGTTATGTCAAGAGGATACAGGTAATCCACAGATATTCAAAATGCCCAGAAGGGAGATGCCAAAAGTGTAAAAATATTAATAAAATGTGACAATTAAGGTAACATATAGAAGTGGTAGAAGTCAAGGATGGAAGAACAGCTCATACCATACTAATCCAACAGCAACAGTAAACAAGATAGTTGAAATAAGCTCTTGCGTGAATCTTGATTTGTTTGATACTTTAGGGTCAATCTAGTAACAACATAAAAAACAACACATATCATTATCTTTTTGAAAAAATAAAAGATGAATTCAATGAAAGCACCGAGAGAGAATATCAATATCACAAAGTATGGGTGCAATTTGAGTACACCATCCAAAGAGAGAATACAAAACTAATCAGCTTTTAAACCTAAAACCCTAATTATATTCGCTTTCAAAGGCACAAACTATCAAGTCATTGTACACAAAGCAAAGGTGCTAAGACTCTTTTGAACTATACTTACCATAACCACATGCAATGGCTGCTTTTCTGATATGCCAGGGCTCAGAAAGGGCTCATCCATATTCCCTGATGCACGTTGCTTCAGTTCTTGCAACTACATATAAAATTCATTCATAAAATACGTAAAACTCTCATACAAAATTTAAATAAAACAATCAAATGAAGGTCAAAGGAGGGATATTGGAAGGTTCAAAAGAAAAGAAAAGTATAGGTGAAAATTAGCACAACACTGAAGGATTTCACAATCACTTGCAATTTGCAAATCAATATTAGTGAAGAGTTAGATATCTTGAACAGCAATCAGTGAGAAGACCCAAATGCCATAAAAAGATAATATCATAAAAACCAGTTTGGTACTCAATTTAGACATGTCATGGTAATTAAAAATGGAAAATTTATATGAACATCAAAAAGACGAGCTTGATTACCAAAGCAGGAAGACTTGAAGGCTTTCCAGATTGCTCATCCGGAAGATATTCAGCAATAGCATTTGTGATCACAAGTGCTCGAAGATATTCCGCAACTCCTCTACTATCTACAGCATGGTCCCGTTGTTCAAAACGCTTGATTACAGATTCAGGACTGAAAAAGAAAATAAAACTATTCTATTATACATTCCTTCCCATCTGGGAATATCATTTTTTATATAGTACTACAAACAAGGAGAGAACAAAGAAATTGACTGTAACGCATCTTCATGGCAATGAATTGACTGTAATGCATCAAAAACATTGATTATTTTACTGCACTCTATCTATTAAATCCTTTTGCTGTTTTCCTCCAATTTCTTAAACAAACAGAGAACAACTTCAAATTCACAATTCTACAGCAGACAACAATTCACCACTTCTAACTCCCGAGCCAATGGCCATATCCCTGCTTCCTAGCCTAACCAAAGCAACATAGTCTACAGAACTCTAAATATATATAATTCTCCTTTGTTCAAAGCAACCATATTAAAAATATGGAAGACAGCATTTTCAACCTTTTTCCATAACTTACAGCAATCAAACATTTTAACACAGAAAAGAAAATACAGCTTCAGCTGACCTGTGTTTATTGAGCTCCGCTAAAAGAGCACTCTGCTTAGTAGCATCCTTTGGATTGGCATCAGCCTCCTCAATAAGCCGTTCCAGACGCTTCCCCTGACGCCAAAAGGGGAACCAACTCAACCAATCCCACGACAAGGCCCTCTCCGCTCCTCTCCTCGCCATGGCCCAAAGCCCCATCAGAAACACCACTACCGGGAATTTACCATTCCCCTCTTCCTTCTCCGCCAAAGTCCCCTCCATCCTTACGTCCTCCACCACATTCTCTATGTTCACCTCACCAAACTCACTTTTGCCAAACTCCAACGCCTCGAACCCCAAACTGCCAACACTGTCAACATCCACTTCGTCAGATTTAGATTCTAAAAAACCTGAATTCGTAGTATCCACAGAAGAGTCAGTCAATTCCGGACTCAAACTTGCGTTATCCGGTTGCAATGTGCAAAGGATTGAGTTACGACGGGGGCATAATCGGGAAATTAGATGGGTAAACAGAGACAACTTGTGGAAGGAGAGAGAGCCAGCGGAATGGTAGTGGTGCCACCGATGTGAGCAGAGAACGAGCTGTCGGTGAGATTTCGTTGAAGGAGTAGAACTCTGAGAGAGTGACGGTTTGCAGAGAAGAAAAGCTTGTAGAGTACTAGTCATTGGCTCTCCTCCTATGCTCTCTCTCCCTCTCTCTCCGTTAGGGTTTGGGTTCCTTGTCTTTTTTTCTCCGAGACGAATTAGGAGACTTGCTCAGAAAGTCGACTGAGGGAGACACAAACGAAGAAGAAGAAGAAGAAGAAGCAGAGCGTAACCTTATCTCGATTAAAATTGGCGCCGGCTTTGAGAGCTTGTATGTATGGACCTACTACTATTTCTTACTTTTGGTTTAACCCACGTGCACTGCGGGCCCGTTCTATGCCGTTTGGGCTCTGACTTTGAAATCCAACCAATTACAATTTTTCTCCTCCTTTTTCTAATATTCAGTTTTCTTGCCACAATTCTTCGATATTTCACACTTAATCAATCCCCGTTCTTCATGAGTTATGATACCATACATAGTTTCATTATATCAGGCCTGGCCTTCTAATGATCAAAAAATCACCTAGAGTAGATGTGAGTGATCCCGACCCATTGAGTGATTTCCGCGCTGAGAAGGAAATAAAGAAGTCAAATTCCGGCCCCAGGACTTCTCATGCTACTTGGAAAGAAAGGTTTGTACGCGGAGGATAAGCCAGGGCCAAGGCTTCAGTACAGGGAACAAGAATTTAGGAATCCAACATGAAAGTCTCATCTTCAAACACCAAAGTTATAGAAATAATCAAACATTTAACGGGCACTAATGGCAGCACCCCGTGAAGGCTCCAAAGCTTCATAACATATCAGGCCCTCCCTCAACACAAACATGTAACTGGATGTCATTCATCAGAAAATCAAACCTGTTACTAAGCAGACAGAAATGCAAGTATAGAAATATTTCAGAGTCATCGAGGATGATTTAGTTCATGAGTATCATTGGCCAGCAAAGAGTATGCGAGGCTCGAATATTTCACAATCAAAATTGCAAAAGGGTAAAAAAAAAAACAAAAAGAAGAAGAAAAATTAGCCATTGCATACTGCAACCCGCAGAAACCTGCCACCGTAAAACAGTAGCTAACTTAATATGTAGAATCGGATATGCAAGACACTATTGGGTGTGATCAGCTCTATCTGTACGGGGGCATTGGTGGGGGGTACTGTGGGCCACTCTGGCTCGGCGGGTACATCATTCCCGGGCCCATTTGAGTCAGCATAGCCCCAGGTGGCATGTAAGGAGGATTATTCATATGCATTGAGATGGTTTGCTGTGATGCTGGAACAGAAACACCCCAGCCAGCTGAGGGCTGAGGCATCATAAGCTGCTCTGGAGTTGGGCCAAACTGAGCTCCATTGTACTGTTGAGCAACATGTCCTTGCATTTGAACTGGCTGTTGTCCAAGGATGGAGGGTTGGGAATTCACCATGGGACCATTGGGGATTGTATAGTCCCTACTCCGATCATTATTAACCTGTGATTCAACAAAACAATCTCAGAACAATAGCCCTCTGTTGAAACAAAAGATGCATAGAAGTTTCTAAAATGTGTGAATCTTCAAGAACAATTTACATAATAGTAAATTACTACGTCCACATGTATTGATAGCTTGGAGTATAAATTTCAAACCACGGTTGATGTGTCATTCTTGTTTAGTCAGAACTAAAAGTGTATTGGATATTGGATTTAAAATAACTTAGCAAACGTTATCAGTAATTTGTAGGGGACCTTGCCTATGGTGCAACAGTCCCCCAAAACCAAGAGTATACAATGTCCAGTATTGATGCAAAATAAATCACAATATTGAAAAAGCTAAAATCAATTTCCGAAATCTAACTCTACAGACAATACCAGATTTTGAAGAACATACACAGAGATAAGCTCTTTTTTTCTTGTTTCTTTTTTGCCCTTTTTGATTTTTTGTTTCTATTTTGTGCAGATTTTGTAGAACATACATAGCAACGTAAGTCAATACATTATCAGCTGCAGCAACAGAGAATCGGTTCGAGTCATAAAAAAGTAAGACACCTCACCGCTCACCCTTCTCTTAATCCATCATGCTTAATTTATATAACAATAAATGTCAGAAATTGTTTAGACAAAAATTTTACAAGTAGACAAGCCAAAATGTAATGGACCCCTTTTTTAAAGAGGACAAGGTAATGGACTCAGACCTCCCTCAAGTTACAAATGATGCAATTAGATCTTTGTAGATGAGAAACTGGCTACATATTCAAATATATAATTTAGTTACCTTTATACTGAGATCAGTGTGGCGCGAATATGATATATGAAGCTTGCAAAACCCTCCATCATAGATGCAGTGTCCTTCCAGGGCTTCCTTGGCAACGACAGCTGTCTTAACATCTGAAACACAAGAGCTTAAATCCTAAATACGGCATCCTCCCAATAGTAATAAACAATACAAGCATGGAACATGATAAATCAGATTTGTTAAACGCAATTAGTTCAGTATCAGTATATGTTAAATAACATCATATAATATAAACTATCCGCGCGAGGGCTCTCTTATCTTTTAGCTGTTAGCAAGTTAACATATTTTTTATATAGCAATTACATTGTCATGCTAATGTTTGCTACATACATATTTTGAATGAGGTTTGATATACAGTGACACCTAAAGTCCTGTGAAATTCTAAGAAGGTAACCATAACCACATTTACAATTAATATTTAGTCGCAGTTTGCCTTGCAAGTCGTAGAAGCATAGGTTGATGCTTAAAAACAATTGCACCTGTTAAGGTTATAATCTATGATCCACTATGAAGGGAAGGGTCACCAACAATTCAAAATTCACCATCCTACACAAGTAAAACCAACAACAAACTGTACGGAGATAAAATGACTTTTCTACAGGTCAGCTAATTGCAAAATTTAATTCAGCATCTAAGACAGATGCATGGGCCATCAATAAAACTACCAGATAAGTAAGCCTGTAGACTTATAACGTATTAGAGAATGAAACAAGAAAGAAAATAACTTGTATTAACACAAATCACAACAAGGTTAGGAAATTACCAGGGTATTGAATTAAAGCCTGAAGCCCACCATTCTTATCAAACATAGCAATCTTCTGGACGGGACCAAAAGCAGAAAAAACCTTCCATTGCCAAAAAAAATAAAAATATTAAAGGATAGCCAACACGAATCTTAATGTACTATTTGGGTGTTTGCAAATACCATATGTAAAACATCCAAGGTGACAGCATACTGCATGTTCTCAATGGAAGCAAGAAGAACATTACTCTCTGGTTCAAGTTTCTTGCCATCAACACCCACACTAAACTGCAACATGACACATAAGTTGCACTTAATCAGGAAAAAAAATTTTAAATCATCCACAAATTATTTGCAATTATTGAGAGTTATAAAACTTTAGTAGAAGTGATACAGTAACAAACTGCATCTCTGATATGTCCATGCAGCTCAACTATTTTAAAGTGGCCACTGTATGTAACTTTTATTGAAAAATATGTAAAAAAAAAAAAAAGGCATTCAATTTGACCCAGAAAATATTTGCAGACGAATACATGTAAGAGGCATAGAAGACGGAATTAAATGTTGCAGTTAAATGGCAGGCCTCTTCAACTAAAATACAAATTATTGACAGGAAATTATGCAGAAGTATCTAATGGCTGCTTTAAGTAACTTAAATTGTCAGTTTGTGATGTCCTACTTGGCCACTTGCCTCGATTGCTGATGGAGCAATAGGAAGATAAGGATTCGTGTAGTCCCTGGTTTATCAAATCAAGTAATGAAGAACGATTATAAAACAATGATAAACAACAGTGAACTTGAGGAAAACACAAAAATAAAAAGGTCAACAGAGCATATAACAATAGAATGAGAAATCATTTGTAAAAAGAAATACAAGAACAGAGTTGTTATACAATGTTGGTCATATGATATGGTTACTTGGATGCTAAAGGAGTAGACATTAGGAATACCTGCTCCGGTGGCTCTGGAATTTTACACTCAAATCCGTATGACCAGAATATGTGATCCTAAGGCTACATGGTCCTAGATGTTCAGGAAGCAAATACCTGAATACCCAAGATTACAAGTCATTAGGAAATCATGCACACCAATTACTTGAATAAAAGCATATATGAAACTACAGCCCATACTGCCAGCATAGCAGATAAAATGTTCAGACAAGCATACATTCAAATACATAAACAAACAACTCCCTTGCACAAGGCTCCCACAGTGAGCGGGTTCGGGGACAGGTACGATGTACGCATACCTTACCCCCCACATAATATGCAGATGCAGAGAGACGGTTTCTAGGAATTGAACTTGTGACCTCTAAGTTGTACCCCTACAATTCTACCAATAGGCCACATAACCTGTCATACATTCAAATATCTAACTACACGAATTCCTCCATAAAAAAAAAGAACCAGTATGTCTACATACTGCAGAGCCCATCCCCCATCATTAAGGTTTAGAACAATGAAAATAACAAGTGAAATAGAACTTTACAAGCCCATCTTCAGAGGTAAATATAGATAATAAATGCCACTAAAGTTCTCTTAAAATTACTCGTTAGATGTCAAATCTATGCATTATGCATGTGCACCAAATCTACAGCTACATGGCCCATAACAGTCGGACCAAATACCATGTCAAACAATTAATTCAACTGTCACCTAGGGATGCTTCTTCCATCCAAGGCATTTTTTGCAGATGATGCAGTTTCTGAATCAGAGAATTGCACCAATGCCTGAAAGCATTGTATACACAATTAGATTCTTCTAGAAGGTGGAATAACTGTCAACCATTCTAAAGCTGCCATGATTTATAGTTATAGACCTGGAATCCAGCTGTCTTCTCGAAGGTAGTAATCTTGTGCACAAATCCAAAGGCTGAGAACACCTGCATCACTAAATTACTTTCAGAAAGAAAATTTTGGATTCATCTTCCAAAGCTCAAAAAGGTGCTAGTTCCCCATCCTGCCTGTAACTACCACACAAAGTATGAAATAAAGAGAATCCAAATTCTCCAACTTTGATTAAAAAGAATGCAACAACAACATTTACTCTACAAACAGCTTAAAACAAAACTAATAGATTGAAATTGACCAATACGAATAATCAATAACAACAACGATGGCACAGAATCCTAAAGAGATCAACCACACATCTCCGAGAAATCATTAGCAGCATCAGGATGATGCTAATGTAATTATTCTGGTCAATTAAAGTTCATATCAAGTTAATGTGAAATTAACAACACTGTAAAGATAAGAAATAATAATGAATATGACAGAAAAATAATCTGACAAAGTATAAATGGAACCTCAGGCCACAAAAGGCAGAAAGGGCAGTGCGGCTATATACCACTTCACACAGCATTAATCTTTTGTAAAATGGCACAGTCATTCAACTTCATATAACCGATACTCTAATGAATAATATTATAGCGTTGGGCTAGAACCAATCCCATAGCCACTAATCACAAAAGAGGAATTCCTTCCCAAGATATTACTAAAAATACTATTTCAGCTTCATACAAAACCACAAGAACTTGCATCAAGTAAAATCCTTAAAGCTCGTCGAGCCTTGCATTGAAGGTGATTAACAAATCCTATTTAAGATAAATGAAAAAAACAAGAATAAAAGGGTAATCACATCAACTAGACCATCCCATCAGAGAAACTACTGAAACAACCATATCAAGTATAAAGAGTGCATCATTAACAGTGCCAATAAAATACACACTGACATACAGCATGCAGAGAGTAAAGATAAAGTGATAGACAACAGAGGGGAAAATGAAAATGTCCTAAACTATCTCAATGGTAGGAATAGGAAGTTGACGAGGAAGAGGAGGGAAGAAAGAGGCAGCGGTAAGGAAAGGAGAAAGGAGACAAACACACATGCGCTCTTTCCCATGATGCACTAAGCTGCCACTGAAGATATTGCCTGGAAATGGCCCTGCTGATCCATTTACAATCACGTCAAACAAAACACTTTCCCGAAGCATGAGAAACTACAGCCTAGATGAACTCACTGACAGATCCTTCGGTAATATGTTTATCTCTTCTAATAATAATAAGAAACCTTGCAATTTTCTTACCAGATGTAAGACATCAATGTTGACAAGGCGTGCATCACTACCCTCAATTGTTACAAGCAGTACGTTTCCAGCAACATCTGCTGTTGTTTTGTTGTTAACTATCTCTTGTCTATTAGAATATTGCAAGTAGACAGTCTTTCCCCGTACTTGAGCAGGCTCAGACGATTGGCTGTAATATGTTATCATTGCTATGGCTTGATTCAAATCAGCCTAATGAATATAAAGCAATGAACATTAAGAATACTAATCAATGAATTATTCAAGAGACAATAATATAACTACCAAAAAAACTCAAAATGGAAATAAATGCACTCACAAATTCAATAAAAGCTTGATTTTGATTTGCTCCAACATTACACTTTGTATTCACAACTTTTCCAAAGGGCTTTCCAAGTTCAATCAGTTCCTCCTCTGTGCACTCCCATGGCAAGTTTCTCAAATGTAGCACCTTAGATGGAGGTTGTGTGTAACGGAACTGAGGCTGACTAGACACGGATGACATTGTATACAACCCGTCCTGGTATGAAAAACCACACAACAAAAATTGAGCCTCTAGAACTGCTGGCTGCTGCATCAAGAAAAAAAATTCAGTCTGAATAACATTTCGAATCTTGCTAGTATCAAGAAAACCAGCCATCCCGATAATACATATCATTCCTTTCCTATGAAAATAGTATTGTTTCACATCCCATATGCACAAACAGCAAGTACCACAACCGAGAATGTGTAACCATTTAAACTAAATATACATACATAATTACACAAATATATATTCGTATGGATATATACATTTTAATATATACTCATTCTACATACATGGCTGTGTAAGTCGATAATTGGATTCCAGCATCTTGATCATTACAGTCTATAATATTGTCAATCCATATAGTTTGTAAAACAAGACCCTTATAGTTTGAGAAGATTCTAAATAAAATTTCAGAACTGATACCGAACACATTGTTTCCTATCTTCTCGAATACTTTACTTCCCTTGCTATACGTAGTAGCTCCAACTGAAGCAAGACTATCACCATCTATCAATGGAAAGGGGGAAAAAAGAGAAAAACGGCTGAAGGATTACCGAAAGAGGAATTCTATCATCCGTCTTTCACATCTCGTAGACATCAAATATATGCAATGAATATCTATTATTCACTCGTAACAGAAATATGAAGGCTATCAACAGATTTCGACTAGGGTTACAGTAATTCAAAATTACAATTATAGTTTCAAATTTCAAAACGCATATCATCGATGCACAATCAAATCCGGAAAGAAAAAAAAAAAAAAAAAAAAAACTAACTAACACAGATTCAGCACAAAATTAGGAAAGACAGATAGTACTTAGCAGTCAAAGATTGGTATTGAAATACCTGGTGGCGATTACGAAGCTAATCCCAAAATTCTGTGATGTTCGCAGAATTAGGGTTTCAGAAGCAGAGAGTTTTCCGAAGATTTAATTCACATCTCGGTCCCGGTTTGGCGATGAAATTCTTTTGGCGCCGGCTCAAGCGTATGGAACACCCTGTTTAGGTTAGTACTAGAGACGCAACTATTCGGAATGGCGTATGGAGCACCCCGTGTATGCTAGAACAATTGGATTTTTAATAAAAAAATATAAATATAACTGAAGCTTTTTTCTCTCTAAATAGGACTAAAGCTATTTATAAGTTGAAACAAAATTGATCTCCCGTTTACAGGAAAATTCATAATTTTTTTTTACAATAAACTATTTGGAATAATAGTGCTAGATAACTCATGTAATGATGGTCTATGGAAGCTCAAGTCTCTTAAACGAAATTTTAAAACTTTTAACTCTCAAAATACATGTTAGATTTTTAAAAAAATTACATATTCAAAATCATCGCTTAAAACACTTTCTAATAAGATTCATTGTCGATAAGTTTTGTCGGATAAATATTAATTCCATTGTTTTTTCAATGGAATTTTAAAAACAAATGAATTCCAGATTGTGCTTTAAAAAATAATAAAATTTATATTAAAACAATAAATTTTGGACGATAAATTATGGGATAAAATAGTGGAAATAAAACTATTTTATTGATTAAATCAATTGAATAAACCAGTTGGGTTACCAAACTGATGGGTTACATGTCATTTTCGTATTTGGAATGTGTCTCCAATAAATCCATGAAAACCACGTATATTAAACAAACACATGAAGTCCGATAAATCCATGCAAATCACATATATTAGACAAACACATGAAAATTTTATGTACATATTTAGTGTCAGTTTGGCAAACAATTTTTGAAGGCAATATATTGCCCAAGTACAATTCCCAAATAATATATGCTACTTGTGAAACAAATAGCAATTTTTGGGTGCATATTCCTAGGCATTTTTTGGACAATATTATTGTCTTTTTGGAATTGTTCCAATTTGAACAATTTTGAGACAATATTATGCCTATATTACCGAAATACCCTCGATTGCTACTGATATTTATGTATATTTGTAATACTTAAATATTTTTAATAATAGATTATTTATATATATATTTGTAATACTTAAATATTTTTAATAAAAATTAAATTTAATAATGAATTGTGAAATTTTTTAGTTTGAATTGAATAATAAAGTGAACGAAATTTTCAAAAAAAAAATCTTAAAATTAATTTCAATGTTTTTATCAATATTAGAAATTATTTGTTATTTATTTTATTATTTATTTGAATATATTACAACTTAAATACATAATACCCCTGCACGTAATTTGTCACAACAATTTTAACACCAATATGCTATCAGCAAAAGTACAACCAAACACCTACCAACATTTCAGCAACAATATATGCTACCATTTTATACCAGCATAAATTGTCCACAATATATGCTACAATATATGTTACTGTCAAAATTGTTTACCAAACGGACCCTTAATAGAATCGCAACGTGTCAAATCCACTTATTAATCTTTGAAGTGCTTTTGTATTTTAAACAAGCTAAGGTTGCATTTATTAGTATTCATTTGTGTGTGTGTTTAATTCGTTTTGTTCATTCAAATTATTCATTAAATAAGCTTTGGATTCATTTGTTTTAAATTCATTTTGCCATTCAAAATGTTTGTCTCCAAATTTATGAATTCATTGATATTCAGTTTGCAAGTCATACTATATCTATTTGAACTATTCACATATCTCTAACCACTGTTGAGTTGAGAATTATTGATCATATCACGATAAAAATTACATTCTTTTAAATTTTAACAAAATCTATTTACATCTTGCAAGAAAATAAAACCCAAATGATTTGTAGAGGCGTTGTCCGTTTTGGATCTCAAAGTCGACATGATTTTGTCCTTAAAAATATCATATGCAATTGAAAGGTGTTAGATCTTACGTTATAAAGTGCTTTAATTTCCCTCGACTTTTCGATTTAATACATTTTATCTTTGACATAGTGAAAACTTTGGAAACTTTTATATAGAATAACGCAGTCTTAAAATGATACGTGAAAGTAGCTAGAGATAAAAATTACCCTAATTTGAACATTTAAGTTTGTGATGTTAATAATAAACACAATTTATTAATAAAGAAATTGTCAAACAGTTTCTAACAAATAAAAAAAAAAAAAACTGGAGGATAATTATTAATGAATCAAAGCTAATTATCTGTAAAAAAAAAAAAAATTGTTCTTAGATTGACAGATAAGCACATCCTTGTAAGGAGTTGGGGCAGGGGAAGACCCTGCTTTAGGTTCCTCTGCTTTTATAGTTCTTCTCCTCTGTTCTTCAAAAATTAGAGGAACCTGACATTCCCTTTCTTGAATCAGACGCATTCTGTGCTCCTCCAAGAAAATACTACATGTTCGTTCGAAGAACATCGACACGATTTGATGTCTTCAGACAATGTATCGGCAGAGATATTGCACTCTAGTAGGATGCTTGAGTTTCATCAGTGCCTTAACCTCATACTTCCGAACCATTTCTCGCGAGATGTTTAGGTTCCCCGCAATCTCTCCCAATGTTCTGTTGCCTTTACCATCAAGACCATATCTCTGTCTGATCACCAAGCTCTCCTTTGGCTTCAGAGAATCGAGCTGTGAAGACAATTAGGACAAGACATGTAAGGGACACTAGTTCTGTTTCTTCGCACAGATCTTAAAGTGAAAATGACTTTTAACTCTTCACACATCATTTAAGATTGTTGAAAATTTACAAAAACAAACACAAAACTTGATCCCGCATGCATCGATGATGCCAACAAGATCTAGTTATGGCAACCAATAAAAAGATGAACAAAGCATCATTATAAGGAATATAAAAGGATTACCACATCATCAAGAGCAAGCCTGAGAAGAGCAGGTTGTCTTTGATTATCCCCTTCAAAGTCAGTAATTCCATTGATAAACTCTTCTTGGGTAGTGGCATGCCTTGAATGAAGAGAGAGGACAGCTTTTGATGCCCTAATCACTTCTCGGTACCTCTTAGGCGAAATCCCTACTTTCTTGATTATTTCTTCCTCCGTTGGTTCTCTTTGGAGCTCAATCAACAGCTCAAGTTTAGCTCTCTGGATCTCAAGTCTAACCTGCAAGGAGCGACAAGTGGAAGTCACGGCATGTTCTTTACCTAAAGGAAAGAATGATGAATCACAGAATGCTACAAAAGTCATTGTTCTACTGCGAACAAATTGTGGAAAAGCCAAGTGTCATTATGAAGAAAACATACAGATTGAAGGCCAAATGAGACGCGCTGAAAGCTTGAGAGCGTCATCGAACGAATAATCGTGTGCCTTATCCAAAACAATCCATAAGTGGACAGCCGCAACTTTCTCCCCGGTTCAAAGCGATCAATTGTTGTAATAAGCCCCGTCACTCCTGCCTGACAAAGGTCTTGAAATTTGGAGCCATTTGCAAGGTCCTGAAAATATTTGTTCATAACAAATAATACAAGCCGGAGGTTGTGCTGCAACCAAAATGAGGCCTTATCCTTAGTCTCTATTCTCCATGGCCACGCATAAATCATCAAATCAGGCAAAGCATTATTCAACATTAAATCAGTCTTCTATGTATAAGCCGAACTACATCTGGTTTTCACGGTTGGAAAATATTTACTAACCATAACAGAAAGAAAGAGAAAAGTTAACAATTAGGAAACAAGAACTTTATGCTTTATATTTCCCTTGACATGAATCAACATGTTAAACAGATGTAACTTACAGAGCAAAACCTTCATACGAAACAAAAATTTTAATGTAAGTATTGTGTAAACACGGAAACCAAACAATGGTTACCTTAATGAGTTTGTTTCTTGCAGCTTGACCGACCTCTATCTGTTTTCTTAGTTGGAAAACACTCATATTTGTTGCCTCAGCTAATTCACCTTCAGTTGGTTCTCTTCCGAACGTTGGTCCCAACCCCTCTTTCCCTTTAAAGAGTGCCTACAATACAGCAAAAGCATCTTAGTATCAGAACAATCCCAGTTGAAAGGCGATATTATAGATATGAGAAACGAAAAAAAAGAAGAAGATTCCTTCAGTAAGAAGATAGAAGGCTTACCTTCATAGGTTGCATCAACTTGAACAACCAAACATGCTCAGTGGAAGGAAGAACAGGAGGTATTTTCATCCTCTTCCAGTCCAAGCTTCCCAACTCAGTTGCACCGGAATACCCCCTTACCAGCTGTTCAATCTTCTCAGGTTCGTCCTTACCATCTTTTCTCTTCCGAACTGAAGCAATTGCCTCCACTAACTCTTCTTTCCTCTTTCCCAATGCAATCCTTTTATCAAGATCCAATCGCTTTGCCTTCCTTTCCCGGCTCCTGACAACGATTTTACTAGTTCTGACGACCACTATGTCATCTTCACCGCTCTTCTTTCTCCTACGGCCTCTCCTCTTCACACCATCAACATGTTCCAGGTCAGAAGTTTCAACTGTGGGGCAAAGCTTGTAAATACTTTCAAGTTTGGCAGCGGCCTCATTGTAGTCCACTTCCCAGCTATTCGGAGAAACTTCATTGGCAGAGATTGATTTTACCCTTTTTGTAGGTTTGCTAGATCGTCCTACTTTCTTTTGATGCTCTTTAGGTCTTTCTATGTGCAACGGAATTTGCTCATTTGACGCTATCAGGGTGGTGTTATCGGATTTATCAGCTTTAAATGCAACAACCGAAGGCCTTTTCATTGAGAAGCGACTAGTCGAAACTTTGGTGCTCAATCCTAGTGGTGTCCGAGCAGCTGAGCTAGAAACAGTCACAACTCCCATGCCAAGATAATGCCTTGGGTGATGGTCCTAGATTATAATATACCAGAGCTCCCGCACAGTAGAATCACTGCAGCCGATGATCATAGTAATTTCAAAGACACAAGTCATTAAATGAAAAAAAGAAAAGAGTAGCAATCCCATGATTATTTGACAGTCGCGTAGCAATCTCTACTCATAATTCTAGATTGATCCAGACAAAAATAGATAAAATTTCACACCATTCTCTCTCAAGATCAATGATATATCAGATAAATCACAATTATCAGAATTTCCGTATCAGCCTGTGAAGTTTAACAATGCAATTCAAAAGAGGCGGAATTTTCTCTACGTTTTCAAAGAAAGAACAGCATTCCGAAGCAGAGAGACAACATACCTACAAGGACAGTTCAGAACTAAAGCCCAAGTTGTCGAGATTCAGGTAGAATTTTGTACCGAAGGGATTTTGCGTATTAATAGATGAAAGAATTAAAAACACGAGCACAAATTATACATTTCGCACATCGACGGCTAAAAACCGAAGTCTGTAAATCTACGGCGAAGACGGTGTCAACGTATGTTGAAAGAAAAGTCAATTGACGACGTGGCGAGTGGTGGAAGCAGGAGCTGCAATGAGACAACGTCTGACGTGGGAGTCGATATATCTCTCGTAAAAAGCAATGGATTAAAGTTGAGACACGTGGATGGTATTTGTTGGTTATGAGATATTTACAAAACTTGTTCTGGTGGCGTGAGGTTCCCCTACGTCGCCTGACTGCAGCCATTTGAAATGTCAGGCTTCAGGAAGACCAAGCTAAAGCCAAGGCCCAAGCTCAAATGCATAGGAGGTCCACTATCTAAAGGCTTGGACCTAAAACCGAGGTTCGCAACTGTGTTGGACACTTGGACATTCAGTTTAGTTGCGTGGGCTGGTATTGCTAACCTGAGAGAAGGCATTTTACCTTTACAGGAGTTAAATTAAAATATTTAAATTTATATTTAATACGGATTCCTGTTTTAGCAATTGGAGATATGTTTTTTATAGGAATCGAATCTTGGATAATGCACACACATATGCCTAACCCAGTTAACTGACAACCGAGTCATCTCTCTTTGATAATTGGAGATGTGTTTCCACGATTGCTTATTAAAAGCATGTGAATTGTAGCATTTAACTACGTGGGTGGTAGTATAATAGGTGAATTTCTCTAGAACCAAACTATATAGACTCGGAAGTCTTAAGTTCAATTTTTACTGGGAGCAATACATTTGTGGTCACTCTCTGAATTTTTGTTCAACTTACTTACCTGTAGTTAGGTGAGAAATTTTTATGAGGACAAGAGTTTAGACCAATGTTAGCTGTCCAAGGGATAAGTATGTTTGGTGTCGTTCTCGATCACCAAAAATTGTTGTAGCACTTAATTTGCAATTAAAAATAAGACCTCACACTTTTTTTCATATTCATCATAAAGAAACCCAGTTTGTAAATGGGGTTGTAAAAGGCCCAACCACCATTATACAAACCCAATCCCAAAAAATAGGGCTCCAACCCAGGTTGTAAATGGGGCTGCATTATGCAACCCGTGGGCTTCAGTTGTCAAATATCCACCTCTTTTCCCTGTGATGCAAATGTGATACTGTTTTGTATGAGATACTGTTTTGTATGTGATATTGTTTTGATCAAAAGACCCATCTCTCTATCTCTATCTCTATCTCTCTCTAGTTTTTTTAAAAGACCCAAACCCATGTATATATACATGCACATATACATATATATATACATGTACATCTACATATATATATATATATATATACACAAAATAGACGGGATGAAATAAAAAATTCAGACATTCCAATGCATTTAACAAGTATAAATAGTATCGGACCGGAATTACAATGGGCCTTCAATTTGGGCTTTAGTCTTAAATATTAAATTGCATATCCATTATACAACTCCCCATTGCAATCAAAAAAAATTTCAACCCCTAAAACACAACTATTCATGCATGCAAAATTTAAATTACATCCCTAATTTCCAATCCATGGTTGGAGATGCCCTAACAGGTGAAAAATCATGATGTTTTGTATAATTAACAGCAGGAAAACTGAATCTCTTCGATCGAATGCCTATCTAAGGTGCACTAAAGATGCTATCTCCAGTTTGGTCACTTGTACAAACCCTGAATTGAATTAGGGAAAGAATCCATGCGGATGGTCAAATGTGAAGTGGGTATCAAAGTACTCATGACCAGCATTCCCAAACTGGAAATCCAAACCAATTGTGGGAGAATTAGTACCTGAAGTTGCCGCCGATGAGGAGATTATCTCTGTCAACTGATCACTCTGAAAGTTCTGGTAATAACTAGTACTGTTACCTCCAAAACTATTCAACCCACTTGGAGACGCAGAGAAATAGCTGGTCCCAGATGTTGCAGGAGATAGAAATGGTGCAAAATTCTCAGCCAGATTGTTTTGGACAGGAGAAAACTGGTTTTTGGGATTGTTGATAAGGACATTGGAGTTAGAAGGGAAGTGAGATGAAGGGAAAGTTAAGGTATGGACTTGATGAGTAGTAGTTTCCAAGTCATTTGTTAGGACTTTAAGGCCAGTGCGGAAGTAGTTCATGAGTAGCTCCTCTTCCGATTGGTTTGCCGGAGGCCGGTGAGTTGGGTTTTGATGAGTTTGATCAGGTGGTGGTGATGATGTTGAAGGAATTGATGGATGATCGGTGGATTGGTTGCAAACGTGGCTTCCTCTGTAGGTAACCTCTAAGATTGTGGGGTCTTCATTTGATCTTTGCACTTGTTTTGTGGCTAAACAGTCTCGGACGTGTCGGTGAGTGCATCTATAGTATCCTCTGCAATATATATATAAATTCCAAAACAATCTTTAACTTCTTGTTTGTTACCAACTTTTTTAAAAGTACAAACAAAATAACAAATAAAAAGCTTTGGGTCACGAGTGTGAACAGATTTGTTCCATTAGGTTGTGTTGTATTTAGCCCAGAAAATGTATTTGTTGTGTGTGACAGTTGCTTGATGTTTACTTACATGTCATTCACATACTAGTTGACGTGAGATAATAAATGCTGACAAACATTGAACCTTTTATGCCAAACAAGATGTAGAGTTGCTTCATCAGTGGAAGTAATTCCATTGTCAAACACCCGGCCACTAGTGGTGCATGCTCTTTTTGGCTTTCATTGATCATGAACTTTTTGACCATAATGACAAAGTCAAAGTCAAAGCCTATATATAACATAGGACTATGTCATAAAGGCCTTTAAGTGTTATGCTCTTGCTCCTTTTTTTTTCTTGTGAAAAATGAATGAAAAAGAAGAAGAATAATAATAACAAAGAGAATGAGAGACTTTTATTCACCTTGGATGTTTGGCTCCAAGAATGTCTTTCTGGCCATATTTTCTCCAGCTAAACCCATCTTCAAGAGGGCCTTCTAGTCCAATTCCTGGGCTGACTCTCACTTGTTTAGTCCACCTTGGATTGCTCTTTCTGCAACAAATAATCCACATCAAGAATCAACATATATATATATATGCACATACGTGTTGTTAAACTGCCAATTCAACCCAACAGATATGTATAGGTATCTTTTTGAGGTTGTACGTTGATAAGTTAAATGACAAGTGGGATCCATTGCTTTAGGTTTCATGTATTTCAAATCAACGTGAAAATATATATCCGCATTTTACATCCTTATTTTAAGTTGGTATGAGAGAATTCCTGTGTATACCTCTTCCCCGACCCAGTATTACGGTGCTCGGGATCGGAGTCTTGATCGCTCCTGGGACTTCCATTTAGATGAGGAGTTGATTCAGATTTAATGCCAATTGTAGCAGCTCCTCCTGGTGTTGGCGAGGTACCAACAGTACTGCAGTTCAGCACAAAAAGTGCCTTCTCATAGGAAGCTATAATCTTCTGAACTAAAACTTGTCGAGTTTCATCCGGAAAACAAGCCAGATTCAGATGGCTCTGGAGTTGCTTTGCTAGCTCTCTCCCTTCTGCAAGCTCATTTATCAGATGCTTCTTTTTCTCCCAGTCTCCCATTTTGTTCTTTACGTGTAAGAAAGATATTATAGAAGGTGGTTCATGGGAAATAATTGAAAATCCAGGAAACCAATGTAAAAGGAAAACTGGGTTGGTTTGTTTTTGTGATTGATGATGAGTTTTCTGGGTTGTGGAATGTTTAATGGCTACAATTAGTAGAAGGTTTGGACATATATATATATATATATATATGTATGTATGTATATGTATATGTATATATGTGTATATACATGGGTTTGGTTCTTTTTGAATTGAAAAAACTAGAGAGAGAGAGAGTGGACTGAGAGAGAAGTTTGACCAAAAAATTCTTAGTAAGACTTGTCTTTGGTCATATGAAATGAGATTCAAAGTGAATATATATTGGTAGGTCCAACTGCTGACCAGTTCTCCTTCACTACTTCACTTCTATCCATTGATTATTCATTTTTTAACCCCCAATATTTTTTTTAGTACAAATACAAATAAAATATACGATACACCACCAGATCAAGTCTATGAAAATACAGGTGTCAATAGGCATTACGCATGAGGTACAAATCAAGCCCACGTAAGGGCAGACTATCAAACCCACGCACCTCCTTATAATGAAATTAATGATGATTATCTTTCTTTATTTAGTCGATCCAATGATTAGCCTACACACTCTTTCACTCCCTAAATAATTATGGACATAAATCTAAGTTACTTTTTCTTTTTTTAAAATAATACTTGAAACCCCAATTTTACCTCAAGGTTTCAAATATTTATGACCCCAATTTATCTCATCTTTTTTGTTTCCACCGCAACTAATCCTTTTCCGAGCCTTGGGACGTTCTCAAAAAATAATATTCATGTAAATAAAGTTTTGAATTCTTGACATATTACTCCATGTGTTTATCAATAGCTAACTTGGCACATGATAATTGAGGTTATTTAATTTATGAGCAATGCTACAAACCCCCTCCCTACAATTAATAACCTTTATTTTAACCTCAATTCTAAGTGGCATATGTGATAGTTATTGATTAAAAGTACATATGTAGGGTATAATTAACATTCAATATTCCACGTGAATTGAGGGTAAAATGAGTGTCATAAAATGTGAGATCTCAATCGTTTATCACCAATTGGATGGTAAGTACTAAGTACGATTGTTCACGGTCGATTTCAATCAATTTTTTGATATAAATTTAACCGATCGTTCGGGTCGGTTATTGACGATTTAGTATGTTTTTTTGGCTTTTCGATCGGTCTTTGCTAATAAACATTTGACAATAATCGATCAAACGATCAATTCAGTTTAACACGGCTTTTTTTAAGGAGCCTAATGATAAGAAATGAATGCTCATGCAAGGTATAAAAAGTGAGTCGTGATATATCTGATGAAATATCGGGTGACCTCAATGTGGTGTCGTAGTAGTCGTAGACAACGGAAAGTAGACCTATTTATTCCAGACAAGCGAGATTCATGGGTCATATTAGAAGGTCCAAACTCACATGCTTCTAAATATACTAGAACTAAAAGGGATGGCCCAAGCCCAAACAACTGTTCAACTATCACTACATGTGTTATCACCTAAATGCGACCAATTCAAATTCAATGGTTGGGGGAAAAAGTGCAGTTTGATTTGTGGAAAAGTAGAACGTGAAGGAAGCTGTGTTGTCTCCCAAAAGAGAGAGTGGAATCGAGAGGGTTTACCGAGTCATGGAGAAGAAGTAGCGAAGCCATTTCTGGATGTTGTTGGCATGGTAGGCCCATATCATATTGGTGGAACTGCCGTGTAGAGAACTACGCTACACTAGGCTCTTTGGGACCTACGGCTCGCAAATCTGACTTGACTTTTTTGAATTTTCAACTAATAAATCAAATGGAGTTGGTCAAAAGGACAAATTGGTCATTTACAATTTCTTTCAATTGGACTACTTGAGCCTTGGTGAGGATATGTCCATTGGTGAGAGAATGTGGCTCTGGGTCATCTACTGCAGCGGGGGGACTTCTGGGCTGGTTCTGCCAAGTAGATTTTTTATAATGGGCCTACGTGAGTCAACTTGTTTTCATTCTTAATGGGCTTGCACTGACGAACGAATGTTCATTTGTCCATTCGTAAAACATACGCTTAAAGAGGACTCCTTGTTTCTTCAAACTCCTTTCTTTCTCTTTGATTCAACCAGAGACAAATTGGCGATGGAGACAGTCATTCGTTGTGCGTCAAAGCATCTGACTTTCCTGGATGCAGAGCAAATGTGAGCTTGATCAATCTCGAGTATATTTCCCTCCTGATACTTGGCGAGTACCAACACTTGGAGATAATGCACATGCCCAACTCACTTACAGTTGGAGATGAATAATTCTTGGCTTCTTGTTGACGATCCTTTACTTCGACAGCTTCTAGGATTCGAGTAAATCCTTAACTCTTCCCCCCTTCTTACTAAGACTACAGAATGTTGTTGTGAATTATGCAGTGATTTCAAATCCAAGGATTATATGCCTTTTATTGCCAATCCACTATTTTTTTTTTTTAGTTTTAGTGTAATTTAGAAGTTTTAGTCAATTGAGCTAATTTGTAAGTAACAATATCTAAAAGCACAACAATAAGAAACAGATATGAGACTAACAACAAACCCTTAAAACAGTATTTCTCATAGCTTCATGTATTACAATTCCTACTGACAAATAGAATAAGATCACTTACAAAACAAACATTCTTCTCTTAAGTTGGGAACAAAAAAGATACATGGCCAAGACTGATTCAAGTGTTGAAGGCCAAGAAACATCAATGGAACTCATCAAGAAACATAAACAATGCCACGGCGATACAGAAAAAGCGTTACTGAAGTGAAAACCGCCCAAACAAAGACTATCCACCAAGCCATGAACAAGGCGACTTCCTTGAAATCACACATGAGATGAAAACTTTTGAAAGAGTTGCCATCAATCTGAGATAAGCCAACAAAGAGAAGTACGAGGACTGGAAGTGCAAAAAACTGCAAAGCTACCATACATAAGTAGTGATTATGAAGAAAAACCTTTGCTCTACTGAATTCTAAATCAGGAACCTTGCTCGCATGCAACCGTTGGTACCAAGATAGCAGTGCTTCATTCAAATACATTTGCACATTTGGACGCAATGCCATGATTTGCAGGAAACTGGAAACCAACAAGCAACAGACTCTAAGCTTTGTGAATTCTGACTGCGACCAACCCACATTTCCAACCAACTTTTGAGCATCTACTTCACTACTGATCAAATGCGCTCCTCCAGGATCATTTCTGTCCTTGATAACAAGGATTTTAATGAAAGGATTAATCCAAAGCAATGCAGAAACAACGATCAGCAGATAATTTGTGTATACAATTATTCGACCAAACCATCCACAGGAAATCATCCCCAAATTGGACCTTATCTGATCTGTTCCGAGCCAAAATGCACGTGCACTCTTTGCAGCAGGGATGTACAAAAACCCAGCAATGCAGCCCATTAAAATGGAAACAACAACCCTCACAAACCCATCAATTAAACCAAAATCAAAATCGAAAATTCCAGGAACAATGCCATTCAAAATCAGAACACCAAAGAGAAAACCCAAAACCCCAAAGAGCATACTCAATTGCTTTTCCGATCTCCTTGACGCAGAATTCTCAAATGAAACCCTTGCAAGCGAAATAAACAATTTGCCCAAACCCACAAACCCTAAGATAACAGGAATCAAAGACCCATTTACGAAAACCCCAGAATCTGCACCTACATCTAAGTAGTAATAACACAATTGACAGAATGCAGCCACAATAGAGTAAATAAAGCAGTAGCGATACTGATCGAAATAGAGGCGAGATTCAATATGGGCTTCATCGAGCTTGAGCCTAAAGATCTGGGCATTGTTTTCATCGAATTCAAACTTATCCTTTGTTTTGCTTCTCCGTTTGACCTCAACTTTTGAATTTGAAGTCATATTCTTGTAACCCTCGAGACTAGAGCTTGAATCTGACCCCGAGGGCCTGCGAATGGCGGCTCTGACACCATTGCCACCATCGCGAGCAACGTTATCTGGGTGGATGTAGGTGTGGAGGCCTAGGAGAAAGACAGTGGGGATCTTGAGCAAAGTCAGGAAGACACCGAGTAAGAGAGAGAGTGAAATCTGAAGGAGGAGATGTTTGTAGGCTAGCAAGAATCGAATCATGGCCTCTTTGTGATAGTCGATGGCGATGCAGCCCCAGAGAATTGAAATGTCTTCGACCAGCAGGCAAAGGATTGACTACTATTGAGATAGGTGGTGAGCTGGGCTGGGTTCCTCGGCCCGATAGGCCAGACCGATTGATTGAGATAGGGTAACTTTAGTCACATCCAGATTTTTTTAAAAATCATTTTGTCAATTGATTTTTACAAAAGATGATCCACTTGAATTGAGGTATCTTTAGAAAAATCGGGATGTGACTAAAGCTACATATTGAGATAGGCTGTGAGTGGGCCAAAATTTTACAAGGCAAATTAGAGGGCCTAGCCCAAAGCCACATGAGTCGAGAGTCTATATTTTAGTGGGCCCAACCCAAATATAATATAGCAAAAATGAGCCGCACAAAGTTCGAAGTCTCTCATCGAAACGAGGAAACCAAAGGTACCAAACACCAGGCCCCGCCAACCAAACCCTAACCAACTTTAAGAACAGTCTGCATTACTCTTCTCAAATTTTCCCTCACTTTCCCACATGAAATGGGATATGGAGATCGACGAAATCGAAGCGGTGCTAGAGAAAATTTGGGACATTCACGACAAGCTAAGTGACGCAATTCACTCGACCTCGCGGGCTCACTTTCTCAGCTCCATCAAATCATTGACTAGGAAGTCGGAGAAGAAGCAGAATATGTACGACGACGTTGAGAACAAGAACCGGTCCGGTTTCGTTTACGTCAAGGACTTGCCGGTTGAGGATGCGGAATCTGCGATTCAAGAGGCCAAGAGTCTTAACGCTATACGGACTGCTCTCGAGAACCTCGAGGACCAGCTCGAGTTTTTCCATGTGAGTTAGTTTATTCTAGGTTTTGGTTTTGGTTAGGTTATCTTTGGTTGATAAGTAATTATCGTCGCTGAAGGATATGAAAAGGAAGAGAATTTGGAATTTAATGGCTCTTGATGATCTGATTGCAGAAAAGCTTGTTTTGAACTTAAGCCTAGGAAATTGGTTCGCACTACTTTTTTAACATATTGGTTGCATACTTGCATAACAGTTTGGCTGCTGAGAATGCTAAGGAAAGTGAAAGAATGAAATGGAACTGAATTGTACGTGTACGAAAATATGCTAATTAAGTTGAATTATGCGCCTGGACCAAAGGAATTCGTCCTTGAAATGACATAACAAAAGAATAAGTTGAGAACAACTTGTGTTTATATTTTTTTTTTCGGAGCTTTTTTTGTAATGATCCGTGTTGGTGGAATCTATTATCTTTTCGTTTACAATTAACTGATTGAACCATTGTAATCTTGTCGGATTGCTTGAATGTGGCGCTCTGCCTTTCTGTTACCATCTAGTTAGTTTGACCTGTTTTAGAAATTTATAAGTATTATTAGAAGCTCTAGAGGAAAGACCAGTTAACTTTCCAGCACTAGAGTGCTATCTTCATACATGTTCACGTAGGTTAGTGAACAATATCAAGGAAGACCTATTTTGAAACTTCCTTTGCTTATGTTGGTTATGATTGAACTTAGATGATGGTGGGTGCTATGCTAGTTACTTTGATTTATGTCGAAGACTGGGAAGGTGTATGCCTTGGGCATCATCCTCTGAGCCTTGTCCCAATCTGTTTGGAGTTGGCTACATGAATCCATAGGTAGAGTTTTTTAATTGAAAAAAAGATTAATTGATGAGACAACTAGGGTGTACAACCTAAAAACAAATGACATGAGATAGGCGTTGCTTTCATCATCACCAATTCACCATAGCCTTTGTCTCAAACAATTTGGGGTCGACTGCTTGAATCCATAGCATTAATTCTCTTTCACCAGTCATTTCTTTGTAGACCACTCTTTGTTAATCCTACTATAGATCTCATATCCTGTTTACTTCATATATGTTTTTGGTCTTCCTCATCTTCTGATAGGTTTCTGAATCATCGGGCCTTATGAGTTATAATTCTTATTGTGGTGTCTAGATTCTGATGGTGGATGTGCGTTTCCTATTGTATATCTCTCTGTTCCTTTGGTAATGTCACTTTGAAGAAAACTTTTTCCCTGTTGCAGCAGCATTTTGTTTTCTTGTTGATGCAACCTTTTGGTTTTGACTTTCATTTCATTTTATGACATATCAGACTGGGACATTTATTTTAATTTCTCCTATGCTACAGACTGTACAAATGCAGCAGCGTGCTGAGAGAGACGCTGCAATTGCACGCTTGGAACAGAGTAGAATAATCCTTGCATTGAGATTGGCTGAACACCATGGTAAGAAATACAAAGTAATTGAAGAAGCCATAGCATTTGTGGGCAGTGTACGCGATACAGGTTGCTTTGCCACGCCTGAAAACCTGTATGGTGGATCTGTAAGTCCTGATGATAATCTTCCAGTGAAGGGAGGGAAGAATTCTAATATAGTGATGAAAGTTCTCATATCAAGTCTCAGTTTTATAAGAAAATCCCTTAACTTGGATAGCATGGGTGGTATAGTGGGGAATGCTGCCTTGCTTGCAGTTAGCATGGTTGCAGTTCTGAACCTGAATCAGGCAACCTATAGAAACAGAAATCTAAGTAAAACCTCTCAGCACGAAGGGTCTTCATCTAGTGGCACTTTGGGTCACTTAGATGTGATGATGGCTAGGGGTTGATGTGATAGCGTGAATTTTTTTGGCAGTTACAACAATTTACAGAGGTTATGTTGTTGTCTTCATACCAGAAAAAGAAAATTCCTTAGTGTGTCATTGTTTCTACAAAAATTTGGAGATTTCGGTGAGTGTCAGGTTGCAAACTTCAATCCTCCTTGTTGTAGAAAGGCTTGGATTCTTGTGGTTGTAAATGTGTTTGGTCGACTTCTCTGGTTGTATTCAAATTGTTGGTTCATCCCCTTTTGCATTTTCAAATTGTGTATATCCCACTACGTTTTGTGTATGTTGATGCGCTACTTTTATCACTTGTCAAGACTAGTTGAATAGCGATGTTCTTACGCTGTTACATTGTTTGTAGCATTGTTCTAGTGTTTTGTCTTTCAAGGATTGCTTTTGCATCACAATGAATGGAGCTAAATGATTGACAACGAATTGTGTATGGAATGCTTATTGGAACTAGGTGGTCAGTTTCATGTATTCTACTGCTAAAGCTTATTGGATTCTCAATTTATTGGCAAAAATCTAAACATTCTTCTGGTGTATACTGGCTATTGCCTCTGAAGGCACCATAACTTAAAACAGAGAAACAAGAGGAAATTTGATGGCCGCTATGTTTATGATACGAGCAAACGCCAGAACCCCATCCTGATTCCTGCAAGTGCCAGAGCAAGCATTATCAGGCGAAGCTGAAAATTTTGAAATATAGAAAAACAGTGGGATGCCCATTACTCCTCTCATGGGCCACAGACCCACTATGACTGGCTTCAATGTTCTGACTCAAATTCAGGGCTGGAGCTGGACAACAACATTGTTGTTGGGGTCAGACAATTATAACATGGTATGGATCGTATGTTTTGTATGCCTTCAATGTTTCTGAGTTACTGATGCTATGACCCCTTGATCTGGTGGCAATGTCAATGGACTCTAGATCAATAATTATGTTCCACTGCTTCACATTGCTTTCTACATTCACATCAACTGTGAACTTGTTTCTTTTGACTTTGTGAGCCACAAGTCCTTCCCTCAATTGGACTTGGTCAAGCCGACGTAAAGCCTGATTGAACATTTCACAAGTGGGCTTCCCTTCGAAATGTTATAATTTGAAGAATTTGAAAGGTATGGGATCCACTTTATATGTCCACTTTCCGCCTCAAGGTCCGAATAGTTTTATTCTTAAAGAGAGTTGTCTATGATTGAAAATAACTTACAAACCTTATGATTGTTTCTCACCTAATCGATGTGTTGTATTTCTAACACGAGCACGAATAACTTATAATATGTTGAGATGCTCTAAAACCCCTAAAGGGTCAACCTAATTTGAACTCTTCATCCTCAGTAGATAGATTCCTATTTTCCTTAATTTCCAACTTTCACATCGCACCTAAAAGAGGGTCAAAACACGTAATTAAGAAGATCTAGAAGATGCCAAATTACAAAGCCATTGTGGTTATGGGAATGTCGTAAAAGCTTTTGTTTTTTAATTTAAACTTTAAAGGCCCTTTTTGTAACCTAAAAAAGGGAAAGAAAGCTCAAATTGGTGTAAACATGATCAGGCCTACAATGTGAGGTGTGTGCATATAAAACTACTAAACCCACTTCCTTGACTTGCAATTGGCAAAAAAAAAAAAAAAAAACCCTTCAAAATATGGAATTATGGGAATCCCTTTACGGGATATTTAAAAGACAAGAAGAGAACAAGCTCCTCCTCTTTCTTTTCTTTGTTTTCCCAACCTGTCTTCCTCTTTATAATCTTTGTGAAATCTTAAGTGGGACATATATATCTATATATAGTCATATAGATAGCCACACATATTGCCATGATCCATGCCAGACAATAAATTTGAGAATAAAGGTTTGGCAACAACAAACAATTAAAGTCAACCATAATTTCTTCTCTTGTAGGAGATTGGAAACTTGTTGTGTAAAGTCAATAATAAACATGGAAGAAAAAATATTGTTTGGGATCCTTTTTCATGTAGATTTTTCTAAATTAAAATAATTTTGGGTAATATATATGTAGAAAAAAAAAAGAGAAATACAGAAATACTAACTTAATACACATCAATAAACCTGAATAGAAATATAAAAACAAAAAAAATAATCGATAATTCTAAAGGACTCGCTTGATGGGCACATGGTATTGAATCTTAATTTTTTGGCCCGGAAAAAAATCAGAAAAAAATTTAACCTCGTGTTGAAATTCTTAAACTAAATAATTGAAAGATATTATTTGTTTTGAATCATAAGCTCGAATGGATTCGTTCTTCGTGGGTTGTTTTTTATTGATACGAAGTTTTAGAAAATATGTATCCAATGTAAAAGGAATTGAGTTTTATTTATAAAACACTCTCGATTGAATTAGATCAAATCGATGTGATATTTTTAGTGCTAAAGCATCTTAGGGTTTGACTGTCATTTTTATTGCGGTACATTTTTATAGCTCCTCCTAGTAGCTTTTTATTTTCTCGTGTTTGGGACCTTTGGGTCAAACAAGTTACATGCCACTGTAGAGAAAGAGAATTCCATCATAAAAAGGTTTCCAGTCTCCACATCTCTCCCTCAGTGAGGTCCATCACCCAGTTGTCGGCAGCTGAAAGAAAAAGTATTTTGTGGGGCCACATACACACACTCGGCCAATTCCACGGTCGAATTGATTTGATTAATTATTCAGCTCCACGTGTCCCAATACTAGACGAAAATAACACTGATCATCATACTGATGACCACACTTGGCAAAGCAAGATTTGACCTTTAAACAACTTGTATAATATAATTATCAATTACGAAAAAAAATAGTTTTTTTCCCTCCATAGAATATGAAAAAGGAAAACATAAAATATGATGTTGGGTTTGGGTATGGGTATGGGTATGGGTATGGGTATTTACTCTCTCTCAGGCGGGCCATCTGAATATTCAGAAAGTCAGGATTCACATGTGCGTGGGTGCAGGATGGTAAACAAAGATTTGATTTGGTGGGTCCTACGAAAATAGTTTGTTGTCTGCCGGCTTCCGTACGCTGAAGTTTGAACACGTGGTTGATGAATGCTCCAGTCCACCGTAGATTAGTCAACATTGATTAGAAGTTTACACTAAAAAGGTCATGATTAGGAACAGCAAACCATAATTTGTGGAGACGGACTTCCATCATTTTCAAACCGTCGTTTCTTTGTAATAGCTACATGCAAAAACACAAATTCTGTCTAACCATTTTAGTCAACTATTGATTAATGATCCTCGTAGATTGAGGGAGAATTCGGTATTTAATGTATAAGCACTTCTACCATATTTGTTGGGCCCAATTTTTCCCCTCCACTATAAAAAAAAAAAAAAAAACTCCAATGACTGGCGCTGAGTGGTTCTTGGTGTTCATATGTATGGCTATAATGATATCGTAGAAAGACGTTTAATTGTGGAGTTATTATAAGATGTGGTTCATCTCTTTCAAGAAAACACTATCTATATATATATTAACATAAAATAGTTGAAAACACAAGACATACGTAATAGCTATGAATGTTACTTGAAATTGGGAACCCTGATAAGCACAGAAGACACACATCTGCTTTAAATTGAATGCCAATAAGAGACTGATTGGGAAATATGAATGCATGTATATATAAGCAAGATCTGAAGCCTACATTTGTAATGTCTGTGTGTGGGGGGACCAAAAGCTTATCGGGGGTGTATATGACTGTAGTCTGTATGCATGCATACATAGGCTTTGGCCTTTTGGGAAGTATCCAAGTTAATTAACGATGAAAAACACACAAGTGTTGTCGCTGTTTTAGGCAAGTTGGCTCTATGATATGTGTGTACGTGTGTGAGCTCATGCAATTGCTGTTGCTCTGCAGGAGCCGTTTTTTCTTACTTATAACAACAAAGGCTGCGAAAAACTACGCTCTATTGCCATTTGTTTGCTAGCCTCAGCTTCTGCCGAAAGTGGCCGTTCTCTTTGGCTCCGTTACAGTACTGTTTCTGCGTGTAACCGTGTGTGCTTGCTATTAATCCAAACTCCAATAATTCATATGAGGAGGTTAGTGAGTGTGTGTATATATATATAAACTAATTAAAGGGAGTTACGTAGGAAATAAAATAAATGCCAAATTTGCAAACACAAATGACAAACAGTGATATGGGATCACAGCCACTGATGTCCCAATTACTAAGTTGTACGCATAAAAAATTCATGTGTGGGACATGTGGAGCCCACAAATTCACTTGAATCATATATGTGCGTCCAACTCAACAACTTGAATGAGAATGAGAGATAGCCTGGTTATCTGCCCAGGACCTTGAGGTCCAAGGTTCTATTCTCACCAGGGGGTTTGAGATTTGTGTAATTTTTCATCCGCTGTGGTAGCCTTCATACCCCTCGAGCATGGCTTAACTTGTGTGTGACCTGTGGGCTTTCAAAAAAAAAAAAAAAAAAAACTCAACAACTTGAATAACTAGAATATCAATTGCTGAACTAGTCAACATGACAACATTGATAAGAAGTTTGAAGTAAAAATTAAGGTCATGATTAGGAACATGGAAAAAAACACAAATTCTATTGAACCATTTTAGTCAACTATTGATTAATGATCCTCGTAGATTGAGGGAGAATTCGGTATTAAATGGGTGCATTGAATACTAATCAAACAAATTAAATAGCTGGACTGCTCTTTACAGTATTGGCTTGGTAGCACATCGTTGTTGAATAAATGTTTTAGGTAAATTTGGTGAAATTCGAAAACGATATAAATTTAATTAAAATTGTGAGAAATCATGAAAAGCAATGGTTAATTTGGGAACAAATTCACCTGCTTAGGCAGAGTTAGTCCATGTGACATTTCAACATAAGTCAGTAATATATAGAGCGCATGTCTGTTTGATTATTTCATCTTTTATTTTGGTCTTAAAGTAGTTGTCAGTTAAACATTATTATGACATGCACCAACTTGCACAAATATTTTTGATTTATTTTTTATGATAATCTAAAATGCACAAAAGCAATGAATCAAGAGGCTACAATATATATATATATATTATGTAAAATAATAAATAATAAATTTATACAACAGTCTTTGCAATCATAGTGTGATGATTTGGGGCATTGCCAGATCGGGGTATAGCTCTTACTTTCCTGTCACAATATGACTTCGCTTTGTTGAACAGGATTACAGGAGGAGTTTACTGCTTATTAGTACTTCTTTTAGTTTTAATTATATATGTGGCTCTCTCTCTCTCTCTCTCTCTGTGCACTGCAAAGAAATTAATGATAACAACCCCCCTTGTGTACTCTCTGTAATTTTATTTTATTTTTCTGGGCACTTTAGCAGTCACACCAACATAAATAATTTCCAAGAATTGGATGGAACTGACCAAACAATGAATGCCATTTTTAAGTTTGTACTTTTTAAATAGCCTTCTTAAGTTTTTTTACAGAAAGAAAAAGTACTGTCATTTATCACTATTCCAACTAGTTTGTTAATGCTGCAAAATTAATTCCCGCGCGGAATTTATAGCATTAATGACAATAATTTAATTTGGCTAGATCTGAAAAACATGAAACACCCTTGTGGTTTTAGGGAAATTTCTAGATGCACTACCTATAGTTCACATTTTTTGATAGAAACCCTTTTACTTTTATTTAGATTTATCTCTTGTGACTTGTGAGGTCATTTCCTCCATTTTTTTGGTTAGACTAATTAATGAAATGTTTGATAATATTATTGTTTTGGCATTGTCCGAAGAAGGTGATTGGAGAGGAAGATATTATTAGAAGTGAAAATTCAGTTTCTTACAACAAATATATAATTGTTTAGGTGTATCGATTTTTCGATGGAAAAATCACATTAACTATGAAAGAGAATGAATAAGGGACCTCATAAGAGATAAAACAAAATATAAGGGGTGTTTCTCAAACTCCTATAACTATATGGGATGTACCTAGAAACGATGCAAACCACATGAGTTATCGGTGACATTTAGTCTATTTTTTTTCAATATATCAGAATTATTTTTTGAAAATTTTGAGTTTAGTTTATGATTGTAATAATAAAAACCCTGAAGGGGCCTACCAATATTATGTTTACATGTTTTTCTATGTGTGTCTTTGCTTGTGTAGTAATTAATTAAAGTGAGGATTAATACTTAATAATACTTTTAGACGGCGTGCTAAAAATGATTCTTAATTAGGCCCTAATTTAATTTATGTCATAAAAAAAAGAGGGAAAAAAGTGTTACATATTTTCCACAAAGAGAAATATGATATATAAATAATTAAATATATGGTATAAAACTAATTAAAGGAAAGGAAAGAAAAGAGAGTGGAAGAAGAAGACCCCATATAGTGTACAAATTCACATTATCTTTTTCACTACCAACCGGCAGCCATTACCAACTCGAGGACCCTTCCCATGCATCAACCATACCTTAGGAAATTTAAAATAAAAAAGGACTAACCCAGCCTTGATGACTGGCAAGTACAGAGTGTGTAGACTAAATCAATCCATCTTTATATGATTTTGTCTATTCAATTTATAGTGGCAAACTGGCAATAATAGTGGGTTTTCACATTTTCATCTGACTTGGTAAGACAGGAGCCCACCATAACTACAAATTGGTACCGAGTGGATCCAAACTTTGTTTCCATTTCTCTCTAAAAACTTCAATTTTCCCATCACCATATGATTTATTAGAGTACAAGTATGAAGTGTGGATATTCCACAAAACTAACTGGGTGATAATCTAGTAATGAATTTCTCTAGGGGTCAAATTGTATGGACACGGAAGGTCCTAAATTTGATTCTCACTCGAAGCAATACTTTTTATGACCACACGTTGGACTTTGACACAACTTATTCCGTGAAAAATTTATGTGCACGCGAGCCTAATGATCTGAATTTAGACCTGAATCAGATATCAAAATGAAAAACTTACATAGCGTCGTTAGCGTTAAAAAAGGTAAAAATTACACAAATGCATTATATTGAATAAATTGACTGCCTATATCACGTGACTATTCAATATTGACAAGGATCTGGTCAAATATCCGAATGCACCTTTTGTTTTTCGTAAGGTATAAGATTGTAGCCCTTATTAATGTAATTCCATGATCTTACTGTCAACTCATCGTCCCCATGAAAGGCCTTTTGATCTTAATTCATGCATGCACTATTTGCATTGTTAAAGGTATAATATATATATATATATATACACACACCGTCAATATAATTATTGTTCAATATTTCTAGTCAAAATGTGACCCGTTAAATTTATGATATGATGTCTCAATCCATTTTTCTCAACCGAAAAAGATATAGCTTTGGAAGATTTCAGACATAATTATGTCCACAACTCTTTCAATTAACACAATATAATATATATGTTATCTTTGATTGGTATTGAAGCAAGTTTCAACGAATATATGTTGGTCACTCATGCCCATATATAAATCAACTTAGTTGTGAGTTGTCCACCACCTAACGATACCATGTGAGAATCCGAATGCATATAAATTTCTCACCTCACAATATGATAAGTTAGGAAAAAATTTAGCGTTTGACCACAATTATATTACTCTCAATGAGAATTAAACTCAAGGCATTCCAGACATCCGAGCACATACAGTTTGATCCCAGAGAGATTCAGACTATCACCCAATAGGATAAGTGTTTTTTTTTAATGTGAAGACATCATTTTAGTGTCAAACGAACACTCACTTTTTATCTTTAACTTATATGCTTATCATGGTGTTTTAATTTTGATATTTGCTATTAAGATAAGAAAGAAATGCTTACAATATTTTAAATATTTCGAAAATAAAAATGAAAAAAATAAAGTTTAAATGTGTGTGGAGATAAGTTAGTAGAAAGTAATAAAATTCTCAGGTGATAATAATATTTTTTGAATATAGGAGAAGGGGATGGGGAGGCTCGAACTCAATATCTCTATAAGATATCACACACATGAGTGTCATCTAATATACTCGTGGTTCTCCATGACGATAATAGTTTATAGAGGATATAGAAGCTTTTTGAATTTTTAAATATTATTGTAGATAAATATGCCATTAGGAATATTTATTCTTTCAAGTGCATATAAATAAATTTCAAGGAAAAAAAATATAAAAAATTTGAAATTTGATATTTTTGTTCCTAAAAAGTTTGACACTTTTTTTAAAATTGGAATTGTATATTTTGTTCCGTTTGATTCCGTACCCGTCTCTAACAGAAAATGAAAATAATATATCTCCAGATAAGATTCCATATTGTTTCGTAAATCAGTATCCATGTTAATTTTTCGTATTTTTTGATAATTATTTTTAAAATTTTGAAGTTATACATTCGTGGAATATTTTTAAATTCCGAGTTGAATAAAATGTTTCTACACTATTTTTGTCATTCGAAATTCGTTTTCTAAATTGGTATCAAGGATGTATAGTAATTAGTAAAATTTAGATGCATTGGATTTTTATCAAACTTACTCCGTCGATAGGGGAAAAACTACTTTGCGCGTGAACCTAACGACCCGAGTTTAGATTCTTAATCAATGTCCAAAAACAAATTTATATGGCATCATTTACCAAAAAAATAAAATATAATATAATCTACTCAAAAAGACCAACTCAATAAATATTTTCCGTTAAAATCTTCCAAAAGAAATGTGATTTATAAACCTTTTTGATACAATATTTCCATTTTTCGACGAAATGATAGTATTCTCAATTCTCAAACCAATCTTAGTAATCTGCTAACGTGGCGGTCACCTAATAAAGGCATTAAGCTAATAATAGCAATAATATTAACTTACTTGGAATATATAAATTAATAAAACTCTTTCTTTTTCAGCGTGCGTGCGTGACATTTTAAAAAAAAAAATAAATTAGAAAAAAAAAACCCACAAATCATAAACAAAAGCCGAGTCTCGATTTCACACACGGGTGGCACCGACTCGGCGACTCCTACTCGTTTAGACCGGCCATAACCGCAAATCTCGCCAACTCGTGTGCGGCAAAAGGAATGCCAACATGGCTATATAGACTGTGACACATGTATAATCTAAATTTGTGCATTACTTGAATAAAAGAAAGGGAAAAATATTCAATGGTCATGGAATGCCAAATCATATGCTGACGTGGTGTATCCAAATCAATACGATCACGGCATTTTATGTATTGTCGCCGGATCACAGGTAGCTAGGAATGAAAATAATTAATTTATAATTCAAATTTCAAATAATTAACAGCCACCCATGAATTGGCACTAACTACCTATGAAATGTCACAATACTAATTATACTATTGGTCCTTATACACGAGTCATTGTATGAGAGTTGTCCCAACTATTGAATTGTACACATCTGATTTCATATGCATCATGTATAGTGTATGGATTCACTTGGATCTCCATATGATTCATTTGGATCTTTTGAGTCTTAACTTAGGAGCTTAAATAAATGGGATATCAATTGCTGAGTTCTGTTATCATTCTCCCTAAACATTTTCTCAAAAGAAATTATGTGGACCTATACTTGGGCACAGGACCTTTGAAAAAATTGCATTTTGAGTCATCAAAATTGACTCAAAATTGGAAAAAGTGGTTGCCATATGAGAAAGCACGTATCTCTTTGAGCCTGAAATGAAACTAAACACCAAAAATAAGGAAATGGATTATAGGATTCATTGCCTTCTCAAACTCATACACCCTTAAGAAGTCTTCTAATTATTGAAAATAAGGCACATGCTCTTCTACCAAAACTTCACTCATTATTCCGTTAAATTCTAACGGAGATAATTAACTACATAAATAATATTAATATTAATGATGCAAAAAAAAAAACACTTAATAATAAAAACAAAACTAGCCGAAACTTAAAGTCACCGCCGTTACAAAATCCGCCAATCTTCCGGCAAGCCAGAAGCGGTGACCATCACTACCACCATGAACACAGTACTATCTCACTCTCACATTCAAAGAGCCACAAGCGGTTCTGAGAAGAATAAATCCCCAATGTCTTGGAAACAGTCGTCTTGGTACAACGACAATGAGGACGATAACCCAAAATCAATGGGCGTGTCAAGGAAAATATCACCCGAATCTTCATCGGATATGCTTTCTTGAAGCATCGGTGCCGGAGATGGGTCGTCGAAGAACAACGGTTCCGAAGTCGGAAAGTTGAAGAAGTCGTCAAGGAATGGTAACTCCTCACCAATCGGAAAGTAGTTTCCGATTTCATCGGAAATACTGCTCTCCCCTTGATACTCCATAGGCTCTTCCTTTACCGGTTTGAGGTCCTCCACCGGTTTAGTCTGAACCGATAGTTCTACTGACTTTTGGGGCTTTTGTGGTTCTTCCTCTTCAGTAGTCTGAGAACTCCTAAAGTTAAGAACAGAAGTTGGGGAACAGAGATTGTGAGATTGGGACTCATCGCCTGATTCGTAACCGGAATCAACTGAACTCGGCTTCTCTTCGTCTCTTGCCGGAGGTGTCACGAAGTTTGTCAGAGCGTCTGGTCCTCGCAGTTTAATCGCGGCATTATCATACACCATGGCCGCCTCCTCCGCCGTGTCGTAAGTCCCTAACCACAGCCGTACACGTCTCGCCGGATCGCGAATCTCAGCCGCCCATTTACCCCAAGGCCGTTGTCGTACTCCTCTGAACTTCCTGCCATTTGTTGTCTCTGTCGTCTGAACTTTGACTAGTTGACGAGACGGTGTCTCGGTAGCAGTTCTCTTCCTTCCATTGGCGACCACTGTACTACTTGCTTTACAGCTGGCTTCGATGTTAATCTGGTTCACATATCGCTTCACTCGCTGACGACCAAAGAAATTTTCTTCTTCATCGCTGGATGAGTCCGTCGCATCTGGGTCGGTTACCGATATCCGCAGGACTCTGGGTATTTGGTCCCCTGGGTTCCGGTCATCGGAAAACTTTCTGGGTTTCAAAGAGGGCTTTCTGAACTTTTTGGTAACATGTCGATGTTCTGTGTACTTGATTGGGCACAGAATGTTTTGGTCCATTTTTCAATCTGGAATACTGATTTTCTTTCTCAAAAAATCGCTATCAGCATCGCAGATGAAGATCTTGAAAATCAGGGAATAATAAGGCCACAGTAAAAGGTAAAGAAACTCTCACAGACAAAAGCGGAGAGAAAAAGGAGAAAAACCAAACAGACATAAACCTTGCAAAACCCCCAAAAAGATTTTAACGATTTGGGTTGGGAATAAGATAAGAGACTCACAAAGGCTACGTACACAAGCCTTACGGTCGACCAACAATGGAAGATCCAGTAGAAAAGACCGAAAAACAGAGTAACAATGGAGTGTGAATGGAAACAAGATGGAGGAGGAATGGCGAATGTGGAGGAAGAAAAATGAGAGAGAGAATAAAGATGGGAGAGAAGTACCAGAGTTGTTTTCGTGAAGACCAAAAGAACACTGAAATCGCTGTTTTATAGGATCCCAACAGCCGAAATTGGAAAAGCCATAAATCAAATAAAATATTATTATAATTATCTTTTTTTTTTCAAAAACAATTAAAAAAATTGGGAAAGCAATATCTGGGTTAGTATTTAGGGGTGGCCCACTCTAGGCCCTTTTTGGGAAATAATTTTTTCTAAAAAAAAATTTCCAAATCTATTGGATTTAAAATACGTTTTAGGCAATAATTTTTTAAAAAAGTACCAAATGTATTGGATTTTTTTAAAAAATTCCATGTATTCTTAAATTAGTTGGCCAAATTCATGGATTAACAGTGTTGACTCTTAAAAGTTAAAAGCTTTTATCGGTTAATTAAGATATTGATCACTTAAAGAGACCAATAATTAGAGGGTTACTCGCTGGGAAAAAAACAATAAAACTGTGGGGATATTTTGGAACTTAGCAAAGTGTGAGACAATTGGGATTGTGCTGTCAACTATTACAGCGTTTGGTGAATCATTTTCTACTGTTTTAGAAAGAAAAAAAGGTCCAGCAAAGAAAATTAAAATTACTTTAGAGGGAGGGGTCTTTTTGGTAATTTCGCTCGTTCACAACTAGTAGTAACGTGGTGGTGAATAATTTTGTACTGTGTTGCAAAAGGCTCCAGCAAAGAGAAAGGTGGGGTCTTTTTGGTAATTTCAGTATTTCACAACTAGAAGTAACGTGGCAGGCAACCTTGAAATTGCCGCCAATTTACAATTCGGCATTGTACCTTCTCTGGGTTTATTTTCCTCATCTATTTTGTTTTCCATTTTCGAGATTTATCTTTTCTCAAAAAAAGCTGTTAAGGAGCGTATCATCCACGCACTATAAATTAACATTTATGAGTTACAAATAGGTTTTTTTGCTTCAATTTTTTTAAAATCGATAACGATATCGTGTAAGTTTATTTTTAGATATTCGATATAAATTCAAATTTGGATCGTCAGACGTATGTAAAATTCATCCAACAAGGTTGTCTCTAATATGACTTAATAGTGGAGAGGTTCTATGTTTTTCAAGCACAAAAAGTAAAATGTCAACTAGGTGATTATGATAAAATGTATATTAACTACCAAAGTTCATCATCCCATATTTGCAGGGCATGTTCATATTCAAATATTGATATCTAAATAATGAACCTTTTATAGAATATGTATATAAAAGGCTATTATCAATTTATATTGTTACTAAATATAATCGACTTATATGTAATTTTTAATGGAGAATTATAGAATGAATTCTACAAGGAAAATTCACTAAATTTAGATAAGGGAGAAAACTTCCCCAATAATCAAATTGAAATATCATTCCCTTTTCTTTTCTTTCTCTTGCTCCAATTCCTTTATTTTGCTATCCTTTCCCTCTATTTGATTTTCTTTCATTTGTTCCTTATTTGCTTGGTAGCTTTGACAAATAAAGGGAAAAACTAATTATAATATTTATTTTCAATTAATTATTTTTAATGAGAAAGAAAAAAAGTAGTGCAATAGTCACAAATTAAAGTCAATGCCTAGTGTAGAAGTTGATGTTAGAAAATTCAATTCAAACACTACAAACTAATATTATTCAATTTGAGATAAAAGCCCGTACGACTTCGTCCTTCTTGAATTGTAGTCATCATTGGTCTTTAGACCCATAAAACACAATAGTTTTAAATTTTATTTATATGTCACTTGATTAGGTTGTGTCTATTCAACGTGAGATAAAGTCATAATTGTTATGCAGGCAAGCAAATGTATTAACAATCTTGTGTTGCCCCATAATAGCGGAACAACACACTAACATTAACACACAAAAAAACAAAACATATAGTTGTTTAAGATGGATTTAGGGCCTCCGCAATTTCATAAAATTTATAATTCACATCTAATGGTTGTAGATTGAAAGTCAGATAAGTTTTAAAAATAGAAAAACAAAAATTTATTGTGATGTGGCACACCTCGCAAATTGTTAGTTTCAAATTATAGACTCTACAATTTTAAATGAATTGTAGAGCCCTCAGATCCGTTTAATAAACTCTCTATTAATATTGCAAAAATAGAAGGAAAAGAAGCAGCAATTAAAATAAATATTGTACAAATATAGGAAAATATTTATTTGTACAATAAATAAAATAAATAGTAATAAAAAAACATTCAGCAGAATCTTCGTTTTCGCGTACACACTTTACCCAAAATGGCCTTCTTCATAACCTCCTCCGGTGGTATTAAGTGGGCCCATTAAATTCCAATCAATGACGCTCGTCACAATAGAGATGTTCCTGACCGTTCGATTAGATTACCGCAAGATTTAATTTAATTTTACGTTTTACTCAATTAAATAGCCGTTACTAATTTTGTTATGTAAAGTTGTAAGCGTGGACAATGGATTTAATTGTTTCAATTATTGACTTCCTTTATGCACTAAAAAATATATATATATAATTTGTTTAAAAAAATTAGAAATATAATTAAGTTAATGTTTTTTCCTATCCAATTTAATAGAGTAGGAATGGGATAAATTCCCACACTGTCGCTGCTTTTACTAATATTAATGTATCATTAAATTTTGCAATAATTATGAAATTAAAGGTATACGCGGTGAATGTACCTCAAACACCAAAGAATGGTGTACATTTATTCATTTTTATATTCTCAATCTTGTTGTAAGAAGCATTGATCTAGAGAAGAAAAGGGAATATAATTTAGAAGTTAATTAATTTTATAAAAGTTTTTGTTACAAATGGTGTGTTCTTTTGTCCAATTAACCATTAACATATGTATGCATCTATATGTGTGTGTATGTCTATGTATATATATTACGTGGAAATTAAGAAAATCAATTTTAGGAATCCGAGGGCTCCGCAATTCGTTTAAAATTGTAGAGTGTATAATTTGAATCTATTGATTTAGGAGGTTTGTCACATCATATAACATTTTTATTGTTATATTTTTACAATTTGTCGACTTTTTCTTCACCATTATATGTAAATTGTAAATTATAAGAAATTACGGAGTCCCCAAATCTCAATTTTAGCAAGTAGATAAATATTGAGTGTGATATATTAAAGATTCATAACTCTTAAAATTTGCCTTAATTATTGTCAATATTTGTAATCTCATGTCGAGTTGATATAACCCAACCGAGTGACATATAATCAAAGTTCAAGCACCTCTCACATAACAAACGCGTTTTGTGAACCTTAATACTTCGGAGACGTCCTAGGAGAACAAATTCGTATTGTTTTGTCCATATTGACTTGCATTCCACACAACATTCTCCATTGACCGAGGAAGTAACAACGTAAATTGAAACAAAAAACCCAACCATTGTCGATATTTTCTTTGTTGCTATAATGGAGACATGCATGGAAGCTAAAAATATTGGTGAACCAAAAAAAAGAAGAAGAAGAAATTAAATGAATGATTGAAACCTTACTCAAACGATATAACAAACAAAGAAGCCGACTTGACTTGTTTCTTTCTAAAATCAAAACTCTTAAACACCACAACCTTCCAATAATTAATTCAAAATCAGAAAACACGCGTCTATAGAATTCAAGGAGAGAAAAATTCTTGCGTGTCATTCAATGATTGGTGGTTAGGCGCTCAGTGTCATTTGTTAGGTGATGATATATAGTTCAAACTTTTTGTTTCTACTTCCTTCAAATGCAGACCCAGCCGTTTTGGATTTCGGTTTATTTGGTTTATATGTCAACAGTTTGTGATTCAGATAGATAGACCTTGTAACTTGCAAGTCTTCACATGTGTGTCACGTGATGATGATGTGGTTCTCGTACTACTATTGCAGTATTGCCCCATTTTATCACACGAGATGTATGATTATGATCACCATAACTAATAGTTATAAATCCGATACTCATAAATTCAACCCAAACAACTCAAAGATGTATTGTCCGCTTTGAACCTAAGGGCTGCACAGTTTTATTGTTAAAAGAGCTCTCTTAATTAGTTGAGAGCGATTAGACTTTTACTTATAAACAATATTGGTGACTTACACCTAACCGATATGAGATATAAATGTTAATAGTAATCATTTTTAATGATAACCCACGTCTTTTTATTTCGATTGATTATTGGAGACCTCTTAATGTTTTCCTTTTTAACAGATATATAGGTTGGACTATGTGATATTTCAAATGTGAACGACATTGCCGGCCACCCTGCCCTTCCACAACGGTGTTGTAGGGTTAATTTTTTTTTTTGGTTAAATATAAGCCACTTGCGTCTACCAATTAACCGAAATCTAATGCGACTGGTTTTTTCTACTTAGGGAAAATAACATATCAAATGACAAAGTTGTCAATTTAGAATTAGTACCGATAAGTTCAATTGAACGAAATGTTGGTCGTCTGGGAAGCTTGAAAGCAACAATTTTGGGCACAACTTGTGTGTCTTGCTATGGAGTTAATGTGAAACAGCATATGTCAAGACTTGTAATTTCATAGCGGATTGACATAATCCAATTGAGTCATATATAAGAAAAAAAAACCAAATTTTTCTCATACAAGTGATGCATTTTATGGGTCTAAATACTTTGGAGACGACCCAAACTAATAAATTCGTGCAGACGTTTAACCCATAGTTGATAATATCATTTCGATGTGTTTGGTTTGTCTTGTATGCATTTTATGAGTCTATATACTTTGGAGACGACCCAAACTAATAAATCCGTGCGGACCTTTAACTCATAGTTGATAATATCATTTCGATGTATATGGTTTGTATTTTCTAACATGAAAGATGAAGGTAATTAGAAAGCAAAATAAATGCAAAAATGTGGATATACATAGAGTATATTTTAAGTGTTGATGTATAAGTTGACTAAGAATTCGCGTACTTGCATGCCGCCCTTACGCGCTTTTCTTCTCCCTCTTTTGTAGACGTGATTTGTTTGGTTTGGGGCCTTTGGACCATTTGATCATTGTGTGTGCCAGTTTTTTTTTTTAAAGGCGGAGGAATCAGTAATGATAAGGATCTTAGTAATTGATATTCCAATCATTTCTAGCTATTGAGTTGTACGCAAATGATTTAACTGTGCATCATGTTGAGCCCAAGAATTCACTTAGATTTCGTGCGTTCAACTCAACAGTTGAGATAACTGGGATACTAATTGTTGAGATTTTATCACTTTCGTAGAAAAATAGTGGAGGGAGAGAGATTTTAAAGATCCTATGTGAATTAGGTGGAGAGCTAATTATGTGGATTAGCAAATACAAAATTCAAAGATGTGCTAGCTTCTTGGACACTGGCCCCTCCCATTGAGCCAAGTGAAGTATACATTATGAAACAAAAGGACAGCTAATGAAATAACACTAAATTCGACAAAAATCACCAATGGGTCTGCTTTGATATTTGTTTGGATTCTCTCTCTCTTTCTCATATTTGTTATTTTCTTACTTGTTTTCTACATTAATTTTGCCAACAAGTAGCTTAGGTGACTATTTTTATGTCAATGGGGGAAGGAAGTCATCAAGTCCAAGATACTCTTGTTTGATTCTCTAGTCATTACTCTCTCAAACACTATTATTGTTCGTTATTAGTATTGATATGATAATCAACATCAAACCCTAGATGCCCTTGAATACAGTGTTACCGGCTACTAATACTCCTCGTGTTTTTTTTCTTAAGTTCATGCACACTCATTATATATTAGCATCTACTTAGCACAATTGTTTTAAATTTAATTTAAATTAACACAAAACCACTCGATCGGGATAGTATGTTGGTGAATATTCTCTTGAGGCCAAACCTTATGTACTCGAAAAGCCATGAGTTTGATTCTCATTAAAAATAATATCCTTGTAACCATGTGCTAGGGTTCGACTCAATTTAAAAAATTAATCAGTACAAATATATGTTTGTATGGTGTCATTCTCGATTTAAAAAAACAACAACTAATCAGCATAAATATTTGTAAACTTAATTTTTTTAATCTAACAGAAGCTAATAGTACGATAGAAATAATTCTTATATATATATCCACACACATTTATTACTCAATTTGTTGGATAAAGTAATTAAAATGAGCTAATAAAAGACTAATAATATCAAAGCTAGCTGGTGTATAGTAGCAATAATGGAGAAATTAAATGTAATGTAGAGAGAAGATAATTTTTCAAAATAAAGTCAAATATTAGTTCAGTAATTAAAAATATCATAAGATATACATAATGAATAATGTTATAAAGATATGTATTCTTAAAAGAAGAGCCATGCATGAGCATGACCCGCCTCCCACACTCTTTTTATTACATATGTCGGTCTTTGTGGTGGTGTTTTTTTGTACGTGTTGGGTTTGAACAACATGTATCTGATCATCGAGCTCGTTTTTTAATGGAACCCAACAAAATCAAAAGAAGATAAAATCTTCAAACACAAGCTATTTCTCTGCAACCCTAAAGCTTCTCTTTCAAGCAAGAAATGTCTGTCCCCCCTCCCCTCTCTCTCTCTCTCTCACACACACACACACTCATACAACTTTACATGCATGTTACACAAGCACACACATACAATCATGTGTAGACTATAGAGTATGTTTTTTCCAGATAATTAAAGCAGTTAATTGAATGCCAAGTAATGGAACTCCAACGGATTTTCCAGATGGCAAAGGTGACGGGATTAACTCTTGCAAAAAATAAGAGATCCTATCTTTTCAACTCTCACCTTCAACAAATTTCTTTGAAATCATTCCATGGGCTAAAGACCCTGTAATTATTTGATGCATACGAGACTGGAAGACTCACGCATCCAAAGTTTTTCATGTAGGACGGAATCCAATATGATCGTGTCTTAGATGATCATCTCGCTGGCTAGTTCCAGTACTTCTTCTACACCATCATTAATGACCCACATGTTTAAATTATTAAAATTGAGAAGAAAAAAAACAGAGATATTTGATATTTCTGTGTTAGCACATCACGTGCCTCTTTTCCTTTTTAGTTGATCAAAATTCGAAGATGCCTGTCAAAATTTATCTTGAAATAAAGTTTCCTTTTACGTCCCAAGCAAAAAAATTATGCCTTTAACGTGCAAACTAGGACAGGAAAACGTAAATAAAAGGAAGGAAAAAAAGTATTTATGCTTTTTGTTCGACGAAATTTTGCAACAATTTAATTCTCGTATCCAATTCAGAGTATTATATTTTTCTACTTTTAATTTGCATCAAATATTTACATTAAAAAAGCAGAAGAGGAAAAGATGTTCCTAAACCCAAATTAAGCTTGAAAATTAAATTTGTTATTAATTGTGAGGATTTGTTGTCATGATTGTAAACTTGTAGGAAGTAGGAACTACTAAACATACTAAAGAAACAATAACAATCACTTATTCATACGCTAGTATATTTCTAAAAAATTAAGTAATAAATGTTTTGTGAAATCTTCTAATTAAACCATTAATGGGCAAAAGGATTGGAAATTGTTATGTAGGTATAAATTGTGATGATTATAATAATAAATCCAACTCTTCGCGACGTATAAACATTATTATGCCCTTTCAACATATAAAATCTTCTCGTACGGTGGCACACTCTCTCAATATTAAGTGAGATCACGTGCTGCTCTCTCGACTTTGTATATTCCAAGAAGGACTAATTAAAAAATAAAATAAAATTACTTCGATGTTAAAAATCTCTTGAAATAAATATATTAATTAGAGACGTGCAGGTATCATGTGCTAAAGTATAGTACGTGTATGTTCTTAGAACATTTACACTATTCAGTGCTATAATTATTTAAACTATATATATTGCAACACTTCCTCTTTTCTATTTTTCTTTTTTTTTTTACTAATGTGGAACTCATCCAACTGTTCACCTAACAATTAACTAATAAACCCATGATTACATAGAAGATCCCATAATTCCGTGAACTTGTTGACACCACTTCCTCACATTAATATCTCATTTCATGGTATCCACTATAAATAATTAATTTTACACGATAAAAGCATTATCTTGATTAGTTTAGACCTTCTACATCTACAAATTATATTTACTAATTTTGTTTTAAAAATAGAATTAACACTTTTTGGTTTCTTATCAAATCATCTACCTGTTTTGTTAAGACTTTAAATCATATCGGATTAACATAATTAGAGTGAATGGCACATAAGTCTATTTCTTCTCACACAACCATCACGTTTTTTGAGCCTAAAAACCAACTAGCAACGATCCAAGAATAAGAAATTAAGTCGTACGAACCTTTGGCCAAAAGCGAACTATATTAATTTTCAAATTTGGGCTGAATTTTTTAACATATTCTAAATCAATGGTGAAAATATAAATTCCTACTTTAACTCCGTATATGAGAATTCTTATACATAGACTAGTATGGATCATATTACTTGGTCAAATGTAGAATTGTTTGTGCATGAATACGTAATAAAAAAGCATATCTTTTTATAAAGTTATTGGGAAAGCCTAGATATTTAAATAAAGAAAGACTTAAATTAATTAATTTAACCGTTGTATATGGGAGCTCTGTCTAGAGAATCGGCGACAGCGGATGACCGGCTCTCGCCTTATTGGGCCCCACTGACACCTCGCTGTTAAACAGCCGGTCACCGGCATCGTTTACGCTCCTCTCGGAGACCAAACAAAGGCACGTGTACTGACCCATGTGGGGGTGACGTGGACCAAAACAGGAAACACTAACTTCAAAACATCGATACGCATATAATATACAATTATACATACACACCGGGGGAGAGATTTTGTGGGTTTGGACTTTCGAGTCGTCTCTTTTATTTCCTTCTATGACCATTAATACAAGAGTTTATCCATATAAATCCCGAATATTTGAATCGTATATAATGTTAATATGAAGAATTGAACTGACACTCCCAATTATAATAATTCATTCTCAAGCAACTCGATCATCTGTAGATGATTATGTTTAGAGTTTTCTAAATATGCTATGGTTGGCTGAATCTCAAAATGGAGTCGATGTTATATGTATCCTTGTGTACCTCAAATTCAGGGATTTTGAGGCATAACATGCTTCTTTAATATTCCTCTAAAAAAATTATGTTTTAATTGATTTTATGACGATTGGGGGGTATTATTATTGGGTTTGGTTTCAATGATTTGGTGAAAAGTTCAAAAAGCCCTAAAAAGTGGAAAAATGAGGTATTTGGTAGAGAAAAAAAATAGCTTTTGTAATGTTTTGTAGTACTCCCATTCATTAATTAATTAGCTAAGATAAACACATACACGTACGTGTCTACATACATACATATGGTCCTTATCATATGTTACCATTAATTACAATACTCATTTAAGTGGAAATCATATGCAAGTGCATACATTACCTTGGTACACTTGACCCACTAGCATAACAATAAGGATAATGCGTATTTCCTTGGTAGTAATTCAGGATTCAAATCTCTTAAGTGTTAGAATTTCTCCACCCCTACCTTATAACAACGCAACTTTATCTTAGAACAAAATGTATACATTACTTTTATTTCTCATTTTGTCATATTAAAAGAAAATACTCATTAATTCTGTTGTGGAAATGGTGATTGGCTCACATTTATCACTTTATAAGTCACAATCTTGTACTTCCTTTAGTGAGTCCGTGCAAATCTATTAATTAGCCAATTAATTAAGTGATTAATAATGATTTGCACCATCATTAGGTGCAATTAAAAGTATAAAGACACAAACCAAACATCCAAATTAGCAAAGTTGATTAGTTGCCACGTATATATAAAGGCCACTGAAACAATCTATGGTGGAATTGTTTTCTGGCTTTTGGGGTTTGTCTTCACTAGAGACAATCACTGAAAGTAGCATGAAAACTTAAATAAGTAGATTAATTAATTAATTAATTAATGAGGATTGGGTTTATAAATATTAATAATTATATGAAGCAGATTTTCAGGGACCATGCCATCCTCTCCACTCGTGGGCACGACCTATTTGCTGGAAATTATTTTAAGTAATCTTCAATATTTATTAGACTTTGAACTCAGATTTTCTCATACTCGAGAGTTGACAACACTATGGAGTTATATAATTATTTTTTTTCTTTTAAGAAGACATGGGTCACCATGTCTCTTGTTGTAATTAATTGGTTAAAAGGTTAGTGAAGCTGTTTTTTTAGTGGGAACTTGAAAACATTTTAATACATTTGGTGTCTTGCATTCCTACTATCATTTGGAGTGATAATTTAGTGGTGACGTATGGATTCAGAAAACATTGAGTTCGATTCGCACTAATGGGCTTTGACACAAGTTATCGTGTGATCATAAGTTCATAGTTTGTGGACTTAATATCTTGGTAATTACGTGGCATAGGTATTAAAATATTCACAGTAAATAATATTAATATAGTTTTTATAAGTACTGTCCATTCACTAAAAACACTACCAAGATTCACTCCACAAAACTAATTATAAACAGTGTTCTGTACTCATTGTTTTAACTTTCAACAGTTTTCAGTCTTCAAATTGTCGTGGAAGATTTCAAGAAAAGTTGAAGATATTGTAGGATCATGACAAAAGTAGTGGACAAAAAATCTTGAAAAGTGAATGGGACTTTTACCATCGGTGAAGTTAATTTTAAACAGTAAAGCCAGTCAGTCTGTAGTTTAAATCTAGATTTGATATGAAGATGAAAGGTAGGTGCGATGAGTGTATGAAGGGGTCCAATGGCCAAAAGTGCCTTCAATGCTGCAGCCGATATCCTGGACTTTGACTAACCCATTTAACAAGAGCCAAGAAGCTAGTTAGTTAAAACATTTTTCTTGGGAATTCCAACCTGGGTATTTAAACAATTCAAGACAAGGCAATGTGGCCTGGAATGCCAGTATAAGGCACGTATCATAAAGAGATGGGCCTGATAAGCCTTTACAGTTTGATATTTCAAGTGAGATTTGTTAAGGACACGTATATCACATTCGTTGGATAAGTCACCAACAAACGAGTGGTATATATTGATAAAATCCATCATTTATATTCAATTAGGCTTTTTTCTAGATGTAGTGAGTTGGGTTTAATCTACATTTTGGATTTGAGAGAAATAAATTTATGAGAGTAATTTTATGTATCCATGTGAATTGAAACCTCAAAACGAATAATATAATTTTTATGTACGAGGCGTTTATTTCTGATAAGATTTGTAGAGGGGTAAACAATAAGAAAACAAAATGAAGTGCAGGACACTCGGGAAACTCAAAATCAGAACAACTGACACCTGCCTATTAATCATATGATAAAAAAGAAAAATGTGGTAATCATGCTAGGTGTCCTATGTTATGGTCCCTTTCATTAGGATGTCCTTAAGCCCACCAACCTTTTAATCATAACATAAGAAAGAAAAATATGGTTATCAGCATAGGATGTGCCTCTGGGTAGGTGTCCTACTCAGGATGTCCTGAAGCCCATATAAGGTCCAACGGAAGACGAGACGATTCGAAAATGATTATTGCTGTTTAAGAGCGAATAAAAAAGGCATAGTACGATGATAATCAAAGCCTAAATACATCAAAGATATTGTTTATTGTTTGTTTTAGATTGTGGACCTAGCCTGCACTAATTTTGTTCCTCATAGGATGTCGCCATTTATTCTTTAAGCTAGAAAACGTGTTACATACATGAAAGGTAATAGAAATTTACTTATATATTGTTTGTTCTGGATCGTAGGCCTACACTGATTTGTGCTTCATAAACTGCCTTAGGCTCAAAAAATGTGTTACATGTGCGAGAGGTGATAGAAATTTACTTATATATCACTTGGTTATATTATGCCGTGTAAGATAGTCTTTACAACAATTGCTATTGCATTTCGACTCTTATTGATGCCTATTTCATGAGTATTATGTAGGATACAATAAGAAAACGACCAATACCATTTAGAAGTAACTGCAGGGGGCCATAACGAGTTGGGAGAGATTCTACACTTCATAAGTCACAGTATCCATACAACAACACAGGGCATCATTGTTTCTCCATCAACTACCATCATGTTATGGACCTCTTTGGTCCCCTTTTGGATCGTAGAGACAGAACAATTATACATAAAACTTCAAAAAAGGATGAAACAAATAAAGGAAAATGCCCTCCCTCAAACCCACCATGACAAACAATTTTAGCCCATCGCATACTTCTGGGTCCAGCTCCGTGCGGTTGTCTCATATTTGCTTCTGTCCGTCTTGTACATATGAGCAATTTCCGGCACCAAAGGATCATCAGGGTTGGGATCCGTCAATAAAGAACATATCGACAGCAGCACCTAAGAAAAATAAATTTTGACCCACTTAAAATTTAAACATAGCAACTTCAAAGGGGGAAAAATATCATTACACTCGAGTAATATAGTATTTAACTCCTAAGTCGTGGAAAGTGATTTGGCTAAGTATTACCAAGATTTATGGGAGGCCACCCCATACATTAATAGGTATGTTCATCTATAAACACTGAATAGTTAAACTTCATTGACAAAGAAGGGGAAGTTACAGTGACCTGAGGTTGCCATAACAGTATACTAGTGTTTTGCGATAATTCTTTTTCTTTTTGTTTTGGACAAGGGATAATTCTTTCTTATTCTATCACGAGGAAGAAAAGCGTTTGAGTAACCAAATTTGTGCTAATATGCTCTCAGAGTGATAGAAGAACATGAACCTTTGAAATGGTTAGTGCTGGGCTCCACTGTTCCTTCAAAATATCCAAGCAAATGCTACCATTGCTATTGATATTAGGGTGGAATACCTTTGTTCTGAATGCCACCTGTAAGTTCCAAACACATATGAATCAGCAGTCAATCATATTGCACAAATGTGCACACACACACACACACCATGAAGTATGAACACAGCATGTTTACTAAATAGATATTTGCAAAACCTAGGGAAGAAAAAAAATTTATACAGTAGAAACAAAAGGTATTAGTTTAAAAACTCAATTTTTTTTTTCAATGGAAATCATATGTTACTGTGAAGGCATCAAGTACGTGCCAAACACACCCCTGGACGGAGAAAAAAAAAAGAGCAGTTTTTTTTCTTAGAACAACTCATTGACACAGGCTTTCAATATAGAGATAGGGTCAGCGAAGGGACCTTTCTAGCCAACTGGCACCAACAAAATCCAGCCCACACCCCCACTACCTTAACAATCATTTAGGTGTACAAAGTTATCTATATGTTAGACAGTTCAGAAAGTCATGTTTCCAAAATTTTCGATGTCTTAGAACAACTCTTACATCTTCAGAAACATTTGACAGTATAGAAGCAGGGAAAAAAAGATTTACCAAATAACAATCTATGTGAAGCTCAAGTCAAAGACATATTTTGCTTTTGGTATCACATGCAGCGAGCAATTGCCATGCACAAAGAATGTAGCTTGCATGATACAAATGAATTCAGTTTTATAAGTAGGAATGTCATTTTAGGTATGCTTATTTCTGGTGAGTACAAAATGTCATTGATGTCCCCTTCTGAAATGTCATTTTAGCCTTCTTCGTAACAACTAATTTAGGTTTTCTTTTCTCTTGGATAAACAGAAGAAAAACTTTTGTAGCATTTTTTTTTTACTGTTTTGCTTTAGGAAACCTGAGAAGACCCTGATAGGCAGGAAGAAGTGAATATCCTCAATTGTGACCGGCGCAGGTAATGGAGGGCTCATCCACCCTTACCCTACATAGAATGGTGGGAATAGGGAAGGTTTCCTCCGAGGGAAATATATATATATATATATGCATGTATAAATTTTACCCCCTTGCCATTCCTTCAAAACTTAGAAAACACAAAAAATAAAATTTCAGAACCAAAACACAGCACAAAGAAAAAATGGTACAAGGTACCTTCGGAGGCTTAAAAGGATAATCAGGGGGAAAATGAATAGTAACTAAGAAAACTCCCCCAGCATAAGGACTGTCTGGAGGACCCATAATTGTTGCTTGCCAATGGAACATGTCTTCAGCGACAGGACCTGCAACATTCCAAAGAAAAGCAAGGCAATGAAATCAATAGAACATAACAACCTATGAAGGCTATACATTAGTTTCTGCAAAATAGATTGCAAAAGCAAGAAAGATCACAGTGAGATACAATTTGCATTCACTCATGTTTTACTGTAGACGTTCAAATTCCCTCATAGAAATCCCTGTGATTGCACTACAGCTGTAAAACACAAAATCAAATACGTACAGTCTGTTTTACTGCTACTTGATTTCCAGGAGAAAAAAAAAATTAAAAATCATACAACCATACATGGCAAGACCAGAGAATCATCCTCCTAAGGCAAATACCTATCCGTTGACTGGAAGCAAAACAAAGTCCAGATTATGGAAATATTGAAAAAGTTAGACATATTCAGCAATAATTCGTAGTTGGTCATTGTCAATCCATCTAACTTAAGAGGGAGCCATTAATTATTCCTTCCTCAACGAAAGTGTCCATCAGAATCCAACTACAAAGCTGAGTGCTTTAAACCGAAACAATCAGACAAGAGGAGTGCAATCACCCCATCAATCAAACTCTATCATTCAATTAAAGACATATCACCATAAAAACACGGTATAACCACAAACAGAGGTATAAATCCACAAACAAAGAAATCGCGCTCCATAAATAAGCACATAACCAACATGGACCATCAAGTCAAACATAGCATAAAAACATTGAAAAAGTACAGAATAAAAGGGAGAATGCAATACCAGCGCTGCAAGACGTAGGAGGATCCTTCTGTAAATCCTTGAGTTCCTTCAAGATCCGCTTCGATGCCATCGCGTGACCTACGGATTTCCAACAGATCAATACCAAATCCCATACAAATTCCTATAAACGATACACACACAAAACAAATACATACATACACAACATATACATATAATCTAAAGAGATCAGTACCTGAAAAGAGACGGATCGATCCTCCTTGACGCCTTGACGATGCCTTGTTTGTGTGGGGAGGGAAGGGAAGGAAAACTGGAGAAGAGAGAATGGGAATTGGTGGGGCGAAGACTATTTAATTGACGGGTTGGACCACCTTTTTTTGGGTGGATTGGGTTATTCTGTGGACCCTTGGTTAGCGATGTCGGTACGCCAACCCGCCATATTTCGACGACAGTGCGCGCCAAAAGATAATACATTATTGGTCATCAAACGGCGACGTTCTGGATGGTGTTTGAGTAGGATCTGACCTCAATAAATAATTAAATTATGAACGTACGATGTAGGAAAATTCATTACATGGGAAAATCATAAATAATTTTCTTCGGAAGAATTTTTCTTTGAACATAGAAGGCATAATTTCCTTACCATTTTGCTTCTGCGAACTCGATTCATTCGCTGATCCATAAACTCGCGTTCCAAGAAAATGGATCGGAAAAGGTCGAACTGGCGAGTCCAGATCGACAGTTCCCAGCTCCCCAAGTACGACAGCGCAGAAGATGATCCATCGGAAGCCCTGAACCAGAACGACTATGAAGATGAGATGGGAGAGAACGGAATGAGATTGAGAACGGGGTGAAGGTGCGGCGGAATGCGTCTCTTCACAGAGAGTATAAAGGAGACTATATCGACGTGCCATCCCATCGGAATTTGATGAAGATTTTGCAAAGGCAAGGTTAGGACAATTCTGTTCGTTTCTATTATTCTACCTTTTCGATTCGTCTTTGTAGATTAGGTTCGTTTTCTGTCACGAATCTACTTCATGCGACCTCGTCGTTCTTCTGTTGGTTTCTAAAACTGCAGTCATTGGATGAGAAAGGAGTTTTAAGGGCTGAGATTAGCGTATGCATTACTATATATTTTGGGATGTCCATTAGGGTAGGTTGTCAAATGATATTGCTGTTGTTGTTTCTGGTTGAATTGGAGAGTTGCCTCTCTCGAATGGGCATATTTGTGCTTTCTTGTGAAGCTTATCTCTGTATTATTATCAAATAGATATATATATCAATCCTTTTGCCTAGCTATTCTACTGATTGGGTTATTATCGGTATTGTTTGGAGCTGCTATTTGCATTGTTTCATATATATTTGGCTAGTTGCACATCGGTTGTGTAACATTTTCGACTGTTAAATTGTAGTATGATGACTTCATCGTAACTCATTGGTGATCTTCTCGGTGATTCGGTACTTCCCTAGCTCGTTTAGGGCAGGTTCAACGTTCTCATTTGATTCTTGCTTTCTGTTTCTGTGCTTGGTACCTATGACTCTTGATAATGGAGATTGAAGTAACACGGTAAACAATTGAATTATATCGTTTGACAGAGGGGACCCTTAAATTTAACGGGTTCGATGTTACTTTTAGTAATTTTCAAATAGTTTGCTAGTGTTATGTCTGGTCTATCAATGGTACTGAGTTTGTATTCATTTCTCCTTACCATTTATATTTGCTCTATGGAGATTATATTTAATTAATGAATTTGGTCGCTTGTTGAATTTAGCTGCAAGATTCGAGTCTAAAAAGCTCTCTTAAATGCTACATCTCTTATTTGGGCATGCAAATTTTGTAGGTGGGTTTATCTTGTAAGCCCAGTCTGCTCCTATGCCGCTATCTATGCCTTGCTTGGTCTCTTGGCACTGTGGAGGCTCCATAGCATGTCATGAACACTAGGCGAAGTGACTGTTTAGCAATTCAAGCAAACCACAGAGTTATGAACTGATTTATGTTAGCTAAAGCTTTCATGGATGGCTTTAAGCTTGCAAGTGGGATGACTCACAGCATAGGCTGGTGTGGTTTGGGGTCTGGGTAAGGACTTGTATAGGAAATACTTTCGTGGTTTGAGATGTATAAACAATTATCTTAATTGTATTGTGTTAGATTTTGGGGATAGAAATTACAGTGTGAAAGTTTTGAACTATTTCCCTTCATTTATCACCATTTTGGGGATCTATTTTGGAGGTGTCAGGGCAATTGGGATTCTCTATCTCCTCACATTGCCTCTATCTTTACCTATATGGCTGGCTCTAGATGAGTATAATTGGGCACTTCTTTGTTTAATAATTATTTCAAGAAGATAAGTGGGCAAAGATGAATTTCCATAGAAATTTAGTTGGGAGGCTAAATCCGTGACAAGAATAGCATTTTCTTCTTCTTTGCGGACACCACTTGGTTATAACCTGCAAAGAAAGGTAATATGATGGATGATTGTTATGACCTTCACAAAAGATTGGGGAGACAGTCAACCACATTCATTTGCCATTGTAGTTGGGCTTCAGGATTTTAGGAGGTGGCTTACGATTTCTTTGCTATGACTTGAGGTTAGTGATGATCCTTGAGAAAGAGCTTAGTGTTTAGCCACTTTGGCATCTGAACGAGGAGTGGAGAATATTGTGATCCTTATTCATTTAGTAATATGCTGTGAAATACAGATAGATGAATAATAGAGCTTTGAGGGATATGACGGTTAGATATTAGCATTGGAATACAAAAAACCATTATCAGATTAGTTGATTGTGAAAAGGGAAGATCAGTTGTGCAGTGTCGGGGGTAGGATTTGAACACTTTGTCGTCTTGGACATGGTGGTGGCCTATGGGGCTTTTCAGGCAATAGTAGTTTAAGATGGCAATTTATTTTTCAAACTTATTCGTCTTTTCTCTTTCTGTAAGTGCTTAGCCAGGCTAAGGTCAAGAAATACCAGCATATGTTGATTGTGTTTCTATGTTCCCCATGGTCTCTAGTCTATCAGTCCCCACGCATATTTTAAAGGCCTCCTTTAGCCTATCAGTCTCCATGCATATGTTAAAGGCCTTTTTTGGGGGGTGTGGGAGACTTTTCTCTCTTCCTATAAGTATTTATGTGTGGTAATTTCACTACAAAAACACTTTTGGTGTCTTTCGGGTCAGGATGAAGCATGCCTCCAATCTTCTTTTCTTATGAAGCTGTACTTCAATTATGCATCTGTATGAGCTCTCTTTGATCGGAAGTATATGGAGCCACATCATTTCCCTGGATATTGCTGCTAGAGGCTTAGATGATTATTGGTTTTTTGTTTTTGTGAAAATCATATGAAATATTTTAATGGGATTTTCCCATGTCACATCATCAGATATTAAACTCTTCTTTAGTCCTGCAGGTGACAAGCAAGTTCTCTTTGCTGATAAATTATTGAAGTTCACTGGCACCGGGAAGATTAAGCAACGTATCCTTTTAATTACTAATGTTGCCGTTTACATTCTCGACCCAGAGACTGATATACTTAGAAGGCAGATAGCACTGGTTGCTGTAGAGAAAATGTGTTTAAGTGAGTTGAGTGATAACTTTTTTGCAATCATCATTCCAACAGAGTATGATTTACTGATGGCCAGCCCTCGAAAGACTGAAATTGTTACCATATTGGGTGAAGCTACCAAGAGTTCATCTAACTATGAACTAGAGATGGTTTTCTCCAATAGGTAAACGAGGTTTCTTGCTCGTCTCATGCCCTTTGTGTCTCTCATTTTAGTGGTGATGTTTTCATTCTTTGTGATTCATTTATGGCGTCATTCTTGACTATGAGTTGAATGGTCTTCTGGCTGCTAAATTTATTGGATTTCATGTTCATGACTTCTTGATAGCATGTGGCGTTTTACATTGTAATCTCCTAATCCAACAATTCATAAGAAAAATCACCTTGTTTTCATAGCACAAGACAAGAAAACCTAGATCAATATACTCTTTATCTTTCTGCACTGGTAGGTAATTGATCTACTATTGTTATTTAGCACGCGTTTCATTCATGGTTTGGTTTAACGTACTTGTATGCTTGCATTAATGAGTAGAGATACCAGTCCCTTTGGGTAGACGTACATTCTATAAAAAGGGTAGAGATACTGGGTATGACTTGTCACCAAGGTCTCTATCACTGTTTATGGCCAGTCACATTTAGTTTAGACTTCGGGAATTTGCTTTGCCTATTCAGATAGGTTCAACAGGGATACTCCATTTCTGCGGACATCTGAGGTAATGCAGAGTTTGTCTGGGTATTATTTGGAAAAAGAAAAGGGTTCTGGCTCTTGTTGTTCTTTGATCAAAGGTCTTAGAAATGATGAGTTTACCTTGAAATTTTTTGATACCGGGCATTACCAAGAGTACAAATTTCAACATAAGGCACATAATTTTATCGAAGGGATACACTGTCCTTCCCTAATTTGAACCCCGCCTCCATAAAGAGAGGCTTGTGCACGGGAGTTGTCTTTATGGTCGTGAATGGTAGTTGTTCATTTGTTACTCATTGCAGTTGTATGTAGAGGTCGTATTTTCTCCTTTTCTTTTCCCAACTCCTTAGATGCTGAATGTTTTCCTCCTGAAAATTACTTCTGCTGAATAATTATTTTTTGATTTCCAATACCTTTGTAGTTTTCAATATAACGCAGCTGCTGAAATGGTAAAGGAAGTTCAATTTGAGGAAGTTGAAGGTCAGTGATTCATTTCGATGAGTTATTTAGCCGGATAGAATCATCACTTCAGCTATAAAAAAAAGTGACGGATTCAATTATTGTTTTCCATTGGTATGTGGTTCTGAAGCCCTTCTCTTTTTGCCTTTGGATTTCAGGGGGCGTTAGAACACGAATTGTGAGGAAGTGAGTTGCATTCTTATTACACATACAGATTTGTTAGTAAAGTATATGGGGGCAGTGGCAACGATGAAAGAGTATCACACGTGGCCTAACAGGAGGACAAACATTCATATATTCATTACTGGTCAAGGTTTCTGCTCTTCATCAGGGCCAATCCCACCAAGAAAATCCTACTAACGGAACTGTAATTCTTATGTAAGGTTTTTCATCATCAACCCTGCTTTTTCAATTTTCCAGAAAACGAGTCTTCTTGTTCAATATGAACGAAATGTGATTATTTGGATGTTACAAATTGATAAATGGAATTTCTTTGATTTGATGATAGTGTGAGACATTGCCAATGCATCACTTTACTACATCAGCACCGATTTTAGACATATATATATATATATATATTTAAAGTAAGCATGATGGAGGATTTGAACTTGGGTAACATGAAGTTGAGCATATGCCTTAATAACCTCGACCGAGGGGTTGTATGCTGGCTTGATTAAGTGAATAAAATCAGACAATCCTCCGACTCCATTGACTTTGTTAACAGAGTAGGTCTTATTCCTGGTCTGGAATCACATTATATCCAATGATTAGGTGGGTTATTGGCATATCAATTTCCGGCACTAGAGACATTTGCTTGATTCACAAGAAAAGAACATTGAATGTCAAATGAATAACAACAAAATCCTGAATAAATGATACAACAACTCGGTACCAACCTGAACTGATCAAAACTATCTGCCAAATTTAAGACGAATATACCCACTTCTGTGATAAGAAGTAATTATCAGAACTAATAGTGAATCTTATTGTGGTGGAACAGAAGAGGATCCCATTTCAATTGGTCGTGGTGTCTGGGTTGCAATTGAAATCTCCAGATTGCTATCAGAGCTAACCGGGTTTCCAGTATCGCCCCGCCGGATTTCCTCCACCATTTTCACAACATCAGCCATCTGGGGCCTCTGCTCTGGCATCCTCACCACACAAGCCATTCCTATTTGTAACATCTCTACCATTTCCTCCTCTATATTGGGATACCTTAAAAGTGCTATATCAAACACTTCTGCAGTCCACTCCTCTCTAACTACGGAGTTCACCCACCTCACCAAATGGACTACCTCATCACCACCCGTAGCATGTACAGGGGACTTTCCGGTTAGAAGCTCAAGCAGCAAGACCCCAAAACTGTAGACATCAGATGCACGCGTTGCTTTCCTAGCATCGGTTACTTCTGGGGCTCGATACCCTATAGCCCGCGTCAATGGTGTTGGCACTGGACTCATAATTGTTGCCAAACCAACATCAGATATGCAGCCATATCCTTCAGAGTTGATGAAAATGTTTGAGGCCTTAATGTTTCCATGAACAAGTTTTGTTCCTTCTTGTGTGTGGATATGAGAAATGCCTCTTGCAACACCAATAGCAATTCTTAGTCTAGATTCCCAGTTCAAAGGAGCCAGGCCTTCCCCTCTCTTACCTGCAAAATTATGTTATAATTTATATATAATCAGCATAAGAACCACTATGCAATAGTAGATCCAGATCGAGGAAAAGCTTTAACATACCATGTAGCATTGCAGAAACACTCCCCTGCTCAAAGTAATCATACACCATGAGCTTCTCATCCTTTGAGTGGTAAAATGCCCTTAGCGCAGTCACATTTTCACGCCTAATGTTTCCAACCACCTCCATCTGCTGCTCGAACTCCTTTTTCGATATGCTTACTTCCTTCAACCTCTTCACCACAACAGTCGATCCATCCTCTAGAGCTGCCTTATAGGTTGTACCAAACGTTCCTTTGCCAAGCACTTCAGCTGATGCTCTCAATAAGTCCTCCAAGTCGAATGCAAGACTACAACCCTCAAAGAACACAAGCCTGTTATTCTTATCCTGGCTATCCGAAATCTTCTTCTTCGAAGACTCTTCTTTCTTTTGTGATTGAGGTGGATACTCCTCTTGCCTATTATTTTTCATGGAATAACACATAACCATCATAAGAGCTACTAGCACAAACCCCAGTACACATCCTCCTAGGACAATTCCTAGTATTGCAGTCTGACTTAGTTTTGTTTTCTTCTTTGACGGTTGAGGAGCATTGGGTGGCTGAACCGGAAGCGAGGGAGGAACAGCATTTCCTGTTGAAAGATTGTTACCAGAGAATGCCCCACTTGGAAATCTTTGAAAAGACAGTGGCAGAGTTCCTGTGAGATTATTGTTGGATAAATCCAACTGCTGCAAACTAGGAATATTGATATCAGGAATTTCGCCCGAAAGCGAATTGTTAGCAAGATTCAGGGCTGTGAGGTGAGTCAAATTAGAGATCGAATAAGGGATGCTGCCATTAAAGCTATTGTTTGAGAGATCAATAACCGTGAGGTTCTTCTTCCAAACTGAGAAATTCAACGGCAATGGGCCTGTGAATTGGTTGAACTCAAGATAAAGCTTTGACAAGTTCTCAAGCTTGTACAGATCAGAAGGGAATGAGCCTGATATACCATTGGATCTGAGACTCAGAATCTGGATTGCTGAAAGGCGACCAAGAGTGTTGGGTGGAATTGAACCACCAAACCCAAGTCCCGGCAACCGGAGGGAGATAACTCTAGAATTGTCACCATTACAAGTCACTCCAGTCCAGTTTTTGCAAACAGTAGAGTTCTCATTCCAATTGAGACGATGCGAATGTCGAATATTGTTGAGGAAATCTAGTAATGCTTGCTTATCCTCAACTGGGTCAGCATCAATAGGCCATGAAATTGCTCCAAAGAAGATAATTGCAGAGAAAATGAACAAGAATTCCACTTTCTTGCTCATTTTCTCAGTCCAATTAAATCTGTTGAAGGCAAAACTGCAACTGGGTCTTCAAATCTCAGTCACATCTACATAATTCGTTCAAAACGAATAATCAGAAGCAGAAACACAAAGCATATACTAACAAGGCAGTGTTCTCTAAAGTGGATACGTTTTCTAATACGGGATTGATTTTGCAATACTTTTCAATCATGAAAGCGGTTCCTGGTCAAAATTGGCAGTCCCAGCTTAACTAAAAAAAGAAGAATCTGCTGTATCTGTTTATCGACTTTAGTAACAATTTTTGACCTAATCTATTTGGTTGCTGAGAAAAACTTTTGACTATAACAGAGGAATAAAAAAAAACCCAATTTCAGATATTTCTTCCCAATTAGCAACTCAACAAACCCACGAAAATAAACCCAATAAAGATTCAAATTTCCCCTTTCTTTTTCCTCATCATTTTCCTTCATTTCTCTACAACCAAACAGGAAATTATTAATACAGAACTTACCTGCTGACCCAGATCTCAAACTTGATAAAGATCCATGAAGAAATCAACATACAGCTCTGATCAGTTCCTCTCTCTCTCTGGCCCTAAACTTTCAGAGACCCATGTTCTGCAAAAGATAGAGTAACCCCACATGAACATTCAACAGGAAGCAAAGAATTGCATCAATGTAGACAAAATCAAGCAGAGTACTCTCTATAGAGTAGAGTTGTTTTTCATGATGATGATTGTAAATTGTAATGATGCAGGAAATGAGCTGTTTTGTTGCTTGAAAAATCAGGCATCACATGCACAAAAGCCAGTTTAATAATCATTTCAGAAGCGATTGACGTACCATATACTCAAACCAAAACCACTATTCTTGTTTTACCCAAATTTAACAGAGCGCATGAATAGGAGATTGCATGTGGTGACAAGAAGAGGCAACGATGATAAAGGTTTTTGGGTATTATAGAAGCTCGTAATAGCTTACTATTTTATCAAGTGTGGACCACTTTGTAGTTGGATTTATAACTACTACGCCTCGGCCGCCATAGATGCTTCTGGGTACAAGAAACCTACATTTCATGGCTATAATTACTTAATTGTTGACCATCGTCATCACATGGAATATAAAAGCAAAACTGTAATAATTTACTAAATGGACGGTGAGGATGACAGGGAATTGTGTCATTAGATGATTCATATAGTCTTCTAGATACAATGTACATCTATATAATAATATAATGTAAAATGTAATACTGTAAACAATAATGTAGACTTTGGGACGCATTCTTGATTCAGTCAAAGAGATTGAGGCTCTCTAGGGACTATGAACTACCATTACGTATTACAGAATTGTAATGGAGAGCTCATACTGTAGTTAGAAGATCTAATAATTTCATTGATGGATATTTGGGTTTGGTTAAAAAAGTTTTTAGTTACAAACATCTTCATTAACCCAAATGAATTTAAAATTTTTTTTTTACCTGGGAAAGGATGGGATTCGAATTTAGCGTTTCAAGATTACATACGACTCAACTCGTCAACTAAGATACTCAGATCCGTGAAATTTGAGTGTTTTTTGAATGAAAATTTTCTAATGAAAAGATAAATCATGAAAGATGGAAAATTTCAATTGGATAACTCAAAAGGAGAGTAAAAATAATCCAAATACATGTAGATGTAAGCGAAACTGAACTCTCGTATCACCTAACCATGTTGGATCAAGTTGTTTTTCTCTCTTTCTGCTCTCTCAAAAACAGGACCATTGACTTTAAATTCAATATTTCGGATTTACGAAAGACATTGAAAAGCAGCAAAAATAAGGCCATCTAGCAATCAATGGGGACGGTCACATAGTTTTGGTGACAGCAACCCACTTCTACCACGTGCTAACCCCACCATCACCATGAGACAGATACGAGACCAAAAACAGTATGCTATGTGGGTCCTCCAATAGAGAGGAGTACAACAACCAACCATGACCGTGAATGCTCGTGTAGTCGCATTCAATGGTGACATGAGTTGGGCCATCCAGATCAAGACAAGGTTGCTGAGGCCCATTTCCAGAGTTTTTGGATTTGGATTTGGATTTGCATTCTTGAGCTTGGTTGGGCTAGCCTCGTGGTCGGCCCATCATAATTTAAATTTTAAGCAGCCAAATTCAACTATACAAGTACACTACTAATTTATTACGGACGCTACTAAGCGGGAATTAAAGGGTCGTTAGGTTTATCCTAACCATGTCCGGAATAATACAAAACTCGGAAACAAACCGACATCACTCCATGCCTTGAAGCGGTCAACGTGTGCTCTTTTTGAAGAGTCGATGGGACTCCTTTTCATTTGTCCTCTCTCCTCTCTCCTCTCTCCTCTCTCCGTTTCCCCGCTCTCTCCCTCTCTCTCGTTCTTTCTCTTGTGTGCAATCGATGGACTACGATTTCAGGAACCGAGCGAGTTCACCGTACGATTCGCAGATCCCGTCGTACAGACAGTCTGCAGTATCATCGGCGCCTTCTAGCCACCCGATGTACGGACAGTCTATTTATCCTAGGGTTGGTCAGCCGGGGCACAATGTGTTCCCTCCCGTGGGCCGCCATCCCTCGCACAACCAAACATCTGCTCCTTCACCTTCTTCGTGTAAGTTGATCTGCTTAGATCCCGATTTTCAAAATTTGTTGAGATAGTGATGGAAAGCAATAGAAATTGTCTTATATTATTCATTCTTTGATTTTATTCATGTGTGATGTCGGTGAAGGGAGGGCTAGGGTTTTGTTCGACTGACTTGTGGATCATAAGAATCTAATGATCTAACGTTTATATTGCTAGTTCAAGTTTTTGAATAATATTGTGTGAATTATTGTATGGATCTAATTTGTATTGTTGCATGACCTTATGCAGCAGGAGTGGGGATCAGAGTTGCTTTGAAGCCACAGTACCGTATTTCGCCGCCAGTATGATTTGATAATTTCTGCTGTTAGATATTTTTATCGATTTTAACGTTGTAAATTCGTTTTGAATCATTGTCTGTTCGTAGCATTTGACATGGTCTTAATGTTGTTTTCATGCCATCGTCACTGGCGGGACTGGTAGCCTTCATATGTGTAGTAATTGTTGCAAACCTGCAGCCGTGACAATTTTCCTTTACAAGTGTTTTTGCATGTGTCGTCCCTGAAAAAGATGCCAAGAGTCATTTGATGTTTGTTTTGGTCTATCTTTCCTTGCATTGGCGGTAATATTTACCACATATGATAGATGCTTTTAGACAGTTTAACTAGTTTAAGAACTCTGAATTAATCTAGTTACTGAACTCATGGGTTGCCTCTGCTCTCCGTGTCTATACTTCTTTGTTTATGGTCATATGTTTTTGCATTGTTGATGTTTAACTTGGTTTCAGATGTTGGAGTTTCTCCATGTATTTCATTCAGACTTCGAATTAGATGATAGGGAGGCTTTTTTTCCAGGATTTTGGTTTATGAGAAAATTGTCCATCTCTGTTTTGCATGTAGAGGCAATGAATTTTTGAATCTAAGACTAAAGGGATGAAACAATTGTTTGAAAACACAATTTTGATTTTTTTGAATGGTGTGTGAAATGCATTCAAACTGAACCTATAAGGTAAAAGAGTTGATGCTCAACATTCTTTCGAGCTTCTATTGATAGATTGTTTGTTTGTTATGCTATATATATATATAACTTCTGTCTCATTGGGTTTGCATTTGATGGTTGTTTTGTAGCCTCGCTTATCACCACAAGTTGGAGATATACCCAGGAGCAATTTCCGGTTTGACTTTGAACTTGAGAGGAAAATTTTGGCTGAAGCAGAGAAGGAAGGCCAGAATTGGAGCAAGTTTGGGCTGGAAAATCTTCCCTCTAGAACTCCAGAGAGGACATCATCGGTGGTAGGTGTTTTTATATTCATGGTTTTGTGTATAATTATGTTTGCTACTTTGCTTGATTGTCCTGCACAATTGATATGCTATGGTGAAGGAATTAGCCTAAAATGCTTGAAACACCATAAGCAGGTGGCTTTATTTTATTCCTTGATTATGACCATGTGTGAGTGGCACGTACAAGAGAATATGGAGGCCTCTGGAATGCTCGTTCTGTATGTGTTTCTTTTTCTGGTTTAAGGGGGAAACGGGGGGTTGGTGGAAATTGAGATGTCCGAATTATTCAGAAACATAGTAGATCATATGTCAGGCGGTGGTTAGACCATTAAAATACAGCAGCATTATGCTGTTTGCTTATTTGATGCAGACTTAATTTGAAAAATTCCACATTAAATGATCATTTTTCAGAAGCTATGTACAGAGAAGCCATGCTAGGTTGTAACCGGTGTCTATCCTTGATTATACACAACTGTTTTCCCAATTATTTAGGAGCTTCTTTGTGACACTTGAGAGTTTTGCTGTTGAATTGTGATATGAATGTTGTTGCCTATACAGGGTTCACCTGCAGACCCTTTGGTGAGCAAGTACATTGCATCAGGACTCAATCGAGAGGCTGTTCCTATTGCAGTTGCTAACTATGGAGACAATCCAACTAAGGTATTTTCTTTAGCTCATGCATACATGTTGATCCTATACCAACTAGGCAGCACCGACACGCCAAAACTGCCGTCGCACCCGCACTGAGTGCGGCAAGGACGCGGATGCGGCAGGGACTCGGCAGAATACGTATGCTGACTCATGTGGGATGTCTGGCATTGAAGAACGATTTCAATCGTATGAGATTTATCTGTTATCAACTTATAAACCCAATAGACATCTGTCATCTCCAGTAAAACTCAATTGCCAAGTGTCATCTCCACTAGAACAATTTCAGTCTGACTTATAAATATTAGACAGACGCCTTTGCAGACACTTTGGGTCTACTTAAACTGCTTTGCAGACAACAATTTAAGGCAGAAACTTTTAGAACTTGGGCTTAGGCCTGCCTAAAGCTTAGTACAGCTAATAACTTTTGTTAGTTGAGTTTGACCCACACCAATATTTAGATGACAATGGTCATAATCATCAATAAACTTTGGTTTAATATATATAAAAAAAATCTTTTATTTGCCGAGTCCTCCCGCACCCGCATCCTGGATTCTTTGAGGATTTGCGAATCAATGTGTCCCCACACCCGCATCCCGTGTCGCCGTATCCGAGTCGGTGCTGCCTAGTATACCAAATACCCCTCACCTGCAACCTGATTAAATGCACTGATTTATATTCTTCACCTGCTGTCCATTAATTGGATAAAACCATGTCCTTGGCGGACATTCACATTCCCTGTGCTCTCCTAGTTATGCAGAATTCTTCTGTAGTATATGGTAATGATGTTGATGACTACTTAATTACCATTTGTGCTCTCGTATAATGTATTCTTGCATATGATCCTATGTTTTAGTTTCTCAAGTTTATTGCTTTTTGTTGAATTTTTCAAAGCTAGGACAGATAAATCAAACAAATTGGAGTAGAAAATGCATATGTCAGCTTTTCATGTTGTGGCTCTTCATCTGAGAAATTAATGGACTTTCTAGTTTGCTTGGATTGAAGGAATATTTGTGCATTTAGTTATTTACTATGTACTAAATTACTAATATGGGGTGTAGCCTCATCGGCAGACTTTGCTTGACGGCCCTGGGCTAGTAGCATTTTATGCAAATGCGTGTAGAACCACAGTTTCGTGATTATTTTTTTTAAATTTGTGCAATTGTTTCTGAGAGAATTGCCTTCTGAAATTATGTAAACCGCGAAACTCGGGTGGTCTGCTTCTGCGACTGGCATTTCTGCAAACTGTTCAGTTTAACTAAAAGTACTGGGTTTGTATTTTCTTACATTCAGGTTCAAGAATTCGTCAAAGGCTACTCCCTTTTACGAGAGATGGGATTCTCGTCGAACAATGTTGCCGAAGCTTTACTCATGTATGACAATGATACAGAAAAGGCATTGGCTCATTTCCTCAATAGTTCCTGAGCCTACTGGTGCATGCATCTAATACCGGAAATCAAGAGAGGGCAAAGGTGTACCATTCTAGTAAGTGTAAGGGCTTTATTGATAAAAAAAAAAAAGATTTAAGTGCATTTTGATCCCAAAAGGCTAAGTATAGGAGTTAATTACGTACTTACCCCTGTATATTAATATCAAGAATCTTTGCTCCGTCGCAACAGGGTGGTGCGGTGTAATATATTGGGCCCACAGTTAGATTTTCTTTTTGTTAGCCCCAGCCCATGGGCTAGTATCAGGGAACGCCCCTAATTTTACAGGGCTGGGTCAGCATCTCCGGGCCCATGATTAGATTTTTTCTTTCTTGGGCCCAGCCCATTGGTAGAAACAGGGACAATCCCTTAATTTTGCTGGGCTGGGATAGCATCTTCGGGCCCATGATTATATTTTTTCTCTGTTAGGCCCAGCCCGTTGGTAGTATCAGACTATAAGGGACAAGCCCCTAATTTTACTGGGCTGGGACAGCATCTTAGGGCCCATGATTAGATTTTTTCTCTGTTGGGCCCAGCTTGTTTGTAGTATCAGCTACCAGTGGGGATTAGGCCTGGATGGCGTGGATGGGCCCTGAGGGTCCCATAATTAGATTTTTTTCTCTGTTAGGCCCACCTGAGGAAAGTGCTGTCAAGGGCCAGTATCAGGTACCATCCCATAATTTTACTGGGCTGGGACTCGATGGCGTGAGTGGAACCTGAGGGCCCATGTTTAGATTCTCTTGCTGTTAGGCCCAGCCAATGGGCTAGTACCAGGGACCAGCTCTTAATTTTACTGGGTTGAGCAGGGATGGCGTTAATGGGCTTGAAGGGCCCATGATAACATGCCCTTTTTGTTAGGCCCAGCCCATGGGCTAGTATCATGGGCCAGCACCTAATTTTACTGGGCTGGACCAGCATCTCCGAGCCCATGATTAGATTTTTCTCTGTTAGGCCGAGCCCATGGGCTATATCATGGGCCAGCCCTTAATTTTACTGGGCTGGGCCAGCATTTCCGGCCCATGATTAGATTTTTTCTCTGTTAGGCCCAGCCCATTGGTGGTATCAGGGACCAGCCCCTAATTTTACAGGGTTGGGCCGGGATGGCGTGCCTGAGGGAAGTGCGGTCAGGTTCAGAATCCCTAATGTCTTGGTCTTGACCTTCGCTTCGAGGGACAAGCACCGCATCTAGGTAAGCGGCATCTAATTTCATTGATTCACCGGATCTTCCATCTACGAAAATGGAAGAGATGTCTTTTAAGGTCGGCTTCATGGGTATAGGGAACGGGCCCATTCGTTGTCAGATCAATTCCCATTCATTCTTTAATGGAATAGGGAACGGGCAGAGCTGCGGCTATCAGGAATGGGCGCCTATGACTCAAAGTGCCGACATGACCAAGATGATGATTGATGAGCGGCAAAACATTGGTTCATCAACATGCTTGACATCAAGCCCAATGAACCGGGATCCTACACTGGCATCGTCATGTGCGTAAGTGCGGCGCACAGATCTGCATATTCCATTAATCAAGATTTAAAGGAAAGGGATGATATATTGAAACACCGAGGAAAAATAACCAACCTGTTTATTATATGAATTTGACCAAAGCTTTTGATAATACGTACATGTCTCCTGAAGCATGGAGAGCGTACCTGTCAGATGAACCACACTAATTTTTCAGTACCAAATCAGAGGCTGGCGATTTCCCTGTTGAAACTGTGAGAAAAGGAAATGAAGCAATGCAAAACAAAGTGGCAAGGAGTTCAAGCGATGAAATAAACGTGGGAAGTGGGGAATAAGGAGTTGAAGCGGTGTAATGAGGAGTTCCAGTGACTGATCAAGGTTGTAATAAGGAATTTCCACGCAACATTGATGCCGTAACCATACATGGGCATTTTTCATCAATTTGACACCATATATATGCACTACAACCAGATTCAAGTGGGGATCAAGAAACATTAAAAAGTAGTCAAACTACAAAGAATAGGGAGGGACATTGGTTGCGTTATGCACAAGCTGAGCCAATTGCAGCGACGCCAAATTTGCAAAATGCAACTAAATATTCACACATTAGATATAATATACGCGATAAAATAGCAAGTGCATTAGAGTAGTGAATACACCATCTTTATATTTATATCTCACAGGTCCCATTCGGCCACAAATTGACCAGTCATTTATGTCAGAATCATGAAAGAGCAGTAAATGTTTTCTCACCTTTGAACTATAAATAAAACAATAGAGGTATAACTTACGATTTCTTGTCACCAAACTTCCACCAATCTGGCTCATACCATTTGGGGCTCCTGCAAAGGTCCAACAATTACAAGAATGAGAACAAATACGGATGTGAAATTATTTACAACTCTATTCAGCAAAACCATCTGAGATTGATTCATTTTGGGGTGCGAAACTTACAGTTCAAGAGAATACTTCGCCTGATTTCATACACCCAACATAAACACGAGGATTCTCCAAGTGAGTTGCCAGTGTAGCTCCTAGGGTATCTGAGAAGAAACAGGGGATAAGCGATGAATGCCCTCGTAGTTAAAAGGTAGGGAGATCAAAGTAATATGAGTTCTTTTTAACAGCATTCACTTCCCCCACCCCTCTATCCCCTTTTGAACAGAATTTATCCTCGTAAGAAAAATCAATTTTCTAGGAATATTACCAGTCTTGTCATTTTAAAAGACTGTATCCTAAGCTCTTCTGAAATGAAGAAACACTCACAGGATTTAACAGATTTACAAATGAGAATAAAAAATGGCAAAAAATTCTCAAGATAAAGTTACTCAAGTGATTCAAGTGAAGGAAATGGGAAACAAATGTCATTTAACATTCTCAAAATAATACTTTGGTGATTCAATGAAGGAAATGGAGAAGACAAAGAAGAAGGGGGAGGAGGAGGCAGCGGCTGTGATGTTGATGATGATGATAATGATGAAAATAAAATGTAGAGGCACTGACATATATTGCCGAATCTATGATGAACTAACCGATATTCACATATATATCATCACTGACTTTTGCATAGAACTCAGCATCCCATTTATCTGCAGCATAAGCAAAGAATAATTTGACCTTCTTTGGAAGCTCCTGAGCTGCTTCTACATGGTCATCCTGTCAACAACAGTGGAAATTATCAGATGATTAATATTTAGAAGAATTTATTAAAGGGCACAAAGAAAACAGAGTACTGGCAATGCAAAAAAGAACATAAGAAACAGCAATAACCACAACACAAAGGACAAGGCCATCCTAGGTAGGTTGAACTGATATGGAACTATGCCCATTCAAGAACCACCGACTAAGGTTTAATCTGTCAAACATTAAAGTAAGGTAAAATGGCCTTATCACTTCGAACATTTCAACACACAACCCCCACTTGTCAGAAATTCTGATGTGCCTAGCAATACCAAAGGTGTCAGGATCATAAACCATATGTGGTAGCCAGAAGAAAGCATCAAGAATCCAAAGCATAAATTCAAGCGTTAAACTAGCATGTCAAGCACATATGTGTGTGTAATTGTGTATACATCAATGTCAAATTGATTGTTTGCACGTAATCAGTTCCTGAAATGAAACCTAACTTGTGCCTGACCTAAATTTTTCAGTGGTTATCTCGATAAAACATTATAATAAGCTAGACATCATTTTTCGAAGATTTGGGATAATGATCGGAAGTTATTAGGGATCAAATAGACAGTGAGCTGCCCTCCTGCCAAGGAATTAACAGCCTGGAAGATACTCAGAGTTGTACTTAACAGTAACTGGGCAGAATACTGGTAGGACAACACCTTCCATACACTCTGAAGCCAAATCATCAATGTCATCTTCGTATGTATCTTATATATTATGTATACCAGAATATGACAATCAAAATAAAGTCAGAATAAGGGGTTTTCGAGCACTAGAAAGAGTGCATATAAACAAATTAGCCATTAAGCTTAAAAGAATGATAAAGTCATTATTCAGCTTGTTTTCACTGTCAATGCCTCTCTCCATACTGTCACCACGGTTTGCACTGGAATGTAATATATATCAGAATAAGAAATCACTAACAACCTTCAAAATAATTTCATCATGGAACATAAAGAGGAGGAAGGACTAAAGATGCATGAAGAATAAAGTCAACCTTCTTCCAATAACAAAACGTGTAGTTAACCCTGTTAGACCATCAGCACAAGAACTGCTTCAAAAAGAGTTTGTCCAACATAAATGATGCCAGAGTGCACAACGAGACATGTACAAAAGAGAAACAACTAAAAAGCTGATCTCATGAACTCCTATTTAAGGAAATTGTACATTTGTACAATCAAGTATCTCATCAAGACATCAAGGGAACCCTATTCTTCAAATGCTATCAGAAAACAAGCCTGAGATAAACTCATCACCATAACAATAGCCTAGGTTTTCCAACCACTCATTGTTAGAATATAGAGGGTGCATAACGTGACATGTACAAAAGAGAAACAACTAAAAAGCTGATCCCATGAACTCCTATTTAAGGAAATTGCATGATCAAGTATCTCATCAAGACATCAAGGGAACCATATTCTTCAAATGGTATCATAAAACAAGCCTGAGATAAACTCATCACCATAACAATAGCCTAGGTTTTCCAACCACTTATTGCTAGAATATAGAGGGTAAATGTGTCCTGTGTCCATATTTTCAATTATAACTCCAAATAAATAACCGCTTGAAGCTATTTGGCCTCCTTGATTTTACCACTTACAGAGGCATTCATTAAGGCCCTCTGAAGGCTTTTCTTTATATTAAATCAAAATCTTGACAAAAAGGCATTTAAAATTTGTACTTCACTAACCAAAAAATACTTTCCTGGTTCCTTCAGAGGCATCCAATAAAAAAATAACTTTCCTAATTTAATTGTTCAAGTTGTTGCCTCAAGGTAGTTTTACCGAGATCAAGTGGTCATATAGTTCTTTTTGCGAACAACTTGTACTTTATACTCGGTTTACAAAGGCAGTAATGTCATTCAAATTATCAGCATAGCAACATTCACAAAGCAACTATATTAAATCATAGTTGGAGTGTGCATATATTGAGTGAACTATACTTGGGACCTTTTGACATACATAGAGAACCGCATTTTCAGCAATAAAATCAGATTCAGCTAAGAAAAAAATGCAGGCAAACCCATACAAAGGTAATGAAACTCTTACCCGAACCCATCCATGCTTTCCGGATTACGTCTCTATTGTTCTCGTGGCCAAAAGTTGTTAGTATACCTATCACTACCGATGGCTTCCTCCTGGAATCAGCCCTATCAGTCTCTTTCTAGTGCTTTGAACTAAAACCTTTTTGTTTAGCCACAGCCAACTCTGTCTCTAGGGCTGTTAACTTCTTTAGTTGTTCCCTAACAATATTGTTCCACCATCAACGTTCATAAAAAAAAACTTTTAAGATTTTCATACACATACATATGACTTTTGATTTATCACGTAACAAGTATAATCCATAACAATTAACAAATATCGCAAACAAAATTAAACCTAAAAAGTATTTAGAAGACAATTATCTTACCTACATGGCTACATGTTATGATTCTCAATGTATCATCCATGGATATTGCAGATTGTCCCTGAAATGGAATGAAGGCAGAGTAAGACAAAGACCAGCTGTAACAAACGGAACAAAAATGCCGAAGTTCACAGTTGAGATTGGCATGCATACACTAAACTATCAAGCTCTCATTTATCAAGTAACATTTACGGAAGTGAATCCTGTTGTCTGGAGAGAGTGACTCACTTGACCAGTTACCCTATCAAGCTCTTTTATCAAATGAACCCTATTATGTGCGTCCCGCCATAACCTATCTCCCAAATCAATCAAAAACCAAACAAAAACAAAAAAAACGAGCATATGTACATCAAATTCAATCTACAAACATAAATGCCACTGAAAAGAGAGAGGAATAACCGGCCGGCGACGTGGATAGCAGCGCGAGTGGCGATCATGGAGAGTAGTAGATTCGCGATTCGGGATCGAAACACCATACTTCTATATCTGATTATTCGATCCCCAGCACAGATCTTCAATTCAGATCCGCGGCCAATCTGATCGATCTTTGAAATTCAAATGCGAATTAGTTGATGAGCTGACGACTATGGCCACTCCTAGTCGTCGTCTGGTCTCTCTACTTTCTGCTCTCGTCCTACTCGAAACTACCGAACCTCGTCATGTTGCCGCTTAACCAAACGCAAATACGTCTGTTCAAGCCTCTAATAGGAGTGCCCTTTTTTTTTGACTTGGGCCCGGACGGAGGTTAAGTTGGCCTAATAATTGGGCTTTCAGTGCAGCCAACTTGGCCCTTTAGCAGTCTGATTAAAGCCCTGGACAGTTTAGCCCAATAAGATACGATGTCTGTTTGAGATTGTACTGTGATCACTGTGGCTCATAGGATACCAACTGTGATGGATTGCACTATGGTACTTGCCATCAGTGAGGGTGAGTTTTCACTGCTAAAAAGTAAAAACCTTGAGGCCACTTAGAAGCATGACTACAAATAATCTAGGATCTAATGTCTTGTGTTTCTTTCCAGGAAAACTAGTAGAGTACGACGAGCCAATGAAGTTGATGAGTAGAAGGTTCGCTGTTTGGGCGGCTTGTCAAGGAATACTGGTTTCATTTCCACTCTGCAGAAATTATTTCGTCCACAAGTTTATTTCCTTTTTGCTAGGAAAAGGTAGAGAAGCGTGAGGCTCCTACTCCATCAGAAATTTAAACATTACGGCCATCGCCTATCTACAATGTAAAAACATTACACCAACTTGGTTTTCCAGTAAAACTATTTAGAAGCAGCAGTTAAACTTCGATAACGATTCACTTGCTCAGAGAGGCCTACCAAGAGATTGATAGTGTTACTGCTCATATTGCCCAGGAATCATGCATACAACATTTCTGGCTTCTGATATAAAAAGCCAAATGAAAATAAGTTACTTAAAACTCAGTGTTCAAATTGTTCACAATCCAAACCCCGAATAATCCAAATCTCGAATAATCATGTCACTCACAGTGGTATGATTAGTGATAACATAAGCGTGATTGGTATTTTGAACTAATCACGCCATTGGCGCTCGAAAAATCAGTCGACCCAAATATTAGATGGCAAGCGACTGAGAGGGTCCGTATACACTAAGAATGAATGCTTTGGGTGTGTCGCATATCAATCCACAGCAATTCGTGAAAGCCGTCGCGAAGGCTCTTTCCCGCTACATCTCAACTGCCAAACAACCACTAAACGTACTTCTATCAGTACAAAAACCCCAAATTGCCCTACGGAAGAGTTTTCTCTCTCAAGTCTTCTGTAGTGAAATATTGGACCAGTACCCAGATATCAAAACATTGAAAGTACTCCACGCCAAGATTTTCATTGATCAATATCTCTGCTGTGACCCATCTCTCGGCATCAAATTGATGAGAGCCTATGCTGCCTGTGGTGAACCTGGTATTGCACGCCATATATTCGATGAAATTACTGACAAGAATGTGGTTTTCTTCAACGTAATGATCAGAAGCTATATGAACAATCGTTTCTACCGTGATGCTCTGCTTGTTTACAAAACCATGTCTAGCCATGGAGTAGATGCTGATAACTACACTTACCCCTGTGTCTTAAAGGCGTGTTCAGGATCTGATTATTTGTGGGTCGGTCTTCAAATCCATGGAGCCGTTGTGAAAGTTGGGCTTGACTTGAATTTGTTTGTGGGTAATGGGCTAGTATCCATGTATGGAAAGTGCGGCCAATTAGTGGAGGCGCGGGGAGTTCTTGATGGAATGGCAGTCAGAGACGTGGTCTCTTGGAATTCAATGGTTGCGGGGTATGCACAGAATGGGAGGTTTGATGGTGCATTGGAGGTTTGTAGGGAAATGGAGGGTCTGAACCTAAAACCAGATGCTGGTACCATGGCTAGCCTGTTCCCAGCTGTGTCTAACGCCTCCTCTGATAATGTTTTGTACATGAAAAGCATGTTCATGAAATTGGCAAAAAGAAGTTTGGTCTCTTGGAATGTGATGATTGCTGTGTATGTGAATAATTCAATGCCTACTGAGGCAGTGGATCTATATCTCCAGATGGAAAAGGAAGGGATTGAACCTGATGCAGTGTCCATTTCCAGTATTCTTCCCGCTTGTGGGGATATTTCTGCTCTCCTCATAGGAAGGAAGATACATGAATATGCTGACAAGAAGAAACTTAGGCCAAATTTGCTGTTGGAGAACGCATTGATTGACATGTATGCAAAGTGTGGATGCTTAGAGGATGCAAGGGAAGTTTTTGATCAAATGAGGATACGAGATGTTGTTTCATGGACTTCCATGATCTCTGCTTATGGAATTACTGGGCAAGGGCATGAAGCTGTGGCGCTGTTTTCAGCAATGCAACGCTCAGGCTCGAAACCGGATTCTATTGCCTTTGTCTCTGTTCTCTCCGCTTGCAGTCATGGAGGATTATTGGATGAGGGTCGGTATTTCTTTGATTTGATGTCTAAATATGGGGTGGCTCCCAGGATAGAACACTTTGCTTGCATGGTTGACTTGTTAGGACGCGCAGGGCTAGTAGATGAGGCATATCATTTTATCAAGCAGATGACAATAGAGCCTAATGAAAGAGTTTGGGGGGCTCTGCTGGGTGCTTGTCAGGTTTACTCTAACAGGAATATCGGACTTATAGCTGCTGATCATCTTTTTCAGTTGGCTCCGGAGCAGTCAGGTTATTACGTCTTGTTATCCAACATTTATGCAAAGGCTGGAAGATGGCGAGATGTGGCAACTGTCAGATCTATCATGAAGAGCAGAGGACTCAAGAAGGCACCTGGTGTTAGCAATTTTGAGCTCCAGGGTCATATTCATACCTTTCTTGCAGGTGACCAGTCACATCCTCAGTCCAAGAAGATCTATCAAGAGTTGGATGTATTAGTAGGAAAGATGAAAGAGTTGGGGTACGTCCCTGAGACTGATTCTGCGCTTCATGATGTGGAGGAAGAGGATAAGGAATATCATCTAGCTGTTCATAGTGAGAAATTGGCCATTGTCTTTGCTCTATTGAATACTGAGTCTGGGACACCAATCAGGATCACCAAGAATCTCCGCATTTGTAGGGATTGCCATATTGCTGCCAAGCTTATTTCCAAAATAGCTGTACGGGAAATCATTGTGAGGGATACTCACCGGTTTCACCATTTCCAAGATGGTGTTTGTTCATGTGGAGATTATTGGTGACCAGATTCAAAGAAATAATTCAAATTATGCTTGAGTCCTACGTCAATAGAGCTTTCCTTAACATTTTTGGCAATTTACCGAAGTCCACAGATCAAGCTTGTAGGGCATTAGAACAGCATCAGAAGTTGCGAAAAGTTAGCATTAAATTCTTGGGTGGCAACTCCTTGGTTGGCAACTAGAAGAGCTGTATTGGATGGTATTGAGTTCGACATTGAGCATGGCCCAATTCAACACCGGAACAAGGTCACGCGAAATTTGTCTCACACATGGCAAGTGAAAGAGGAATTGAAGTTGTATCTATCAGCAGCTGCTCAGATTTATGGGAACTACGCTTAATACAAGATTGTTTGGCGGTGTTTGGGTTCAGTACTTCAGTTTAACAATAGTGCACCGCTTCAATATAGTTCAGGTAACACCACAAACCTTACAAAACTTCATTGGATCCAATTGACTACATCCCACAAGGCAGGGAAGGAATTTATGGGGCTACCTGATGCTTACCTGATGCTCCTAATGCAGGCCAGTAGCCCCCATAAATTGATGCCGTGCAGTACAAGGTTATTCCAGGAAATGTGGTCACTCCTCATATTCTCCCGGTGATAAAGAAGTCACCGGAATAGGGAGGGGCTGCGCTTCGGTCACAGAACTATATATGATGACCAGACTGGGTATGTTCCTGGTTCAGTTTTTAGTGGTGGTTGATTTTGTAACTGACTTCTGAAGGCTCTGCCTTTGTCTTCTACCCTTTTCTCTTTTGTGATAAGATGATTCAATGGACGTTAAAGATCATTTTATAGCAATTGATTGGGGAATGATTTCTCTGATTTCTTTGATTTAAGGAAAATAAGATTAAATGTTGATTCAATCTTTCTTTTTCTATGTATTTATTTTTGTGGCAATGTGCCCTTCTTCTATTAATGACAGTAATTGATTGGGCCTAACTCTTTTATAGTTTTATGGATAAACTCAACTGGGCCGTAATTTCTTACAAGCCCATGCCGGTTATCTTTTTCTTCAAACGTTAAAAAAAAAAATAGACGGTGTTTCGTATGGGTTTTATTTTATCGCTCAAAAGCAAAGATCTCTCACGTGTTGTGTTCTTGTGGAAATGTTTTTTTTCCAAATTTGGGGGTTTCGTAATTTTCAAAAGTTTGCAATTCACATCTAATAATAGAGAAAAATGCCACACAAATTTTAAAAATAGAAAAACAAAAATGTGGTGTGATGTGGTATATCTCTCAAATCATTGCATTCAAATTGTAGACGGTATAATTTTAAACGAATTGTGGAGCCTCCAGATCCCTTCTTTTCTAGTTTACTACAAGCGCTTCGTTGCCTAAAAGCTAGTGGGTTAATTTAATCTTTAATATTTATATTCGTCAAATAAAATTTCATTTGTTTTCTCATGTTAATATAAGTATATTAGACCCTCAAAATCTGACCCCCAAAAGTCTCCAAATCTATATGACATTAAAATAATCATTGATTAAAAACAGACATGTAAGATCCATTTCACATTCAAAACTCCACATTAAAGGAGGATATTTTGGGATATTTTTTAGGGTCTCAAACATTATCATATTATTTGGTAATTAGCTATATATAGCCAGAGCAAACAGTGAGAGACCTGTCAACCGAACTTACCTTCTTAAATCTAATGAAGTTAAAGCAGTCAACATTCCCTTTTTCTCTTCTGGAATTTCGAAGACTATTAATTACAATCAATTCAGACTGAAACAAATTTCCAAGTCTATTCCGATGACTTGACGATGTCGGTGTCTCCAAATCTTTTTTTTTTTTTCCTTCCTCTCCTTCTCTTTCTCTTTCTTAGTCGATTTTTGTTTCACTTAACTACAATGGTTGATTGAGATTTTTTTTTTCTATTCATGGCTCCACAGTCGTCCTTGATTAGGCTAAGGACATCGTTCTTTAGTGATGACTCAGGTTTGATTGATCATGTTCTTCCAAAGCAGTCCCTGGCATGAAAAATTATCTAGAGTCATCCAAAATTGATCACTTTCACATTGTAGATGAGAAAATCTGTTTTCTAACGTGTTAAAGTCTTTAACCCATGCATCGGGTTGGATTATTTGTTAAGACTTTAACTTGCATCGGATTGGCATAATTCAACTAAGTGGCATATAAATAAAGCTTCAATCCAATCTCTCCCACACAACTGACACGTTATCCATATCTAAGAATCAATGAAGACGGCTCGAGAAAAACAAAGTTGCGCGGGCCTTTAGCTCAAATTGAACGATATTGATTTGTAGTGTTTGGACTGGACTAACATGGTATCGAATCTCGATCTATTTGGACATGATATCTACTTGTTCACTTGTTGGATTTTTACATAACTAAGCCCACAAGTGTAAAGAAGTGTTAAGACTTTATCCCACATTGGATTGGCGTAACCCAATTGAGTGACATATAAGTAAAAATTCAATCAGTCTCTCTCACACAATGAATATGTTTTCTGAATCTAAAAACCAATGACAACGGTCTAATAAGATCAAAGTCATGCGAGTTTTTTACTCAAAGTAGACGAAATCAATTTGTATTGTTTGAGATGAACTTTCTAACAAACTTGCTTGAAAGCTATTGTGAGTCAAGTCAGAAGACTTTTCAAATCAGAATTTGTAAACCCCAGAAAACGAGTAATTGGTTAGGTGACCTGCAATACACGGCAACTACAAAAGTCCAGTGTGAATGTTTGGCACAACTATAAATATAGGTACCCTCCCCACCATTGTTGAGCCAGAGAAGCCAACCAAGACGTCCAACCATGGCTAAACCTTCTATCACTATATCTATTCTTCTTGGCTTAGTCTCTATTCTATCTTTGTTCATTGCTCCCTCATATGGTGCTGGAATTGCCATCTATTGGGGTCAAAATGGCGGTGAAGGCACACTGGCTGATACTTGTGCCACAGGAAACTATGAATTTGTCAATATAGCTTTTCTAACCACATTTGGCAATGGCCAAACTCCGGTACTAAACTTGGCAGGTCATTGTGACCCGGGCAGTAATGGTTGCACCGGTTTAAGCGACGCCATACGCGGTTGTCAAGGACGAGGCATCAAAGTACTTCTCTCAATTGGTGGTGGTGTAGGAAGCTACTCTCTATCTTCAGCTGATGATGCAAAACAAGTTGCTGATTATCTCTGGAACAATTACTTAGGTGGCCAATCGAACTCTCGACCTCTTGGTGATGCTGTTCTTGATGGGATTGATTTTGACATCGAGTCCGGTTCAGGCCAGTATTGGGATGAACTAGCTAGATCACTTAAGGGATTTAACCAACAATTGTCCTTAGCAGCAGCTCCACAATGTCCATTCCCAGATGCTAACCTTGACGGTGCAATCGCTACGGGCTTATTTGATTATGTTTGGGTTCAATTCTATAACAATCCTCCATGTATGTACACTGATAATGCTAATAACCTATTGAATGCTTGGAACCAGTGGACTGGTGTTCAAGCTGGTCAAGTGTTCTTGGGGCTGCCGGCAGCTACTGAAGCTGCTCCAAGCGGCGGGTTCATTCCAGCAGACGTGGTTAATTCTCAGATTCTACCACAAATCAAGACTTCGGCCAAGTACGGAGGAGTCATGATTTGGAACAAATTTTATGATAATGGTTATAGTGCATCTATCAAGCCTAATGTCTAGGTATGGATGATGGATCATGCATCTAAATAAGTTGCACCCTATATATATATATATATATATATATTTGTATTGAGAGTGTAACAGTCACATAAAGGTCTTTTGTTATACAATCTATATACCTACAATACGCAAAAAATTGAAACGTTTAGAGTTTATGCATCGCATGACGTGATGGTATGTAATAAGAACAAATTTTACTAAAAAATAAAAATAAAAATTCATTATATTTGCACTCTATAAACATGGTAATAGAAACTTACTAACTTCAACCACACAATTAGGAGAGAAAAAAATAGAACCCTCGAATATCTCACAAGTAAACTTAACTAACTACCAAAAGAGCTAACAATCGGGACCATTCCAGATCCTACCCTATCTCGTATTACTCCTTTCATAATCGTAGATTCCAAGACTGATCAATGTGGTGTTAAAACATTAATACCCTTATAAAGCACAAATAGGGGGTGGGATTCCATCCTTTTTTTGGGATGAGATTTGGAAAATTCCCCTAACAATCACCTCCAATTCAATTCCACATATAATAGGGAACCTAGAGTATCCACCAGTTTGTCTGATGGGATGCCCCGCACAAATTCTATACTTTTATGAGCTGTTGTCTATTTGAACAAGCGCCATCTCGTGGAATTGTATTGGTCTACTGAAGTCGATCTAAATCCCTTAAGTTGGATTTTTTAGTCGATTTGTTTACATTTCACAAAGGTCAACCCGTACTTACACTGCAAAGACCAACCCACTATTTTCTTCCTCGGCAAAGACCAACCCACAATAAATCCACTAAGACCAACCCACTATTTTCTTCCCGGGCAAATTTGTGTCGAAAAAAAGTATATTTTGCAACGAAAATGTCCGTTGCAAAATGTCTTAAAATTTTGACAACGAAAATTTGTGAAAAGTCCGTCGCAAATTACATATTTTGTAACGGAAAAATTTTCGTCGTTAAAAAATTGTTTTATTATAGTGTTCACCTGGGACGTGCCACATAGATTGGGGGTTAAAATGATGATATCTCACTTGGGGCATGCCACATGGATCAGTGATGACAGAGATGTCAGTTATCTCAACTGTTGAGTTGTACTCATAGAATTTCATTTGCATTATGTGTGATATGTGGAGTTCATGAATTCACTTTAAATAATGTGTGTCTAATTGTTGAGATTCTCATCATTTTCGCACATGTATTGGAGGTTAAAATGAGATACACTTTTTGGAGTTTGTGTAGCATTGCTCCACATAAATCATAATGATACACTTCTCCTAAATGGAGTAACTATATCCATTCTTATTATAATAATATTCTTATTCTACAAAACGAAGACTTATGGAGCCAGCCAATCCACATAATTATACACTTATCTAAATGGAGTTACTACATCCATTCTTATTCTTACCGAACACAAACTTAGGACTCAGCCAACCCACATATATATAATTATACACTTGCCTTAACGGAGTCACTATATCCATTCTTATCATCATAATACTTTGACCACAGCATAATACCTCCGTACTTGGCTGAACCCTTTATCGCCGGCAACACTTGAGAAGTAAGCACATTCGCCGGAATATATCCACTCCCGGCCGCCGCCGGTGCCGCCGGCAACCCCAAAAATATGGACCCTGCCCTTATAGATGTAGTCCATTGCTTCCATGAATTTATGAGATTATTAGTGTTCCCAGCACGATACTGGCAAGGAGGATTGTTATAGAATTGAACCCAAACATAGTCAAAAAGCCCTGTATTCAGTGCATTCCCGAGAAGATCATCTGGGAATGGACATTGAGGAGCTGCAGTTAGGTAAATTTTCTTTCCTCTGTTGCTGTAAGATGACAGATAACGAGCAAGATCGTCGTAAAAACTGTTCGAACCAAGTTCAATATCGAAATCAATTCCATCCAACACAGCATCCCCTAGAGGACGTGAAGATGACTGACCACCCAAGAAATTGTTCCATAGATAGTCTGCAACATTTTTGGCATCTGCTCTAGATGATAGAGAATAGCTCCCAACGCCACCGCCGATCGATAGCATCACTTTGATACCTTGATTTTGGCAGTTTTTGATGCCGGTGCTAACGGCTTTGCATCCACCTGATGCAGGGTCGCAATGGCCGGCGAGGTTGATTCCAGGGGTTTGACCATTTCCAAATTTGTTGAGAAAGGCTATGTTGACATAACCATATTTGTTAGTGGCACAGGTTTGGGTTAAGGTTCCTTCATTGCCGTTCTGGCCCCAATATATGGAAATTTTCCCTGCTTCAGAGGAAGCAAATAGGGCAAGAACAAGAAGGGAGAAGAAGGTAGAAGTGGCTTGTAGTTTCATGGCCATTGTACTTGTGTAGCATTCTAATGGGTGTAGTCGCTTATATAGAGCTCACATTGCTGTGATGAGAAAAATTGAGCCGACGTAATTGACTTTACATTGTGTTTTTTGAACAGAGTTGACTGACTTACGGTGCTCAGTGAGGAAGTCAAGTTCGTGCCTTCCCATTAGGAGCAATGCTACAAATCCCAAAATTTCCCCCATTTTAACCTCCATCCATGTGACACGTGAGATAAACAATCTGTCCCTCCATACTAATAACATTTTGTATTCCCGCAATACTTTATCTTCTCAAGCCAAGCACCAACCCATATTAACCCACGACAAGAGATCTAACCCTATCAACACTTGGTAGCTCACCCAACACCACTAAATTTGGGGATGAAGCATTTTTCAATTATGTGGAAGGGCTCCTAAAATTTGAATTCGGTAGACTAAGAAAATCGGGATACTCATCATATTCATGATAAAGTGGTAATATTAGGAAGATGGATATCCTGAGAGGTTATAAATAAATAAGTATAAAGACGTTGACTTGTTTACTTGTTTGGCAGAAAGTTGACGTTGCCACCTTCTGTGAACTCTCCTTTCTATGGATTCCCACTACTTTTCCAATGGTGATATTTATTTGCCAAATATCTTCCAATAGGGCTGGGAACAAGTGAGGTTTTGCCCGACCCATTTGCAAATATAATAAGATGAAGCACAAGGACATGAGCATATGCATATCCCAAACAAAATTAAACACCATATCATCTTTTTAGTGTTGGAAACATGCAACTCGTGGAAGCGTATAAGGACCTCATAGACATAAACGATAGCTAGACAAATTTCAAAAATTTCTTATCAAATACTAATCACCATAGCATAAACCATATATCAATTAATTGCAAGTAGATTATATACCTTGAGATCTCTCTGATTTGATCTCTAATAATCAGGAACGAAGGATGGAGTCAGCGAGTTTGATACTAAGCTCAAACCTGCGGATCTTCCACCGTATGCACCAATTCCCAAACTTGGATTGAGAGGGTGGTCTCTTTTCTCCAAGAACCTGAAGTACACAAATCAAAACTAGTGGAAACGATTAGAGAGTAGAGAGGTCAACTGGTATCTCAAAACTTATGTTAACAAAACACACACTATGTGTGTATTTATAGGGTTTGGCCACACCTAGGGTTTTCTCCCTAGGTGGGCCGGCCCGTAAGCCTCTCCCTCTCTTAATTCCGGTCCGTTTTGGTTTTACTGTATCTTCTAGTATTGGGCTTCTAGGCTACAATGGGGACCAACTAGGAAAAATAAAACATGGCTTCCTATGAATTTAATTATCAGCCCAAACCCATGGACATAATTATAATTGCACTCCCAGTTTTATCTCAAATTAAATCTGAGCCTTTCGTTATACTTGTTCATAAAATTCCTCACGTTAAGTTACAGATACCCGTCAATTAAATATGTCACTGACATATAATATTTAATTGACATCTTTAAATATTTTCTTGATCTTACCACTTAACTTATTTGATTGTGTCGGATTAATTAAAATCCACCTACAGGGTTTTGACACAATCTCAAATCCTATAAGCATTCTCAAGAGGCTATCATCAATCCATAATTAGACGTGAATTTTATTAACAGATTATTTTTCATCGTACAATTAATGCGGTGACCCAACTCACTTGGTGTTTGTTGGCCTGTACAAAAAGACCTCACCCTTTAGTAAATCAAAGTCCCGTACATTAAATGCACATGTACTAATAATCTTTAATAAATTAAGAATATGAACAATTCTATAACATCTGTGTGAGTGTACAATTTTCCATATAGTCAGACTGGGAAAATTGACTCACAAGTAGTCCTGATCAATACACTCCAAGTGTATTGGTATAGTAAGTTCAAGCTTTACCGCTCTCCGTAACCAAGATAGGTATACTGAAATACTATACCACAGCCAAGCCGACGGTTTGTCCAATTCCGTCTTAGCTGTGATCGCTTACTTATATTCGATAGGAACTTATGAATTGATCTTCCGTGTGCAAGCTCAGACTCTACACACCAATTCATATACCATATAGAATAAAAGACAATGATGTCAATATGTCTTTTCTCATTTTAAATGCTAAATATATTTTATTCAAATAAATAAATCGAGTTTGAATATTACATAAAATATTGACTTTTAGCATACTATTCCTATCATTTAGGGCAGCTACTAATGATAATAAACAAAACGGAAGCAATTAAAACTAGATGGAAACTAAGAAGCAAATGTATTTAGCAACCTACAGTGCAAACCTTAAACCATTTCCATAACAGAAGCCTGAAGAATCCTAGTAGCTTGTATGGAGGGAGGACTAATGCATTGGACAAATGGGTATTTATCCTCCGTTGTGCCTAGACTTTCCTGACCTGGATATTATGAGTGGATTGAAACCTCCAGATGGGCTGTTTGCCACTCTGAACAAGGGCCACCTCCTCTCCTTCCTTCACCATCCCCTGTTTCTGTATATGAAAACAAAGAATATGCATCATGCATTCTAAAAGCTACAAGACTTTGATGACTTAATTATGAAAAATATTCGTTTTTGTTATTCATCTTAAACAGGTCAGTCAGGCTACGTTCTAGTTTGAGCATAATTGGCCATGTTTCCATATCTACATCCTCTGTTCTAATCATCAGTAACAGAGAGCATATTCAAAAATATTTAAGCCTTACAATCGAACATCCATCAAATAGTCTACCAGCGAAAATTTTCAACAATTACAGCACGCGTATGCACACATGAAAAGAAATTTATAAGTTTCACCCCAAGCTGGAAGAGAACATGCACTTTAGCTAACAGATAGATATCTTGCTTGATATTCTGACTTTAAAAACCCAAAGTTTCCAACCACTTTAGAGTAAATATTTAACAGTGAAGATACTAGCATAAGAACATGTGCAATTGCATTAAAGGAATTGCACATGTTTTTGGGAGACGTGTTTGGTTTATTTTTTGTATAATAGAAGTGGTATCCAATATTATTTTTATTGGACCATTAAAAATAACTCATTGTGTTCCAATCAAGGCCTTCGCATTAAGCGATGTGAGATTCGTTACAAAAGCAAATGCTTTTAACTTTAACATTTACTTCACTGCGTCTCACAATGCCATAAACCACAAAACACTTTTTTTTTTAACATGAATAAAAATAATATAAATTTAAACGAGGTTTTTGAAAAAAATAAAAGTAAATAAAAACCACAAAGCACTTATCGCTTATATGTATATTCATTTTATATATGTACTATATATATAATTACATATTAATTTATAATGTATTAAAAATCAACGATTCAATCTTGATCGTATTGATTCAACCTCGAAAATCTTAAACTTTCAAGTGACACGATTTGACATAGGGGTCGATTCTGAAAACTAAAGTATCAATCCTTAAATTTGGATTTTTTAGTCGACTTGTTTACATTTCATAACCCATAAGGTCAACCCGACATTTCCACCGCGAAGAGTCAAAGACGAACCCCACTTGGTCAACACGGAATTGAAAGACTCGCCAATAAATCCATTAAGACCAATTCACCTGGTATTAAAACCCGTTGATGTCTCTCGTAGTCATGTACCACAACCTAATTGGTATTAAAAATCATTGATGACTCTCATAGTCCGGTACCGCAAGGATTGGGAGTTAAAAAAGATTCCGGAGAGGAATGCAAAGGTCCTAAGATTGATGCACCATTTGCGCGCATTTAAAAAAGTTGAAAAGGAAAAAGGATCGAAAAGACCCCTGAACTTTGATCACTAAGTTGATTAAGCCTCTAAACTTTATTTTGGGTCAAACATGCCTTTGAACTATGATGAATGATGTTCGTTACCTCTTCGTCGCATTTTCCATCCAAATTCGCTTATTTACCCATTTTATCAAAGTACATGAGCTTAAATGGACCATTTTTATAAGACACGTGGCTTATTTGATCACTAGGTCGATTAAGTCCCTAAACTTTATTTCGGGTCAAACATGCCCCTGAACTATGATGAATGATGTTCGTTACCTCTCCGTCATATTTTCCATCCAAATTCACTTATTTGACCCATTTTATCAAAGTACAAGGGTTTAAATGGATTATTTTGCAAGACACGTGGCGTCCATATCAACAACATGTAAGGCATTTAACGGAAAAATCTTGCCAAATCAGCTATTTTGGATGGAAAATGTGAGAAGGGATAACGGACATCATTTATCATAGTTCAAGGGTATGTTTGACCCGAAATAAAATCTAGGGGCTCAATCGATCCAGTGATCAAAGTTCAACGGCCATTTTGATTCTTCTCCCATGAAAAAATAATAAATATAAAATTTAAGTGATTTTAATAGCTAGATTTAAAAGAGTGCACTACAATTGAGGGCTCGCAAATACAAGATGAAAGAGATGTTTGACCCAATTTACTTGTAAAGATATTGTCTATTTTGGGTCAAAGGCATGCACAGTTTTGTTCTTAAAAAGACATATACAATTAAGAGAAGTTGGACTTAAACTTATAAACTACTTTATTAACTCTCACCTAACCGATGTAAGATATTTTATATTTCTAATAGTATTAAAGATTTGGAGGCTCTGCTATTCGTAGAGTGTATTGTACAAATCTTATATAATGATTTGGAATGTATATTACATCACACTACACTTTCGTGTCACATAGATCGAGAATTAAAATAAGTGACAATTTTTGGGATTTATAGCATTGCTCCACATAATTATGCACTCTTCTGATGAATGGAGTTTGTATATCCATTCTTATCATCATAATATTCTTATTCTACAAAACGCAAACTTATGAGCCAGCCAATCCACATAATTATACACTTTTCTAAATGCAGTTACTACATCCATTCTTATTCTTACCGGACACAAACTTAGGACTCAGCCAACCCACATATATATAATTATACACTTGCCTTAACGGAGTCACTATATCCATTCTTATCATCATAATAATTTGACCACAGCATAATACCTCCGTACTTGGCTGAACCCTTTATCGCCGGCAACACTTGAGAAGTAAGCACATTCGCCGGAATATATCCACTCCTGGCAGCCGCGGGTGCCGCCGGCAACCCCAAAAATATGGACCCTGCCTTTATAGATGTAGTCCATTGCTTCCACGAATTTATGAGATTATTAGTGTTCCCAGCACGATACTGGCAAGGAGGATTATTGTAGAACTGAACCCAAACATAGTCAAAAAGCCCTGTATTCAGTGCATTCCCAAGACGATCATCTGGGAATGGACATTGAGGAGCTGCAGTTAGGTAAACTTTCTTTCCTCTGTTGCTGTAAGATGACAGATAACGAGCAAGATCGTCGTAATAACTGTTCGAACCAAGTTCAATATCGAAATCAATTCCATCCAACACAGCATCCCCTAGAGGACGTGAAGATGACTGACCACCCAAGAAATTGTTCCATAGATAGTCTGCAACATTTTTAGCATCTGCTCTAGATGATAGAGAATAGCTCCCGAAGCCACCGCCGATCGATAGCATCACTTTGATACCATGATTTTGGCAGTTTTTGATGCCGATGCTAACAGCTTTGCATCCACCTGATGCAGGGTTGCAATGGCCGGCGAGGTCGATTCCAGGGGTTTGACCATTGCCAAATTTATTGAGAAAGGCTATGTTGACATAACCATATTTGTTAGTGATACAGGTATGGGTTAAGACTCCTTCATTGCCGTTCTGGCCCCAATATATGGCAATTTTCCCTGCTTCAGAGGAAGAAAATAGGGCCAGAACAAGAAGGGAGAACAAGGTAGAAGTGGCTTGTAGTTTCATGGTCATTGTACTTGTGTAGCATTCTAATGAGTGTAGTCGCTTATATAGAGTTTACAGCAATGCTGTGATGAGAAAAATTGAGCCGTAGTAATTGACTTTACATTGTTTTTTTTAACAGAGTTGATTGACTTATAGTGCTCAGTGAGGAAGTCACGTTCGTGCATTCCCATTCGGAGTAATGCTACAAGCCCCAAAATTTCCCCCATTTTAACCACTATCCATGTGGCACGTGAGATAAACAATCCGTCCCTCCACACTAATAACACTTTTACACGACTTTATCTTCTCAAGTCAAACACCAACCCATAATAATTTGAGCTCAGAAAAAACGTCTATTAATTGTTTAGATATTCAGCCCGCAACAAGAGATTAGTCTTATGAACACTCAATAGCTCATCCAACACCACTAAATTTGACAGAGGTTTGTAACTCTACTCACTCGAGACGGTTGATACACTCCATGTGAATGAGAAAAAAATTGGGGTTGAATCATTTTTCAATTATGTGGATCGGCTCCTAAGTTTGAATTCGGTAGACTAAGAAAATCGGGATACTCATCATATTCATGATAAAGTGGTAATATTAGGAAGATGAATATCCTGAGAGGTTATAAATAAATAAATATAAAGACCTTGACTTGATTACTTGTTTGGCAAAAAAGTAGACATTTCCACCTTCTGTGAACTCTCCTTTCTATGGATTCCCACTACTTTTCCACTGGTGATATTTGTCTGCCAAATATCTTCCAATGGGGCTGGGAACAACTGAGGCTTTGCCCTACCCATTTGCAAATATGATAAGATGAAGCACAAGGACATGAGCATATGCATATCCCAAACAAAATTACACACCATATCATCTTTTTAGGGCAAGTACTAATGATAATAAATAAAACAGAAGCAATTAAAACTAGATGGAAACTAAGAAGCAAATGTATTTAGCAACCTACAGTGCAAACCTTATGCCATTTCCATAACAGAAGCCTGAAGAATCCTAGTAGCTTGTATGGAGGGAGGACTGATGCCTTGGACAAATGGGTATTTATCCTTCATTGTGCCTAGACTTTCCTGACCTGGATATTGTGAGTGGATTGAAACCTCCAGATGGGCTGTCTGCCACTCTGAACAAGGGCCACCTCCTCTCCTTCCTTCACCATCCCCTGTTTCTGTACATGAAAACAAAGAGTATGCATCATGCATTCTAAAAGCTACAAGACTTTGATGACTTAGTTATGACAAATATTCGTTTTTGTTATTCATCTTAAACAGGTCAGTCAGACTACGTTCTAGTTTGAGCATAACTGGCCATGTTTCCATATCTACATCCTCTGTCCTAATCATCAGTAACAGAGAGCATATTAAAAAATATTTAAGCCTCACAATCAAACATCCATCAAACAGTCTACCATCGAAAATTTTCAACAATTACAGCACGCGTATGCACACATGAAAAGAAATTTAGAAGTTTCACCCCAAGCTGGAAGAGAACATGCACTTTAGCTAACAGATAGATATCTTGGTTGATATTCTGACTTTAAAAACCCAAAGTTTCCAACCACTTTAGAGTAAATATTTAACAGTAAAGATACTAGCATAAGAACATGTGCAATTGCATTAAAGGAATTGACCAATGGAAACACTAGTGAATTCATTTGTTACTTCCTTAACAAAAGTTGTAGCACATTGTCAAAAACACTGTACCTGCAGCAAACCTAAAGCATTTTGAAAGGTTTCTTCAGCATCATCAGAAAATTGCACATATATGGGACATACTCCTTGATATAGCGCCAGCCTCCGTTGAATCCTCTTCCTACGTGACCAACAGTACGGTAATTAACCAAACCAATAAATTTTTGTACCTCAGAATGAATGACCCCAAGATCAGCCCATCGATAAGTCATAAGCCAAATTTTTACACACAAATATAATATGACAATGGGAATTCCCAAACTAGCTGATCACTAGTTTAGTCATATGTTAAAGATGTAACCAACTTGGCTATTTCAGAAGTGAAGTGAATAAAGAAAATGACTATGATGTTGAGATAAATGGAAAAAGAGACCCACCCCCTCTTTTGAGTGACGCCATTCATTTATTAGGTTTAGTACTCAGTATGATGTTTTCCATCTAAATATTATACAAAAGACCTAGCATCAAATTTGAATTTCAAGAGCTTACTCATTTGTGAAAGCAAAGATTGTGCTTGAGGGGCGATAATGGCTCAGTAGTATGGACATGAATCCAGTTCTGGTGAAGACAACAATGGATGTTCCCAAAGTGTTGGACATCGTTGTTGCATGGTAAGCAAACATCTCGCTCATGTGGTTCTACAGGAAACAAGATTCATCAGTCAATTATGATGCATTGATTATCAAAAGGGAGCAAAAGACAGGGGCTCAATTGATACAAAACCCAATATTAGGTAACCTTGAAAGCTTGACCAAGATTAAGTGGCATTACACCACCATCTATGGTTGCTTCTGTTCGTAATGCGACCGTATGCATAACTTTCACTGCTTTCAATGGGAACCTGCAATGAAATGATATCACTTAATTACACAGCAAGAAGAAAATTATTTACGTCCATAGCATTCTAATTACTGAAGATTTGCATATGCCCTCTTGCAATTAGCAAGCCAACTACATGTTTAAGTGTTCCAAAGTCAGTAAGTTCCTTATGATATGCATGACATAAGTTTAAGACAACCTTTCAATGCAAACACCCCTAATCAAGGAGAGTCATATATGGAACATATGATCATTCTTGTAGGACTTAAAATAATCACATTCGCACAAAATCCCCTCAATCGGGGAAACTTCAACTAAATGGATAGATACATCAACAATTACTTCTGCCAGACGGCAGGTTGAGACATCTGTATATTTTCTCATATAGAGGCATTCAGGTTTAGCAACAGTCCCCACCAGTCCTGTCTAATGAACAGTTTGATAAATCAGAAGAAAAGCAACTTACTTTCCATGAGCAGTTTCTCCAGAAAGCATGACTGCATCTGCACCCTCTCTAACAGCTATTGCAATGTCTGATACCTCTGCTCTGGTTGGAGTTGGATGAACAATCATGCTTTCCAGCATATTTGTTGCCACAATGACAGCTTTCCCCATGCTGCGACAAATCCTGATTATCTCTTCCTACATTTTGCAATCAGCAGAGTTTTCATCTAAGAAGTACTAGGAACACAAACAGGCCTGTAACAGGTAATGTCCTTACTGTCAATAATACCTGCAGAAGTGGAACTTCCTCAACAGGGAGCTCCGCACCCAGATCCCCTCGTGCAACCATTGCCTAAATTAAGAAGAGTGCATACATATATCAAGTAAAACTCCAGCACTTGGATCTATGTTGGCACGCCCAATTTTTTAAAAATACAGCAATATATCTTCTTCAGGATCCGATTAGAGAAACCTTTTTCATTGTTCTTCCAAGTCATTTAGAAAAGTACCAAAACAGAGAATCCGATGTTCCCTCCAATAAATTACCACGTCTCACTTCAAATATTGTTGACATGATTTTAAGAAAAGCTTAAAAGCAATTTGCTTGGCCTTTTCAGTATAGACACAGAGAAATAAGCATTGAAGAGCTAATAAACCCAGATTGGTAACCATGTTATGACTTTTAGATAGCTGTCACTCTATAATTCAATCAATAGAACCAAGTAATTACCCCATCGGATGCTGTGATGATCGAATGCAAATTTGGTATAGAATCTGCACTTTCGATCTTTACAATAACATGGATATCTGCCCCACAACCTGCAAAAATAGTAGAAAATCGTATTGTATAAAGCAAATGCAAGCAGCCACTTAGATTGTAATCCAGAATTCTTCTAAAAGGATAATAAATATTAAATTAAAGTACTAAAGATCACTTCGCAGATAATTCTTCAACTCATGAACAACTTGTGCGTCTTTAACAAAGGAAACAGCATAAAAGTCAACTTGATTATCCACTCCAAATTTAATGTCATCCCAGTCCTTCTCTGCAGCAAGCCAATGTCAATAGTGAGATCAATATGTAATAAAACATCAGAAACTATTAGACTCAAGTAAGATAATATTTAATATCCTACCAGTTATAGAAGGAAGTGTGGCACTTTTTCCTCGAACATTAAGGTGGCGCCTAGACTTGAGCTCTCCTCCATCAACAACTTCACATTTCACTGAATCTTCTGTCTTGGACTTCACCATGAAAGACATCATACCACCTGAATCATGAATCAAGAGAGAGAAACATAAGATTGCGATAACTTTCGTTGTTCGAGAAAATGATCTTAACACTAGTACGCACTCTATCAACATTTTACCAATATAGATCGTTGAAAACCATGTTATCAAACTCAAAGGCTACTGAAAGTCTGAAACTATTATTATGGGGCGGTAATATTTGCTTTGGCTAGTGGCAGTTGTCAGTATGTGGATAATTGTCCTCTGTTTCCTGCAATTTCTTAGAACACCACAAAATATCTTCCAGGCTTCCAGTAAGCTTGTTGCACATATCAACAAAAGAGCAGATACAAATTGAGATATAAATGCATTCATAAGAGTTAAAAAATTTTAAATTCAAAAATAGAGAAGAAAATTTCCTGTGAGTAAAAAAAATGTTCACACAAGTATTTGTAATCCAGTCACATGCACCCTTGTCATCTGATGAGAGCTGAACCAATCATAAAGTGAATAAATATCATTTTTTAACAATTCCAAAAGGTTTTAAAGCCGAAAACTAAGGGTTTTAATACGCTCCACTCTTAGGTATTTGTCTAAATAGATTCACATCTGGAGTGATATTTTGACAAAAATGTATTAGCTTACCATCTACAAGCAGCATGTCACCCACTTCCACATCATTAACAAAATCATCATAGTTAACACTGACGCAATCAGCTGTGCCAACACCTCTCCTGATGGTGAAAGTAAATTCTTGTCCACTATTTAACATAATTGGTTGCGGCAGGTCACCACTCCTAACCTCAGGGCCCTGATAACGAAACAACCAAATAAACAAGAGAATAATAGTGATAAAACAAACACACACACTCAGATAGAGAGACATTTAAAAAATGGGGAAAAAAACTCAAGGAATAGATTAAGATAATCAATACAAGGAAAGTTAAGAGAACTATATGTCAAATCAAGCTTAATTTATGAGACTATAAGCTTAATTTCAGATATGCATTGCAGATGAACTATATCCCAATCCTGTTCTACAAAGTTTCGCCATCGCCATTATGCCACTAAAGCTGCAAATATCAAATGACTTGAAACTGAAACACTTTAACACAAGCAGGTAGCAAACACGCAGAATGCCCATGAGAAATCTGGCCATCTTCTACCAAAATCATCAGTAAGTAGTGGTATGCTAATAATGATATTTCACAGACTACAAATACCATACATGAGAAGAAACCAACCAAATGTCATGTCTATGACCTGGATAACAAAAGATACATATGTCATAAACTGGGATAATAATTAATTATGAATAGATTGTGTAAAGATGACATAACGGAGAACCTGCCTTGGTGTCAAGCATGATCGCAATGGTGTTGTCTTGAGATTGTGCATTATACTCTTTAACAAGATCAATAACTTTCTGATGAGACGCATGGTCTCCATGAGACATATTCATCCGAGCAACATTCATTCCAGCCTCAGCCAGCTTCCATATCATTTCACGTGTGTTGGTTGAAGGACCAATTGTGCAGACAATTTTTGTCTTACGTCTAACAGTAGGTTTGGACCACACACTTACTGATGTGTCACTTAGTTGCTCTATCCCCAGTAAATTTTTAAACTGCTCCTCCCTCTGTCACAGAAGATAATATAGATTACAAATCACAGTTTGAAATATGTGCTGGAAAGTGGAAACAACTGTCGGTTACTTCTACTATGAGAAACTAGAACATTGAAAAGTGCATGCATTTGCTCACTGCAAAATAGTATTACATAGTCACTTGCCACCATCAAATGAATCAACAGCATAATGAAGAAAATCAAACATTAAAATGCCGACGATAAACAACAAAATGCGAACAACTACTGTAATATATGTATTTGTATATTCTTTCAGAAACAAAACAAATTCATTACTGATTACACTTTACGATTAAAGCCATGAGGTATATCTATAAATAGGTTAACCCAACAACAGTTCAGAAGCAACCAAAAACAAAATTGTATTAATTGATATTCACCCTCCTGTTCCTCCATTCTTCCGCAGCAAACCATGATGTACTGATATTGGCACACAAAACCCACAAAAAATTAATAAAGGAGCATGAGAGTTCTTCATATTACTTTCCAGCACCGGCATTTTTTTCTTAAAAGAGGTATGGAACATTGGCGGTGGTGGTTCCTTTGATTAAGTGCACCAGTCCTTAGCTTAGGAGGACGTATACCAGAAAGGTGCATTGCTTTGTATTTCGTGCATTCTTTGTTTCCCAACCAACTGATTTTTCATAGTCAACAAATTCCACTCAATCATACATTGTTTCACGAACCAAACTAGATCTACTCGGCCCAGTTAAACTAAAAACAACAGCATTAACCTTAGTTTAGTGAAACACTCGGGTCCTATACAAATAAAATACTAATAGAAACTCAGAAAATTCATTTCCTACTATTTCCCTCGCTTTCTCACCAACGAAAGAGAATAAGAGGGGGAAAAAAAGAAAAAAAACTCCCACAAAAAACATAATCAAACCGGACCAACAGCACAGACCTGAAATACATCCTCAGGTGACACCGGAACGACTTCAGGCTCCGCGGCTCTCTTACACGTGGTTCGGGTGCTTCTGTAAGCAATTCTCTTGCTCGTCTTCTCCTCCTCACGACCCAGTACTCTAGAAGCAAAGCTCGCCGGCTTCAACTTGTCCGGTCTCTCCAGTAATGATCCAGAGTTAGGGCAAGTCGACAAGCCATTAATCGATCTAGTAGCAACCACTTGAGCCATTGCTAGAGAAATGTGAGCGTGAGAGATAGAGGAAAGTGTAGAGAAACGAAGGTGATGTTGGTGGAGTTGTTAAATGGAGAACGAGAGATGTGAAACTTGAACTTCTCGCCGAGTGGTTGGGGAAATCGCCGTCGATTTTGGCGTGAGTGGGAGGAAGGGGCCAAGGAGGCTGAAGGTCGTGCGCCTAGTTTGTATCGACCAAATGTGGCAAGTGTCTTTTTCGATCTTGATTTGCTTTGCGCTGCAACTTATTGGTAGACGGTTTGAAACACAATACACCCTTGAATTAGTTGATACAGCGTCGTTTTATAGGAAATTTACATAATTCTAATTTTAGTGTTTTAGAGTATGTTTGGATTGGGCGATTTAGACAAAAGGGAAGAGAATGGAAAGATTTCATTAAATTTTTATCAAAATTCTTCCTTCCAAAATTGGGTCATTTTGAGGGAAGGAATGATTTGTTAAGTTATTTATATGTTAAAAATCTATTTTACCCTTATATATAACACTTTAACATAAATCAATATGGATAAATTAGTAAATGAAACTAATGTTCTTTTCTTTCTTTTTTTATTTATTCAAACAAGAGGGACGAAACATTATTACTCATCCATTCTCTTCCCTTCTGTTCTCTGCCCTTCCCTTCTCTCCAAATCCCTCAATCCAAACACATTCTTAAACGTTGCATTTGTCACACCATATCAACCATGTCCTGGAAAGGGTTACATAATTTTACTAAAAATTTATTTTAGTATCTATTCTAATATCAATCAAAACCCAACCATATTCATATTTCAACATGAGGAAATAAAATTAAAAAAATTATGATTTGGGATGTATTCATCAGTGATACCCCAAATTTGGGGTAGCCCATTCTCATAAGTAAAGATCCACTGGGCCGGCAACACTTAAAGCATTTTGAATTGTGATCTAGTTAAAAGAATGTAATGCGGGCCCATCAATAACCCGGCTCAAAGCTCAGCTCTTTGACTTCGGCGCTTAATTTTGGGGTAATGTCGAGTTGGTATTCATTAGTGTTTGTTTCGAAGCTTTAATCGGTCACTTGTAGTTGAAGTCCGATAAACAAACAGGAACAAAGCGAAAGCCCATTACAAAGCGGCCATGTCAATAATTGGGCCTAGAAGCTCGGTAGACAAAGGAAAGCCCATTAGGGTTTTATGTGGACCGTTGCTTTTCCAATAGGCCCAATATCGATATGGCCCCTTGTAATACCCAACATTGATTTCCCCAGAAGCTCGGTAAACAAATGAAAGCCCATTAGTGTTTTATGTGGACCATCACTTTTCCGATAGGCCCAATTGTTGATACGGCCCCCTTGTAATACCCAACATTGATTTTCAAACTCCACGTTGAAAATTTTGTTCAGACAATGTAGATTGAACTAGAGAAGTAGAGATGGTGTTGATTGGTAGATGTGAACACAAATCACTTGGCGATAGCGGATGGCTGGTTATTTCATCGGGCGTAAATAATCTAGTATGAGGTTGAATGTTCGATTTTAAGTTGATGCAGTTATTTTCAAATGGTTTGCACTTTGTACTGAGCTACTAATTTGTTCTCGATTACCCAAAGAAATTGTAAATATAACTTTATATTAATATGCAACAGAAATTTTATCTGCATAAGATGCACATTACTGACAGATATTTGACAGAAATATACAGCCATTACTAGTTCTAAGATATCACTCAGCCTTCACACACACATCTTCAAATTCCTCACATGCTCACTAAAACTACTGTGGCATGCTCACTGGAACTAAAAAGCCTAATAGCCAGATTGGCAATAGATAAATTACAAGGTTCTAGCTTAATTGATTACTGTCGGATCCAGGAGAGTTCGATGTCGGGGAAGCTTCGATGTCTTTGCAATCCGAATCTGCAAATTTCAAGTAATTTTCAGTCTCTTCTGTGCTTCCATTTCTAATATGGAACCACCTTCTATGGTTACTGTGATGCTTTGGCTTTCTATCACTAATGGCAATGGCAATGTCATTAGGGAAAAGATCTCTCAACACAAAGCCATGGAGGATTGTAGATATAAGCAAGGCTGTAACTGTAAGTGTGGCAGTAGCAGCAAATATGACAACAAGAACTTGAGTCACTAGGTTGTCAACTTCGCTCGAGTATCTGATCGTTGCGATGGCTGCTCCGGTCATCGGAAATGTATAAGCCCACCAAGCTAATGAAAACCTGAATGTTCAAAAACAAGAAATAATATTAGACTTTAAACCATTCAGGGAAGAAATAAAAAGACCAAAATGTTCTGTATCTTACTTGAATCCTCTAAAGAAATTGACTCGTACTGCCTGCAAAAACCCCAATGTATTAGAATTCCATCCATTTAGAGGCTATCAAGACTAATAACCCACGTCAAATTGGCATGGCCTAACGCGTGCGTTTGGTATATAAATAAAGGTTTAGCACATGTCACACAATGGCATGTTTTCTAGGCCAAAGAACCAATGGGTCATTGGAGCAAAGACTCGGTCCAAGAACAATATATGCATTCAAATTAGGTAAAACTTACCAGTGAAAAATAAAGAAACAATGCAGTAAAGTAGGCAATCCGAGATCCATAATCAAAGGAGCCTTGAATCCTAGCCCATGCCATGGAAGCAACACTCGGTGCAGCGACGAAAAGGAAGAAAACTGGATGAAGCTCTTTAGGAAGAGTTGCATTTGTTGGAAGTCTTTGATACAGAGTGACAAACAGAACTGCATAGTGAGCCAAACCAACAGCAAAGAAAAATATAGGCCCTTCTTTCAATCCCATCGACGCACCCAACAATGCTCCAACAAAATTCCCAACAACCGACAAATGGTTCGAAGGATTAGCCACTTTCGAGAGCCTTCGTTGCCCTCCGGACATCCATTGCCCGTAAATCTTAAGCTCTAAGCAGAGAATTGGTGCCATGAGAACATACCAAAGTGCCGGAGGCAGATGTTGAGTGACTGAAGGTGGTACTCCAATGGCTAAAAATAGGAGTGATATCCATGGAGCAAAGAAGAAGTTGACGCGGATGGGATGGTAGTATTCGCGTCGAACTGCTTCGAAGAAGAGAATCACCTTCACAAGATAAATTGAAGCAACAATGGCTACCAGAGCTACAGAAATGCACCATAGGACTAGATTTACTGTCAAGCTTATGTGAAGAAACTTAGTTGAAGGAGCGGTTGCCAATGTTTTCCACATGATTGCTTGGCTGCTAACGCCGAGACATATACCAAATGAAGAGATGGGAAATCGTAGCAGAAATGGCCATGTCTTGTCCTCTGGCAACACAATTTGCTCTGATGGCTGTAACAAGCGTATTTCATCAAAGATAGAGAAAAACTACGTAACTAGAGGGCTAATGCAACTTTTCGACACCGAAAAGTATTGACCAAATCCAACTCGATCAGAGTTTCAATTTGAGAATCCAAAGTTGAAAATTGTTCTAATATACACACTACTAGGACACATTTTTTACTATTCGAGTAGTCAAACTACTAATACGACATAAAAAATAATATAATGGATCTGCTCTAACACCGAGAAATCTACGTAGAACCATTTTCAACTTTGGGTTGCAAGGTTGGAACATGTGAACAGTCGTAAATTGACAACTATAAACGTTACATTACACCAATAATTAAATAAGTGAAATGTGTGAATTTCAGTATATGCCACATACCCTCAAGGTTTCCAATTCAGGTCCCTGCAATGCATCAAAGTATCGAGCGACCGGTATAGACTCAGTCTCAGCCTTCTGCACATTACCACGCTCGGGTTCGGGTTCAGGCTCGCGAGGCTTTCCACGAATGTTGGATATTTGCCTTTCAAGTTTCCCAGACCATGTTTTGAAGGAATCAAACCTCTTATCTCTAAATTTCTTTATACCAGGATGCTGTGGAAATCCCCGAATATCAACTGGTTCAGGACCTCCAGACCCTCTTGGCATTGGCTGTGAATGAAACTTCACTTTCTTCGGCTGCACACCAGATTCTGCAGTGGAAACTGGAATTCCATCGCCAAAAAGAACTCTTTTTGTGCTCTTTTCATGATCTTGAATCGGAGAAGATGGCATGCTAATGGAAACTGAACACTTTCTTTGATGGTTGATGAAATTACTCATTTCAGCTTCCTGCAGGTGAAATTAAAAGGTCAATAAATCCCCATGAAAGAGACCAGAGCAGAATCAACAATTCTGGGTCTGGAAGGCCTTGATTAGCTACCATTGGTGGCTGATTCTGATCATGGAAGCTACTATCCTCCTTGACTGTGTCAAATCCAGCCAAATCATTTGATGATAAACGTCTTATGAGTGATGGCATTTCTTCACTGTTTTCCATCGCCAAAAAAAAAGCCCTGTAAGAGTAAACCCAGTTTAATTTCCCATTAGCAAATCAATACTGCTTGTGTTCTCTACAATGGCTGGCTAATGAATTTTCTTTGACAGCATTTCGTACAGAGAAACATGAAACTAGTCAGAAATGCTGAAATTAAGAATCAAAAGGAGTCACCTGCAAAATTGCAACTCTGTAATACAAACGGGGCTTGAATAAGATTTCACTGAGAGCAGAGAAATCAAAATTCTCTTGGCTGGCTTTGATTGTTCAAGAGGAAAAATGAAGAAGCTCAACTAACACACATCTTCCTGCAATAGGGAGCAGAATATATAGTCAAGAGGAGACCACCTTTGTGTGTATATTACGTCAAATGCACCTCTTGTCCCGCTTTAATTGAGAATGGCACACCTCATGCAAGGACAAAGGAAGCGCACACGAAATTTATAAACCATTCCAGCTATACTTTTCTAAGCGTTTATCACTTAGTTGTTAGGTAAGCAAATTAAAAACATATGCAAGCGTAAGTGAGTCATTGGTTGAACGGTAATCACATTACATATAAGGGATATTGATTATTAGATTCAGAAAATGTATTGGTTGGAATCTCTCTCATCGCAACCCAAGATTGTCTTCTTTGTTCTAACATATGGCTCAACTTCTGAACGGATACCCAATATGTGGCCTCAAGGCTTTGTTGACTCTATGACACATGCATTACTAATTGTGTGAGAGAGATTGGATATTTTTGCTTATATGTCATTCGATTGGATTATAACAATCCGAGTAGGATAAAGTTTGAAATGTTGATGGACAACTTTAGGTGTGGCATAAAATAAAGGGAAAAAAATTGAGAATCAAACGTAAAAATGGTGGATGCTTATCAGAGATTAATTAGGATAATATATGTAGCGGGGTCTTAGACTAACTCAACAGTTAATTATAAATTCTGGTCATTTTTGGTACGCAGTTTTCTTTTAGCGGCGGAAAGCGAGGAGCCCGAGACAAAGATGGGTTAAGTAACGTAGACAACTCATGCTTAATTGATATCACTCAAATTGACAATTAAGCATAAATTACAAAATTAATTATATATTAGTGATGGACCAAGCTGAAAACTACATGAACGAGAGAGGTTAGTATGATATAATTTAAAAAAAAATAAAAAATATGTTGCATAAATGTATTATAATTTTCTAATTGGGACAACTAGCACCCTCAAGTCTGGGATGCCCGAATATTTGGAAACTAAGAGAACCACAATAATTAATAATTAATAATTAATTAAAGAAATCAAAGAAAATATAATTGAATTCAAGTCCTACAACTACCAAGTAGCCCCACGTACAGCTAGAACAGCTAAAATTTAACTTAAATTTTGCAATAAAGATCGGCCTGTTTTGTCGGGCAGTACGTTCAACTACGACTCTACATTTATTTTTCTTCTGTTTTTCTTTTTCTTTTTCTTTCCATAAATATTTGTTGTTCAGGTTTTCTACTTTTCTATGGGAAAGTTCCATGAGTGTTCATGTTATAAATTGGATCGGATACAGGTATTGTCCACTCTAGGCCTGAGGCTCGCACGGTTTTTGTCATTTAAATGATCATTTTCTGTGAAGAGGTATTGTCTCCAAGTATCATTGAGAATGCCTTGGGGCTTTCTACAATATAGATGGTTCTTGTAAATCTAATTTCCTCATGGATCCTCTTGGTTGAAAGGGATTGAATCTTTAATTATAAACTATGTCGGTGACTAACAACCTTACACTTAAACCGATTTGGGGCTACAAGTCTTAGCATTACAATGAAACAACATTTCGTATCAAATTGTCTTGAAAATCCCAGCTTTACTACTCACATCAACGATATTGTTTGTTTGAATTTATCGGTTCCCGTGAATACATTGAACCCGAGTGTCTTTATTAATCTTCTTGAATTGTCTCACTTAATGGCACTTAGACCCAAGAAAATAACTCATTTAGTGGTACGGACTTGGACTTAGACTTTCTTATAAACCCACATCATTTGGGTTATCCAAGTGATGTGGGATATCTAATAAATTGTAGCTCAATAGGTTTGGTTTTAGATATATATTGAATGAATTTTTATTTGAGGATCGATTATGTAAACTAACTAACTACTCCAAGTAACACGTACAAGGAGCAATTCAGCTAAACAACACAAAACGAGGAGAGAAAGAGAACTAGTGGGTTTGAAATAATGTCCATCCAGAATTTGAGAAATACCGAAGAACAGTAGAAATAAGAGGAATATCTCTATTGAAGGCAATTATAATATAATTAATGTCTATAGACAAAAATACAAAATGCTTTCCGATTGCGAAAAAACATGGATGGCTACTTTTGCTTATTTAAGAACGTTGTACCGGACAATACCTAATTCAGAACACAAGAATATTAGTGGGTTTTAGGAGATAACCCAAAGACAAAGAGTGAAGTGGGAATTTGACGTAAGACCTAATGTGTGACACTGACACCAACAAAAAGAGACAATGTGGAATATTATTCATCAATGGGATTTAAAAAGAAACCGCGTCTATTGGTCCTTGAATGGGTTTTGTGGAAGTGGAGAGTCCAGTAACATTGGGTTTTAAAAGACGAAGCCTCCTTTTTGTAGATTTTTTTTTTATTATAGGAGATGAGGAGACTCGAACTAAAAACTTTTATAAAATATCACACTAATGAATGTCATATAAATTATTTGTAATTATCTCGGTTTGAGAGAGTGAGCTACTCGCGGTTCTCTCAGTTTGGTAGAGGTTTTGTTATACAAGTTTAATATTAGTTTATAAATTGTTTAAAAAAACTAATTTATAAGCTATTTGCTAAAATTTTGAAGTTCACATCTTATATTTGGAAACATAAAAATAAAAATAAAAATAGAGACGTGCTCTAAAAAAGCCGAAAGATAAACTTCGTCAAAGAGTTTATAATTTTGAAGCGTGCGCACTAAAGACAAGAAAAGAAGTGGGCGCAACCGAACACGGCCCAATCCTAGCCTTTTGTTTGAAAGCCCATTATCTTGCCGGGAATCAGTCTGCCCGTACGTATGCCGTGCCGAGACTGTCCAGTCTATTGTGGTCCGGAATTGATAAGGATGTCACCCAACTAGCCCATTCATTCATGCACGAGTTTGATGGAAATCTAAAGGTGACTCAATCGACAACAATGGAGCCATGGCCAATCCTAAAATGACGTCGCATCTAAAATACTTTTAGTAACAAATATATTGTTTGCTGATTTCAGAAGTATCCATGTTATTTAGTGTTGGAAAATTCAGCCCAAAATACTACAAATCAATATCGTTCATTTTGGATCAAAGACTCGTACGACTTTGTTCTTCTTGAGTCGTCGTCATTGACTCTTAAGCCCAAAAGGCGCAATGGTTGTGTGAGAGAGCATGTACTTTGTTTCTATGTCACTCAATTGGATTATGTCAATTCGATGTGGGATAGAGTCTAAACTCAACAAGTGGATAGTTTGAGATTATGTCCAAATGGACCAAGTCTTCATTCCGATACTATATTAAAAAAATTCAGCTCAAACACTATAAAACCAATATTGTCCGTTTCGGGTGGAAGGCCGGCACGACTTTGTTCTTTTTGGGTAGTTGTCATTGGTTATTAGGCCCTGATAACTCGTTGGTTGTGTGAGTTTGGGATCGAATATTTGCTTATATGCCACTCGATTAACATAATATCAACCCGATGTCGGATACATTCTTAGTAAAGCTCCCTCCTTGTCACTCTCACTAAACCTTATCTAAATACTTTTCACTAAATATGATTTTATTTTAGATTTCTTTGGATGGTTGACATTAATCTTTATTGTAACGAAACGAAAAAGCGGTCGTGTTCGGGGTGAAGGGAATTAGAGGGATCAAATTCTTGTCGATAGTGATCTGTAAAGATGGAATTGTCATGTACAGACAGTTGTGTCGGTCACTATGTTGACCATAAGTGGCGTCTTTCCTTTTGTTCTTTACTCAACTTCTCTCGGCACGCACTTCTTTTTTCTCCTTTACATTTTCTTGGTGGTCCTAATTTGACTTTGGTGAAAACAGCATTACTCACGGAACACAGCTAGTCCCTAAAAGCAACGAAATCAGATAAATCAATACTTATTTGTCAAATGATAGATTTACTAATATACTTGTTAGAAATCTCACAGCCCAAACATAGGTTGTCCAAAAAAAACCCATGTTAAACCGAATTGATCGCTAAATCGATTATTGTCAAATGTATGTTAGTGAGGATAGACCGAAAAATCGATCAAACCACCAATAACTAATTGTGCGGTCGGTTAAGTTTATGTCCAAAAACCGACAAGACGGACCATAAACACCCATACTCAAAACACATCAACATTATTATTTGCTTTGACATTCTTGATTCCCTTCACTTGTGGGCTGAGTTATGTCAAACCGAACAAGAAAACAAGTAAATGTCACATCCAACAGAATTGAGTGTTTGCTCCAATACCATGCCGGCTCAACAAATATTATCTGCTCTGACCCTTATGATTTTGTTCTCCTGAGTTGTCGCCATTGATTTTTGAGTCCCAAAAATGCGTCTTTTGTGTGAGAGGAATTTTATATTTGTTTATAAATCACTCGGTTGAATTATTTCAATTCGATGTGGAATATTAATGCTCACAATACTTGGAATATCCCTTAGATTACTTATATAATAGTCTTAGACAACGCAAAACCGACCCAAAATGCCTGTTGGGTTGTGAAAACAATTTAAGTTGGGCCATTAAGCTTGAAAGCCCATACTTTGTTAAGAACAGAAGAAAGAATAATCTACGGCCTGGCCCAACATTACAAGCCCATATAGCTCCCTCATAGTCTAGCCCAGGCCCGTCATCGAAATGTACAAGCCCACAATTGAATTTGAATGTTTGAAAGTCAAAACTGTAATTTTCTCTACCTTTGACTATCTTGGTGACATTGTAGAATAACTACAGGTCGCATTGGAGGACGATGGATGACTGTTAACTGTGAAGGAGCTCCACTGATTACACTCCCTCTTCATGGCTCTGTACACATGATCAAGACCTTCCTCTATCAATTCCAGCACCGTCTGCGGCATCGGTGGCATGTTTATGTCCATTGATTCTTCCAACATCTTCACCACTTCCCCCATTGAAGGTCTCATGAAAACCTCATCTTGAATGCACCAGAACGCAACCATTAATGCTCTCATGAGCTCAGCTTCATCCACTGCCAATTCTAGTCTCTTGTCTGCAACTTTCATCGGTGTTCTGCTCGTCATTGCCTGGAGAAGTTGATGATAATATGATTAATGATTATGAAAATTATGATGATTTTGATCATTTTGTCAGTCTAATAACATTCTGGACACATAGAAAGTACTGCTTCTGATGATTTCAAGAATATGAACAAAGTGTTTTCGGGTTTTTGTCGTTAGATTTTCTGGTTTTTGTCGATAGATAAATCGAGCTGAAACTTAAGAGAGAGTTTGCACTAATGTGTGGAGCCATGGCATACCTTAAAAGCCCAGCCAGGATAGAAGAAGTCCTCTTCATCAAAAGTCATATCAAGGTTTCTCCGGCCACCGAGAATCTCCAAAAGAAGCATACCATAACTATAAACATCAGCCTTAACTGTTATAGGTCGATTACTGACCCACTCTGGGGCCAAATATCCTCTTGTTCCTCTGATCATAGTGACAACATGCGAGTGCTCTCTTCCCATCAACTTGGCTAGCCCAAAATCGGATACTTTTGGGCAGAATTTCTCATCTAATAAAATGTTCTCCGGCTTGATATCACAGTGAATTATCCTATTTCTGCACTGCTCGTGAAAGTATGCAATTCCTTGCGCAGTAGCAACAGCAATGTTGAACCGGGTAGGCCAATCCAGGAGCCTGTCCCGGAATTTATGTGAAGGAAAGATCCATTTGTCCAAGGACCCATTTTTCATAAACTCATAAACAAGTAGCCTGTCAAACAAAATAAGCATTAGTTTGATACTCTGCTCAAGATGACTGGATTTGTCATCAAACAATTATGGCTTACCTTTGTGACCCTTCAGAGCAGTACCCACATAGACGGACCAAGTTCACGTGATGCATTAAGCCAATGGTGTTCACTTCTGTTATGAATTCCTTCTCTCCATGAGGCAAAACCCTGTCAAGTTTCTTTACTGCAACCAAAGTCCCATCTGCAAGGCTTCCTTTGTACACACTCCCAAAACCTCCTGCAAATCCAACCCCATGAAACATTTCAATGGTTGTTTAGTCGTAAGTATCTAAGCAATAAAATGAATCAATTGTTTTAATCCTCTGTTTTTGACAGAACAACTAATATAATTCATACTAATTACCTGTTCCAAGCAGCTGTGAAAAATTCGAGGTACGAACTTGTAAGTCGCGGTAACTGAAATTCATAGGAGCTCCTGACAGGATCAAGGAGCTTTCCATGGCTCTCTTCAATGCTCTTTTTCTGTGAACATTGTAATACAGTAACAAACAAAGCAGGCCAATAAGGACCGACATGCTGAGAACTATAGGTACTACCAAAACCTTTTGAACTTTTTCAGTCTCTTCATCTGAATCACCACCAGCTCTTGGATAGCCTGAACCATTAGAATTTATTTTCACAAATAGAGTTGAACCAGGGTCCTCAAACCCTCCAAAATCCAAGCTCTTCAGAATCCAACAATAAGTCTTCTCATCGTCAAGTCCATACACAGAAGCCACACACTCACAATCTGCTAAACAAGTATCCCCACATCTAGCGGTTATTTCAATATCACTATAATTCGCCACCACAGAATACTCAGAGAAGTAATAATTCGTCTGCTGCAGCGCCGCAATCCTAAACAAAGAAGTCTGGTTTTGGTTTCTTGAATCACATTTGCCAATCAACGATGAGTTTTCGTAACACTGGTTGTTACTGCCCGGTTTTGTGCCATTACTAGTTCCAGGAAAGCATGTACACGTAGCATTAGTCTTACTTTTGTCCAAATTACATATTCCATTACCACAAATACCAGTAATGTCACATGGATTCGACACTGCAGCCCACTCTGGAACCCATTGGCGCGATCCATTCACATCATTGTCCCATCTATATAACCTCAAGTTACCATTACTTTCCAGTATCAATCTTCGGAGAACAGATAATCTGGTTGTGGACTTGTTTGTAGCTGAAGCCAATCCATTATAATCACCATCATTTTTGTACACATATACTGCTCCATTTGATGAATCTCCATACACAATTCCAAAGCTTCCTGCTTCATCCACAACTGCAACAACATCCCCTGTAACATTTGAAATATCAGGCCCGCTCCAGTACGAGTAATTGGAAGTATAAGATTCAGAGGAGGCATCAGGGGATTCAGGTAAGTTGTAGGTTAAAGCAAGGCTAAGTGAAGTGGGTTGTTGAAGCATTTTTAGTGAGTAATAACCACCATGAGGAGATGATTTTGGTGATGTTAGCTCTAGAGAGACTGATAAAGGCTGGTTTGGGAGGAGAGTGTCTGATGGATGTGAGAAACTTTGCCACACAGGGTTGTTGGTCACAGTGTAGAGAATGAAGTTGCCAGATTCCGACATGACTGCTGCTTCGATTCCAGCTCCAGAGGTGTTTGATGTCCATATGGTGGTGTCTCTGTCGATAAGGACCAGGTTTCCTGTGGCGTCCAGCTCCAAATTTGCCTCTTTGGTGACTGGAGAGTGTCTATATTAGATGATCAATTGAGAAGAAAAACAAAGTGTGTTACCTGCAAGAGCTTTTGTAAAGACTAGAGAAGCATAAATGATTTCATTTTATCATTCTTACATGGTCAATGCATTAGATTTTTCACTTGAAAATTCTAAAGACTGTATTAGATAAACTAAGCCCATATAACCATATATGTTAGTGTACATAACTAAAACAACAGACCATTTGGTGAAGGCTCTGATAATACCACTAAACCTTAAGCTGCAATGAAAAAAAAAATTGGTTTAATGTGGCTTACCGGTTAGCAGACCAAACGGTTGTTCGATCTCCAGGAAGGTCGGAGAACCAAATGGCCAATAAAAACTTGTCAAGATTGTCTGGTGCTGGAGTGAACCCAAATGCAAAGGTTCCATTGTCTGAAACCCATGCTTGGTTTTCTCTAGCCAACAATCTTGAACCCAAACCAATCGGGGTAGCACCCATGCAACTATCAAGCCAAGCAATAACCAAGAGCACCAAGACCCAACAACAAGAAGAAAATGCAGTAGGCATTTGAAGATTAATTAGCTGGTGGAGCTGAAGTGGAATAATTACAAGAGCCAAAGAGCTTCTTCCATCGAAAAAGTATGGTTATGTAACGTATTATTTATGAGAGAGAAGTAAAGAGCAGAAAGTGCAGGATCATAACACGTGTACAGTGGTGGTTGAGCTAAACTTTGAAAAATAACTATATCAGATGGTCGGTTTGCTGGATATGAGTGGATAATGTGGCACGTGTTCGTAATTTGGTGGTTTTCCAAATTGGATTGTAACAGCCGAAACATCAAAGACTTTCGGGACGTATCGGAAGCAAAAAAGCCATCTACTTGCGAAAACTATTCTGTTTTTCACACTCTTTAACATGGTGTTCGTATATGACTTGTGCACGAAGGTTAGGTTCTTTTGATTTTTTTATATAGCCATTGAACTACGATTGATTGATGTAGGAGTACTCAAGTTTATCACAAGAATAGCGCACGTCGGATCGAAAAGTCAGGGTCTCATAATTGAAGGAAATTTGACAAGGTGACTTGATTCGGTGTGGTGATCAAGACTAGGCGCTTCGCCACCAACCCCACGTTATTTTGATTAAATTCCACTGCTTTATGATTTCAAATTACTAACATTTTACTATTTTTGGACAATTTTGTAATTTTCGTGATTTCTTTTGTTCTTGTTTCCTTGCTAAATAATTGATTTCCTATTTATTTAGGGTTATAGTCTCCTAATTTAACGATTTATAAAATATTTTGATACCGCTTCTCTTGTGTTATAGGCTTAACCTCAGTCTTACCGTTTTCAACTGTACCACGGATTTTAGTGCACCTCAGTTTAAGTGGAGCATTAAAGAGAAAATTACGTGCTCTTAAATTTTTCAATGTATTGACATCATCATGTTGGAAATTTTCCTCCTTCGTTGATAATCATTCTCTACCAAACTGAGAAATTAGGAAGAAGAAACAGTTACGTAATTGCACAATTTTCAAATCAATCAAGCAAGCTCATTCAATGAGATGTACCTGGTGAGTGATGGGGTTCATGAGTATCGTCATGTTTTGCTGATCCCAGAAATTAACAGTTTTCCATAGCAGAACAGCCACAAAACCTACAAGACGTATGAACCCTTAAGTCACTTGCAAAGAATTTCTCTAATAGGCCAAATAACAAACACCTTACCGGCGATGTTGGTACTCTCCACAGAAAATTGGAAAACAAGTGCCCTAAAGCATAATATACACTCAAAGAACTTGGTGCATGTATAGTTTTTCAATATTAGTGCTCAGCAAAGTGTAGAGATAGAGACCGTTCAATTTTTACGGAAAAATCACAAGATGTGAAGATCCAAGCAAGGGGTGATACTGATACCACTTTTACTGATAGGGTACCACGTGAGACATGGCGTGGCTTCACCTTGAATGTAGACGTTAACTTGGGCCAAAGGACCAGAATGGTTCGGCCTGCCTCACCCTGGGCCTAAGAACGATTTGGGCTGCATTTCATTGGGTTGAATCTGGAATTATACTGCTTGGATTAGGGTCTATAGATGTTCATCGGGCGTGCAAAAGTCCGGCCTGAATTCTATATGGTGATCTGGTCCAGAACAATATCAACCGTCAAGCCTGCATCACACAAGTTTATGATCCACTGTCAATGTCCTGGGTCGGAGAACAGATTTAGGCCTTTTTTTTTTGGGCTGGACCTCGGATTATAATTAAACTAGCTTGGATTCAGGTCTGGGTTTGCCCATCTAGCATACGGTGATCCGAAGGTTCAAGTCGAATTCACTGTTGATCATCAGGTGTGCGTCACATCTTGTTAGATCATGAAGCACACTAAGTGTTCGATAAAAGGCCTCAACCATTTGCGCGTCAAAGTGCGTATATGTTTCTTTCTTTATATTATTTTTCTACCATCCTGTTTCATTTTGATGAATCAAACTTCAACAAAGTGTTCGATAAAAGGTCCCATTTGCATCAAAGGGAGTACATGTTTATTTCTTTATATTATTTGATTATCATGCTGTTTCACTTTGGTGCATCAAACTTCAATGGACATAATTATGTACTCCCAAAGCCAAATTAGCTCATTACACTAGAAAGCATACTAGTGTCTGGAATTCAAATTGGTTATGAGGATGTCTGGATTCTCAATTGCTGAATTCTTAAGGAGGTTACTTTGTGGGGGGACCAATGGTTTTGAGGTCCCTTTCTATTTTTGGCTTCTGCCTATGGATCTTCGTCAATGTCCATTTCATTCTCCGACAATCCTGGCGACCCTTGTCTGATGTTTTTGGTATTTTTTAAGATTTTAATGGATTCCCACTTCATTTTTGAATCAAGAAAGGCCATTGCTTTTCATCTCAAGCAATTAATGTATCTGGAAGATTCCTGCTCACCACCACTTAGGGCTGTTAGTGGCTGTAAAATTCTAAAATTTGTATACCAAGAGAACTCAGTCATGACATTTTTCTTCTTGAATTAATTAATTTCTTCTGTTAGTTTGGGCAGTTTACATGATTTAGGACAAAAAATGTAGCCACATGAGACAACTGAGACATCTTTAACATTCTGCTTTGTAATCAATCATGGTCATCATTAATACTTTAATCCGTAGATGACCAATCATATTAGATCTAATACCAGTGTCAATGATAGGGTTACAAGTTTGAACTCAAGATATTGGCTTACTGAGAGAAATTGTCGACATACTTTGTATGCATACCCCTAGGTTTTTTTGATAACATGGAACCCACCCAGCTGTCCGTCGGACAACTGGCTAATAAACCCCGGTCCACATAAAAGACCCCACAACCCCTTGCATAGCCGTAGTTGCCATAGTTAAATTTTTTGTTCCTCCATAATTGTGCAGTGGTTACAAACATAGGTTGCATGGATTTGGTACATGATGATGCACAGACATTATTATTATTCTTGAGATGTTTTCTATAATATTGTCTAGTTTGTTTTATGTATATGTTGGTTTTCAGATAAGTCTTTTCGAGCATATTGAGGTCACTTGAACATTATGGCTGATTTGAAGTGTATAAGAGAATATGTCTATTCAAAAATGCATCAAGGACCCACTCACATAAGAGTACTACTATGCAATTTAACTTTCTGCATAAATTATGAGTTTTTGAAGCAGTAGTTAGTATGTAAGCATCAGAATGATGAAAACACCAAAAGATGAAGACAAAACAAAAGCGAGATAAGCAAAATCAACAACAATCTTTTATAGAATGTAAAGAGAAAATGCACTTACCACAATATACTTCCCTTTAATTTGATTTTGAAGTGCATGAATGTGCTTAAGTTGAATATAACGTTTATAGAAACTTTCAAGGGCATAAACTTTTTATTCTCTGCTGTAACTTTAGTTTCTGACTGGCTGCTTTGGATGATTATGGAATATGCATGAATCTGTTTTTATTTCTGTTTTGATATTTGCTTCTGATCAATTATCAATAGAATGTATACATATATGTTTGTACAAGACCAATATAATCTTTTTGTGAGGCTTAAGAATGAATAAAGAGAACGTGGGGTAGACTGCTGATGCAACGCTACACATAATGGGTTACTTGTGGGGGGCACAAAATTCTGTTTGTATTCTCCTTTTCTCTTTTGAGTTTTTTTCCCTTCTCAATAATAAATATTTGTGCTTTGTCTCTTGCAAGACCAACCACATACATAATTGGCACTGTAAAGATATGCCTACTTATTGAGGTGTATATATATGTGTGTGTTTCACAGGAGGAAGGCCATGGTTACTGAACATTCTGAATATTAAGATAGAGCTTGTAGCAGCCATGGAAACTTGCTCACCTCTCTCAATTGAAAGTTTTTCATACAGTTGGTTAGTGAACCTAAAACCCTCATTAGACAGCCTTGATAACTCTCTCAGGGCCTCATTTGATGCATCAGATGAAGCTTCCTTCATTGAGATGGACCCAAGAATGCCTCCTTCAAAGAGATTTCTTATTAGAAATTCTCTGGATTTGAAATTTGATTTCCCCACTTCATCTCAGTCTCCTCTAACTCTTCTTCATGCTGATGAGCTCTTCTGTAATGGCTATGTCATGCCTCTTTTCCTCAAACAACTAAACATCGACAATATCGACGCAGATGAGGCTTCAGATGATTCAAGTACTATTCCGAAGATGCCTGAAGAAAAATCTGCTATCCGGTCTAGTAAACTTCGGTGTTCCTCGTTGAGAAGATGTCGAAGATTATCGAAGCAAATGTTTCTGAAATACTTGGATTTTATTAGGCCATTGTGTCGAAAAATCCGTGGTCGCAGATCAAGTTCTATACCAGAAAATGTTGACAAAAGAGTGAAGAAGAACCGGGTATATTCTGCTGGAACATCTCCTAGAATCAGTATGGCATACTCTGCTGATGATTGGCGCAGGTCTTGTGATTCAGATTGCTCAATTAACGAGGCAGTTCTTCATTGCAAGAGATCAATCGGTATGTAATTTTAACTTGGCTAACTTTTGTTGTTACTTTGAAATGAAGATTGTTGAATTAGTTTCAGATTCTAATGAACTCTTTTTTGTTTTGGTCAGGTAAATAAGTTAACTAAAGAGGATGAGAAAAAAAGAGAGGATAAGAGCTTCACATGGGGGAAGACAAGGAGATCATCATCATCATCCACTCCTTGTTTTTTTTGTCAGTTTCTACATTTTCTCTGTGATGATAATGTATCTTTGTCGTTTAAGGATGCAGGAGCTGATAATATAGTCTCTCCCATGGAAATTCTGGCTGTGGAAGATCAGGATTTATTAAGCATATATAGATTTTGTTTTTCTTCTCATTAATTTCTTCCTTTGGCTTTCTCTTTTGTGGGAAGAAGATCTGAACAAAGAATCTCTCCCTCATTTGTGTAAATTGATCAAAATATTAGTAAAACCAGAATGACTTTATCTACATATATTATTATATGGATCTGATAGCAATGATTTCGATCTCTTTGTGGCAGTCCAAAGATTGTGTTGATGATTTCTTTTATCTATGTTCTTCATCCAATTGAATCATTTGAGACTGATCAAAAAATATTAATTATGCAGTCTGGACCACATGGTTGACCCTGCATATAGATGTAGCCATTTTATTCTCTGGATTTGAAATCAATGATTATTGACAATTTGTTAAGGATTCTCATTCCAACTGGAGGTTGGAATAAGATCTTGGAAAGGTTTCTTTGTGGGTAAGATATTATTATTTCATGCAGCATCAATAAGACCTATCCGATCTCTCTCTCTATGTGAAGACTTGTAATCTCACATCGTTTAGAGAGTATCAAGCGATGTAGTTTATGAAAAAAAAATTCAAACATCTTTCATACAACAATATATTTTCTTGGTTTAAGTATTATAGGCGATCATGCGAGACCCGATGTATCCATAATAAATCGACAAATCCAAAACGGGCATTGTTGTTGATATCTTGAATTAACTGTAGTATGAGGACAGATTTTTGCCACTATATTATATGGAAGCATTGATCAGTAGGTCTTTTTCTTTCTTCACATGCAGAAAGTATGCACTTATTCTATAATCCACAGACATAAAGTTCCCCTTCACATGCATTTTCGCCAATCACATCTAGAATATTTTAAATAAAAATCAACTCTGACAAGTTGTGCATGTCCATATATGAGGATTAATTATATAGTTTTTTTTTATTAATTAATTAAATTAAAACCCATGCTGCAAGGTCAGCTCTTCTATATAGCTAAAGAGACATGAAGCACATGCATGAATATATGTTGTAGATTTCCGATATGAGCCTAAACTCGGTCCATCAAATCTATGCGCACAGAAGTTTCTCACCTGACAGTAGGGTAAGTTGGGCCAAATTCCGGTGCGTGGCCACAAGAGTATTACTTCCAATGAAAATCAAACTCAGAACTTTCCTAGTTCATATGGTTTTGACCCAAAATGTTGTATATAGATACAATTAAGGTCTAACATTCTTCTTTATCGTCTCAAGCTAGCTAGGTACACGAGAGAAGTAATGAAACGTGTAGTAAAGGGTACGTAATATAGAGAGAAGAACTAATGGGTATATGCTTCACTGGGAAGCTCCAGATCCCATTGACACAGAGAAACATGTTTGCTGTTTGCATGATATTGGTGTTCATATCATTGTGTAATTGAACATGGTAGTCGGTAGACCCCCTACTACACCAAACTTGTGCTTATTTTTATAACAAAATCATCGCTATGTACTCCATTTTGTTCCATATCGCTATAGGAAGATTGAAGCATACGCTTCTCTATATGTTTCAATTGTCACAAACAAAATGACAGATTAATTATCAACAACTTAGACAGTTAATCAAATCGATAATCATCATCACACAGCTAGAATTGTGGGGCCAAACCGTATGGACTTGGGAGGTCATAAGTTCGATTCTTACTGTGAACAATATCTTGTAGCCACGCGTTGAACCTTGACCTAACTTACCTTGTTTTCAGGCGAAAAACTTTTGTGTGCGCAGGTTTGACGGCTCAAATTAGATACATATCGTATGTCCAAAAGGCAAACTTATATGATGTCGTTTTAGTTTACGGAAAAAAAAGGGTTGTGGTCCCTTCATCCATATGTGTGGTCAATTATGTGATGTGTCTTTCCGCTCCAAAACCCAATTCCTAAGAAACACAATTCCCAGAATTGAAGAGCTGGCCCAATATCAGCCACTGGGTTTGTAACTTGTAGTAAGAGAATTGGAATCAAGAGGAAGTTATGCATGTGTGGAGTAGCGGGATAGAGGGGACATTGACAAAATGTGCTCGGAAAACCCTCCAATTAAAGTTTTGTGACATTGATTTTGTGCTCCTATCTACTTTCCTGCTTGTCTTTCTCATTGTATTTTGTGAAAAAGTACAAACGATTGACAGTTCCTCTTGTGGGGGACCATAGCAAGAACTTCATACATTGCTACACTTATCTCTAATATATATCAATCGCCAGCTATTTGAGTAGGACTGTGTGTCTTAATTGGCAAACCGCCTGAAGACGATGGCCCCCTACAATATAAGTCATCGTAGTTTTAATCACACACATCAAATATATTTACCGAATTCAAAAAATTGGGCGGATCCCACATTGGTAAGACTTCTATGATTAAAACTACAATGACTTTTACTACAGCGTTCGTAACCCTCGAAATGGTTTTGATAATCAGATTGGGCATTATCTTAATCAAATTTTCAGAATGTTTGATCAGCTGTCCCCAATTTCAAAGGACAAGCGGTCGGTCTCATTTAGCAAAACACGCCAGAGGATCAATGTTTAGATCCAGCTGACGCCAGGGGAGCCCAAAGGATATTCAATACAGATATAGCCCATAACATATTGTGGTGGGCTGGGCCCAATTCAATAATTTCTCTTAATAATATAGTTATGTTGTGAGTTGGTTGCCCAACCATTTATTGGGCCATTTGGGTTGAATGAAAGCCCATAACATATTGTGGAACATAGATGATTCCAAATGATATTTCTTCCATGTAATTAAAAATGGATTAAATTGAAGTTTTGACTGGATATATTTCCATATATACACATTGTTGAATTTGAGATACGTATATATGTAGATATTGTGATTTCCTCTCTTATTGTATCCCAGATTCATGCGACTGGTTCATGAATATGGGTTTTACCATTTTCAAGCGTTCCTGCCGCGTGTTGTCTGTCGAGTCTTAGAGCATCCACAGTGGTGCTAATATCAACCACTTAAAACACAACTTTTTGGATAAATGTAGTGTTAAATCACTACAATGGGTAAATTTTGGCTCTTGATATATGTTGAAAATCTTAGCCACACTCCATTTAAGGAGTATTATCTAGTTCATGAATAGTGAAGAGAGAGAAAAGAGAAAGTAAGAAAGAGATGATGAAAAGAAAGAGAGAAAAATGAGGATGGAGTGTTGGCTCAAATGTGTCCATTGTGAGTGTATTGGAATGCAATACTTGTTAAATTGATATTTGCACAATAATTGAGGTGTTTGGACTTTGGAGTGTGGGCACATGTGCATCTATTGGTTTATCAAGTGTTACAATCCAATATACTCACAGTAAATACTCTTGAGCTAACACTCTAAATGTTCAATAGGTCCCGCGAGAGAGAAAAACAAATGCAAAAGAGAGGCAAGAGATGATGTGGCATCAATTAATTAGTTGAGTGAGACACAAAATTACTATTCATCAAATCAGAGTCACTTCAAATATAAAGTATGGATAAAATTTCTACATATTTTCAAGTATGAAATGTTACTCATTGTGGGCAACTAACACTCAATCCATCAAAAAAGTAACATTTGGAACACCCCAAATTGCTTTCATTGTAGTTGCTCTTTCCTGAGCCATACACATGGCTCTATTGGCTTTTTCTCGTCAGTGGAGTGTTAAAATCCCAACTCAATCGTACATAAAAGAACTTTAGACTCATTGATAAATTAAGGTCAAGCTAGACTATGCTAGATCTAGAGTACCCTTTAAACTTTTGGGCTCATAACATAACGTCCCGCCTAAATAGTATAGATGAACACTATTTGCATTCCTCATTTTAGTAAGTGCATTATATTAACTTGTAAAAAACTTATTCTTTCAACACCCCCACTGACCTTATCATTTTCAACGCTAAAGTCATTATATTGTTCTTCTTCCCCTACCTGAAGTCGAAGATCCATTCTCAACCTTCAACGGAGACGACCCACAAGAGCTTCAACAGAATGACGCGTTAGCACCTTCGACGAAGGTGGATCATTGCTTGCCGATCTAGATCTCAAGCAACACAAGAACACAATCAATGTCACACAAAGACAGGATCAAACTTGAGAAAATAAAGGTTCAAGAAAGATCGAAGCTCATATTATGAAAAGTCCTAAATGGTCTTTCACGGAACCAGACCGATTTAGTGAAAAAAAAATTACAATTGCAAAAGAAGAAGTTACATGCTCCATGTCACACAAAAAAGGAACTTTGGAGAGAATCAACGTTGTCGCGACACGCCCAAGTCATGGCCAACCAAACCTTTGAGCGGTGGAGGAAGAGAGGCGGCGGAGGAAATAGGTGGGCCGTCGTCATTAGTTATTAGGTAAACAAAAAACGTTAGTTGTGTGAAAGCGATTGTACATTTGCTTATATATCACTCGATTAAGCTATGTAAATCGAATATGGGATAAACTCTTGACATAACATAAATGGAGACTTCCCGCTTCAGTGTGAAAGCTAAAGCTCTTCCATGTGACGTTTGAGACATAATAAGGAAATATCAGATAGAACATATAATTAGGGTTTGCAAAGTACCATTGCTGTCACATTATAGTTGTTGTTGCCTCTCCTCCATGTTGTGTGAAGTGTGAACAGAGCCCCACTTTAGTTTGTTAATCTGGATGGGTCACACTGCACCCACTATGTAACATATATAACAACAAAACAAAAGAGGCAGTCGGCAATTCCTACCTAAGGCTAAGCTAGCCTAGCTGGGCCAACCTTGCCCAACTCGGAGTGAGGGGTGGCTTGGCTTTTAGTTGCTGACTTTATCATGACTTTTGGTTTGATTGTTTACAGCCTGTGAGCGTGCATGCGTTGGCTCTGATACCTTATTTTCCCAGCCAGTCATGACAACCCATTACGAGTCACATATAGTTCTATTATACACACACACACACACTAGAATATCCCATGCATCTCATATGCTAGATCCTGGGAATTATAATTTTATATATCATTATACGCATTATTTGCTGCCCATCCTTGGAGGTTTATTTCAGAAGTATATAAATATGTAAACTCACTTTTCCCATGTAAACTAAACTTGCATGTTCTATTACAATGCAGGCATGCATTATATATTTTAGTTAGGTCATGCATGATATTGTTCCTGATCTTGGTGTCTGTGTCTGTATATATATATATATATATATATATATATATATATAATTTTATATATCATTATACGCATTATTTGCTGCCCATCCTTGGAGGTTTATTTCAGAAGTATATAAATATGTAAACTCACTTTTCCCATGTAAACTAAACTTGCATGTTCTATTACAATGCAGGCATGCATTATATATTATAGTTAGGTCATGCATGATATTGTTCCTGATCTTGGTGTCTGTGTCTGTATATATATATATATATATGTCTTTTGAGAACCCATGGCCATGAGTAGTCACAATGAAAGGCCATAATTTGTTGCGGGATTGATTGGAATGTCCATGAAATCTTTTTGGGTGGCTAGCTTTTGGCTTTTGCTTGAAAGTGGAGGACCTTGGAAAACTCATCGCAAATGGAAACTGGAAAGTACAAATTAGTCAAAGAAAGAGTCGTAAATAGCTAGGTTTAATTGCCTTTAAACAAATTAAAGTTTAATTTTATGAGTCTCTCTCTGTAATTTTGCTTCTCTCTTTGGTTTGGCTGGCTTGGAAAGTAGTTACTTTAATTTGCTCATCAGCAACACAGAAGTACACCAATTAATAATGTTTTTTGTGAGCAGTGACAAGTCCATATATATATGTTTGTTCATGCTTCTTATTTCAATGACTATGGGCAGGAACCTCTTTATGTATAAATTGAAGCAAAAGTTTAAAAGGCAATTTAAGTAAACAAATCAGAACCGTTCGTTCACCATCACAATCTCTCATGCTTCTAGAAGCATATTATATTTATAAGTTGTTTTTTTTTACTTTTCAATTTATTAGTACACATTCTATTGGTGGAAAAACTTGATAATTATTTTGCATTTGTTGGCGAAACTAGGCTTTTATGATATTTGTCATTAATCAGCAACAACTAAGCATTGCTTAATTATGCCATAAAATCCATGCATGTGATCTTGTTTTATGGTCGTCTAGCTACTTTAAAACTTGGGTCACTCTACTATAAGTATTAATTACCAGGGTGCATGCAATTAGTAGGTTGCCGGAAAATGAAGACGTGATTTGCTTGGTTAGTTAAGGAATGCTTCCTTATCTGGATATTGTTATAATTTGAAGGAATTCTGAGAGGGATGAGAAGAAGGAATTGAGATTTAAGTTTAACACAAAATACTTGAGATATTATTCACTTTAATTTGGTCTAATACCGGCACAACTTTATCTTTATTAAAAGGCCCCACAAATGTTTGAGGTTGGATTTCATCTTATATCCCACATCATTTGGCTTTCACCGATCGATACGAGACTTTTAGGCAACATACATTGGTGGATTATCACCACGTGACACCTATACAAATTCAAAAAATTTATTGCTTAGCAAAATAAAATAGTTAAAGAAATTAATTAAGAACACTTAATTTGCACGCATTTCGTGTAACTTAATTTGTGTTGTATATTATACTTTTTGAAACAAAATGCATGCAAATTATATATATATACATACATCTGTGCGTGTGTATTTATGTATGTATGGACTCCTTTTCTCCTTTTATTGAAAATAAGCTTTTGGGGATGGCGGGTGAAAGCGCTTGTAATAGAAGAAAAGTGGAAAGAAAGAAAGAAAGAAAAGGTGGAACGTCGTGTAACCCACAAATCAGAAAAAGATTTGAAAGGCCAAAGGGGGGCATGTGGTGCTGATGTGGAAAAAGGTATTGACGACAAGGAAGATGCGTAGATACCAAGAGGAATCTCACTCACTCACATTTATATTCCTTTTTCTCAACAAATAATTTAAATGTTCTTTTGAAAAAATAAATATAAAGTTAAAACTCCTGTGCACACATATAAAAGCATAATATAAATATAGATACTTTTTGAGTGACAGGGGTTTGCTGTAATAAAATTACATCATGTCTCGTTGTAATGTAATTTTTAGACAACAAGTTTTTTATTTTATTTTTAAAAATCATAAACTTGTAACATTCGAATCCAACGTTGTAATTTTTGTTCAAAACAAAAAATAAAATTTAACATGAAAATGATATGACAATTCTAAACCGTCAGATATATAAACTCAAAATATTTAATGTTTTGATTGTGATGATTTGATTTTTGTTTGAACAAAAAATATGTCATTAAATTCGTTATGATGAATATTACAAGTTCATGATTTTTAAAAATAAACAGAATTTTGATGCCCAAAAATAGTTTTACAGTGGGACCTATTGTTATTTTATTACAAAATGTCCATGGCACCCATTTTTTTAGCTATAGTTTGGGTTTAAACTTGGGTATCACTCAATTCGAGTATATGTCTTAACTAGCTCGGTTGAGGGATTGTTGGCACGCAATTAAACCTCACTTCCATATTAGATGTGAAGATTGAAGAGATTGTTTCAAGAATTAAACTTATGCTCTCTATGTTATACCCCTGCAATTACGAGATGTTAGAGGGGAGAGAAAAAAATGTTTGTGATATGCATTTGGTATAGTTTGATAAGAGCTCTAACCACTCACTTTTCCCACAAAAAAGGTTATCTTTTTCTTAAGGACAGCTAATACGTAATTAAATAAAATGGAAGACCAAATAAAGTTCCTTAATCCCTCTATGTTATTTGCCTCTTTGTGATTCACATTGGACCCAATAAGATCGCATCATATATATATATATATATATGCATGTCACAATCGATGACCAAATTGTTAAAATAAATGGTAATTAAGCAAAGATAATCCATGTAAATGCTGTCGAGAATTCCATTTGAATGAGACTTTTCAACTTTTTAAGTGCTTGGTGATTAAGAAAAGACGGGAAAGTTTAGTGCACATAGCCGCCTCTCTCTCTCTCTCTCTCATGTTCAAGTAATCTTTTTCTAATGTCCATAAAGCCATTGAAGAAAGTAGAAACACATGCAAATTTTAGCTTTTTGAATCGTCAACCACTCAACGTGCTGTCTCCTAAAGCAATAACGTAAAGAGACTTGTAGTGAGACGGTAAATTTTTGTGCGTGTGAATCATTTAGGTCTATCGAATGTGGATAAATTTGTATGATTATAACGTAAAGAACTTGTCATGTAAGATGGTAAATTTTTGTGCGTGTGAATTGTTTAGATCCATAGAATATTCGGACAAATTTGTATGATATTATTATCGATTATCAAAAAAATATAAAAACATAGAAGCCCAAGAAAAACACAATTAATAGTTCTAAATTAATAGACATATATATTACATCTTGAAAACACTTGAGGCAGAATTTCAGTAATCTAAAATAAAATTTGCCTAAAAATAAAGGTGGTAGGCAAAAGTGGATTTGGATGGATTTACTTCTCGAGATTGATTTGGACAAAATACGACCGTAAGTGCAATAAAGGAGAAAAGGCAACAAGATTAAAACGACGTCGTGTCAAAAGTGTCAAGGTCGTCAAAAGTTGGTCAAACCTCTCTTGTTATCGATTGGTTGGGGGATTTTCCTAGCAAACCAGAAAAACTTTTTACTCCTGGATTCCTACTATATAAGTACAATAACGTGACAGTCTCTTCCAAAACTCTACCAGGATCCAGACCCAATCGACTCTCTCCCTCTTTCTCTCTCTCTCTCCCTTGCTGCAACTGCAACAAAGTTTTCTCTAATCGGAGTACTAGCAGGTCTGCCATACAGTTTTATTCAGTTCGACATTGAAGATCTCTAGGTATGTGAGTTTTATTCAGTTTTCTTTTGAAAACCAAACCCAGACACTCATTTACGTAAAAACTGAACTTAAGAAACCAAATTTATCCAATTATTCAGTTTAATTTAATTTTTGCATACCCCCGCACCCTGATTCTTCCTTTCTCTGTTATACTTTTGTGTTAAATCAACTCTGTTATGGTAAAAACTAGCTTGCTTTGCTAGTTAGTCAAAGCAGTGGAAGTTCGATAATCCAGTAATTTGGGAACGCATTAGTCGTTACTACCGGAAGAGTTTCTATATTCGGAAACCTGTACTGTATATTCTAATTAATCAACTAATATTCCAAGATATTCTTCTAAAACAAAAGATAAAAACGAGAGAGAGAAAAGACAGTGAAAAAATCTCTCTATTTTTAACTTTCCCGGCAGCATTTAACGTCCATTGGTGGAGCATACTATAAATAGTGTTATGAGGAGAGACCAACCACCACATTTGCCAGTCATATACCTGTCAAAAGGCGCAGACCAACGGAGTATTCGGACACTCCACATTCATTTTCACATTCTCTTGTCCCCTAAATTATCCCAATCATTTCTTGGAATCTCTGAAATCAACCCATCTCTTGCAAATCCGTCAAGTTTTTATCTTTGAATCTGTTTTTTTAATAGGGTGTTTGTGAAAGTTTTTTGGGTTATTAAAAAGAAGGCTTTTTTTGGTGTTATGGTTAACAAAGTGGGGTGCTTTTGTTGAATGTTTATTATACAGAAGGGGGTTTTCTTGGGTGGTTGTGATCCGGAGAGATGGAGCAGAAGAATTTTCTTTTGTCAGCGTTGAGCGTTGGGGTTGGAGTGGGGCTTGGATTGGCTGCTTCTGGGCAGACCGTGAGTAGATGGACCGGCACAAATGGTGTTACAGCTGAGCAAATTGAGCAGGAGTTGATGAAGCAGTTGGTTGATGGCAGAGATGGCAAGGTCACATTTGATGAGTTCCCCTATTACCTTAGGTAAGGGATTGGTTGGCCTCATATATATGTGAATCAGGTGTTTGATTCAATGTTTCTGTGAACATATGAGCATTTGTAGATCTTGAAATAACAGGATGTGTTGATTTTTTTCTTGTTTCTAAGCGGATGAAAATAATTGCGCCATTATTTGGTAATTAGACCTTTTGAATGCTCTGGCATGGGGGTGGGGATTTGTCTTGATTTGTTCAAATTTTTTATTAGATTCTCCTTTAGGCTTCATCCTATGGGTTTTTACATATTGGTAAAGTTTTTTTTCCTGAATGCCATTAATTGAATTTGCCAAATTTCATGTCTACAAGTGGAGATGCTTTATTTACTTTTAGTGTTTGTACCTGACTAGGTTTCTTTATTTTGGATTTTGGTGTCTTCCCATGAAAAGTGAAGGATATACATATCACAGTAATCTCAATTCATACTCGTCTGTGGCATTAAGAGATGTTAAAACACTAGGAAACCAGTATGAAGCTTGCTTTAACTTCCGCTAGTAAAGTCTTGATCATGATTACCTGTCGGTCAACGTTTGGGTTGATAAATTGGCATTCTAGTAATTAATCATTACTGCTGTAGAACTTTTTTGAAAATTCTTCATGGTTCTGGTGGACATCTTTTTTTTGGGGGGGCATATAGTTTTGGTGTTGTGAAAATTCAATCATATGCCTTTGCTAAAGAGGCTTAGGTGTAATTTATGAAGCTTTTGGATTTCATAACTTCATATAGGATTACAAGTTGAGCATTGAGTTTTTATATTTAAGGTAGCCCTATCACTTTTTCTTTTGTTTTTGTCTCCTTATTTCTATGATGGCTTTGAACAGTGACAAAACACGCGTGTTATTGACAAGTGCTGCGTATGTTCATCTAAAGCATTATGATGTTTCCAAGCACACCCGGAACCTTTCACCTGCAAGCAGAGCTATTTTGCTCTCAGGTCCAGCTGGTATGCAATTGAGATTATTTGTTAGAAAATGTGTATGTATCTTTGTGGATTTCTAACAAAAAATTGTGAATCTTCTCAAAGAACTTTATCATCAAATGCTTGCAAAGGCTTTAGCACAATATTTTGAGTCAAATCTGCTGCTATTGGATATTGGTGATTTTTCACTAAAGGTGCCTATCAAAAACTTTGAACTTGCTTATGTTTGATTTGACTGGAGACATATTTATGTTTGCTATGATTGCCTTTCCACAGATGCAGAGCAAATACGGTTTCATCAAAAAGGAATCTGTAAGGTTTCTCTAACTTAAGTTGATGAATTAAGGATAATTTTTTTCGCTGAAAACTTGCATTTAAGCTTTTCTTGTTCGTTTCTATTGCATATTTTCACATGAAGTCATGTGACATGAATGTGAAATTTTGTGTGTCATTCTATTGCCGCTTCTTCTAACATTTAGCGAGAAAATGAAGTAATTTACCTTGCGATGTCGTTTGATGGTGCACCTATGTTAATTAGTAGGCAATTTCATTCATTTCCACTCTCCATTGCTTGCCACATTGTTCGGTACCTCTTTCAGGGACTCGATAAATTAGCTTTCATTGCCAACAATTTGTGCTAATTTTCTTTTTTCCTCTCCTTTTGATAGTCTTTCAAGAGGTCCATCTCAGAGATGACACTGGAACGGATGTCCAGCTTGTTCGGTTCATTTTCAATCATCCCTTCATGGGAAGAAACAACAGGTATAAAAGAAAATTAGCACAAATCATCATATCTCGTATACGCCTTTTGTTCCTACAAGCAGAGTATGCAACTATGCATCCTTCTAGCCGAAAATCTATTTTATCTGATTGTTTAAGATTCTAAAAATCCGTTAAAATCATGGTTTCCTTGCTGTTATGGTTTTTATTATGTGTTGTAGTTAGGCTAAAAACATCAAGTTAATCAACAGATTTTACGTCATTGCTTATCTCTGTGGCTCCCCTGCTCCAAAATTGAGTTCTGATCAAGAATTTTGTTGCAGGAACATTGAGAAGGCAGAGCAGCGTTATGGATGTCAACTCAAGGTATATTGTGAATCTATAATTTTAATTATTACATCTCAAATTCTTGAGACACAAGGCTTTGTTTAGTTTAGGGGACAGCTTTGCCTGTTTTCAGGTGATGCGTTTTTTTGCTTCTAATGTATGACTTCTAAATCACTGCCTTCATCTGTAGCAGCATGGAAGCTTCTAAACTTCGTCGAAATGCCTCTGCTTCATCTGACATTAGCAGCATTTCTTCCCAATCTGCTTCTACTAACCCAGGTTATCCTTCGAATTTCATTCAGTACTCGTTCCTCAGTATCCTTTGATTAGGGCATTGTTCTTGCTAATATGAATATATACGTGTTACTCAGTAATATTTTTATTCATAAGGATTTTATGAGGTAATTAGCGGAATGCTTATCTGGAATTGCTCTGTTTCTGTAGTTCCGCTCAAACACTCCAGCAACTGGTGTTTTGATGAGAAACTTTTCCTCCAGTCACTTTACAAGGTATATCATCACAGAAAACATAATCTCCTTTTCTTAATAAATAATTTTGTTTTAACTATGCTTTCACTTAGCATTAGATAGTGTCCACTTAGCTAGCACAATGATACTGTTGTATACATCCGCAAGCTTACCATTTCTAGGGGTAATTAGGTACTTGTGAAGTTTTTTACCTTATATCTCTTAGTGGAGTTAAGAGGGAATTGTGCTTCTTACAGGTTTTGGTTTCAATATCAGAAACCGGGGCAATCATTTTATACATAAGAGATGTTGAAAAGCTTCTTCTGCAATCACAAAGACTCTACAATTTGTTTCACAAGTTGTTGAAGAAGCTTTCTGGTTCAATATTGATCCTCGGTTCCCGGATGTTGGACCCAGAAAATGATTGCAGAGAAGTGGACGAAAGAGTTGGCACTTTATTCCCATACAACATTGAGATCAAACCACCTGAAGATGAAATTCATCTGGTCAGCTGGAAAGCCCAACTAGAAGAGGACATGAAGATGCTCCAGTTTCAAGATAACAAAAACCACATAGCAGAGGTACTCGCATCAAATGATCTTGAATGTGACGATCTGGGTTCAATTTGCCATGCAGACACTATGGTTATCAGTAATTACATTGAAGAAATTGTGGTCTCGGCAATATCTTATCATCTGATGAACAAAAAGGATCCAGAATACCGCAATGGAAAACTTGTTATATCATCTAACAGGTACCCGTTTATCTTCCATATTATCTGAAATTCTGAATCAATAAACTAATATTCTACTTAATTATCATCTGGTTCTTCAACAGCTTGTCCCATGGATTGAGCATATTCCAGGAAGGTAAAAGTGAAGGGAAAGATACCCTAAAACTAGAGACCAATGGCGATGCTGGCAAGGTTTGTTTTATGTTCTGATAGTATACCTTCTTATGGTTTGGTGATAGGATAATAGGCAACTGTACATTAAATGCTTAATATATTGTGATATGCACCGGAATAATGGTCCATCATTTTAACATACTATCGATTGTAGCAAACTGAACGGGAAGAGAGTGCCGGGGCAAAGAATGAGTCAAAATCTGAAGCCCAGGCACCTGAGAGTAAAAGTGAGACCGAGAAATCTGTTTCTGCTCCAAAGAAGGAAGGCGAGAATACACCTCCGCCCAAAGTTGTAAGTACATCATATCGTACTTAAAATGATAGTGGCTTATGAGATTTTAGATGGAGAAACTTTGGATCAATTTCTTGGATGCTTTAAACGTGTTTTCTCCAATTGACCATGACAAAGTGTTCAGTTTTATCCTGTGGTTGAAATATTCCCATGGTTCATATCTCGTAAACTAGTTTGTACCAGAGGAGGCTATAGGAGATTTAGTAATTTAGAAACTATTATTATTTCAACTGTGCTTCTTTCTTTCAGTTGTCTTACTAAAGTAATCTCATGCCTTTTAACAGGAGGTACCTCCTGACAATGAGTTTGAGAAGCGTATCAGGCCAGAAGTTATCCCGGCAAATGAGATCGGGGTGACATTTGAAGACATTGGTGCCATGGATGAAATTAAAGAATCACTTCAGGAACTGGTCATGCTCCCACTTCGAAGACCAGACCTCTTCAAAGGTGGACTTCTTAAGCCTTGTAGAGGCATATTGCTTTTTGGTCCTCCAGGTACCGGGAAAACAATGCTGGCAAAGGCCATTGCGAGTGAAGCTGGAGCAAGTTTCATCAATGTCTCAATGTCCACCATCACTTCCAAATGGTTTGGTGAAGATGAAAAGAACGTTCGAGCTCTGTTCACTCTGGCAGCAAAGGTTTCCCCTACTATTATATTTGTGGATGAGGTTGATAGCATGCTCGGGCAGCGGACTAGAGTTGGAGAACATGAGGCTATGCGAAAGATTAAGAATGAGTTCATGACACACTGGGATGGGCTGTTGACAAAAAATGGTGAAAGAATTCTTGTTCTTGCTGCAACCAACAGACCATTTGACCTTGATGAAGCCATTATTAGGCGGTTTGAGCGAAGGTAAATTTTTCATAAGCATGCTGCAGTTACATTCTGTAGTTCTTCAATTCCCCTATGAGTACCTATAATTGATCAGTATTTTGCAATCATAATTTTCTTGAAATTACAACATGCCATGTCCAAAGCAATTTAAGCCAATTTTCGATGAATAAAAAAAATGAGCTTAATTCGTGTTTTCTGACTCCAAAACTTCTCCGGATTGAGCAGGATCATGGTTGGTCTTCCATCTGCTGAGAGCAGAGAAAGGATCTTGAAAACTCTCCTGTCAAAAGAAAAAACTGATAATATTGACTTCAAGGAGCTTGCCGTCATGACTGAAGGATATAGTGGAAGTGATCTTAAGGTTTGTGATCCCTCTTCCCCCAAACTAATATTTATCAAATGAATTCACTATCGAATACGATCAACTTATGGAGTGTACTACTGTAAACAGAATTTGTGCATAACGGCAGCTTATAGACCTGTTAGGGAGCTCATACAACAGGAGTTATCAAAGGAAAAGGTATAACTACTTGAACTTTATATCCATCTCCACAATTTTCTTTTCTTTCTGCATACTTTTACTAACATTAGCACTTGATAGTTCTTAAAATTTTGTACCTTAAATAATTTCTTGCAGGAGAAGAATAAGAAATCTGAAGAGGGTACAAGCTCAGAAGGTGCCTCAGATACAAAGGAGGAAAACAAAGAAGAGTGCGTGATTACTTTGAGGCCGTTGAATATGGAAGATATGAAGCAAGCAAAGAATCAGGTAATCTTGTCTGAACATTGTCATTCTTTTCTTTGCTAACACAATCCATCACTATATCTACATTTGCTTATCTGTGTAATCAAAACACAGGTCGCTGCCAGTTTTGCGGCAGAGGGATCAGTGATGAATGAGCTAAAGCAATGGAATGACTTGTATGGAGAAGGAGGTTCAAGGAAGAAGCAGCAGTTGACTTACTTCCTCTAGACTACGGAAGGCATGCATCTTAGTCACTCATCCCAGCCAGATTTCAATCACTCTGAGCATAAAATGGTGCAGAATTGAGATTGGAAGCTTTTAGACCAGATCCGCAAAGAACAAGATGTCGAAAACCCGCGCAAAAGCTTGTAGGATACCCAGTATTATCCAAATCATTATGATTAGGAAGGGGTCCTCAGTATTTCCATAATATACTAGTCAATATGCTCTGTGAATCCATGGTCTTTTAGAAAATGCATGTTATGTAGATTTGGGTTTGTTCAGTATTTTTTTAGTTGTAAACAGACTCAGATCACATGGTAGTATATGTACATTGATGACATACTACTTCTGTAGAGTTTGATTGTTTGAGTGAAGGCAGGTTGTAGATGGAAATGTTTCAAGTACTTTTAGCTACATGACATTCATGGCAAGCAATTAGAGTATATTTTGTTGATGGAAATGTTTCATGTACTTAGCTACATAACATTCATGGTAAGCATTACTAAGCAATTAGAGTATATTTTGTTGATTTATTCACCCCATGGCCCATTGGACTGGACGTGGGTTTGGATATCTAGGGCCAAGCCCATTTATAGATCAAATGAAAGAAAAGCTGGCAAACCAGGCCTACTTTTATGGAGCCTGGTTTATTGGTCGAGACGTGTGCCATTTGACTATCATATGACGGAGCCCATTATCAATGACCTATAAATGGCTATCATGAGACGGAGCCCATTATCATGTAACGGGCATGGCCCACTGAATGGCTCGGGTCATTGGACCATACGAAGCCCATTTAGATATCTTCTGACCAAGTCTATTTGCTGTTCGATGGCGGGGCCCACTTCAATATGTTTAGTTCATTGGACCGGACGAGGCCCATTTGGAAGTCTCCTGACCAAGCCCATTTATAGATCAATCGACTTTGTTTACAGTCCAATTACAATAACAAAAGCATAGGGTTTCAAACCTTTTGAGTTTTTTTATAAAAAAGAATAAGAAGCTCCCCTTTGATAATAACGTAAGGCTATGAAGCCCTTCCTTCAGCTGGTTTTGGCTTGCCCCTTGTCTCTTCGCGCCAGGCTTGGAAACCGTGAGTCAGGCTCCCTTCCCCTCTCGGAAGCGAGAAAGCAAGCAGCAAGCTCTCCTGACGAAGCCCATTTATAGATCAATCGACTTTGTTTACAGTCCAATTACAAAAGCAGCAAGGGCCCACTTTAATGCTTCGCTGTTCGAATCTCGAACAACATTGTTTACCGTCCTTACCTTTTACACCACTCGGTGCAACCGGTCGTTGTTAATTGTTGGTCTTCATTCACCATCACCAAGTCTTTTTTTTTACCGGAAAAATTCCAGTCCAATGGGCACTTTATGACCCGCTAAACTGACTCCTCTTTCTGATAAATGCATACATACATGTAATAAAACATTGAGAGACACTAGAAGCTAGGCTTGAGAATTCACCGATACCCAATTGCCTGCAAAGAGCTTAGTCTGATTCTCAGAATCGCCTGCAAACCGATCTGTTATTAAACCCATCTCTGTAACAACACAGTTCTATGTATATGGACCAATACCTTCAGTCAAATATTTGCTAATTATTAAGAACAAAAATGAGCAAGTACTTCCGTATCAAATACTACGGCAGCAACGAGTGCCAAGCTGCATTTCTTGAAAATGTAAGGACTAACTGTGACGCTGAGTGTCATATCTATCTTAAACTGCAAACAAAAGTTCTGAAACACAAGATAGAAGAGGGATTCAAAAGGACGAGCCAGAACACCACCATAACAAAATAGCTACAGGTGCCAACATGGCTAATAGGTACTACCACCATATAGGCGTATATAATATCTAATTCTTCTTCTTGTCCTTCAACGGCCCTTTGGGAATCTTACTCAAAACCTTTGCATCAAACACTGCGTACTGTTTCCTGATCTCAATCATTGCTTTTTCCGCAAATGCATCAACCTGATCCTCATATTTCTCATAGAGCACTGGCACTGTGTGCAGAAGAACAAAGGCTGTTTTTGTACAAACAAAACCGTTAGTTAAAAAACCATAAATGAGACACATAAACCAGGAAAAAAATGCTAATAGACAGAATTACTTACATATGTAGAACAAGGTCAAGAAGTTAAAGGAGCTCCCCACCAGGGACAAAATCCACAAACCAGCCACAACCTGAGAGCAAGAACAGTAATACTATAACTTAAACAGATGCCTAACGCTGCAGAATAAAAGAAAAAGTATAAGAGAAAATGTTCAGAGACATATTTGCAAGTGTTACTTATACTATTAATTCGACGGTTTCTTTGCATTCAATTGTCTACGTAAACTACCTAGGAAGAAACTTATCACACTAACAATTACAGTAAGCACAATAAAAGTGAAGCTCTGCAGCAGAAATATGACATATCAACATACAATAAGGAACTTCTTCAAATCTCTGCCAGATGCAATATCTCGAACAACAGCCAATGCACGGTTGATCTCAAATCTGATAGCAGAGGCAACTTCAAGGACACACTTCTCGGGAAGTGTAACCTCTGGTATGTGTGGTGGAGACCTAGTTGAGCAACTCAGTGGAGTTAACACTACATATATGACATAATTAAAGCTGAAATATTATAATGACATAACACTTTACTTGTTGATAAAGGTAGATGCATTCGACCCCAAGAAAAAGATAGCCAGAGCGAGTATCAAAACATGGCAGACAAGAGTGATCAGGTGGTATTCTAGCAATTCAAAAAAGACCCACAGTGCAGTAGCACCACCAAGCACACTTGCGGATATTTTCTTGTTTCTCCATAGAAAAACATCAGCAGCTGTGGCAAAAGATTAATATAAGGCGACATGAGATAAGTAAACAATCAATAGAAATAATCTAAGATTAATAAAAAGGAAGTGCAAGACATGCACATTTGAATTTAAGGAACTCTGCAAAAGAACTTGTTTCCGAATAAAGTCTCCAAAAAGAGCGTCTGCACAACATTCTCACCCAGCTGACTTTATCATATGATATTTAAAATGGAAGCATACCGGTCGCGATAGATCACACACATGTAAATATGAGGAATCAGTCACTGAAAGCACGCCTACACACTTACGAAAGAATGAATGGCAAAAAAGATTGTTTTGAGCTAACATAACAGAACTAAAATGACACACAATAGTACGTATAGGAGGAGGGGGATGGGGGGGGGGATCAACTCTGCAAACAATAGTGCATAATTTGCTTCTGTCCTTGCTGTGGCAGTAAAAATGAAAGAGACGTCAAATGAATTGATGATATAATAAAACCAAAGCAGACAACAACGACAAAATAACAAGGTAAATATTGTGTCGTTGCCTGATAATGCTAAGAAGATCCATCCAACTTAAATGCCGATTGACATCAAAAACCTTCCAAACATAACTCAGTAAACTAAAAGCGAATGAATCTTCCAGATATCTAAACCACATCTTGGATTTGCACTATAATAAAAAACACAATCCACAGAATAAAACCTATCAAATACAAATCCATATTTAGGTAAACTAAGCTAAATCCATTCCTCAATAAACCCTGAGAAGCACAACAATATGAAAAGAAGACATTAAACTTCATTAAATCCAGTAATTACAGCACAAGAAGATCAAACAAGTACAATGGTCTCCAAGCTCAATAAATTCAAATAGCATATGATCAAATTCTGTAGCATGAAGAATGGGAACAGACATTATTCAGATGCGAGCAGGTAAGTTATTATACAATATACAAAACGAAAATCTCAATTATATCAGATCACTGCAGTCTTAGTTGTCATTAGCAAAACAAATTCACTGATCCATACCAAAACAAGCAGTATTTCACAATCAGATTTCAAATCATCTGAACCCCTAACCAATATGACCTACTGCTAGATGCCGTTCCGGCCTGCGTTCAATCTAAACAAAAAACACGAAGATCTAAGATGCAAACTGAGCCAAAAACTACTAAAACGATCTAATTGGTGAAACGTCTTTCGATTTGTATCATTGAGAACAAACGCATATAGGTGTGCATGTTTAGATAGAGAGAGAGAAATGAGAGGCAGAATACGTTTTCCACCGCCCAAGACTTTATGAACGCGCTTCTCCCTCCCGAAGAGCCGATAAATCTTGGCCTTGACAGAATCAGCGGGCAATGGCTTGTCATCATCGGAATCGGAAGACGATGAAGACGAATCATGACCGTGGATCTTCTCGCTGATCTTCTCCATCAAAGATTCAGCCTCCTTTTCATGCTCACCAGCATGCTCCGGCTCCGCCATAGGTCGCCGCCACGAAAGAACAACAAGGGATCGAGAGTCAGAGAGAAAGTAGTCCGAGCGAGTAATAGGGAACTCCTCTCTTGGGCTTACGAGTGTGAGGCTTTTGAGAGGTGGAAGCGAGAGCGCGATGAGATCGTGGCCGTTGAAAGGTTAGGCTACACGAACCTAAGGTTCGGGGACGAGCCTAATGTTGATTGGGAAATAACGGAAAACGAGGAAGGAGCAGGTGGCTGGGGGGGGAAGATAATGAGAGAAGCTATTGGCACGGGAAATGTAACGACTGTGACTCAGTTGTCACTGTTTCTTATCATTTACTTATATGTGGGCTTAATTGGGCTTTTCATGACTCCAAAGGTCTAACCTGAACTCTTTTAACTAAAGTCCCGAAAAATATAAAACAAAGCGCTGCCAGGCCCAATAAAGCTCGTTATAAAACAAAGCCCAAGTGCAAATTTGCAGTAAAAACAAGAAATTCATCCGACTCAGGCAGAAAAAAGAGACAAATGGTAGTGGATGGATTTACACCGAAATTGCTTTCAATTTTCAAAACTGAACAAAATAAGTTATTAGAAGATCAAAAAAACTTCGAACGAAAGTAGGTTTCAGGAAAAAAAAATGCAAATATAAGTAGTTTTCAGGACAAAACCTTAGTTCAATCCCTACTGCTATGAACAAGTAAACTTGCTTTGTGCAAAAGAACTGAACCAAAAGCAGAGAAAGGAATTGGATTCGAATTACCGCTGTGTTAGGGGAGCGAAGCATGGCTCCCACGAATTCTGAAAATCGCTGAAAGAGAAGGAACTGTACGGAGACGTCATCGCCTCCTTGAATGCAAAAGCATCCCAATACAGACTTTCTGGTAGAATAAGAGAACATCTGAAAGGAATATGCTTTGTGAACGAACTCTTTTACTTCAACTTGTATTCCAACCTTTTTTGTCATGAACGCGACAATTACACATCAGCTTCTTTGGTTTTTTTATTGAATGGGCTCGACTTCTTTGTCAGCCCACTACCAAAATGAGTTTTGGGCTTTTTGGTCCACTTACTCACAATGTATGTGGACTTTTTTTCATAGGTATATGGCAAAATGGCCCAACAAAAGCAGAAATAAATAAAGGCCTTTTGCTGGAAATCACATTTGCATGCTTTCTTTTTTTTCCTTTTCCTTTTTTTTTCTCTCTTTGTGCTTTCATGGATAGACAATTTTTTGTATATTATAAAGTATACTTTTCTCCAATAAGCTCTCTTTATTCATGTACAGACTAAATTTGGTTGGAAAAAAAACAATTTTGGTTACCATCCTTGGCACTAGTCAGCCATAGTGGGCTTCAACTAAAGCAACACTCTTTAGTAAAGGGAGAAAAAACAAAAGAAAAGAAAGGCTGCTTTATTGGTTCTTTGCATGCTATTGTTGGGGGTTTTACCATGTTCTTAAACTCTTATTTTTTTAACCCATAATGACATTGTACAAATTTTATTTTTAGACTTTCGATGTCGATATGACCTTAAACTTGAGCTGTCAAGTCCATATGTAGAAAAGTTTCTCATATGAAAATATAATGAATTTTATCAAAATTCAGCGTGTAATCGTAATAATATTGTTCATTGTGAGAATCAGTCTACTACTCAGTACTTTTTGAATCCATACATTTCTCAAACTCTCTCTCATGTTAAAATTGTTATTGAATTGATTACAGTTTAGGAAAGCAAACGTAAAGACCCCACACTCCACACAATTCCTGAGAAGAATAATTAATTTGACTAAAGCATCATTTGGTGCTAAATTTAAGCTGATAAAGAGCTACACTTGACAGCCAAAAACTATGAAAAAGCTATAAAATGTGGAAGGTGGGACAAGTTTGATCCACACCTGATATCACAAGAAGGAAAAGAGACAAATAACAAAGTTGAGAAAGTACCACATTTCTTTAATCCATATAAAAGGAAAGGTGGTGTATACTGATATATATACATACACCAATAAAAACATAAATTCAGATACAATTTTGAACTAATGACCTCATAATTAAAATATTAGACAATACATGTAGAATGGTATAATGTGTTTGCCGAAAAATATTAAGATTAAATGTTATAAAAGATTAACAATTACTGTACACACGAATCTCTCAGAGTCGGGGACACAGAGAATGTACACAAATCTTGAATAACATGTACGGAGATGGCACATGAGCAGACAACATTTGATGATGTGTGTTGTGCTTGAATTTTTAACATGATGTCGGAGTCAAGACTCAGTCCATATGAACCCGTGTTTACTTGTTGGGTATCTTATAACCAAACTCACAAATGCAAGGAAGTGTCAAAATTTGTAATCTCACGTCGGATTGGCATAAGCAAAGCAAGTGATATATAAATACTATAGAGATGACTCATAATAACAAATTCATGTGTTTATTAAAAAAAAAAAAACAAATTCATGTGAATCCGTGACACAGAATGAACATTTTTTATTTATTTATGTATTTGTACTTATTTCTAACATTCCACTTATACAAAGAAGGGATTGGTTTCTAACTTTATTTTTGGGAGGCAGCAGGAGTTCTCCTTTGCCTTTTCTAGTTTCCCCAACAAAACCAAAAGAAGAAGGGCGCAGAGACCCAATTCGGTAGGCCAACTTTACAAGTAAAATCTTTTAATGGTAAGACTTGGAGAAGCTCAGTCTCAGATTCAGTCCATAACCAAAAGGAACTTGGACCTCTTGAAAAGAACGATATGCATGCGTGCCCTCTTCCCCTGTATTTGCCTTGTGAGACCACGCAAAATTAAGAATTTCTGACTCCGATCTTTTAAAGAATTAAGACTCTCTCTAGTCTCTCCCTGTCTATCTGCAAAAGTTAAAGTGAAGCTGAAGCATCAACTTTACGTTTGCCCTTTTCTTTTTCTTCTTTTTGGGGTTGGTCTTCTTAACTGTTTCAAATTTTAATTTTGTAACTAAAAGACAATTTGGACTGTGGGGGGGACTGCGAGTGGGGCTAATAAAATCACTCTGGTTCAAGAAATCTAATTGAAATATCCAAGCCTTTTGTTGTGAAATTGTACTGTTTCTCTTGTAATCGTATACCTGCAGGTATTGTTTTGTTCATCCGCAGTCTGAACTATTCAAAATTACAATTTGACAGAGTATCACATGTGTATCTAACACAAACTATCCATGTAAATAAAAACAATAAATACCCACAAAAACCCAAAAAGCAAAAGCATCTCTCTCTGTCTCTCTCCCCCTCCCCTCTTCCCGCTTTGTCAGTTTTTTATATTTATATTGAAAAGCAGAGCAAAAGATTAGCTCATTCAGAGTCACTGCTGACTGCTTACAAAACTCTCAAACGAAGTGCACAGTCAAACCCTGCCTTTTTAAAAACCCTTCACATAACTCTCCCAAAGCATATCCAATTCTCTCTCTCTCTGTTTCTATCTCTGTCTCAACCATGGAAGCTCTGTACTTACTCAAGTTATGGAGACCTACCACCAGCTCCCACAAAGAGAACTGCCAAATTTCTAATCATCTGGTGGGAACAGAGGATGATGAGTATGATGAGTATGATGAAGGAGATGATTCGTTTTTTGAATTAGAGTTCAGTGCTCCTGATTTTGACACCACCATTACCAACAACAAGACAACCACCACGGCTGGCAACGACGGCGACAACAACAACGGCCCAGGAAGTGAAACCCATGAAAGAGACGAGAGGTTTGACTCTAACCAAGAACCACTCGATAATTCAGCCATTAAAACTGAGTTTCCACAGCAGACCCTGTCCGTGTCTCCGACTGAAACAATTTCCAAAAGAAAAATCCTCCCCATTGAACCCATTAACAAGACCCAATCTTCTTCCATTTCGTTGTTGAAATCAGCTCCTAAGCTACGAGTCTTCATGTTCAAGAATCCCAAGATGGCCTCACTCAAAACGGAGAGAACAGGGAAAACAGAGAGGACTACAAAGCAACAGAACAAGCTTTTTGCGGTCAAGTTCAAGTTTGAAGAATCTCCAAATCAATCAGTCTCAACCACATCAAATACTTCTAAGAGGCGAAACCCAGTTAAAGGTGGCTCATTGCCCGATGAATCTTCGAAGAGCTTCTCGAAAGATGTTATGCAGAGGTACTTAAAGCTAATCAAGCCTTTATATGTCAAAATTTCGAAGAGAAACGGCGAGAAGACGAAGTCCTCCGGTGATTCATCGGTGACGTCATCACCTGCATCTTCTCCAGCGACGGCTCCGTTGTGTTCTCCGAGGAACGAGAGGCAGGGGAATGTGGCATCTGGGTTTGGAACGGTATCAAAGCATTTTGGGAAAAGTAAATCGGCTTCTGCGGCTACTTATGCGCCGCCGTCGCCGGCGAGCAGGAGAGATGATTCGCTGCTGCTACAGCATGACGGGATTCAAGGTGCAATCATGCACTGCAAGAGATCGTTCAACTCCACTAGAGGTGATGAATCGTTTCTACATTAACATTTGCTCTGTTTTAATTTAATCCTAGATTTTCCAAAATCTCATGTATTGTTTAATCCCATCTCAGATTCTTCACTGTTATCGCGGTTCACAAGTGATCCGTTGCCAGGAGATTCTATGGATTGGCCAAGAAAATCCAATGAAGAGAATTGACATCCTGATCTAAAGCTTCGTATAGTTTGGTTTTGCTGTAAGGGAAAGAAAATTGAATAGTAGAAAGGAAAAAAGGAAAAAAGCCTTTTGGTTTCGTTGAAAGGAAAATAGAAAATCAATGGGTGAATCTGAGTCTGAGTCAATTTTAGTATTTTGTGATGTTGTAGCCTGTAGGGATAGGCTTCAGGTATGATGGGTCGGTGACGACAAGTGACAACAGGGTTGTCTGTAAAGTGAAATGGGTAAATATGAAAAGATTATTGATTTTAGATCTTTTATGATCTTCGTTGTCATCATCTTACGTTTGAAAACATGACTTCTTAGCTGTTCTGTTCAGTCAGGTTGTATCATGTCTGTCATTGTAAATTTTAATCACCATTACCATTTCTCTCTGTCCTCTTGGGCTTTTAATGGTGAGATACTGAGATGATTGGCTTTGTCCCTCGTAGTAATTTTCTGACAACAAGGACTAAATATATGCAACAACAGTAAAAACTTTGGATGCTGGAGTACCTTTGACCCCATTTGTTTAGTTTGAGATGCCAGAAGGTTCAATATATGACATGGAAGGGAAGGAGAGCATTGTGTCGTACTTCCTGTTATAAATTTAATGCCTAAACACAATGTATGTTATCCGTTTTGGATCATATGTTCACACAGATTTTTTCTTCATACGCTGTTACTAATGATTTTTAGGCTTCAGGGAACACATCATCGTGAGAGGTTATATATCTTTACCTAATATACTATTAGTTTAAGTTTCAACGTTGAATATTATTTTTGACGTTTCCCTCTAAGTGTGAGATGAGTTATGACATATCCAATAAAACATCACGTCAAAATGGATTGTTTCGATATCATATCAGAAATTCAAGTTCAAACACATCATCAATAATATCATCCATTCTAACCACGAACTTGCACAAATTTATTTTTCATGAGTTGTTGTTATTATGTGAAAGGTGCAAGTGTACGACCTTTTATTTATGTTCCATTAGTTTTTCGTCTTTCACGTAATGCGCATACACTATCTAATTAATACAAGGACAAAATGTCAAAAACATATTGGTCAACGATACAACTTAATATTGAAAGAGAGGGGAAGAAAAAAAAACACATTGTTGGCGTTGGATAGCAGGATAGGTCATTGAATATTGAATTTGTCTACTTGGTGTTGGGGAGCTGCCATGCAAAATTTGTACAAGGAATGTCATGACGATATTAACGTGTGTGTTTTTCAACGCAAAAGTTTATAATAGTTACCATGTTCAATGAACAAAACAACTACACAAATAAAAAGCATTTGATGTTTGAATGTTTCAATGAAGAAAAAGGGGAGTGGGTGGGTCCATAATAAAGGAATTGAGGACCCAAATGCCTTTGCAATGCAAGAACTTCAAAGGCATGCATAATGACCATGATGATGCCCAATGACACTGAAATCTGTAGCCCCCGCTCCCCAATCTCATAGCAAACTTCACAGGGCATGGTCTCCTCCTTGAAAATTGAATACGCAAATTACATAAAATCGTGTGCCTAAACACTAAAGATTAATATTATCTGTTTTAATTTGGGTCAAAACCTCATACGATTTTATTTTTATTTGATCGTTGCATTGGTTCTTAGGCCTTGGAAATACATTAGTTGTGCATGTGAGATAACTTAAACTTTACTTATATATGTCACTCGGTTTGACTATATATGTGATCAATCCGATATGAGATAAAATCTAATGTATCTACTGAGCTTCATGTATATGACGTAAACACTTGCATCATCTAGTTTTTATATTTGCGATGCTACAAAGCATTGCATGTTACATTAAATATAGTGGTTGGTGAAGAGTGCTGAGTTTGGATTTGAGTAACACATTGTCCCAAAGACGGAGGGGGAGTGGCCGCAAAATCTGAGACAATAACTACAAAAGCCTGGTTCATTGCACTTAAATGAGCATTATACCATTGAAGATTTCAAGACTTACACAAGTGTTTTGGGGATAAATACGGCGAACCAAACAGCCATCAGAAAAAGGACGGACCCCCGGCAAAAATTTCTTGATTCGAGGATCATAGATTTGCATTGTTTCCTCTGAATAATAAAGAGGAGTGTTGGGTGGTTGAGAGTTACGTTCGTCATAATGCATGGCGTAATCAATAAAAGCATAGTTGACTCCATGTCCATGAGAACTTCTGCGTTCATTGATCATTAACGTCCTTCACTCCAGCTTTCGGGTTCTAGGGTCCCAAAAGTCCAGAAAAAAAAGGCCGTAAGGCCCGTAACGGCGCAATTGCTGATGAATCAGTAGATTCAGTAGTACAATTAATCCACAAGAAACAAGTGGGCCTCAATCTTCGAAAATGGCCCAAATCAGACTTGTAAACAGATAATCGTTATGGGCCTACCTTCAAATAAAAGAGGCCTATCAAATTGATTGCATATATGGCATGCATGCTAATATATATATGTTGGTTTTATAATGATGTTTAGAATGTTGTTATGGGCTGCTGTGAATAACACCATTCCCAGTTCCTACCCACGCAAATATCCTTAAACGTCATATTGGCGACCATTCTCTCTGTCTAGGGTACGGTGTGGGGGGGTCCTTTTGAAGGTGTTGAGCATGTCTTTCGAAACTGCATTATTGCTAGCAGGTTATGGAAGGAACTTTTACCATGTCAAGCTTTTGATTTGGGGCATGGTATTAATTTTTTCGATTGGATGGCTGCTGTGCTTCATTCAGGAAAGCCTGATGTTCAAACAATGTTTGCAACAGTTACTTGGGTGCATTGGAACACTAGAAATTCTATTGTACATCATGGACAATGGGATCTTGGTAGCCTTAAATCCAAGCTAGGTGACTTCCTTCGCTTCTGAATTTATGTTGTACTGTGCCAGGGGACAACCTAGCAGCTCTCTTCATCAGCATGTAACTTATGCTGGTCACGCTCAAACTGAACGTACGTAGATGGTGCGGTGTTTATAGAGCTGGATTTTGTTGGGGCAGGTGCTATATATCTTGAGAGACCATTATGAGATTGGGACCTCGCTGTTTTGCTTGTCAGAGAGGATGCCTGGGCCGGTGGATCCTATGTATGCACAACTTTTAGCTGTAACTTGCTCATTAAGATTTCTACTGGCTGAGGGCTTTCGTGAGTTCATTCTGGAGATTGATGCAACCATTGTTGTTCATGCACTTACTTCGGATGATTTTCTAGAATCCAGGATGGGTCACTTTGTTACGGAGGCTAAATTGTTAATGTCCTCCCTTGGTATTGTGCAATGTAACCATGCTCCTCGTGATAGTAAATCTGTAGCTCATTGTCTTGCCCGTATGGCAAAATCTGGACGTGGGAGATCGGTTTGGAGGGCTGACTGCCCATTGCAGGTTGAGAAATCACCGCTCTTAAAATGTTATGACAAATTACATAAAATGACATTTTACCATTTTTGAATATGACTGAAAAAGAAGGATTATTTCTGATATTCGGGTGTGGGAAATAATTTTAGAAATGCTGCTGAAATACTACCTTGCTTATGGGTTTTCAAATGGTTTTCCAAACGACGCCAGTATATCGTTGTCACGGACTGGAAGCGTAAGGCCGATTTCGTCGTCAAGTGTTTTGTTTTTTGGGCTGTGGATGGCGACAAAATAAACAAGATTCTGAGATGGTCCACAGGGAAATAAAGTCATAAACCAGTGAACTCGTGAATTAGAGAGTAGGGATTATTAGCCTTTTTTGTGCTACAACTAATTCCACTTACTTCCCCATCAATTATATCTTTTGTCCTCTGATAGTTACATGGGCCATCACAGTTGGTGAATTTCTCTCAGGATAAATCGCATGAACTCGGAAAATCTTGAGTTTGATTCTCACTTGGAGTAATATATTTGTGACTACACGTTGAATTTTGACTTAATTTATCTTGTCATCAGGTAAAAATTTTGTGTGTGTACGGATCTGACAATCCGAGTTTTGGCTAACATTAAACGTCTAAAGGACAAACTTGTATATTATCATTCTACGGGGAAATAATTACACATGTCATTCCTTCTCTGCATGAGGACTATGACACGTAAAAAATGTAATGAAGGAAAAAAGTGAAGTCTAATATAGTAGTACTTATCATACGTAGCTCTTAAACTTTTTTATGCAAACTCTGCATATCCTCCAAAATTGTACTCAAACTAATGGAACTTGCATAACCGGATCATTCTACCCCTCCCTTCACTCTATATTTCTGTCTCCCCATTCACTTCACATAATCACATTGTGCCTTCTCCATGGAAGACCACTCAACACCACCGTTACCTCTCAAAGCATACAGATTGATTGCATCATCCATCTTCTATGCCAAGTCCACCACCTCCAACAACTCCATTGCTCCCCTCTTTCTCTTCAAGCCCTGCACCACAACCCCACCAACTCAAATCCTCCAAGACATCTCAGTCACTGCTTATCCATCTCAAATCCTAGCCATAGTTGGCCCTAGTGGAGCTGGAAAATCCACGCTGCTCGACATTTTAGCTGCTCGAAGATCGCCCACAAATGGCAATCTTCTTCTCAATTCTCTCCCTCTTAGTCCTTCTTCGTATCGAAAACTATCCGCTTATGTCCCTCAACATGATGCATGCCTTCCAATGCTTACTGTGGCTGAAACTTTCACATTCTCTGCCTTGCTTCTTTACCCCAAAACATCTGAAATTGACACAATTGTCTCTTCTCTTCTCAGTGAACTTAGGCTTACACACTTGGCCAACACAAGACTTTGTCATGGCCTATCCGGCGGGGAACGTAGACGGGTTTCTATAGGCCTGAGCCTCCTCCATGACCCTGCTGTGTTGATTCTTGATGAACCAACTTCAGGACTTGATAGCAGCTCTGCTTTCAATGTAATGCAGACCCTGAAATCAATCGCTACTTCGCGTCGAAGCACTGTGATCTTGTCCATCCATCAACCAAGCTTCAAGATTCTCTCTACTATTGATAGAATTCTTTTGTTGTCCAAAGGAAGTGTTGTTCATCATGGAACAGTAGCTTCACTTGAAAGCTTTTTATTCTCCAATGGCTTCACTGTCCCTCCGCAACTCAATGCCCTTGAATATGCCATGGAAATACTGAACCAGATCCAGGAGAATAAACCCAACACTCCACCTTCACTTCCTCGATCGCCAGACAATTCTACAACAACCCCACCAGAAAAAGAAGCTCGAGATGTTCGATATAAGAGCTCAAGACTCCGCGAAATCTTGATTCTTTATGGCAGATTTTGGAAAATCATATACAGAACAAGACAGTTACTTTTAACAAACACCTTGGAGGCACTAATTGTGGGTCTTGTTCTAGGAACAATCTACATCAATATTGGATATGGCAAACAAGGTATCGAGAAGAGATTTGGTCTCTTTGCATTCACTCTTACTTTTCTCCTCTCCTCAACAACCGAAACTCTTCCAATCTTCATCAATGAAAGGCCAATTCTACTCAGAGAAACCTCTAGTGGGGTTTACAGACTCTCATCATATCTTGTCGCAAACACCCTCGTTTTCTTACCATACTTGCTAGTAATAGCTGTTATATACTCCATTTCAGTTTACTTCTTAGTGGGTCTCTGTGCTTCATGGCAAACTTTCTCTTACTTTGTTTTGGTCATCTGGGTCATAATCTTGATGGCTAACTCATTTGTTCTGTTCTTAAGCTCTCTGGTTCCGAATTACATTGCTGGGACTTCTATGGTGACTGTGCTTCTCGGTGGCTTCTTTCTATTCTCTGGGTACTTTATTTCTAAGGAAAGCATGCCAAAGTACTGGCTCTTCATGCATTTCTTCTCCATGTACAAGTATGCTCTTGATGCTCTGCTCATTAACGAGTATTCCTGCCTGGTCTCAAAGTGTTTGATTTGGTACGAAGAGAACAAAACTTGTATGGTGAATGGACTTGATGTGCTGAACAAGAGAGGGCTCCATGAGAGGCAGAGATGGACAAATATTTATGCTTTGATTGGGTTCTTTCTGCTCTACCGTGTTCTTTGTTTGCTGGTTCTGATCAGAAGAGTCTCAAGATCAAAAAACTAAAATGAAATGTTCTAAATTATTAATCAATGTGTTTTTTAATTGTTGGATTGCCCTCTTTTGATCTTGTTTATTACATGCTAATCAATGCAGATGTTTTGAAGTAATCATGTGAATCTACATTGCATGAACCAAACCAGTAAATTATATATTGCAAAGAAATTATGCTTAGTTACACTTTAATCACCATCTCTTATTATTCAACTAAATGAATTATCTCTTATTATTCAACTAAATGAATTATTTGCCGACCCTCTCTTCCATCTCTTCTTTTCTTTTCTTTTTTAACTGAAAACGAAATTACGGGCTTATATATTTTTGAACAGCCCCAAATAGTCTAAACTCGGACCACATAGGGTGGGCCCACAACCTCCTGACAAATAAGTTGAATCGAGTCCCAGTGCAAAATAAATCGAAGATAGATCCCAATGGTGAATGAAACCCCGTAGACATATGTCTTTGGCCGAAGCCGATAATCTCTTGGATTTAACAGCACATCCGATTTGGATATAATAGATAAGCAGATAGGGATCTTCCAGTGAGCAAGAGCACCTGCAAGAAGTCAAGAACCACCTCCTCATTGATTTTTTTTTTTAAAAGAAACCACCTAAATGATTGATTCAACAATTGGTGGCGTTCATCAAACAATCATAGGGGCCATAGTGAGCAAGAGTGGTGGCCCACGGGTGCCTTAAAGCTATTTGAATCACGGGTCTATATCTAGGTTGATTGATGCTCTCGAAAGTGTAAGTAGTGAAAAAACCAAGGAATGTGACATTCATGCAATATGGCTTTTGTCGGATGCTGACAAAATCCTCAAATGCTTGTTTGTTTGCTTGAATCAGCAGATGTTCACGGGTTCCTCTGCTTGTGTTTTTGGTAACACGTGAATGTCTTCTTGTTGTTCAGAACCACTGCACCAACAGCCGCAACATTGGCAAACACAGTTCTACTCTTCTGGGAATATAATTACGTTCGAAAATTAATTAAAGAAAAGAAAACAGTACTTGTGGGCTTCTATGGCCATTCATCCTTCTTGTCGATTGGGCCAACCCATTGATTAATAGATGGGTCGAGCATCTTGAAAGTAGGCCCAATCACTTAGTGGCTCAATAAAATTCATTTTCAAGGCCCAATCCAGGGTTGCATTGACCAAGCTAGTCTCTTAAAATGGAATATAGAACCAGGCCCATATGAGGACATCAAGCAATGCATACAAGTCAATAGTCATGCAATGCAAGGATGCCGCAAATATTTTCGGGTTCATTACTCTGAGGAAATCGACTATATTTGGTCCATATCCATGCATGCGACAACATTACAATGATTGAACCAGGCAAATAACATATTGTATGACCATCACCAAGCACTGGAACTTCAGAGAACATAAAATGATAAAACAATTGAGTTTGAGAACATATAAAAGCTATAAATTCCAAATTCTCTATGCTGATAGTACAAACACAGAATAGAGAGCTCGGCCGGTGGCGATGATCAACTTAAGACTAGAAGCATAGTTGCATGCACATAGCTCTATGCAAGACATTAACACAAAATAGATGGTTCCCCTAACCTGCTTCCGAAACAAGTCTTCTCATCATCTCCGCGTCTCTCGCTTAGCTTAGCATTGATAAAAGGATAAGCAGATAACATTCACCGAACCTCACCATGATTTACTATGCAATGCTCCTCACGTATTGGTCAAGATTTGTAGTGAACAACTCACACCTATACAAAGCAAATACATTAAATGAACTTGCATTCTTAGTTTCCCTACTTGGCTTACTAATAGCATTAATCAGCATAATAAATTTGAAAGAACACAATGTTACCGGATTGGAGTTCCAGGGGCATAGAGCGGGTTCTTGACAACATATTCAACATACAAGTTATAAATGTACTTCAATGACTCCCGTAAATCGCCAGTTTTAGGATGAGTGAGTAAGATAATCTGCACAATTAACATGCATGAATAGCATAAAATTGTCACAAATGTATAACAAGAACTTTTTTACGAATTTCAAATCACCAAGAAAAAGGCAGAAGTTGCATTACAACTCAAGCAGTATATCCAGGTTATTACCCCTAAGAAAGGTTTTCAACATATAAACTCTTCAAGTAGATCTTTCAATCAAACCATAACATCAATTGCCAAGTCAACCAGTGTCCATCCACACAGATGACTTTAAAAAAAAACTCCCGAATTCCATGTGCAATGAAATTAGTTAGCGGCTTAACGCTGTTGCAATGATTGGAAAGTTATGATTCCAAAATTTTAGGCCACACATCTACCAAATTATTGTAGATCCTAAAGCTTGATCCCATGTAAGAGCATGACTTTGTGGCAGCAAGATACAGAGGCAGAATCATTGTAGGCAAAAGCATTTACAATTGTAGTTGAAGTTTGGTGAGTTCTCAACAGCAAGACTTTCTATGATTTCCATTCCATGACAAGTAAGATAATAGATCAAGAGAATATATGCTGACCTTTATCCCAGAAGGACTTTCCATGAAACTAAGTTTGTATGTGTTTGTACGAAAACTGTGAAATGAACAACCTTGGCCAGGTAACTGAGGAACGCCAAGGTTTCCTTTTCCCGGACTACAACAGAAAATAAAGCCTGTTAACTCTAATAACTCTAAATATATTCTCACGAAACAAACAAAAGACAATTATCAGCTTGGAAATCATTTATATACCTAATTCTGTAATTCTGCCCTAGAGAAGTCGGGCACCAAACATGTAAATACTCCCCATTCATCTTTTCCATCTCCAATATCAATCAAAGTAATACAATGTATGCAAAAATCAACTTCCACAGAGCACAAAATCCAAGTATCATAGAAATGAAAACACATGTACCTGGTAGGATCCATCTTAGCAGTCAAAGATTTGAGAGAGAAGAGCAGACCAAACATGAGTTTATGGTCCTGCTGCGGATCAAGAGTGTGGAGAGGGCGGTTCCACTCCCTATAGAGCAAGCAAACACCGTTCCGGTTGAATATATACATCATGTGAGCATTGTTCCCCGATTGTGTCGGCGCCGGCGGCGACGGACTGATCTCTGACCCCCCAAAGAACTGCATCTTTCTTGTCGGTTGAATAATCACGGATCAATTCGATGTCGATAACGCGATTTGAGATGTACGGATCGCAACCCTGCCGAGACTTCAAAAATCAAGAACTAAATCGGGGAACTTTTACCCCTACCAAACTGATCCTTGATGGTTTAGGGAAAGATCGCTACGACGACGTTTTGACCATACTGTCGTTTTCTTTCTCTCAGTTGGAGGCTCTAAATATAAAATACCTAACAAAAAGTAATCACCAATGAAGGACAATAGAAGTTCTATCAACCAGAATAATGAGACAAGAAACCAAAACTCAATACTGTAGTTCGAATGTAATTGAAGCCATGTAAAAATACGACAAACCCTTTAGAGCATTACTCTCACAGGGATTGACTATCCGAAATGTCGAAATTTTATCCTTGAAACAATTTTATTTATTGGGTCTGAAAATTCTGTCCTCGAGTTGGAATTGATCAAATCTTAATTGTCTTGTGTGTATATTGAAACAATTTTATTTATTGGGTTTGAAAATTCTGTTACCGAGTTGGAATTGATCAACTCTTTCAAGATTTGAAGTGACGAGAAGTTGCATTACTCTCCTCCTTCCTTATCTGTCTTGTTGCTGCTTCATACCCATTCATTGTTGGGCATATACACCTGCAACACCAAAAAATTTACCATGCCAAGTCCCAATACCAGAAAAATAGAGCCCCTTTTTTCTGGCATTGGGACTGGATGCACCATATGACTTTCCAGACAACCTTGTCCAATAGTTGAATATAAGCTCAAACTTTTGTACATGAAAGTAGCAGAGTAAGGTTTCATAAAACTATGACTAGAAGAGTGAAATTTCAGATTCCATATGTAACTCGTCAAATGACAAATATATCCACTGAGATGCAGGAAGCCAGGAAGGAGCATTGACGAAAATAATAAGGTTTTGGAACCCCCACTCAGGTTTATTAACTGAACAATTCAAGCTTGTCTCATAAATTAAACTCGATTCAATCTACCCAACAAGAGATACAAAATAACAAACAAACAAAGGGACAGATGGCGGGAAAAAGTTGATTCATCTGGTAACAAGTGCAGGGAAAAAGGAGCATGCTACTCCTTCAACTGTGACTCGGCAGCAGGTGTCTCTGTTTTGCGGACAGCCTCCAATGTATTGTAGAACTCCTCAGGGAGAGGTCCGGGCCGGTGAAGAGGAACATGCTTTGGAACTGGCGCATCATTCTCTATAACCTCAACCTCATAGTCATCGGGAACACCCCAAGGATCCCACTCTGCAATATAATAAATTAAACGACACATTATAACAAAATCTGTGCCCTAACAAAGGCAGATCAGACAGGCTGGCTGAACAACATCGCTCAAAAAAAAAAAAACACACTGGCAGCCCTTGCTCCCTCTTCTCAGCATATCGATTGTGTCAATTGAAAGATCTTTGAGAGTACTTATAACAACAGTTTGCAACTGGAAAGCAATTCAATAACAGCGAGGCCAATGAATCCAAAATTCGACAAATATGAACACATTATGATGAATCAATCATCTCTTAACTTATCAATATGCCAACAACCGAGGGGTTTAAAGTACTCATAGCAATCAGCATCTAGAAGGCCATCAAATAAAGCAAGGGCAATCACTCCTAAATCGGTTCAATAGAGGTTTCACTAGAAGCAGAATCAGGGAAAATCATAAGAAATTAGTTCCGTACTCTACAATATCCAACCACTCAAAGCAGATACATAGATGAATCATCTACTACCCATCAATACCGCCTAGAGATGTCATAGATGAACACAAAGCACACTGCCATGATACTTGAGGTAGTGAGTAGTGACAATGTGAAATTTACTATTCCGTGACAGAGAATAGAATTAACAGCAGATGATTACAGGTTAACTGATAATAAATGAGGTATTTCCTTCCCGTAAATTTATTCAGCCATAATTCAAACCAATAAAGATTATAAATTTGTATATCACCAATTTGAAAAACAACATCAACCCCATGAGAACAGTATGTTAAAGTTACTTAAATCCCATCATTGTCCAAGGGCGAATAAATCACCTTCGAAAGTGGACTCATTTGAGGAAGTATAACCACGATACATATCTTCATAACTTAACAACAATCCAGAAATGTGAAAACAGCCATGACAACATCGAAAAAAACTTAAATCATTTCCAATTTATTTTGCTACCATACAGCATCTTAGCAAATAAGCCAGGTATAAACTTGACTCGCTGACAAAACAAAAAAAAAACATTGAAGAAATATCCAGGCCCAATTTCTCCTACACCCCTGATAAATATATATCTTGTCTCGACTCAATTAAATATTCAACTTTTAGCACATAAAACAAAGGAAAATTCTTATGAAATTTGATCCCGTCTCTCGTATTGCATTGCCTCGGCAACTCAACATAACCATAAAAAAATGCAGACATTAGTCCCTTTCTTAATTAACCTTATTCAATCTTTGTGCACAATCCATAGAATCCATTAGCCCACGGTTGTTATGCGGGGAAAAGAAAAGAGATAAAAAATATTCCAGTCTCCCTGAATAGCCCAGCGAATGGCTCTCCCATCTACTATTTTACATTCTCAACAAAATGTAGACATAAACCCCATAATTTCTAATCCATTTACAATTTCCATCCTCCATTTACACCAAACAAATCAATGAAAAATGAATTCAAAGACAATAATGAGATTCAATATAGAAGGCACAACCAATTTCTTAATAGTTCAAAAGAATACACAAACACGCATTGCCAACGAGAGATATAACAAAACGTTAATAAATAAGAGCCATATGTGTTACTGTACGAACCGATCATTTTCTCGATGAGCTTGAGCTCATCTTGGGCTTCCTCAATGAGCTCCTCGACCTGACCGCAACCGAGGCGCTTCTCGATCTTCTCCCAGTCCTCCTCCTCTTGACAAACCGTCAGCCTGTGCTTCGTGAAACTCTCCACCGCCTTCCGGTACCCCTCATCCGACGGCACAGCCTGGATCTCCTTCAGGGTCTTAGCGTACAGCCCGATCAATACCTCCCTCGCGCTGGGTACCACATCGAGCCCCACGATCCCGGTCGTCTCCTTCACCTTGGCCATCAATGGCCGTGCAATCGCCCGCAAGAACATCTTTTCCGCCTAACCGAGGAACAATTCCCTCAATCTCTCACTTCTTCAGTTCTTCTTTCCTCTCGCCTAGGGCCCAAACAGACCTGATTCGTGTAGCGTCGTGGTGGAATTGTTTGTTTGGGTTTTGTACTTTTAAGACCTCATCGCAGTTCAGCCCATTAGCCCGCTGATAAATCGTACTGCAGTGAGCCATAAATGTGCTTTCGGCTTTATCAATGCCCTAGGCCAAACTAGCCCATTTATTGCTTTGGCTTCTTAAGACTTCATTACAGTTCAGCCCATTAGCCCGCTGATAGATAGTACTGCAGTAAGCCATAAATGGGCTTTTGGCATTATGCCCTAGGCCAAAGAAGCCCATTTATTTCTTGGCCATTCTGGCCTATGAGACCACTCAATGAATAGGCCCTCAAAAAGTTGGCCCACTATGGCTAACTAAGAAGAAAATTGGTTTTGGTACATGTGTGTGTTATTAATACACTAATGAAACAACAATAAATATATGATGAGTTTGGCATTTATCTTCTTCATGCAAAATAAAATAACATATCTCGAACTATTAAACAATAAAAGAAAATTAAAATAACATATCTCGAACTATTAAACAATAAAAGAAAAATAAAATATATTTGACCAAATCCAATCTCTTTATACATATTGGTTTTGTTTTTATACTTATTGCCAAAGTGAAGCAACAATAAAGGCAATTTCTCTATGTGATTGCAGGTTTGTCTTATCATGAGAACCGAAATGACCTTCTCAAGAGAAATACAATGCATATATTAATCTTATCATTTATATATCTAAAAAAAAAATTCAGAAAAAAACAAAAATATATTAAAAAAAAAGACCGAAACATTTTGTTTTCTATATTTCTATCACTATGCATACGTTTTCTTTTGTCCAGATATGTAGTATCTCTACGGACATTCTTACATTTTAATACTTTTTCACCTCCACGAGATCATGGCTCAATTAGTCTAATGAGAGAGGTGTCATAATTTTCTAGAATAAAATTGTGAAGGAAGGATATATAGATGTCCATAGAGTTAGGATAATACCTTATGAAAAAAAAAATGCATCCACAAATTCTATTAAAAAGTGAGGTATGCATGGACTACATGTGTATGATTTTCCTTATTTTCTTCACCTAAAAAATTGAACTTTTTTTTTCTAATAAATTTACAACTACTGTATCTGTATTACCCCCACCTAAAAAAACTAAAATTTAAAACCGTAATCCCTCCCTTAGCCACCACCTGCACCGGCCGTGGCGGCAGAGCTACCAGGAGACCATGGAGGGAAGTTTTCATCAACCGCTCTGGCACAACCAAGTCCTCGCAACTCCGCGAAGAGATCATCGTTGATAGCCAAGTTAGGAATCAGAGCCTCATCGCAACCCTCAAACTCATGCTCCTCAACCTCCTCACTCTTCCTGTCCGCAGCAGTAGAGGCCTGTGCGGTGTCGTTTTTGCTTCCGGTATTTCGGACTTTGTTTCGGGTACCGCCGGCGAGCAAGTTCCTGTGCGTGGGTCTTGGATGTGTGTGGTCCCCAGTGTATGTGAGAATGAACATATTGGGGTCCCTGTTGCTTCTCTCCACCTGCTTCCTCGCACTACACCCCTTTGAGCTGCTGCATCTGTAGTAGCTTCTTGGGTAAGGAGAGCCCTTAATGGGCTTTTGTCCGTACTTCCTCCAGGCCCATAAGTCCGATGGCAGTTTCTCTGCTGTTACATGGCATACCTCCCTCTTCTGCTCGTTCTTCCTGCCATATGACAAAAAAAATAATAATATGAAGATTAATTAATTGATTAAAGCAAACAAAAATGATAAAGAACCCAACAGTAGGTATCCTAACTGTTGAGTTGGACACACGTGATCCAAATGAATTGTGGACTCTACATGTCCCACGTGATGCACATGAAATCTTAGTAGTCGAGAGATACCAACTTCTAAAATCCGTATCATAATTTCCAGTTAATGATGCAAAGATTCGAGTACCTCTTCCTTGGTCTGGATGGGCGCGATCGTGCTAGTGCTGGAGATCTCTCTGGGTTTTTTGGCCGTCTCTGTTGTTGGCTGTAGCTGGATTCTCCAAATACAAAAGCAGAGTTAGTGGGTTTCTTGTTGTTGGTGGGTTGTTGTAGTGGGGTTTGATGCTGGATTCCATTGAAAATGGAGGAGGTTCTGGGTTGGGGGAGTAAAAAAGGCATATACGAGTCTTGCAATTCATCAAAATCAAAATTTGAAGTGGAGTCTACAAGATTGGGGAATGAAAATTGGAGTTCGTTTTCAAGTTCATAAGGTAAAGAAGCTAGAAAGGCTAATGGGTCTTGGTTTAGGCCATTTTGGGTGGTGGAGTTGCAGCTCCTGACCACCGCGGAGAGGTCCCAATCTGCCATCCTGATCAGGCAATCGACCATGAAACTTTCAAACACAGAACAATTCAATTGAATTGATGATGTCCTGTTTGTGAGAGAGAGGAAGAAAGGACGGCGCTGACTTTTGCTGAGCACTGAGTTTGTGAATTGTTTGTTATAATTATTTATAGGAGGAGATGGGTATTGGAATTTTGGCACATTTTTGCTTTTTCTTTGACTTTCTAAAATAGTCAAATAAGGGGCCCACCATATTATGGGCAACAAATTTATTTCTATATCCATTATAAGAAAATAGAGGATGTGTTGAAAATATGTAATGTTTTTATTCCATATATTGCCAATATCTCTATGGTAGGAACAATAAGAGAAAGTAAAAATATCTTTTATGGCAATAAAAAATATATTATATGGCAAAAAATTATTTTTCTATCCCATTAGAAAAATTGAAGAGAACGAGAATTTAATTATGCTAAAATATTCATGTTTTTCACCTCAGGAGAGTACAATTAAGGTATAAAACAATACAATTTATGGAAACAATATTATTTTTATATCCAATAAATCTTTAATGGAAATATACATAATTTTATATTTCAAGAAAGATGCAAATATCATACTAAATGGGATAACAATCCCTAATAAACTTTTATTTTGTGTGTGTTTTATTTTGGAAGAAAAAAAGGCTTAAAATTATGTAATATTTATTTAGTTATTTTCCTCAAGCTTTTAATAAACTAATATATGATGCTCCATATGATAATTCACGAATATTAAAGATAAAAGTGTCTTATATTCAAAGCAATTTTTGATAAATGGGTCTTTGGGAAAATTTGTATTTGCAAAATTTTGAATAACGTGAAGGAGTATGATGATGAAGATACCGTCAGAACTGGGTTCTATATTGATTCTCATTATAAGCAATACTGTTGTGGTCATGTACTAAGTTTTGGCCCAACTTACCTTATTGTCAGATGAAAAATTTTATATGCACAGATTTGACAACCCAAGTTTAAAACCCTTATCAATTATCATATATTCAATGGACAAACTTGTATGATGTCAGTCTTGGTTATCGAAACAAATGGAACCATGTAATGATACAAAATTAGAAGTAAAAGAGAGAATATATGCCACCAAAAAAGCAGGGGCATATCCGTTCATAATGATGTTTCCCCACTTTTGGCATAAACGAAGAAAATAAAATAAAATAAATTAGAAAATTTTGTACACCCTTCCATGGGAAGATGAGAGAGGGACATTTTGTCTAGAAAGTCAACAGGCGAAGTGACAAATAAACCCTTAATTTTATTTGCCTTTCCCCCTAAAAATTTGGGTGACAAAGGGCATAAATGAACTATAAAGTTAAGGGGCCTCGCGGCTTAGAATCATAGTATATTTGGACCACCCACCATCACTTTGATGCTAAACCTTCCTCCCCTTAGGAGGGAATGAAATCTTAGGTTGATAGTTCAGTTCTTTCATGTCCAGTTCAGTTGATTTACTTGAGGTGATAAAATTTTGTCCGGTTTGGATGACTGAATTTGTTTAACCCAAATTAAATTAAGTTGAGACATAAGTTATATATCCGAAATCTGAGTCCAAGCACACAATTTTTGTCCGATTTAAAACCAAGTCAAGGTCCAAACGCATAAATCTTGTCCGGACCGTAACCCGAATTAGGTTATTGTCCGATTTACTTGTTCGAATTTAAATCAATCCGGATTTGATTAATTAAGTACGTTCGAAATCCAATCCGGATTAGGTTCCGGACATTTAAATATTTCGAAAACTTGTGATGTTGTCGGACCCAGAAAGAAACCGAAACCGAATTTTTTGCCACCCCTTTTATCATGCCTCGGTGCTTGGTGGAGATCCAAAAAAGTAAACAAAATCTATTAATGGTGGATGTCAATGTTGCATTCAAGCAACTTCGTTTAGGGAAAGAAATAGGTGGGTTGGCAAGCCTATGATAACGGATGAAGATAAGCTTTTCATGGGTTTGGCAGGATATTTCTAGCGATGGTTGTGAAAAAGATAGGTTTGTCCCAAAACGCAAATATTGAGAGATTGTGATCAATGACCACTTTACAATGTGTGGGGAGAAGAGGAAGTGCTAGCACTAGGAGATGTAGGGAGCCCCCAAAACAGTAACTAAAGACCATTGCCACTACGTGTTTATTTTCTTCTTGTTTATGATCACTATCCATATGAAATCGGAGTCTTACACGATATATATGAAATCTCGTACGTCCATTTCAACATTTGGGATATCTCATCCTCGTATGCCCATTTCAACATTTGAGATGAGATGCATACTATTGCATCATTCGTACGTCCATTTCAACATTTGGGATATCTCATCCTCGTATGCCCATTTCAACATTTGAGATGAGATGCATAAGATTGCTGATGCAATAGTATTGATAATGAGCACTTTGAGGGAACTTTAGGCCTGTAGTTTGTGCCTGCCTAAAAAAAAGAAGAAAGGTTTGTGCCTATGTTCACCATTATGTCCCGGTCGATAAATGGGTTCCGTTCTGACCTACCTGCTATAGTCCTCCCCTTTTTAAAAGAAAACTGCTATAGTTCTTCCATGAACTGGACAAAAACAATGTTACCACATGCACACAACTCCTGTAAGCATTTGAATGAAGGTCTAAGCTAACTGAGAAAATTACATCTGCTTAGATTCAGTGAAGGTCTTACAACATTTATCTTAATGAAAATGTTTAAATACATAGCACAGAAAATTCTGATTAGGCCTACAACAGCATTCAAGACAGAAACTGCTTGCTGTATGAAAACTAACATCTAGAAAAATTACAATGCGCATGAACAACACCAGCTCAAGCATATCAATGTTTGCAGCAGCCTAATCCAAGTTGGAGCACGGATTAGAATATGATGTAATGGGTGAACTTTGCGATAGTCTCAAGACCTCGCATCTTAAGGATGCAACCTTTTGGTAGAATGTCTTTCCAGGTCTATGTGCACTTTGTGTTTGATTTCAGAAATGAATTTTCAACTCACCAAAGGTATTGGATACTATAAGAGTTTTTAGTCGTTCCCTTGGCCAACCCATCGAGCTGATCCTGCCTTTGCCATGCGGCCCATGCGAGAATAGTAGTCACCCACATTTGCCACAAATAAGGGATCCCTATCTTCAATTTTGTACTCATTACCGCTACTCTCATCAGATGAACTCCCCTGTTCAGTTTGTTCCAATTCTCTTGTCAGATCTTCCATCGTTTTCTTCAAACTAGCTTTGCTCATTTGCCCTACTTCTCCAGTTGAGATGCCAACCATGGTAATCTTTGGAAGAAGAGGACTAGAGTATTCAGTATGGTTTATGGATCCTCTTGATAAGCGTTCGGCTCTGTAAGAGAGTTGGAAGCAAAGAAATGTGAAAACCTTCTGACGATACATATCACGGCAATTCACAATACCAGATATATAGCCTATAGTCAATAGTATTCACCTTGTATCAGATCCCTTCTGGGGTTTAAGTTGTTGCTTCAACCATGGGTGTCTAGCCCAGTCTCCAAAAGGAAATCGGAAATCTGGTCCCTTTTGAAGATCGACTCCGACATTATCTTCTAATGCAAGCTCTGAGCTACCATCTTCTCTTTCAGAATTGGCAGGACTGCTTGTTGATTCAGAGGCTCTTTGAATAGAAAATGCACTTCTGCAATGCACCAAACAAGCAGTTAATATTAGCCAATATGCACATTCAGAGTTGGCGGGCCTGCTTGTCGACTCCAGAGGCTCTGAACTACCATTTTCCAAGTATTTGTGAATTGCCTAAAAAATTATTCACATTTAAAATAGTGCATGGCACTCAAAATGGTATAGAATGTACCTTTTCTCAAAAGAGTCAACCATGTACGGAAATTTTGGTTGAATGCCGGTGGCTTTTCGCAACCACCTATTACCCAAGAGTACCTTGTCAACTGCATAAAGAAGCTGGATTTCAGCAGCCTTAGATATAACACTCAAAGGTAATCCAGAATGTCCCATCTCATCCATTACTTCTTGAATCTGTCAGGACAATACCAAATCCATCAACAAGGCAAATTATCTAAATTTGCTGGGCAAGTGCAGATAAGAATTATGGCGCACTAATACTCTGGCACAATTTCTTTGAATATTTGTTTGTCAAACATAAATGGTTTTCTGCTCTGGCAAGTGTACAATATAGCATACAAGACTTGCCTAGCTGGTCATAACATCATTAATCAATAATCACATTGAAGTCTTAAGTGGCTAATTAGATATCCTAACTTCCTAATCAATTTTCACCGGCTCTCTAGTTTAAAAATCATGGCAGAAAGAAATACTAGATTACAAAGTTTCGCACCTCTGGGGGCTCCAATAGGCTATCTCCAATTTCTTCCAACACATCTGCTGCCATGTTGTCATCTATTACATCTCGTCGCCGTTGCACATGCCGAGTTTGAATTAAAGCATTGAAATGCTGGTCAACGGAGTCTTCAAGAATGTTATCTAGCATGTTTTTATCAAAAAAGTATGGAGTATACCTGATGGAAGAAACAGAGACAGTTTCAGCACTTCTAGAAATCAGTTGCATGATACACAATCAACAACATCGATGCAAGAAAGCAAAAGGCTTATTAAGAAAAGAAAGGTATCATGGTAGCAATTCTAATGTATCAGTTGATAAGAAACTAATGGCAAAGATACCGGAAAGAGCCCAGCAGTTGGCATGCAACTTTCCAACAAGGTGATGGCTAACATACTTGGTATCACTAATTACATTAAAAAAGGTTTCAGCTGATTAGAAAACAAATTACAAAAGCCTTAGTTAGAAAGCCCATTTGCCTATTCTTCAAGTGGAATAAGGAAAGACGAAAGGAAGGAAACATGATTTTAGTGGTGAAGCATGGGAGGAAACACACCACTTAATCCCATCCGTAGTAGCAATTGCAATATCTAAGTTTTGAGCACTAAAGACAGGAACGCCATCAACCCTTCTGTTTCCACCATTTTGTGTGTTTGTCTTAAGAATTTTGTTGGCCGCCTTTACCTGAGAGGGCAGCAAAACATCAGAAAAGAAGATGATAACAAGGTAACATATTACAAAATCCTGATCATTGTACATTACCTGTCTCTCATTTGGAACAAATTGAAATAAGTGAGGCTTTTCCTGCATCATGCACAATAAAGAATATAAATTTGTCTGACAAATCGTATTTGGCACATCCATAGTGCAATTTCTCTATAGACGTAACTTTAGCTACCAAAATAAAAGGAAGACACATAAGATCTCAGTACATTCCAAATTGAACTGCAAACATAATTTTCCATGTGGTAGCTAGTCTAATCAGTATGAATGGCTATAAATTGTAGTTCCCTTTTGCACCATCTTGGTGCCTCAATAAAATTTTAGCACTAAAAAAACATTGTTACTTTGATAATGGAAAATAATTCTCGTTTTTCTCGACAGTTATCCCCATATAGCCATAAAAATGCTTCTTTTAAAAAAAAAAGACAATGATTTCCAAACATATAATGACAAATGTACCTATAGATACTAAAACATAGTAATAAAAAAATGGTATCACTTGAAACCACAAAGATTGGCAACAACATCCATAAAGAGACATGTTAGATCAGGCCTCAACAAAAGAAGAGGGGAGTGAATTGTGTTCTTAAAAATTTGGAGTTAGTCCTCTAAAATTTTGTGGTTCGAAATAATGCAAAACAGAACACAAAACAAATGAGATCATCAACTTCAGTGCAGGCAGAAAAAAAAAGTGATGAAATAAGCATGGATAGAAACCATCCACTTGAGTCAAGGAAGAAATACCTTGAAATGCTCATATGCTAAATCAAGCCGACAAGCCCCCACCACACCACTCGGAATATTCAACTTCTTGACATATGTAACTAAAAAAAAACGTTGTGAGAATCCATAAATTATCATCAGAATGAAAACCAAATATAAACATCATTACCACTGGTTCAAACCAAAAAAAGGAAACTAAAACAAAAGTGACACTGAATTGATTGAAGAAATATTGGCCTTGAACCTTACCCTAACTATAAAAATAAATTTGAGCCAAGGTAGCATTGTTCAAGCTCTACAGTAAAAACAGGTAATTCAGCAATGACAAGAAAAAGAAGGAAACTTAATTCTATTATCACCCAATACCTGCATCGCCTAAATCCATGAAGAAACGGAACACGGGGCCATTCCTCTCGCTCTTGGTAACCGTTGCAAACATCTTCTTAAGCCACTCGGGTGTCCTACAGATGAAATCAAAGGACTCGTAAGTATTTCCAACATTTAAAAGAAAAACAAACAAAAGAAAGTGAAAATAAAGGTAAAAGAAAATTGTTCAAAATGGTATTTTGTTGTGAACAATTATCAAGCACCAAACTAGTGTAAAGTATTATGTCAACTGACCAATAACAAACAGAGAATGAAAACAGGTAATGTATGGATTGGAAACATGGTTTTTTTGGGTAACCGAGAATTTCCAATCCCAACATGCGACATCTTGCATTTCCAAGGAGTTGAAGCTTCTTCGTTCACCACAAAGCCCATAGTGACATCAGCTTCACTTACAACGGATAAGGTGCATATTCCATTTACCACAAGTACTGTGGCATCTACCAATCTTGGTGAATGGCTACCAGTTAAGTATAATCATCTAAAATTTTAATAACAATCCCTTGGAAAATTTTCATGTTGCAGTAGTACCAAACTAACCAATACAAGCTTGTGTATGCGTATAGAAGAAGTACATGTGAAAAGAGAGAAGATAGACTGAAGCAATAACCTCTTAGAAATAAAGGGAATATCGAAATGGGTAGAGACCGCCATGAGACCGGTCCCGGAAAGATCGCACATGCTGAAGACCTGACCCACAAAGGCAGGTCCACCGCCCTTCCCATTCGCGTTGAGCCCTGCAATCCTGACCGTGGACGGGAACCCCGATCCAGAGTCCCCGGAGGAGACGCCCTTGACGGAAGCAGGATTCGAAGAGGACAGCGAGTCGGGTTGACTGGACTCGGAGGATGAATTCCGGAACAATAGAGGTACGCAGACTTTGGAGGGCGGAGACTGTGCCATTTTAGGAGGGGATAGGAAGGCGGTGGCGGTTGAGTGAACGAATTGAAAGTGGTTGTTATGGTGGTTCTGCGGTCGCTTCTGTGGCGAAGCCATAGCCTGTCACTTCCGTTGTTTCAATTTTTATTAGATTTTTTCTTTTATATAATCTTAAAGGGCCAAAAAGCCATTGGGCCCTTAGGCCGTACAGTGGTCATGCAACTCTTGAGAGTTGTTTTTTTATGTGAGACATTTTATCTGAATACGCCTTTCACTTGTGACTTGGACAATCCGAAAGGCGAAAGCCCATCAAATAGAACATGTCCGCAGGTTGGTCATCGAATCACAAACATATGGATTGGCCAATTCGAATTCGAAGACCTATTACAGCATCTAAGATAAGGAGATAACTTATAAAATACTTTATTTTCCATTAACTTCCCGTTGTGAGCTGGACAATCCGAAAGATTGGGAGGGAGGTATGGACAATAACAAACTATGGACATCAAAAATTACTTGAGTCTAAAACATTGACTAGGTACCACCCCAAAATGGAAATGAAAGAATATGGAATATTACCACGCCCACTTGGCTAAACTATGAGCCCAGGAGTTATACTCCCCTTACATGATCAATGGACCAAGTTACTCTATTATTAAGGATATTGAGAATGTTCTTAACAATAAGTAAAATATTACATTTGGAATATGACGAAATATCTTGTAATGCTTGAACTACCACCATAAAGTCCCCTTCCAGCATTACTTCATCGGTGATCCGGGAAACCATTCTCACTGCAAGTCTGACTGCTTGAGAGGCATTAGGACTGCACAGTTGGTTGCAGCTGTCTTTGATGGTCATAAGCCTGACTGCTAGATTAGAGGTGCAACTATAGTCCCTGCCATCAGATTCAGTTTTGGTCAGAAATCCAGAGAGGAGTATGGAACTCCATTCAAACAGCAATCTGCCAATCCCAGATGAATGCTGAAATAGCATCAGACTGATTGAGAGGATATGTGGCTTCAACACTGACTTTGTCTGAACTAGTTTCAGCTCCCTTAAATGATTCATTACAGTCGAGGATAGATTCTCCGTCTTGGCTTACTCCTCTGTCATCTCCATTGAGTTCATCTGAACTTGTTTCATCTTCCAAGGACAACTGATTTGAAACCAGGTTAGTACCCACTTGATCACTTTCATTGTTGTTAGGCCGATCTAATTCGTTTGAACTTGCTTCATCTGCTTCAGAGTTTGCGTTCGAAACCTGGTTGGATTCCATGTTGGTCACATCAAATTCATATTGACGCTTTGCTCTAACTTTCACACGCTTTCCTTTGATATATCGGTACTCCCATTTTGGTGGTGGGTATTTCTTCTTCAATTTGTCATATTTGTCCAACATGCCTAGTTTCAAGAACACCTTACCGACCATTGAAACAATGGGAGCACTTGGCAGAACGCCAAGCTCTTCCATGTCCGCAAATACCTACAAGGGAATATTTAAGAGTTAAGTTTCTGGGGAGGTTAAAGTGAAGAGCTCTGAGATACCTAAACCCTAAACTGCTATTAGGTTCACAAAGTATACATGAAAGAGAAACAATTATGTAAAAAAACAACAACCATACCAAAAGAAGTTAAAACAAAATGGTAAAGGCAATTCATTAGCAGAACTTAAGATAACGTCTGAGAAAGAGAAGGCACCAATATACCTCAAATAATTTCTCATGCATGTCCCTCTTGAAGTAAATAGAAATAATTTTATCGAAGAAGTTATGAGGTGTGCTTTCCAATTTCTCAGAGAATAGTTTTTTCCAGAGCTCTTCAGCTTCATCAAGTCTCCCATCCTCTGCTAAAGCATTTAGTAAAGTGTAATAGGTACCCATAGTCTTCCCTTGACCCTTGCTTAACATCCACTTTGCCACCTACATCTCATTAGTAACAAATATTTATGCAGGTCGTTACATGGATGAGAAAATAACGGTTCATCAATTGTCGATACCTGAATGATTCTTTTCCATTCTCCCTCATTCTCAAGAGTCCTCAATGCTTTCTTAACCACAATTAAAGGGAACTCCAAGTCCCAAGCAACGAAGGAATCAAGAGCCCCGTAAACTTCCTCCTTGACATTTGACAATCCTCTTACCTACACCACACACCGGCAAAATAAATAACAATCTTAAGAATGCAAAATGAACACTGCTTAGTCTATCGGTTGATTATTCTCAACAAGCATCAGTGAACTAAGATGATTGGACAAGTGCTGCAATTCGCCAACAGGGAAAATCTAAGCTAGTTTAGCTTGGCTAATCAAGTAATCATTTTATCGAAACCATGTAATTGAACTTAGAATCTAAAGCCATAAATGCGAAAAGAAGTCATAACCCAAGAGATGAAACAAATAGAAGAATAAGGTGAAAGATATAATTGGGAGGTTAAGGGGGTAAAAAGAATGAAAATAGAGAGGGATGAAGGCAATGAGACCACTGCCAGAGCATTACACAATGAACAAGCTTTGCTGACTTGGAGATTGTCCCAATCCTCTTATTTGTTTTCCAAACCCTAGGGTATCTTGGTCGGGGACCCTTTGCGGCGCGTACCTGAAAAATTACTGGAATTTTTGTTAGCAAAGATACCCAGAATCAGAGAAGCAATGAACCTACAAACAACGAAGAAATGAAGTCGAAGAAACTCTATAAAAATATGAGTAAGTGAGGGAAGTAAGTTTCATTAGAATAGCTTACCACAAGACTGTATGTGCTAGACGGAATTCTAATGGATTCAACTCTATTTGCAAAGAGTGGCAGAGGATATCTCGAACAAAGCATCCTGTGAAAGCATAAAGAGATTATTTCAAGAGTGAAGAGTCCCAGTATAGCAACAGCTCGTTACTTCGTGTATTCTAAATTTCTTTAATTTCCTCTAGCTCTAAGGAATTAGCCGAAACAAGATTCAATATTCACATCTAAATTTTCTCAGCGACCAAACAGAACCCGAAGAATACATACCTCAAATAGAGCGAAGGAAGAAGAAGCAGGCCGCGGATATTTGAGACCAGAGACGACTGTTTATCGAGGGTCTACGAGACGAAACGCTGCGTTTTGTGTCTTCCAACAAATGTTTTTTTTTTTTCTTTTATTGTTTTTGGGAAATAAATGGTCTTATATTGGAAATATCTGGGTCTTAACAAACGCGGCGTTGGGCCGTGTGCGTCTGTGAGGAACTATTACGCGGATTTGGGAATTCATTATACGACGTCGTTAGTAGAACGAGTTTGCCAATATACTGCAGTCAAACCCCCATTTTCTCAGTTGGTCACAGTAGGATCAGCCGTCTGTTACACGACTCTCTCTCGCTCTCTCTTTCCTTATTCTGCCGCGGCCACTGCGTCTGCCTCGTTCTCGCGCTGGTAACGACTCTTCTTTCTGATTATTTAGTTTCGAATTAGGGTTATGATTATGTTGATTAGAGATTGGGGATTTAAATTCTACAGGGAATCGTTGTGCACCCAATGACTTTTGATCTATTCAAGATACAATCAGTGCTTTTTCTCTTGTGCGATTCTGGTTTCATGAGCCGCGGCAGATTGAGATCGAAGATCAAATTTCGACATTGGACTTGACAAGTGTTATTTGATATTTCTATAGTTTTGTGTTTATTGTCTCGAGTTTTTTTCCCAATAATACCGTATAGATTTCATTAAATCCCTAATTGACGAAATCTTCCAAATCGTTTTGTCATATACTGTGGATTCATGGGCAAGTTGCCTCCTGGTTTTCGGTTTCACCCGACTGATGTGGAGCTAGTGAAGTACTATCTGAAAAGAAAGGTATTGGGGAAGAAACTCCATTTCAAAGCCATTGCAGAGGTTGATATTTACAAGTTTGCCCCATGGGATCTTCCAGGTATTTTAACAAATTGCATCTATTACCTTTTTATTTTCGTATGTGTCATTACGATTTTGTTGATTTGCAGTTTCTTGATTGTTCTTATTTTTGTTTGGTGGCATTGTTGCTTCGTTTTGAAACCTTAAAGCGAAATTTTATGCCACTCGATTGTACGGGTTTTATTCTATTTCACAATTCTGCAGGCCCTAGAGAACTTTAACCTGGTATTTGTATTTTTTATCTCTCTGTTTTTTTTTTTTTTGTATATGTTTTTTTACTCTGTGCTTCGTGTTTGCCTTTGCCTTTCTGAAGCCCTAAACCCTGGTTTCCTCTGCCGTTTATGCTGCATCTATGCTTAAATTTGTCTTGGTAACTATCAATCTTTAATTCTGAAATGGCTGCAGTACAAAAAGGTTATTCTTATGCTCTGATGTCCTTAAACTTAAGTGTATTTCTTTTCCTACAACTCCCTTATGCTTGCTGCATTTTTTTTTCTCATATGGGTGGTATTTGAAAAAAAGGGCCAAGTGCCCTTTTTTTACCCCGTGCTAATGAAAATTTGTGTTGTTTTTCAGATAAGTCTCCTATGAGATACGGAGACCTGAAATGGTACTTCTTCTGTCCGTCTGAGAAGAAGTATGCAAGTGGGGCCAGATTTAATCGTTCCACAGAATTTGGATACTGGAAAACAACAGGAAGGGACAGGCCTGTTCACTACAATAGTGAACTTGTGGGGATGATAAAAACGCTGGTTTTTCACCGAGGTAAGGCACCGAAAGGAGACCGTACAGATTGGGTTATGCATGAATATCGCCTTGAGGATAGGGAGCTGGCTGACAATGGAGCTATTCGGGTTGCGTATGTTGTGTGTGTAGTTTTTCAAAAAGATGGCCTGGGCCCCCGAAATGGTGCGCAGTATGGAGCTCCATTTAGGGAGGAAGATTGGAGCGATGATGAGGAGGAAGTTAATATTGGTGGAGCTGTGTCTCCTGGCGAAACCTCTACACCGGCCTTGTCTCTGCCTTTTAACCAGAACAGCTCCATTGCAACAAGTTCGCATGGCCTGGAAAGCATGTTCACTGGGCCATCTTATGTTCCATGTCCTCCAATTGTTTGTCATTCTGATTGCGAAATGCTTCCCCCTATTACCGGGGACAGCATGGTCTTGATGGAGTCTGAAAGCCAGTGCATTGGGTCACTTAGTGCTCCTCGTCTTACGGGTGGTGCTTCTTCTGGTTATGAGATGCTTTCTCCACTCTCTGGGAGCAACATGGTCTTGGCGGAGTCTGTGCAGCCTGGGGATGATGAGATTCTTTCACTATTGGCTTCTTTCGCAGGACAAAATGATTTATTTTTCAATGAGAATGACTATGAGGTGTGTAGTCTGCTCTACCCTTTGTAACCCAATTAAATGCTTACGGATGTCTACTCTGCTTTTGATAATGCTGCTGATCTGATTGCTTACCTGAACTTGAATTCTGATAATATTTACATCTCTTAATTGTTTGCAATGTTCTTGGGACATTTATTTAGCCATATCTCTTGTAAGTTTTTCCGGTTTTAGTTTATTTGTGTCTAATTACCTTACCAGTTACCTGCCTCATCATTAATTACCTCAGTTTTTCTTCTGCGGTGTGGATTTATCGGGGTTCTCATCCTTTTATTTAACAAAAGTTGTTCCCTTCATTTCCTGTTGTTGTTTTGATCTTGATTTCCTACCATCTGTTTTTCCCCAGCGATTATGTATGTTTGAAGGCCCAACTCTCCCTTCCCTCTACACCATATTGCATGTTTGCTTTAATTATGATACGTTCCTTGATATGCAACACTGATTTCGTTGATGATGTGCAGAAACTTGATTGTTGCAATGATACTGGAATTGTTGAAGCTGCACTGTGTTCAGAAGGAATTGATATTTATAATGGATTAGCTGACTTGATCAATTTTGAAGGGCCAAGCTCTATTGGCTATGGCAATTTCTTTTCTGATTACGAAACTGGGTTCCCTGCTCCTCGTAGCAATGAAGAACCGTATGTGGAGCTGATTGATCTGGATAGGTCCTTTGGGGCTACTGAGTCCGAGTCAGGTAACCTGGGCAGTTTGAATGGCCAAAGTTGTCATGGCTATGATATCAGTGCCGCTGGTGGTGAAGAATCATATTTGGAGTTACTTGATCTGGATACCCCATTTTAAATCCTGCTAATTCTTAAGAATCATATTTGGAGTTACTTGATTAATTATGTTTGTTTTATTTGGATAGAATGTCTGCTGCGGGATCTATTACTATTCTTGAGGTGTTCAACACTTTTAACTCATTGTTGATTATCTATGTTTCAATTATTTCGTTACAAGTAAGGCTCCGTTTGGATGGGAGGATAAAACTCCGTATAGTATAAAATTATCCTTTAATGAAATTATCGGGTGTTTGGATAATTTTTAAAATATTCCGGATAGTATAACTTTATACAAAAGTGATTCTTATATGATGCTGATAGTATAGTATTAAAATACCTCCAACTCGTTTTTATTTTATACGGAACACTTGGTATAAGAAATAATATGTCAAATGACAAAAAAACCCTCACTCTCACTGGGTAATCCCGTTCCAAAACCATTTAAAAAACCATTTAAATTTCCAAAACCAAAACCGGAACCGTTCCATAACCGTTTATCATCGGGTACCCATTTACCATTTAACTTTTAATTTTTTAATTTTTTATTTGAATATTATATTAATATAAATTAATATTGAGTATGATTTATATTAATTATGATTTTATAATTCAAATTAGTCTAATTTATAGTTTTATTAGTATGCTTCTATAAATATATACGTTTTAATATGCTTTATCATGTTATAATTTAATATCCTAATAGTATATCTTTATAGATGATTTATAATATTATTACTATAATGAATTTTTTTATTAAACGGTTCGGGTACCCTAAACCCGGCACCAAAAACCAAACCCGACCCTAAAACATTACGAGTTTGAAAACAAAAACCAAAACCGTTTCCAAAACCTATAGGATCGGTTTTCAGGTTTTAAACGGACCGGGTACCCTGTGGATAGTGCTCGGATCGGTTTTTTTTGCCATTCTTACTGAATTGGATTAAATTATACATAAACTTATACGATGATTAAATTATACATTGGATAGCAATATTATACTATCCTATACGGAGTACCAAACGGAGCCTAGAGGTCTACTTAAAAACAACTCCGACAAGGTTTCCCAAATTTGGGTTCCTATTCTTTTGCATACTTTCCATATATTACTATTCCAACAATGAGTCCCTAAATGGAGTTGCATATGTTGAATCCGTATAATTAGCCTAAGCAACCCCTTCAAAATGTTGCCGTTGCACCTCCCTCAAAAATTTGAAACTCACTTTTGGTTTCCAAATTTAGGAACTCATTTTTGAGTTCTCAAATATGCATATCGTGTTGTATTCCTTGTTGAAGAGCAAAATTTTGAATCTTACTAAGCAAATTGGTGGTTAAGCTGTATGCATACTCCTTTGCGTACTCTGTTAGAGTAAGTTGCCATTAGATGATCTGTATCTATTACTATTATTGAGGAGTTCGACATTTCAACTCAGAGATGGGGTAGTAGTCCAGTTGGCAAGAGTTGCTTCTCCTCGAGGGGTTGCGGGTTCATGAGTTGCAAGATTTGCTATATTTCGTCTATAAGGATCGTGAGAATTTTACTTTATGGAGAATGACTCATTGTCAGCTAATCCTTAATTGGGATTGTGATAATGGATTCACCCTATTGAGTAGAGGTGTGAATAGTCGGTTATGGTCGATTTTTTAACATGAATTTAACCAAATCAATGATGGATTATCGGTGATTATTTTAATTATTTTGGTCGATTTTAAGTATTTTTCTTTTTGAAAATAGCCGACCTTCTCCGACTTTTAAAACATCCACGCTCAAGGGGATATATTAATATTACCCGTTTTGCACCTCTTATTTGGAAGGGCAAAAGACATTTTAACCCCCGTAATTGTCTAAGATAAGCGCACGACTGTTCTTGTCATTCACTGACCACTGCTTTTATTACACGTGCTGAGCAATACCGTATTTTTTTACGGTCGTCGCACACAAACCCTCCTCCAGACCTCATCCTCGTTGCTGTTTGAGGGGCCAAAACAATTGGATTTCACAAGCATCACACAGATCTCTCAAGATTACTGTAAAAGATAACAGAAAGAGAGGTAGACGACGATGTTACTGATGGAGTCCGCCATGGCCGTTCGATTTCCTGCTGGTGTGGATTTCTGCTCCTCCACCGCTCTGCCCCGTAAGTTCCGTTTTCTCTGTGCGACCGCAGTTTGGTTACCGCAAAACTAATGAACAATGGTTTTTTATTTTTTTTAGGTTTCCGTTTGGTTTCTCTGTATTTCTGCATTGTTCTCGCGTTGTATTTTTCTCGGCAGGCGAACACAATACGATGCTCCGTGCTGATTTAACGTTTTTGTGTTTCTTTCAAATGTGGTGGTAGATTGTCGTTCTATGTGGAGCTCCGACGAGATTACTGGCGTCGCTGTCCCTTCTCGCCGTTCATTTCACTCTGGAAGCTGTCACGTGCCATGGTAATACTTTAATTTAGATAATATTATTTTCACTTTTAGCTTTTAAATTGCTTGTGGTAAATACTTTAATTGTCTATGGTGGAATTTAAAAACAAGAAGTTGAATTCTAAGATGCAGGAGTTTGAATCTGAAAGGTAAAATATATTGAGATTTTTATAAAAAACTTTGCATGATTCCATATAGATTTCCACTGGATGCGATGCGAAGCATAGATTACGTCACTAATGTCTTGAAATGTAAAGAGTAGTGATAATCGAGAATCTGAATATTTTCATTCTAATTTGGAGGCTGAATGAACAAAAGCCTCTACTAAGAATATGCTACGACCACATGAATTGTAACTTTGTAAGCAGGGAAGCACACAAGTACTTGTTCATATTGATAACTGTTGATGGAAGTATATAACTATATATGTCAACATTGGTCCGTCGGTGTCATTGATCTGGTGTTGGTGGATAGGTGCTGTAAGTTAAGTGGTTCCCTGTTGCATGTAAACTAGCCTATCAACTTAAAACCTAATGGAATGATAATACATTAATACCTAATCACCTCACTGATTAGTATTGTTTGAGAAACATGCATTAACAATAAATAAGAACTGAAAGTTTGAATCTCCCTCTAATCACTAGATAGGACAGAATAACAAAAATGTCTATTCAGAGAGCCTTGCTCGGTGAGGCATATTAAGTTACTGAATGAAAAGAAGAAGAAAAAAACAGAGAGAAAAATGAACTATAACCAACTCCGGTAAGAAAAAGAAAACAATGATGTACATAGTGAAGGTGAAGAATATATTAAACCCATCCTGACCAAAGGTTTTCCAATACATATTAGAAATCCCTTATCAAAACCTAAATGACGAGCCTGACTCCTGAGGAGTAGCCAAATATGGCTTCACTTTTGAGTGGTCATGGGACTAACTTTTGAAAATGTGAATAGCCACTCTTTAATCTTACTTTTGAATTGCCTTCTTATAGAATTGTTTTCCATACAAATATGTTTTGGGGGTAACAAATCCCCTGGAACAATACTAAACATGTTAATATAGGTTAGAGTTGGCTGTTTTTCTCTTAGTTCTCTCGCTCGATGTACTTGTGTATGATGTAGGGTGCCTGCACTATTTTTCTGTTTTCTTCCTGCTTCTCATATATAAAAAAAAAAACGAAAACAAAATTGTTCAGGTTACAGAAGACAAGAACCAAACTTCTGTTGTTTCTTCATTTCATATCCAAAAATTGTGTGCTTCTTTATGTATCGTATAAAAATTTCTAGATGCCATCATTTCAGAGTCAATGGCTTCAGTTATTAAGATAATGGCAGGAGTAGATTGCGAAGACTGATGGGCAGTTCGGTCTTAAGAAAAAGCAGTTTGCTCTTAAGAAAGAGTATTCGAGCTTCCACAGAGTATTTGGGGTCAGCTCCAGATCCTGCAAAGCAGAATAGGAGGCAGAGCTATCATCCCTTTGAAGACATTGCTGAGTCTACATCAGAAAATTGCCGAGATGTCAGACTCACAGCTGCAGAGGCAACTAGGACGATCATTGAGGTATTGAATTCCATTTATTTTCCTGTAAGAACTAGGAATGAATCTGTGCAGCTGCTCAAGTGTTTGTCTCACCATTTACATAGCTAACGTTCCTTGTAGTGTGTCATGTTCAGGTAAATAACAAAGCATCTGTGATGTTCACTGATTTGATCAATGATGAAATTCAAGAAAATGTTGTCTTGCCAGAGTTACCTTATGTGAAAGATGAACATGGAAGTAAGACAAGCATTTGGCATTCACTATTTACTTATTCTGGTTGGCATGGCAGGCATCTGTTTTACTGAGGTATTGATGATGCCTTGCAGATATATATTTTCAAGTGAAAAATGACGAGGACAACATTTTGCAAACTCTTACATCAGAAAATAACTTTGTGGTATGACAATTGTTTATTCTGGAAAGCATGCATGTCCTTTGCGTCCACAAATAAATACACATAGGCATTAACATGTTAAGGATGTGTTCTGATGAAGATGAAAAAGTTTTATGCCCTTTTGATTATTCAAAGACAACGCCAGGGTGAAAGATTGCAATTTCATGAGGTTTACATGGTTTGCTTTATGGCGCAGCAAGTTATTATAGGCTTCGATACTACAGAAATGTTGCAAGAATTATCAGGTCCTTCGGAGATTGATTTTGGGATTGAGGAAATTGACGATGACGATAGTGATGTTGAAGATGAAGATGAAGACGACGATGACGATGATGAGGAGGAGGATGATGAGGATGAAGATGATGATGTCTTATATCTTTCCCTTCGGATTTCATTATTTTGTTTACTTTAGCTTTTGAAGCTTCAATTTTATTGCTATGTGCATTTTACAGTCTGTATTATACAAATATCTATAGGATTGGGTGGCTGTTCTTCAAGATGAAGACGATGAAGATGATTCTGATTCTGATGAGACACTGGGAGACTGGGCAAAGTTGGAGACTATGCGTTATTCTCATCCAATGTCTTTTGCCAAAACATTGGCTCAGGTATTGTCTATCATACCCAAGTAGTGTAGTTGCTTAAAAATTTCTATCATGAGACGAAATGGATTCCACTATAGCATCTCTAAATGTGTGCTTGGGAACTGTTTATAGTTATGATCTCGGATGAACTCTTCTCCATTCTCATTCTTACTTCAAATCTTTTTTCCATTCTCATTCTCACTTCTGCCGCATAGGTTGCTTCGTATGAGCCAATAGATTGGATGGAGAAGCCCCCTGCTGGTCTGGCTATCCAAGGCATTATAAGACCTGCCTTAATTGATGAACACTCTGACATCCAGAAGCATATGTCTGGCAGTTACTCCCGCAATCCTGACATAAATCAGGTTGTTGATGAGAAACTAGATGACTTTGGTGCATTCAATGGTGAGAAACAAGAATCACAACCACTCAAAGATGGTTCAATCTGGTCTGAGGAATCAATGAAGGATGAAATTCCTCGAAATGGAACTTCATTTTACAAGCTGGAGATGATTAAACTTGAGCTGATTTCAGTACAGGGACATCAGGTTCATATATTTTTTATTGTTGTTAACATTAGCCTGTTGCATGACTCCTTCATATAGAGTTGTTACATTCTTGTCCTCTTGTTATAGCTATTAGCCTATTATTATTGCCACAAAAGTTTTGACGACCTTGTAGTATTTACTATTTAAGTTAGGTCAGCAATTCCCTTCATTCTTGGTGACATATTGACTAGTGAAATAAAAATGAATCAGTAACAAATGATGTTTTTATCTTGTGTGGTCGATATCAATCCACTTGCACGAGGAAAATAGGAAGTGAACATTTAAACCTGGTGGAGAATGGAGATGTGTCGTGCAACATTTTGTCGAATGGGTCATGCAGTCCTCCAATCTCTTCCCTCCCTCCCTCTTTTGTAGGTGACTCTGTTGACCCATTCTCACGGATGCTGTCTAATCCATAGTTCTTATAGTATGACTAGTTGATTTTTCACCACCCAGTTGAATGCTTGATAATGTTTCAATTCACATGTTTTTGGGACTATACTTACCTTGTGAATGCATTTATAAATTGCAGTGAATTACTGTTTGTTTTCATTTCTACAGACTGTTGAAGTAGACGACTTCAGGAAAGCTCAACCTGATGCTATTGCACATTCTGCGGCCAAAATTATCTCTCGCCTGAAAGCTGGAGGAGAAAAGATTACACAAGCCTTCAAATCTCTCTGTTGGAGATGTAAAGGCATCCAGGTGGAGGTATTACCTGAGAACTTTTAATTCCATTTCTGAAATCGTAAATCCGCTAGTTTGGCTGTCTGAGAGTAGATTACTTGAAGTCCTATAATCCTATTATTTTTCTTCAATGCTTGATGGTAGATTGACAATAGATTACTTGAAGTCTGACTGTAGATTACATTTAGTCCGAATGTTGAATTTATAACGCCCCTCCACCTTTTTCTCTGAATACAATTTTGCAGCCACCGAACAAAAACTACAATGCAATAACTGTTTTAATTTTTGAGTAAAGAATACCAACTTGTCCAAAATCCTAGAATATTTATTATTGCTATCTGTGAAACTTTTTGACCTCTTTGTGTGATTCTTGCAGGAGGCTGCAATTATTGGTGTAGATTCCCTTGGTTTCGATTTGAGGGTTTGCTCAGGAACACAGATCCAAACATTGCGATTTCCGTTTAGCACACGGGTATGTGACTTATTTTTCCTGAACCATAAATTTCTTGTTAAATTCCATTAAAATGGATATGCTTGTGTTGCGCTTGTATTTGTCTCGCACCATACATTTTAAATCATCATTCCAGGGAATGTGCATATGTCGCTGTTTGGTTCAGTGTAGGGCTGAGCATGGTCCGGTTAGCCCAACCATTAAGCCCAAACCTGAAATTGGGCCTACATCAACAGTTTGACAGATTTTGAAACCGAAACCGGACCATGTAAAATAGCCATGGAAGCTGTTACCATTTCACGCTTAGAATGAATCAATCAGGTCCACTTGAAAGCCTAACTGACCGTAGTATTAACTGATTGTAGTTTTTATTACACAAACATGGTTAAAACAGACTTACTAATAACATAAAAAACCCGAACCTACTGGCGAACAAGTTTTTAATAATGGTACCTCATTGAACACTAATTACGTGAATTAAGGGGAAAGAACAAGAGCAAAATGTTGAACCAAACTTCGAGTTATTGGTTCATATGCCCAGCCCTAGTTCAATGTTTGAGTTTTAATGGTTGATATTTCCTTAAGAGGCTTGCGTGCCCCATCGTAGAATTGGTTTTCGTTGACAATGGCTTTCTCAAGTCCATTTCATTTGCATAATACCACTCATATTCATGCTATAAATTTTTTTTTAGCCGTTGCCAATAATTTTCCCATCTCTTGATGACTTGCTTGCAGGCAACATCGGAGTATGGTGCAGAGAGACAACTTAATGATTTACTATTTCCAAGGATCCACCACAATCCACTAAAAAAGAAGCAGACTCTTCAAAATGAAGTCTAAATTAGCATCTTGAATTTGGTTTTTTCTATGGTTTGTTGTACCATTTGTCGATGTAATTTAGTAAATTAAAGAAAAAGGTAGGGGGAAAAAGTCCAGGTGCATAACCATTTTATGTCAGTAATGAATCCATTCTTTCTAACAAAGGACTTTATCAATTTCGGTATATTCTTGCCTTTCTTTGTCATTCAATGCCAACTGATTTGAAACTGGGGCAAAGATAGCTACAAGTCAGCTGGCCAAATTTAATCTGGATTGAAATCGACTTGTGAGAGTAAGCCGAAACAGTGGTTGCATGGTTGGCGCTGGTAGTCTGATTGAGAGAAACCCGTCCCTTGAGAAAGTGAAAAGGGAAAGCCACTTGTTTTAAAGCAAGTTAGGAAATCCTACATCTGTGTTGGTTAAACCACCTCCAACTGGCATGCTGGATGCTCAGGGAATCCTACGTCTGTGCTAGTTAACTCACGTGAGGTTAATAAATAGAAAAATGGTCTAGACTCCCAATTTATGACCCCCATTCTACCAACACATGCCACATACAATGAGAGTCATGAATTGGAGGTCTCTAAGAAATATCCTAAGCTCAAGCATATTAGCAGTATTCAATAAGGGATTATTCTCAGAAGCTTTTTGCTCAACTTGGCTTTATATTATGCTAATCGCGAAAGAGAAATCAAGATAGAATTGGACCTGTAATCCAAGGACTTCCAAGGCAAATGTGCTGATTATTTGGATGCACGAGCATAAGCACGCATCAAACTTCACGTCCCATGTAAGCCTGATACACAAATTGTGCAGCAAGAATATCCACAGCAGCAGAACCCACAGATTTGAACACCGTAATCTCTCCAGACTCTCTTCTGCCAACCTTCTGTCCATTGATCAATTCCACCAAATTTCCTCCAATATCACTCTTCTTAATCACTCCTCTCTCAAAAACACCCACCAACTCCCCTGCCTCAACCAATGCAGCCTCATTGTCAACAAACACTTTACCTCTTCTTATGGCCTCATCATCACATTCCCTCATTGTCTCCTTAAACGAACCTACCAAATCCAAATGAGCTCCCATCTTCAACTTCTCACCCTTCACCAATGGCGCTTCAGCATTTGTTGCACAACTTACAATATCACCCAATCCGATAATTTCCTCCAAATTCTCTCCGCTCTCAAAACCTACCTCACCAGCAAACTCCGCCTCCAGTTTCTCTGCCAAACCCTTAGCCTTCTCCATCGTTCTGTTCCAAATGATTACCCTACTCAAACTTGGCCTCGCCGCGAGATGGGCCTTGATCAAATGGGGAGCCAAGGCACCCGCACCGATCATCACAAGGACTTTGCAGTCCTGTCTGGACAAGATCTTTGAGGCTAACCCAGATACGCAGGCTGTTCTATAGAGGGTCAATATAGTACCATCCATGGTGGCCAAAGTTTGCCCAGTCGTAGAGCTAAATAGCACATAACTAGCGTGGATTCCAGGCAAATTCAAACTGGAGTTCTCGGGGAAGGAGGTGACAAGCTTTACCCCTATGTAGGGGAGAGAAGGCGAGGAGGACCAGGAGGGCATGAGGAGGAGAGAAGAGGACGAGGAGACGCCATAGCTTTGGCGGGTTGGGGAATTCAGCGTTTGTGAGACTGTAGGGAGATGAGTATTGAAGTATCGGATTAGAGAATCGTGAGAAAGAATGGAGTGGAGCGAATCTGCTGTGATGAAAACTGGGGAAGTCGCTGCGGTGGTGCGCTTCTTCGGATCGAGTGTAGCTGCCATAGATGATCAGATGGGGAGACAGTAGGAAGGAAATAGAGATTTGGAAGCGAAGCAGATGGAAAAACGAAAATGAAGACCGAGACTTTTGAGATTATATCCTCTTACCTGTCAGTTTATTTTAGAGGAAGGTGCGGCGCGAAGTGGGCAGAGTGGGTTACGAGGCCACCAAACCAAGAAACCCCTGAAAAAATTCAATTAGTTAGTTAAATCTAAAGAGATAACCAATCAGACTATCACCCTCCAAATATTATGTAGGATAAGTCTATATACATACTACATGTTCTCAATCCCACCAACTCAAGAAACCTTATGCATGGAAATAGTTCACATTTTTTTTACATAGCTTAGCTTGGTATGGGATGACAACACTACTTAAGATTATTAGAGACATTGATCACTACTTATAAAAATTACATTATATTGTTTGTTTAATTTTGACGATTTAATATGTAGTTTTAAGAAGGGATGAGTACCTGTTTTGGCCAAAACATGATGCTTTCCTTGAACAGTTGAACCTGCATCTATCCGATCTCATTCCTAAATTTAGCGAGCACATACTTGGTTAGAAAAACAACTTAGCAAATGCAATCAATCAAATGTCCAATGGTAATCCAAGAACAAACCCTCCATAAACGAGAAGGGACAGGGGCAGCTACTTAAATCATATAAAAAAACATTATTTACACAGCCACATCATATAACCTCCACATTAAGGGACTTCGCCCCAAGTGAATCCACAAGAATAGCAGTGGTCAGCGCTTATGAATTCTGTAGTCCAGAATGTGTACATAGCGAGGAACTTGAACAGGGGGAAATCCACTTACTCATCCCATTTGAAGTTTTTCAAAGTCGCTGTTGCCACTTCTTCATTCATGAGAATTCAGAACTGCCGTTAAAGATACTCACCAAGGGATAGGACTTGATGGCTCGACCACCGGTAAAGTCAGACTATCAAGCTTTCCCACAGGGATAGGAGAAAGAAGAAGAAGGAAGGAGCTTACTAAGGGTGGGCGGAACGAGCTTTACTTAGTATAAGTGAAGGGCATTGCCCAATTGTCTACTTTGGCATTGTACCCCTGCAGACAGAATCCCAAATATTTAATTTAGTTGCACTGCATCAATTCAACCTGGGATGCAGTACTTTCCGCAGCCATCCACCAATCCTCATCATCTTCATCAATACCCTCCTATTTTCAAAATATAAAGACATCTAGTCAGCTTAAAACATTTTAGTCCTCACAAAAAAAATTTCAAAAAGACATGTATTTGTATCGCACATCTCCATAAAACTGCATCGCTCAAGAGCTAACACAAGAAAAATATTGTGTGGCGGACAAAAGTTCACAACAAGAAAATCATAGAATCAAGCCTGCAAGATGAATATGCTGATCCATCCTCTGATGCGGAAGACAACCTATTGTTTTCATTTCAGCTGCAGATAATTTGAAGTGGTTTAGTTTCAAATGCAACCGCTAACCAGGATCATGAGTCATTTCAACATTTTACTCGTAACTAAAGCAAAAATTATTGAGAAGCAAAAGGAATGCACACATTGAGCTCAAGCAATTTAGCCAGTGAGTGAACTACTACTTAGAAGTAAAAGGGCGAGGTAAATATAGCTAGACTACAGAGTTCTTGTAGGTGAAAGCCTTGTTTACTACAAAGGGAACCCATCCTTACAGAAGCTTTCAATTGACTGCAGTAAAATATGTGGAACTTCCACTTCATGTGGCTAGAACCTCAAATGGTAAACAGATCATTCAAAAAGTTTATTTTCCCAATCTTATTCATCATCCAAGTAAGACAGACAGACTGGTGGCTGAGGCTACAAACTTAGGGTCAATGGTTATCGGATGATCACTTACAGTAACCAACAGTTCCTAATTCCTATTAGTATTCACAGAAGATGTTAATGAGACCAAAGTATGGTAGCCTCAACAAAAAACTAATACGATTAAAAGGACTAACCCTTCTGCCGAGACCCAACGATCTTTGATTACTTTCAATATTATCCGCTACTTTTACAGCCTCAAGCCACCAGGAATCTTTGGCACAACCATCGATAGTGTTTTCATCATTGTAAAGTGAACCAGAGATACACAGAGTACTGGGAGACACATCCATTGGGATAGGACGCAAGGGGGATCTGTAACCTGTCAATGTCAAAAAAATAAACTCAAAACTATCAATCATGAACCAACAAGGTATCTCCGGTGATAAATTTACAGAACCGAACTGTCATGTACCTCTGCAGTCAGGATCATAACATTTCTGGTAGTAAACAGCCCTTCTGAGGTCAACAATGTACATCACTGAACAACAATACAAAATTGATGCCAGTCAAACCGCATGTTAGAGTAAATAATGGCATGCATGCACAAATATGTGTGTGTGTGTGTATCACCAAAACTGTGAACTGAAGAAATCCAAGCAAAGACCTTTTGGGCCATTCTGTAGTGAGGTTAAGAAGTACGAACAGATAGATAGAGCTTCTATTAAGTATTAGACTTTGAAACAATATCAAAATGGACTCAAGCATAATAGGTGGAATATTGAAATAGCTCTTTCCACAAAGAGAAGGAAGAAAATAAATTTCTAGAAGACATGTAAACAGAAAAGTTTTACCATGATTGCTTTTATGTTGTCTGCCAATTCTCTCGCAATATCGATTTCTTGACATACTGTAGACCATGAGTCCATATTCTGAAAACCAATACCAGCTGCGAATTTTTCCTATAATTGCATAAGTTGACAGGATGATATCAACAAAAGTATAAGAAACACATAGTAGAACAGGATTTGAAGATGAACAAAAAAAAAAGAGTGAGGTTTTAAGCAATACCATGCATGTTTAACCACCTCCTGAGTTGGCAAAAAGAACTAATGCCTAAGCTAAGAATACAAGTAGATAAATTCTTATAATACAGAGAGTAAAGGGCTGCAAGGGTGCAAATCCCCTAATTACGAAAGAAATTGAGAGAGAGCGGGTCTATGAAAAGTAGGAAGAATGCTACTGGAGATACAACAAGAATGCAAAGTGTTGTGCCTAACCTAATCATTCTTTCTTTTTCTTTAGAAATAAAAAGAACTTTATTAGAAAGGCACCAAGACATGCCAAAAAAGGTAAATGAGCCTATAACTTTTGTCAACCCCTTTAGTTTTCCCATAGAGGTGCATGACTGAAAAATGATACTACCTGAAATGTTTCCAATTGAGGCAACCGACTCTATAAAATTATCCAAAGAAGGGAATAGCGACTTTCCCAAGAAATAAGTTGCTGAAACATCACCAGAGCAAGCACTCAACACCTGAGGGGCACCATAATATTCTTTCTTGAAGTTATGGTTTTCCTGTACTCAGAAAGAATATCAAATGTTTAACTTTGTGTACTCATACAATAAAACACATCACTTCATCTTCAATCTAAAAAAACAGTAATTGAACAATGAAAAGCACACTTGGATTCAATTACAAGAAACATAAAAGTACAATACAAGGTACCTTGATATTAAAAGTAACACAAATCTGAACTCACCTCTGTATCATAGTGCAGAGTCTTTATGCAGTCTAACTCCATTTTGCAAACAAGAAGTTTCTCACAATCCAGATCTATATTACAAATCAATGACGCCATAAACATCTCCTCTTCCCTCTGTTATTTAACAAAAAAATATTTGCTTAAAAGAATAAAGGCACAAGTTGACTTGCTAGTAGTTATAAAAGAAATAAGTAAACAAAAAACCAACAATTCAACAAGTTGATGAAGGTGGTTATTATTGGCTAGGAGATTTACTAGTATACATACTATGACTATCCTGTTAATTCAACAATTCCTGGATGTAAACTCATTCCCAGTGCATGTTTTCATCCTTAGTTATTCAAGGGGGATAAAATATGATAAGAAAGACATGATTCAGATCAGACATGGCGTGCACATTTGGCTAGGAATCTGTAACCTGATTCCATTGACTATAGACTAGCAATTCTAAGCCTTTTTAAAACTGATAAAGACAAGGGAAAAAAGTGCAGAAGATCGCCTGGAAATATTTCATAAGAAAATAAAAGTAGCAGCTCCAATCTTAAATAACACTTTGCCGGAAAGGTTTTCCATGCTGCACTAACATGAAAATCGTTCCATGGAAAATGAGAAGTTAACAGAGAAGAAGATGCCGCCAATGTGCATATGTGGTAAGATCTTTAGAGGAAGAGGGAAAATATAGCACCAATATAATTTACATCTAGAAGTTGCCAAACTGTCTGCTGGAATAGCTACTTCATCCACACATGGAATTCTTAAGAAAACTATAAATTAATATCTGCCAAGAGTATAAACGAATAACATACCAAATCCTTGCATTTGAATCGTCCACTAGGTAAAAGGAAAGAATTTTTCCCTGCCTTCGATGATAGAGCTAAGCGAAAGCAACGATTTCTTGAATACACAGCAGTATCCACAAAAAGTTGCATTGGGGATTCAACAGAAACTGAATCTTTTTTTATAAACAATTGTTCAAATTTGTTATCGGTCTCCCTTGCCCTAGTAATCCGCGAGCATATCTGTTAATGTATTATCACATCAGAAACTCCATTACAGAGAATTTTCAGACAAATTATTGACCCTATCTTGAGTAACAGTTCAAAAAGATAATATTACCCAGCAACTAAAAGTTATAAGCTTTCTTGGTAAGTCATACCTCCGCAACAAATGCACCTGCATGCAAGTTGTCCTTGAAAGCAGTCCTTGGAATTCGAATAATTAAATGGCGAGAGAACTTTTCTGTTGGAGTATTTATTATGTAACAATCAGTCTCCATATTTGAAAACTCAAGCTTTGAAGCTGATTCTTAGCTTTATGCTTCTCATACTATAAATTGGAAAACCAAAGACCATAATGAAGCAAAAGGCATTCATCATTCCAATGTTAACTGTTCCTTTGGAAAATGCTCCCCCTCTCCCTCTGCCTCAAATGTTTTAAATTGGAAAAACAAAGATTCATATATAAAGTGTACAGACTTTACCCACAATAGATAAGGGACACAGCAGATATTGTGCACTAGTAATACGGCCTACCTTCTGTTGAGGAATCAAGTTCTATTATCCATTCTTCACTTCCTTGTAAAAAATATTTCTCAAATAAGGTTTCTTGGACAACTGAAATCAAGAGATCAACCATTTCATCCCCATTTTTTCCTGAATTGTACTTCCTACTGAACTCCAGATCAAAGTACAGATGGCATGGCAAACCCTGAAAGCAAGTTCATCATCAATACAAGAATCACCCCAGTGAAAAATCGCAGACGCTGAAGCACCTACTTCTCATTGAAATTATTTTATAGAGTACGACAGCACAATGTCAAAAGTGATGGGAAATGGGGCATCCTCCCGGAAGTTAGTAGATGGATACATATAGCATAAGGTAATATTGTTCTTTAACACTAATCACTTACACTGCCTTTCAGATGCAAAACAGAAAACTTGCATGCAGGTGCATTTGTTATTAGAATGCAAAGCAGCTTAAGCTTTAGGCTTTCCTGCTAAAAAATTTCATAGGATATATCTGAAAATGAAAGGAAAACCAAACCACACAGACATTTGAATATCCAATTAGGACACTTTTATGTGTTGTTCACTTGTTCAGTCCACTGAGGGTGATTTCCAGAGCACATGGTGCTTGGGTGTGGTGATGATAGCAAAGGCCCAAAAATGACATGCTCTTCTGATACAAATGCCAAAGAAATCAGCAAAAATTAGAATAAATATGTTTTCCAAATTTAAAAGTTACTTGGTAGCAAAAGAAACTCTATAAGCAAGCAGGAATAGAACATCTTTCAAAGTGATATCCATCCACAGCTTCAAGAAGATTATCAATATAAAACTAGCCCCTTTGGAAAACTTATTGTCCTCTTCTATATGCATTACCATTGTATCATAATGTGAAAGAGTAAAATAAACTTTCTCACCTCCTGAATGACTTCATAATGGTGGCGAATTTTAGAATCCATATTTCTGTACCTGAAAATAAGAACAATAGCACAATCAACAACTTGAAAAGAGTATTTCAAATTAGTCATGAGTAGGAATAACAATGTGGAACAAAAAATAAAGAAGACCTGCTCCAGAACCCCTTGTATGTGGAAACAAGAAACCTACGTTGTCCCTTAAAGTGATCTTGATAAGAGAAAATATGCACATCTCTATGCCCCATTAAAAACTTCATCGCTTCATCCTGCCTAGGAAATGTAGCCCATACTTCCTCCCTAAGCAAACAAGTTCTAAAGCCAGTCATATTGTTGACCAGAATACGGCATGCAAATACAGATAATAGTTAACTTACTGCCCGAGTGGACCTCTCTAAGACACGATACAGACACACTCGCTTATCCGTACACATACACATTGTGAGAGAGACAGACAGAGACACAGAAAGATACCAAAGAATTAGCAGAAATAGAATCACGTGCATACCTTAAGTCCGATTTATTTCGTTCTGCAAGATCAACACGTATTTCACGCAACAAACGTAACAAACTGACTGGTCTTTTTGGAGGCACACCATGTGGAGATCCATAAAATATGACTGGAGAAATTTTCTTGCCATAGCTAAGGCTGTCTGCTTTAACCACTGCGGAACCAGGCTGAAGTAATATGGTAAAATATTTTACTTAAGCTCCAAAATAGAACAATCATCAAAGCATGAATTTCTACCAACATGGATCAATATTATGTCAAGAAAGAAAGAGTGTTGTGTTGTTGAACATAGTACTTTAATGTAATCAGTTTAAACTTATTTCAAAGAAGGCTTTTAATGTGAATATTTTGACATTCACAGAAGACTCATTGCACACAGAAAAAGCCTGTGTGAGCAGTGAAACTCATAACAAGAATATATAAGCATTCAGAGATGAACTAAAGCAATGGATAGTATGCCTGCAAAAGTGATAAATCGCGTAACAAGAAGGATATAAGCATGAGGATGAACTAAAGTCATAGATAGTATATACTTTCTCCGTAGAGAGCTGTGCTTCTGTTGCAATTTTATGCACTGGACTTGCTGATCCTGGAGAAGTTGTACAAGCCTCATTCCTGGAACTGTCTTGCCTCAATTTGCCCTTGCTTCTTTTTCTCTCTTTCACTGCAGATTCTGTAACGACAACAAATCAAAAGTTCTTAACCAAAACAAAGCTAACGCAAAGCAATATTATCATGAATCAAGCAAGAACACAATCCAATTAAGGAGGTCAGATAGCGGATGAAAATGTTCAGATCTAACTCCTACTTCTTGTAATCTTCAATATAACAATCGCAAAATCATAGTATCCGCGAAGATTATAAACAAGTGTCTCCAACCTTACAGTTTCACGGCATCAATTGCTAAATCCTACTGCGCCTTCAAAATTGATTTGAACCAGCATCGATTTGCAAATTAATTCCGCATCGAAGCACTAATGCGCATTATAAACGCAGTATATATGTGAATAGTTCAGATTATTCAATTTTTTCATTCTTTTTCAGTTTTCTCAATAGCCAAACAGGGAAAAAGTGAGAGCAGCGAAAGAACTTACGAGGAGGAGAGATGCCGCACTTGAAGCATTCGAACAACCGATCAACATCGTCCATGGTGTTTGTGTTTGAATTTGGTGAGTGTTCTCCCTTTCTGGATAGAAGAGGTTCGCTTTTTATATATCCGTGATTCTTTCCTGGAATAAGCGGGAGTTCCATTTTTTAAGACTCCGCCTACACTCGCAATTTTGGCGAGCCAAACTAAAAAAAAAAAAAAAAAAAAAAAGTGTTTGATAATGAAAAAATACAAAGAAAACGTGATATGTGAGTCAACTCTCACCATGGACCAAGCTTAAACAAACTAGTGAGTGCCCCTTCAAGCCCAGGGTGGACGGAACTACCTATGCACTTGTTGCATCTAGTTTAACCCACCAACAAGTACGAGAGCGTCAAAACTAAAATTTCACATCGATCCGTCAATGATTTATAAACAAAATTCAACTTCTTTCACAATGTAGATGGATTTTCTGGGTTTAAGTACTATTGACAACAACCCATGAGGCCATGAACAACAAATCAAAATCTAGTTCCTCTCACATTATAAATGTTTTTTCTGAGTTTAAATTCCATATGAATAACAAATCAAAATTCAATTCCTCTCATATTATAGACATTATAAATGTGTTTTTTGAGTCTAAATACCATTAACAATAACCCATGATCAACAAATTCGTATGAGTCCATGACATAATGAATAATATAATCAATGTGTTTCAACTGATAATTTTAACAAAGAGGGTTGATCAGTCAGAAAAGCCCAATAACATTACTTTCAGACTTTCAGTACCTCGTATAGAGACAAATGTGCTAATCTTCCAAACGATGGAATCTGATCAAATATCTTTCAAAAATATCATTAAAGCCAATGCCACTCATTCTTTGATAGGATAAGGTAACCAGCCACAATAACATACATCTAAAACAAATACATATCTCAACAAGAACAAAAGAAGACATGGAAACTCTACTCTGTTCACAAAAACCCCCTCTCCACGCACCACAAATTCCTCCAACATCTGAACCAAACACCAGTCCAATTCTCAACCCAACAGCCAAACAAACACCAACCCATGATCCGAAATCATGGAAACTACAAGCCAATGCCAAAGGCTTCGCAGGAAGATCGCCGGCGAAAGGAAGACCCAAAAAACCAGAAACAACAGTCAGACACAGAACCAGCGAAGACGATGACGAGATTCCAAAAGAGGTTTTTTATAGGATTATAAAAAGAATTCTAGTCTCTGTGGGCGTTCCGATGGCTCTTGGTCTTCTGTCGCTGCAGATTTTTGGTGTAATTATAGAGCAGAAGCTGTGGGATGTACCGAGATGGGTTCCTATCTTGGCGACTTTGTTGACTTTTGGGTCGTCCACTATTGGGCTTGCTTATGGGGCCTTGTCTGCAAGCTTGGATCCAGAGAAGAAAGGTTCAGTTCTTGGGCTTGAAGAAGCCCAACAAAACTGGGCCGAGATGTGGAGAGACGATGAAGAGCGCAAGAAGCGATGAATTTATTCCCATATTTGATATTTAGCATCTTAAGAATATTGTTTAGGTTGAATTGTGTTCAGGACTTGAGGCACTTATATCTTATATATGGCACTACTATTTTATTTTTTAAGACAAACTCATCCAAGTTATGGTCATATTGGATCCCGTCTTATGTGAAAAACTTTGAACACGTGAGTCCCTTCATCTCATAAGCACAAGGTCGTAATTACAGGGTCTTTGATGCATGGAGGTGGCTCCAAATAAATTTGTTGAACGTGAGAGTTAAACAGAGGACCTCTTGTTTTTTGCAATGTTAATCTCATCAATTTTGCCATCCAACCAAATTCCTTGGAGTCTATATGTTAAACATATGAAGATCGCCGACCCATTTACTAGTTCAAAATTATGGTTTTGAGTCGATAACACTTGACACTAGTTTTTCTTATGGGTTTCTTGCCACCAATAGTTGGGGCGAAATACGGATTGTCAATGTATGTACATCCAACGAAGGTATTGAGCTCACCTACACATGCTTTATTTCATAAAATGATCTCGTCTCCTCCCACTCGAACCATAATCTCTTAGAGGTAAGAAAATGAATATTCAAGTACTCAACACCAATCCCAAAATATCTAGCAATACAACTCATCATTTAGGATGACAAGTGATGGTCGCCCAATATTTATAAAGTTTCAAATTTTGTCTAGCCAATCTCAACTCTAGTTTTTATTTTCTTTCACTCTTTGGGTCATATAAATGACGAATTCGAACGTGTTTGTTGAAAGTGTCATGTGCAATGACCAAACCTCTCATGCACAAGCCTCTCTAGTTGTTTTCTTTCACTTATTCGGCCATATGAGTGGGTACTCGAAACTCGAAAGTGTTTGTTGGAAATGTCATGTGCAAGGACCAAACTTCTCTTGCACAAAAGCCATTTTTATGGCTAACATGGACAAATCTTTCACTTCGCAATACCAAATATCAGAACAAAAATGCACCAATAAATATCGAGAAAGAGAGCAAACATACGATGAACACTCGCACGTGGCACGGAAATATGAAAAAACATCAAAGAAAAAAAGGCTGAAATGCCAAAGATCACAATATCTTTCTTCCCAACTTATGACGTCGAAAAGTATCTTCGGTTCCGAGAGCATCATCGATGGTAGGGTCAAAGTCAAGATCGTCTTCATCATTCCGAAGGCTGATATGCACAAGTAATTAAGCACGTAAGCTATGGGGGCTCCGAGAGTGTGCTTGAGGGCCATCTCCGACGCTCAGTAAACAATCAAAAAGGGAGAGTGATCTCGGTCAGAGCTCTCTTCTCTCAATTTGCTATGAATTGTGCTAGAATTCATCTGGAGCTTAGGAATGAACTCAGTGCTTATAGTGTTTACATGAGGCAGGAGTCCCCTTTTATAATAGTTTCAAGATGTCGGTTATGGGGAGATCATGGATCTCTTTGCATTGAATGTTGAGATCATGGGTTAGTGGACCCAGTATTTACTCCATTAATAACTGATCTCTTTATGAACCCATGAACATGAGCGTGCTCTTCATACTAAGCATAGGTGCTCGATTGGGATTCCAAGGAAGCATCTTGGTCTTGCCGAGGTGCTCTTCTCCTCTCCCTTTGTATGCTCTTAGAAGCTCTTGGTCCTCTTGTAGAGCATGTGTGCTCTTCGGGATGAGAGCATGTGTGCTCTTATGATGGTCCTCTTGTCACATGTCAAGACACGTGTCATGTTTTCATTGCAGGTTATTTTGGGTATCATCACCAACTATTCAAGAAGTTGAGATGAACGCACATGATCTATGTAAATTACGGATCCTATATGATTTATATGAAATCATATGTATCAATCTCAATATTTGAAATAGTTAGGACACAAATATTGAGATTTGTAAGATTTGTTGAAAAAATGCCTAACATGAGATGGCAGACGGAACACTCGCACGTGGTAAGTAAAGGTAGAAAAGAATATCAAAGAAAAAAGGCCAGCAGCATGAGATGGGCCAGATGGCCATTCGAACATTTCAAAAGTCCGTGGGTCCCAATTTAAATATCTTTCTCTTCACACGTGGTTTGTACAATTTGTGACGCGTGGTCTCATGATTTGCCATCAACAAATCATCAGATCACGATCTCCGGTACATACGCCACGTGTCCATCCAGTGAAAATGAGGTCTATCCCCGCTTGTCTCTTTCCCTTCTTCTTCACCGACTCACCGCCGCCCAACGACCTAAGAGTTTTACGTCTAACTAGGATGAAGATTAGATGTTTCTCGGACCATGATAAAAAACCAATTCAAATTTAAATTCAATGGTTGGGATTTAATAACCAAACAATTGAAACAAATTGTGTGCCCTTTAGAACACCGAAACCGTTACAAAGTTATATGTTGGCAAGATTCAACAAGGAAATTATAGCAATATTTATAACATGGTTAATGAATTTGATTCTCGTTAGCTTACTAAGACATAACATAAGAGGTGAATCAATGAATTTATATAACCAATTTATCATTATTATTATTTTATGATGACAACTATCCAAAACATGGTTACATTAAACCCATTTTACATGATAAATTAGGGACACGTGAATCTTCCGTCCTACAAACATCAGGCAATTATAGTTCTGTCATATGTGGGTTAATAAGTTCTTTTTTTTGTACATGTTTTCTATTATTAGAAAGAGATATTCCATTTGCTAAAAAAAAATTCTCATGCCTTTTGAATATGGGGGAAGAGAACGGGGAGACTCGAACTCAAAACCTATATGAAATACCACACATGAGTGTCATATGAGCTACTCGTGATTCTCTCTTGTGCTTAATCTTTAAACTTCTCAATTAATTAATTTATCAAACGAGAATGGATATGATGGGAAACTTAGATATCATACACGTGGCGGATTTTGATTCGATGTCAATCGTGAAGATATAAAACCTACCGCACCATATAACACGGGAGACCCTTTAATCCTTTATAACCATGTCCACCGTGTACCGTTCGGCAGTTGCAACAGCAGCACTAGCATCTCTCTCCGTTACTTCAAAGCTAAAAGCCCACCAATACAGCAGCAGCACATAAATGGTCTCAAAAAACCAGAACCCGCCAGAGGGTTTCTACTTGGATTCCGCAGGGATTGCGCTACCCGGACTTGGACCCTTCTCTACGTCCTCTAATGCAGCTTCCACAACCTCCCCGTCGGAGGATCCGAGCAAGAAGATCCGAAAGCCCTACACCATCACCAAGTCCAGGGAGAGCTGGACCGAACCAGAGCACGACAAGTTCCTTGAAGCCCTTCAGCTGTAAATTCAATTGCTATTAATTCTCAATTTCGTGGTTATTGTAATTCTGTTTAAATTTAGGGTTTCGCTCCTATTAATGTAGATAGGTTGTGTATATGAATAAATGACATGCGTAGGTAGTTGAGGTTTTTTGGATGCGGAGACATTTATTATGCATACGTATTGGGGAAGATGGATTCCATGATATAGAAGCACACACCTGTGCTGGTATTGCTCCATGGAGTTTTAATTTATGAATTGATTTTATTGTTGTTCAAACGTAAAAGCAAAAATTCAAGAAAACAGACCAGTTTAGGCTATTATGTTTTCCATTTATGTATTATACCAAAAACAATGTGTTTTGACTCATAATATTTAATTTCTTATTGAATCTGAATTTGTTATGGAAAACGGTTCTGGCAGCACATTTGGAGGAACTGTTAATTTTTATTTTTACTTTTGACAATTCCTTCTCTAGTATTAACATACCAAAATGAATTTTGGTACTCTTTATGTTTGAGTGATAATATACAGGCATGCATTGTAGTACTCCCTGTGAGCAAAAGAGGATAGAATGCACAGTGGACCGAAACTGGATTGATCCACATTGATTGAATTTCATTGATATTTTTGTTTTATAAGAATTGTAGTGAGACAAAGTTCATCAATTATATCAATCTGAAGGGAGTGCTTAAATGTATTCACACTGCTCTTTTTCGCCCTTGGTCCATGATTATGTTAATCTTTATCTTATTCTTGTAGCTTTGACCGGGACTGGAAAAAGATTGAAGCGTTTGTTGGCTCGAAGACAGTTATCCAGGTAATATATAGAATTCCTTTATGTATTGACAGATACTGAAGTGCACAGATTGTCGTTCCTCATTTTTTAGGGGTTATTTTTTAAAGCTTTTTCCTTGAACCTTATTTTCTGCCATTTTTTATTATATTTCTGGTTTCTCTTCCTTGGGTGCCTCTCATTGTTTTTTTCTTCACAAGGCACATTCACTTGCACAATCACACATGGTCATGTGGATGTGAAGATGTTAGCAAGTTCTATACTATGGGTCTCTTGGTGCTTTTTATGTTCCTTTTTTTTTCCCCCACTTTCAGGCTGATAGGCAAACATATGGCCTAGTGGTAGAGTTGCAGTGATGCAACTTAGAGGTCACACGTTCAATTCCTGAAAACAACCACTCCACATATTATGTGGAGGTATGGCCTACCTGCATTATTTTTGTCCCTGACCCCGCCTACTATGGGATCCCCGAGAGTTGTTTATCTTTGTCAGGCTGACAAGTTGGTGTATGACATAATGACTCTGATGTTCCGATTGTTTTTAAAATTTGAATTGAATGATCATGCCAGATTATGCTCATTTTCATGTTCTTGTAGGCACTTCGTGACCTATAATGATGAAGACATCCATAGCTGCATCTTCTTAACAACCCAGCTAAAACCTGCTATGTTGTTTTCCTAAATATGACAGGAGTTTATTATTTTATGAAAATGATTAGTAGCATGCTAGTTTTTTCCACTCATGAAATCATGCAAAATCATTCATATTTATGCTCTCCATCTTGTCACAAAGTCGAGTCATCGGCTCATCGCACATGTGAACTATTTCAAGATTATATGTTTACTGCCAATCAGATGAATCCATAGTCTTCAGCTTATTTTACTGAGGCACTCGTTCCACACTTTCCCATTCAAAAAGTGAACTATTTCTTTGTGAATATGATTGATTGACTGAAATTATAATAATTATTACTATAATTTGAAATTTTACTTGATGGACTTGTTACGCAGATACGTAGTCATGCACAAAAGTATTTTTTAAAGGCGCAGAAGAATGGAACAGGTGAACATCTACCTCCACCTCGTCCTAAAAGAAAAGCTGCTCATCCATATCCACAGAAGGCTTCAAAAATTGGTGAGGATTAATATCTTGTCTACATCTATGTTTTGACAGAAGATATTAAACACTTGCAACTTTATATAACCCCATGTAACATGTTGAATTTTGCAGCTCCAGTGCTTCCCCAAGTGTCTGGGTCCATTCAATCATCATCTGCTTTACTTGAACCTGGACATATTCTTAGGCCTGATTCCTCATCAATGCCGCTCAACCCGATAAATAGTGCTTCTGCATCTTCTTGGACTAACAATGTGCAGATAGTTTGTTTATCACATGCGACAAAAGGTTTGTGAATACACTTTGGATTCTAACATCTGCTGATTCCAAGATGATTGTTATTGTCAATGACATGCTTGGCAAGTTTAACTCTGATTTCCTTGCCATCTGTGTTTTTCCAGGGCCTGTGGTTACTAATAACAGTTGCAGTAGCCCTGAGAGTACTCCCAGAACACGAGCAATAGTTGAAACTACTGAGCAAAAGAATCATGCCAACCCCATGAGAGGTGAAGCTCTCTTATGTGATTGATTTACACCTTTAGGCTTTCTCACCAAGAAGAGTAATGATATGAAAATGGTTTTCTTATGTCAATACTAGCATGAAACTGTTTTTAATTTTTAGTTTATGTTGAGTCGTGACACAAATATGAACTTGGGTTTAGATTTAGTTCATTCAATTGTGACCTGTCTGTACATTTCATTTGTATAGGGGGTAGGGGTGGTGAAAATTTAACTCTTGTCTTGAAATACAGCAGCGTTCTGGTCACGCTGATCATCAATGAGCTATTGTGCTCTGTCATGGTAGAATTTTATATGTTAACTCTACAAAAAATTGACAATGGCATGAGTTTTTTGGCATTAAGATCCAGCTATTCTTTGCTGGATATTCTGAATGACTTTTGGAAGCCTTCATACTAGAGGCTTCAAAGACTTCTTTCTCATGCAATTCACCCAAATTAGCGACACTTATTTGGTTGTCCCACAATATCTGGCTTCAAGGGTTGTCACAAATGGGTATAGTTGCACCCTACTGCTATCATGTGATATTAATCTTCATACATTTAGTCAAGAAGCTTAGATAGCTATCACAGGGTGGAGTTGTTTTACATGTATGGAAATTTTTTATCTTTCCTAATGTCTTTGTACATCTCGTTTCACAGTTTGAGCCCTGTTTAATGTAATCATAGTATGTTTATATGCCTGGAAATATTTTTCCCTCTGGAATGCCTGCGTATATTTTGCTCTCAGTTTGAGACTAGTTTGAAATTATTTAAGGCATTGTATGGAGAAACCTAGAACCATTTCTTTTTGCGTGTGGTGTTGAGTTGGATATTATCCTGTAGTTTATCTACTCTCATAGCAGCTTTTTTTCTTTGTCCTGTTTGATGCAGTTCTGCCCGACTTTGTTCAAGTATACAGTTTCATTGGCAGTGTCTTTGATCCAAATACCACTGGCCATTTGCAGAAACTTAAAAAGATGGATCCGATTGATGTTGAAACAGTACGTGCTCGACAAACGGAATTCACTTTCCTTGTTTTTTTATGTAATGTCGTAGACATATTTTGTCACATTATGCATATAAGCGTTGGTATATATGTGGTTGCATGTTATGACATTTGAACATACACTCGTTCATACATCTTAATCGCTTCTGTCCAGGTGCTACTCCTGATGAGAAATCTCTCAATCAATTTGACTAGCCCTGATTTTGAGGATCATGTAAGTGCTCTTTTCACAAAACACTTCTTTTGTTCCTAAAATTAAGAATCATAATGAGCTTTCATGCATATGTTCATCTTGTTTTATGCTGATGCAGAAAAGGTTGCTGTTGTCCTATGAGATTGAAGCAGAGACGCCAGGTCATGTTGGTGCAAACAATACCCTTGCAAATAACCAAGCCAAAACTGTTGCTTAGTTTGGGTAGGAAGCGATATCAAAATTATCAAATGATTTTGCTCACATTTATTTCTCATATTTTTCACTTGATAGTCCGAGCATTCTTTTTTGTACTCTGTATGATGACTCTAATTACGTAAAGTGGCAGGTTGAAGTGCACTGTTCAATGACTCCAATCTCATAACATGCCAGGTCAAGAGGTTGCAATTTGATAAGCCTTGGTTCCGGTGCCATTAAATCTGTTAGCTATTCACCATGGTGAGTTTTGTTTGTATGCCCACGGTGAAGCCGTCAGCTGCGTAGTGTCGCTCCTTTTCACCATTTGTTGGTTGTGTATATATCAGCTGTGTAGTTCTCCTGTATAGTGCCTGCTTAATATCTATCCAGTTTTGAGTGTTTATTGGTTTAGCTGTAGGTTAGGTGATCTATTTTTTTTTTCCCATAAAAGGTTATGTGAGAGATATAGTTTGTAGTGGTGTATGCCAGCGAAAAATCATGTCTGCTAACTTGTAGGTCAATGCCCAAGAGACGTTCGGGCATGCTGTATTTTGTGTGTTCTGTCACTAGGATGTGTAGGCTATATTACTGCAAGAAATGGTAAACGTTAGTTTAGATTCAACTTAAATAGTATGTGGTTTCCAATTCCCTTGGCATCAGTCGCGTCAATTTTCTGTGCTACAAATGCCCTGTTAAATCAGTGACAATTTCCAAGTCAAACTGAACCGGAGCCTCCGTCTGAATATGTTCCTTCCAATTTATCAGATATCCGCTGAAGGGACCTCTGAAATCTGAATACAATACTTGTTGCAGGAACTTTTCTCGTCAAAGATAGCTGCTTCAGGTTTAACTGTCAAATAACTACCAAATTAACATACGTCCAGACGAAAAGTTGTCACTAGAAGGAAGTTGGCAGGATATCAACAAAAACTAGGAGGAATTTTAAAACGGTCCCATGTAGCAATGTGTGCCAGACTGAGCTGAATCTTCGCATTGGCATAGTGGTTCACTCACTAGAAGAAAAAATAAATTATGAGATGCTGAGGCCAAGGAAATCACTTGAGTGAAAAGAAAAAGTAACTTTTCCTTGCGCAAGATCTAGATATTTTTATATATGAATCTACTAATTCATGAAATTGTAGTTCTTGAACTGCATATCAACTATATGTGCAACGTAACTATCTGTCCAAAGCAAACTCTCTAAAAAGCACGAAAAAAAAAACTCATCAATGTCACCGAAAAGAGTTCAGCTTCATGAAAAGATGATTCCATCTGGCCCAGACATCAGTAGCAATACAAACTGTCTATAGTAAGAATCAGCGCTTGAAGTTAACCTGGTTGCCAAATATTTCCTTACCACCTTTTACCGGCGTCCTCTGCTCTCTTCTTACTCCCTTCTCATATAGGCCGCTGCAGGCAGATTGGTTACTACCTATTCCAAATCTATGATCTGAAAGCACCACAAATAATAACGTGTAACACATTATTTGTCTAAAATTTTTCAAACGCTAAATCACAGAACAAAAACACAAGTATGGGCAGGGATTCAGTCAACTTTTGGAAGATGGAAGTTTCTTGAACAGAAGTTCGTGCTATTTACATACCTAGATTTTGCATTTCAAAACCATGATAGATCGGATGCTGGTAATTCATGGGATGGCCTTTCTGTAGTTGGTGCAGGTCTTCTGCATGATATGGCATTTGATGTACTAGATGATGAGGCAATGCAAAATTTGACATTCCACCCACTTGGTTTGGAGGAGGATAGTTGCGTGGAACAGGCATCAGCTCTAAAGGTGAATGAATTCTTTGATGGTCGAACAATGTTGGCTCAACATGAGGATGCTGGAAAGGATAAGGACACACATTTGAAGGAGAACAACGGTAAGGTGGGGGCTCATAAGGATCAGTCCTGAAACCCAAGGGCTCAACCATAGAACTCAGACGAGCTCTTTGAGACTTTGAATGGTGAAAGAATTCCCAGTCTTCACTTGCCCGAGAGTGAAGAGGCTGTAAGTGAGATAGCTGTGGTTGCAGATTGTGATAAGAAGTTTCCATTCCCACTCTATCAGACATACTAAAACGAGATGTAGGGCCTTCCCTATTTGGTCGAGTATATCTTTCATCACTGCGAGAAACAAAAGAAGCAGCTAGTTTCTGAGCGACGTCACCTGGAGTATTTGAGGCGAGCAAATCAGCTTTATTTGAAATCCCATCAGGCATGGATATTGAGTCCTCCGGAAAAATCCAGTCATCAACTGTAATCAGGCTGTCCTCATCAGGCAAACAAAGATCATCAAAAGAATTGGCTTTCCCATCAGAACCATTTGTAGGATATACTGCTTTCATTGGAATATCATTACCAGTACATTGATCCCCCTTACTCGTACTTAAACCAGATTTGTTAGCACAGATTGGAATCTCAAAACCTATATGATTGATTCCAATGGATCCATCTATTGTTAATGAAATGGCATCCCTGTTAACAGAATGTAGACCCCCAATAGGCTCTAAGGCGTCATTTTTGGTCATTCTGCCCATGTATACTTCTTGGCCGGTTTCCAGTTCAATTGACAACAACTCCTTAGACAAACCTGCTCCCAATGTCCCATACTGGGTGAACATCTTTTTGGAAATTTCAGTGTTCAGTGTGTTCAAGTGTTTGCCATCATCACCAGCTTCATAAAGATAAACCCCATCGGGAGACCCCATGCTTAAAATTGAAGATGTTTCTGAATCTGATAGGCTTTTCCCCTTATCTAGCAAAGAATTGAGGCACTGAGATACTCCATGACTACTTGAAGAATTTGTTTGATTGTCCTCCATATCACAGGTACTCCAGCCTTGCTCTCCCCGACGAGTATAATAGTCTTTCTTGCCGTCTGACGAAATTGATTGCTCTAAGTCATTACAAGTAAGGACTCCTGGAGTCACAGTTGATTCCTTGTAAGTATACAGTTTGTTGGAGTTTTCATCTGCAGCACGGGAAGTAAATGCCATAAGCTTGTTCAGAAGTTCATCTCTACCAGAAGAAAAACTTTTGGAGTTGGCTTCATAATGAGACGCAACATGCATTTCAGACACACCTTTCAAGTGTCCAGATGAGATGCTACCAGCAGTCTTTATCACTAGAGGAATATGAAAAATAAAGATTTTAGGGTTTCTCCCAATAATTTAATTAAACAGTATTAGAAAGCTGATATTCGTGAAAAAAAATTTCCAGTGAAGGGGTGAGAAATAAAAACCATGACAGCCAATATTCAAAAGTGTACCATCTTTAAGAGACTGATGATTGAGGTTGGAGGAAGCTAACACGGAGCTCCTGGTGAGATCATCTTTAACATGACAAAGCTGGTGAGATTAAAAGCTAAGGATGTCAAGTAACATGTAGAAAACTAAAAATTGCTTTCAAGAAGATGAATAGTGGACAAGCTATTCTGACAATAATTGGTCACAGATCCAGTTCAAGATTTAAATTTAGACAATAATTCATTGTCGGAGCAAGAAGGGGGAAACAACTCTTACTCTTATGAAGCTGAGACATATAGAAATGCAAGCAACTAACAGAAAAACAGAACTCTATCAGGCGCGCAAAAAAATCAAGGTCTAACCACTTGTTATGTCTCATCACAAAAGGTTGACTGTTGGATTAGAACGTGGAAGATCAGATAAAGACTTATATGATTGGAAACTTCATACCATAAATTCCAACAAAATATACCTCTGGCAATGGGGAAGCAGCTAGGGGTTTTGTTGCAGAATTCTCTTCAAGGGATATTCTTTCAAAAGCAGGGGTTACCAGCTGTGTGGCTGAAGAAGGTTTTGAGGAAGAGGAATGCCAGGTAGAAGCTTTGTATTTTTTGGAAATTTCTGGGTCTGAATTTTCTTTCTGCTGACCTAAATTTTGCTTCTCTTGAATAGCCTTTTGCTGTTCCCTCCTTATCAACTCAAAAGAATCTGAGGATAGCAATTCAGTTATGTCATAAAGTCATAATACACCATTAACACAGAACCACAGCAAGGCTGCATGCATCAAGGAGAACTTACCTCTTCTCCTTCGTTCATCTTCTGCTCTCTCTGGACTCAGATAGTAGGACGAACAGAATGTTTCATCATTATGCAAGTCATTGCTCTGTCTCTTAGAGTGGAGTTTTGCCTGTAAGTATAGACAATGTTCAACCGTCTGTCCTAGATACTTATTATTTATTCATTTTTCTTAATCATCCAACCATAAAGAACAATTAATATCATCGCCAGTAATAGGGATATTTATGCTGCTGTTGAACAACCAACTATATATAGACCAAAATTCTGTTTTATTACCAGACCTTAGATATGTGGGGCGGACAATATGGTGCAGAACTTTTGAGAAGATGATAGCTATTTTCTTGAATCTGTGGAGCAAGAGTCCCGGCTACATGCTCATATACCCTTTGAAGAGCAAAACTTCCCAACAATCCAGGTCCTGGATTTTGCCAAGAAGGTTGAGATCGGTTGCAATTAAGTCCGCCAAAATCTGCATAATGACAAGTATGGCTCAATTTGTCATAAAATTCAGTGCACTTTCAAACTTTATGGGAGCTATCTACAAGGCTACAATCCCATACCAAATACATTACATTCATAAAGTAGTTAAACAACAATAAAAAATAAAAGTTAAACAACAATATACTCCATATAAAGTAGGTAAAAATGCCGTGGTCCAATTCTATAATTCTTCTCCCTTATAAACTGTCAATGAATCATGCATACGCAAATATTTTACTAAGCATTTGGGTGCAGCTTCTACTCTCAACCTGGGAAAACACAATGTCTAATTCAAAACACAAAGAAGGCTCCCGCAAAAAAAGATCACGAACAAGTGAAAGGAACCTCCTCGTAATTTCAGTTAGAAGTGGCTAAGTGGCTTTATTATCTCGACTCTTCTGAAGAATCTCATTACATCTTATCCACTGTGAAAATGAAGGCATATGATGTTAGCCTTAGAAAGAACAACGATGATCTACAAAAATCCTCTTGGATACTCAGCTTATTGTGAGCCCAAAAGATATGATTCAATAGTAGCTCCATATAAAGTAGAAGACATTTTTTTTTTCCATGAGATCCAAATACAGAAAATATTGCTATTGTGGTGGTTGTATCAGTACCACTTGCTATCTAATCCCCTTCACCAAGGGATGGTTTTGAGACTGCTTTCTTTCGATAGAGGAACCACCACAGGTCATTAACAGCGCACAAAAACATCTTGCAATAGAACAATATATGATTACAGAAAGGCTCAATTATTCAATGAGGACAGGATAAAACAACCTAGACAGGCTTCATACCTGAACTTCGATAGGATTGTGATAAACCACCCAAGCCATTCCCTTCACTGTTTCAGGTTCACAAAATATGATCAATAAGAGCAATATGATTCAAAATGCAAAAAACAAGAAAAAATGCAACTTAACAGAGACGTATTTCAAGAGATTACACCTAGAGGAATCATCTTACCCAAAAACCGATGAGTCAAACTCATTTGGCAACCTTTTGCATGGATCCAACTCAGCCAAGGATAGAAGGAAATCTCTCGTATAGGATAATTTTGATTCTCTGTTTATCAGAAAAGCATTTCATCAGGAAAAAAACAACATCACAGTGTCTTTTGGCGTTTATGAAACAGTAACGCCCTGTTTCTGTTTGGTTGCTTACAGAGTTTATAAACAAAACCACATACATAGGGAAAAGGAAACCCGAACTTGGCTCTTCTGTTTGACATCTTTAGAAATCAAAAGCTTCCAACAATCTCGTAAAATTTACGATTTCTATTATCTTATTTTCTTTGATTTTCTCATCAACCACTCAGGTCGTTTGAATGAAACTTTTCCATTTTTAATCGTCGAAATAAACATAGAATCACCAGCTAAATGAAAAAAAAGAAAAGAAAAAGAATAACCATATTTTACGCAGTATAGAGTTTGATTTACTTATAATTTTCTGAAGTATCATCCTCCGACTTCGACTTTGCCAGCGAACACAGATCGTCTCTTCCTGAGTTCATTTTCTAAGTCAGAAAACAACTCCATACCAACAAATCAGTTTCCATGTATGCGACCGTCTGCTTAGGTCAAGAAGTCCTAAACATCGAAATACTAAGCTCTCTCAGAAACCAAGTTCTCAATCAGCAAGCAAAAGGCACATTCTCAGTCCTCCTGTGTGCATTCGAAAACCCTAACGAACTAACTTTCCTTTTAACAGTGACACTGAAATCTCGCGAGCAAGTAGCTTTAGCTCGCACTTACACTCAACAGGAAAACAAGCAGAAATAAAAAGGGAAACAGGTTATCTACATGAGAGGTTTTGATTCTTTCTACGGAAATTTTCTCGAGAAAGTCCGAGAGAAAGCTGTACGGATTAAATGTGCAAAATGCGTGTTTGGAATCATAGAGAACGTAAGGAAGACGAGTTGTTGAAACTCTGCGCATACGGTTACGATGATGACCACCTACAGCTACAGAAGACAGTGGAGCAGGGCAGTCTTTCGAAAATCCGCTTTTCATTCTCTTTTTTGGTACGGTAATAATAATCCAGTGCGGACAGGTGCAATTTCGATAAATCTGCTTCTGAACTAGTCCGCCAAACCAACCCGTTCATTATTTAATTGAGTTAGAGAACAAACTAGGCTTTTTTCCCACTTATTTTACAATTTTTTAATAATTAAAATTAGTTTTTAAAAAAATCAATTTTGAACATTGATATGTTCACAAACACTTCAGTAATAATTTAGTTGTTAATCTCTCTATCAAATTAGGGGTGAAACTAATTAGATTTTTTTTCCTGTGATTTTTTGACATGAATTTAACCAACCGATCAATTGGGTATTCGATCGATTCTTTAAATAAATATGTATATTTATTTTTTGAAAATAACCAATCGATCATTCATTTATTGGTAATTTTTGTACAGTCTTAGACCAAACCGTATGAATTCTAAAAGTCTTGAACATATTCTCACTCAAAGTAATACTTTTATTGTCACACGTTGAACTTTGACCCACCCAATTTATCCCATCTTTAGGTTGTAAACTTTTATACTCACGGATTTGACGGTTTTAGTTTAAACTCATATCGAATGTGTCAAAAACAAATTTGTACAATGGCATTCTCGATTAAAAAAAAATTGTTATGTTGACTCATTGCTTTGAAAGTTTGCACTCATTCATTAACTTAAGCAAGTTTGTTTACAAATCATGAGTTCTTAATGAACTTATTTAGTAAATGTGAAAACCAACATAAACACAAACGAACAAATAAAAGAGTTTACAAAAAATTCGTAAAATCAATTAGTCTACTTATTTTGTCCAAAAAGTTTTGTAATTTTTATTTGTTCGAATAATTTGTCCAGAATTTTTATGGGCCGTGAGAAGTCGGGAGCCCAGTCAATCGCAAGCAGGGAAAGAAGTCCATTCAAGCGGCTCAAAAATAAAATCCAATCAATGAACAGCCTGGGCTTGTTTTGTATAATCCTGGCCCATGAAGATCCATATATCAACATTCGTTCATCTAGGGTTTCAAGGCCTACAGTCAAAAGGAGAGCTTCCATACGTCTCTGCGAGCGGGCGCAGCTATCCTTAGGCCGTTCATAGTTCTTGAATCTCAACAATGGTACCTATTGTCACTTCTATATACATGTATACATTTTGATAAGTACAGATTACTAACTATCTTCTTGAATCTGTAAATTTGTTACCAGATTATTCCTGAGAAGAACCGCAGAGAAATCTCGAAGTACCTCTTTCAAGGTTTTAATCTTCTCGCATACTTGTGTTGATTTGCCTTTGATTTTTTTTCTGTTCCAGTAAAAAAAATGAATCTTGCGTGGTTTTAGATTAGATATTCGGAAAATTTAGAAGGGACACCTGAACCTTATGGTTACTGATTTAATTAAACGCTTAGGTTCCTGAATCCTGATGAAGAGAACGCAAACTCTCTGCTTTGTAATTGCGATAAATAAAATGGTTTATTTTGGATTCCTAATCTACCATTGATCTCATATTTAAATCGTTGTGAATGAATGCCACTGAATTGTAGAAAGTATATTTGCCTGCATATTTTGATTTTTCCTGTCCTTTTTTTGGGTTGTGTTTTGTACCGGGACGCTGCGAGGATCTTAAACATGGGAGTTTGATTGCACATCTTGAATTTTTTGTTCTGTTACCAGACATAAGATAACATAACCATCTGTGCTAAGTGAGAAAATTATTGTCACTTTCTTGGCTGCTACAGTTCTTTGTGTGACTTATGAATTTCTTCAAACTTTACAGAGGGAGTATTGTATGCAAAGAAGGATTTCAACCTTCCAAAGCATCCAGAGATTGATGTGCCCAACCTCCAGGTGATTAAGTTGATGCAGAGCTTCAAATCCAAGGAGTATGTTCGTGAGACGTTTGCATGGATGCATTACTATTGGTATCTTACGAATGATGGGATTGAGTTTTTGAGGACTTACCTCAATCTTCCATCAGAAATCGTGCCGGCCACTTTGAAGAAGGCTGCAAAACCTGTTGGTCGCCCCATGGGAGGACCTCCTGGTGATAGGCCACGGTAGTAAAACCTTTTTAAGATATTAATGACTTATTTTGTAAGGTGGTATTATTTTTATGTACTAATTTTCCGCTTGTTTGGGGTTGTGTTTAATACATGTTTGATAATTTGAGTTTCCAGTGGCCCACCTCGCTTTGAGGGAGACCGTCCAAGGTTTGGTGACCGTGATGGGTATCGTGGAGGCCCTAGGGGAGGTGATCTTGGTGGTGAAAAGGAAGGAGCGCCAGCTGACTACCAACCTGCATTCAGGGTAATGTCACTAAAATAGGATGTATAAATGGATGGAATTGCAGTTTTTCCACTAGGAGTATCGATTTCATGATGGATGTTATTTCGTTAGTGTGAAATAACTTTTGGGTTATAATTCAGGAAACCCCCATATGCCAACACTCGAAAATTTGAAATAGCTTTGTGTTCAGGAAAAGCACCTTGATTATGCACTTTGTATCATAGGCCTCCATAATTATTTACTGGTATAGCCTTGAGTGAGTGTGCATTAATTAGGCCTGTTATTTAGCAGTGGTCAGACAACCCTGAGATTGTTCCACTGGTTGATTGCTCATAAATCATAATGCTGTTTGCCTACTAATTCCATCCGACATTTGTGTATAAGCAGTTAACTATTAGTATCACTCTCCAATTATGATTTGCATGTCATTAGGATTGTCCACCTTGATTATGCACTTCGTATCATAGGCTTTCTAATTCATTTGGAGTAGCCTTCAGCGAGGGTGCATAAATGAAAGCTGTTTATTCAGCAGTGGCCAGACAACCACGAGATGAATCCACTGGTTAACAGCTTTTGATGCCGTTTGCCTACTAAATTCTTCTTACATTTGTTTTTCAATGATGCTACTGTGTTTGGGTTACCCATATTGAAGGAATTCATTGAGTACAGCAATTTTCAAGTGTTCTTAGTTTAGTTTTAATCATTATCTTATTAACCGTCACGATACAATCAAACACAAGAGCTGTTTAGTTCCTCTTGTGTGTGAGGTGTACTATTTCAATTTGTCCTAGTTCACTCTGTTTCTTATGTGCTTGAGTAGTGTATTTGGTGGGACGATTATTTGTCCTTGATATTGCTTGTACTCTTTCTTCTCTAATTTTCTCTTTCTCAACCACTTATTTCCTAGCTTTTGAATTCTTGCTCGTGTCCTAACTAGATGACTTATGCTCACCATATATTTGTCTTTTGATCTTATAGGGTTCTGGCGGAAGGCCTGGATTCGGTCGTGGTGGTGGGGGTTATGGTGCTGCTCCATCTGGCTCAGGTTTTTAAAGGCTTTTTGTTGGCAATGTTATGATTATAGTTTCTGCCATTTTTGGCGCTTTAGAATACTAGCAAAAACTGTTTGATTGTCTTGTTGGAGTTCCTTTTGCATTATACACTATGTAGACTCCATTTTAACGGGTTTACGTTTTTTGTTGAGGTTTTATTTGTATTGTTGATCTGGTGTTATCTACTCTGGAAGCAAGTTCTGGCAATTTTTTCTTCGTAATAGCGACATTTTCTAGAAAAATCCATTAATATGTTTCTATCCATACCTCGTACACGAGACTCCTACATTGCAAACATCAAGTTGGTCGACCTCCATCTTGCTCTCCTCGGCACCATCATCTTCCGGATCATGGAGGAACTGATGTGAGCGGTGAGCCCAGATGCGTTCCTGGGATGGGGTGAAATGGGTTGCCGTCCAGGGCACCTAAATCTCTAGGCCCCCATAATTTTTTAAAAATACAAGTGCTATGGTAGCTCCAGCTTATTTAAGAGCATGTATAATGGGACACTTGAAATCTATTTTTGAAGTGTTGGATGTGAATTTTATGGAAAATTTAGAGTGCTAGGGCTCTACAATTAATGAAAATGAACATTTGAAAACACATGTGACAATATTTTTTTGAAAATGACATTTGTTTTATAGGTTGTTGTAGAAAATGACACTTGAAATATGGAGTATATATATAGTGGATGAATAATGAAGATAGATGATGAAAAGGAAGAGAGAGGTGATTGAGAAAATGAGTATAAAGTGTTGGAAAGTATGAAGTGTTAATGAATAGTGTATATTGTGAGATTTATTCACTCAATTAAATTATGTCATCCAGGAGAGAGGAAAAGAGAGGGAATAAGTTTGAAGTGTTTCATATTGTTTTTGCCATGAGAGTCGCTCTAAGTAACATGCGACATTTTTTAAAAGAGGAAGATTTTTTAGAGTTCGTTAAGGACAGACTCAGTAACACACGACTAATGTGAGCATGAGGAGGTCATCGTGACCTCCAAGCACAGTGACTGGTATTCGTTGTCAAGCAAGTGGGCCGCATGTGTGCTGTAAAATTACCAATCTACGGGCCTTAAAGTCCCAAAGCATTAATTGGGCTAAGGAGTGGGCCTTATGGGCCATAGTCTATTGTGTTGTCAAGCTTTACCCTAATGTGATCAACTGCTGCAGAGTTTCCGTTTTGCCCTTGGAGTTGTTTATCACTCCACTCACCGTATTGAGAGGAGTTGGAAGCCAACTTGAGATCTGGACCGTTCTACGTGTACGGCCAAAAGGGGAACAAACCTAATCGGACAGTCATCAATACCTTGGCCAACTAGGTCCCACGCCATGTAATTGAGATTTCTCACGAAATGTTGCCAAGTGTCACCAAACTAAGCAGTGACGAGGAAAGAACTTTTCCAAAGGAAAAGTCAGAGATTCTCGATTTACCCTTGATCCAACAACCACAGCCCATCATCTGCCACGTTTCTATAAATCATTTCCGTCCTCTCTACTCTCGTGTGATCAGTTATTTTTATCTCCGTCTTCCTTTTCTCCCACTTCCTCTCTCTGCTTCCTCTAGATCTGAACTGTTCGTCGCAGGTGGTGTTTCTCTCTGTACAGCTTCGTCGGATAAAGAGCATAGGATCGAGGCGCTCTTATGCCTTCTACCATTCGGGCTAGGTTTGTTTTTGATATTTTGTTTTGTTTTGTTTTCTCCTATTAAAGTTCTCATCGTTATCGTGAATATGGGGGTTTTCTGGCATGTAATTGGGTTTTAGCTTGATGGGTATTTGGATCTAGTGCTGATTTTTTAGTTCAGATGATTAATTATTTATGAGTACATGGTAACCGTGTGTGGGTCGCGTAGATCTAATGGTGAGAGTAATGGTTGTACGTTATCGAGTTGAATTGGAATTTTCGGTATAGAAAGAGAACGGATTTAGTTGTGGGAATTCTGTTCTTTACCATGTTCTGTTCGGGATCCTTAATACTTTGTATTTTTCCATTAGTTTTTTATTGAAGACGAGTAGATGGTATGTTCATGTATATCTGTGTTTGATATCAGTGCTTTTGTGCAAGAAGATGAGGGGTAAACTGAAAAAAAAGAGGGAATTAATAAAAAATAACACAACTTCTATAGTATGATAGTAGGGTGTAGCTTTCAACTGGATTGAATGGCAAAACATAATTCTTGTAAAGAATTGTCATAGGGAATTAAGACTTGGTGATGCCAACAACAAAGAATCAAGTTTACAAGGGAAACCCTAGATCACAAACCTATACAAGAGTATATATCTAAAAACCCCAATCGACTCCTTATTGACTCGACTACACTGGGTTGAGAGCATGGCTCGATCTCTAGCTCACGGAGAGGCCTTGGATCTACACGCTCCTTGAGTTCACAAAGACACAAGGATTCATCTTTGAGTGAGATATATTGAATGGATGTGTGAGACTTCAAGGTGGTTCCAAAACCCTAGCTCTAAAGGAGGCTCTCTTGAGAAATTCCAAATGAAAAGTCCAAAATGAGGTTTTTGGAAGCTGCAGATTTTATATGAGGTCCTGACCCGTGCACCCTGGAAGGGTGCAATAGACAGAGTGAGTCTGTCTACGCACTGTTTAAGGGGCACCAGGGGACACTACCAAAGAGGCAGCAGGCAGAATCTTTGAAATACTCCAACACTGATCCTACCAACAAGAACACTTGCAAACTAGGGTATTTTGCATATGAAAATTAAGTACATAATGTTCTCATGCAATTCCTCAATTACAAATGCATTTTCAGTTGGAATTTTGAAATCTCAGTTGTTTTATCTGTAAACCTCATATGTCTTCATTTCAGCTGCATCTGAGAAACCTTATGATCTTTAGAAATGTAGTCTTAGTGCATGTCTACAACTGCTCATCCTTTTTCGTTCATAATTTTCTTACTTAATCTGCTCAATACAGGTCAGATGGGCTTACTGTTTGTGATGAGGATGTGAATCGAATTGAGAGATTCATCCTCATGGATGATACATGTCCTCTATGAAGCTATTTGCTTATTTAATGCATGATTATTTGATAGGAATTCATACTAGATGGAGGTTTATTGTCTGTTTGTTTGGTGTTGTGTTAGCTTTCTGTTTTCCCCCCTTCTTTTGACAATCAATGCCTGTTTAATTTGTCTGGAAATTCACGAATGGCTCACCAACCTCCTTCATTTCTATTCCAGGACAGAAGGCCATGTGATCTGTTCCCAGAGGGGATTTATTAATTCCACACTCTTATCAACCCAGTGTTCCCTTGGTACACAAAATGGATAAATGCAAGGGCTGTGGGAAATTAGGGAGAATGATGCCAAGAGATGAGTCTATGGGTGGTTACCATTTTACTCTTCTGTTGTCGCCTGTTGTTTCTGTTTGGGATTGCATCATTCGTAAAATGAGGTATTCCTACAGACCTGAGTGGGTGTAGTTATTTATTTTATTGGATCATAAAAGTTCTGAACAACGAAATTACGTAGAAATTATTTAGAGTGAAAAAGGAAAAACAGAAAAAAGAAAAAGAGGGAAACACATATAGGAAAATGTATACATTTTAGGGTTATTCTTTAGGATAAGCTGAGCAAACAGGATCTGATATATTTAGATTGGTTGCTTTCATGGATAACGTGGCATGTAATAAGGTGCAACCTGTTGTGAGAAAAGCGAAGAAAAAGCAGGCTAAGGGTGAGTTGGATCATCTTAAACAGGCTGAGAAGAAAAAGAGGCGCTTGGAAAAGGCTCTCGCTACTTCTGCAGCCATCCGATCTGAGTTAGAGAAGAAGAAGCAGAAAAAGATTGAAGAACAGCAGAGGCTTGATGAAGAGGGTGCTGCAATTGCAGAGGCTGTTGCTTTGCATGTCCTACTTGGTGAAGATTCTGATGATCCATGTAAAATTATGCTAAACAGGGAAGAGGGGTTTAACCCTTGGCATTGTGCAGAGAATTTTCACCTCTTTATGGGTGAAAGGAGAGCATATCTTCCTCATCAAGACCATGTAAGTTGTCCACTTGAAGGGTTGGGATGGGTTTCAAATGGTTATGAACATGGATACAAGTTGGGGGACCATGAAAGCGGTGACTGGTCACTCTCATATGCGCCTATTGAAAGAAGTCTCCGTGCACCATATTTTGATGATGCAGGCTGGGATACTGCACAGTTCTCTGCTGGTCTTCTTGCAGCTCAGGCCGTCTCATCTCTTCAGATCGCTGAGGATGCACACGTAGACACTGTTGTGCTTGATGGAATACTGAGAGGATAGACACACATGTTCTGGTTATATTGCCGCGCCTCTTAAAAGAGTCTTGTTCATGGTTTCAAAAACAGTTTGTACATATTTGTGAATGTCTGGTCATTGTAGTTGTGAGATCTGCAGTCTGTTGCATCCGTGTTGAATAATGCTGCACTATGTGCCGTCACAGTTATTTCGTTTCATAGAACTGATTTTTGTTCCTAGTGTTTGAACAACTGCCATGAATTTTTAGACTTCAATGGAGTATTTTTGCAAGTTGCTAGAATCAAGATATTTATTGAACAATGGGGAAAAGAAATTGAAGAACTGCATTCCTGTTTTCTGCTAGAATCTGGATATTTATTGAGCAGTCAATCTATAGTAATATATCCATACAATTGTCCTCCTGCATTTTCTTATGGCTGTATGGAACTATAACCAGGACTCCACTTGATTACTCCCGCCACCTTCATTTTTTTCCTTATCTCATTGACACAATCCCATTCAGCCACTGTGGCATACAAATTCGAAAGCAGTATGTAATCCTCACAACCTCTACGCCCATGTTCAGGAAAATTACCCATTACTCGACTGGCTAGACCCAGATCGCCCTGACTTTGACACCCTCTAAGAAAAATTCTCCATATGATTTCATCTGGTTTAAATGGCACATGCAGAATGTACTCAAATGCCTCATTGATTAACTGAGCTCTACAGAGAAGATCCACCATGCATCCATAGTGCTCCATCCATGGTTTTATGCCGTAATCATTCATCATAGAATCAAAACATTTTTTTCCTTCATCGACCAAACCTGCGTGGCTACAGGCAGATAAAATGTTGAGAAAGACAACACCATCTGGCTTGAAACCTTCTCTTTGCATTTGGCAGAAACGAATTAAAGCTGGCATCCCGTGCCCGTGCAATGCTAGCCCGTGTATAATAGTAGTCCAAGATACCATGGTCTTCTCCATCATCTCATCAAAGATTTGACAAGCTTTGTTGATATTGCCACACTTGGCATGCATATCCATGAGGGCATTTGCCATTGGAATGCAGTTTTTCCCAAACGCCGTCCTCTCCACATACTTGTCAATCCACTCTCCGAGCTCAAAGCTTCCTAACTTTGAGCATGTGGAAACCATACCCAGCAGTGTAATTTCATCTGGTTTTATGTTCCTGGACTCCATCTCTCTGAACAAATCTAATGCCTCACTCAGGTAATTGTTATCACTAAAGCCATTGATCATGGAAGTCCATGAAACCACATTTCTCGCGCCCATCGTTTGAAAAATCACTCGAGCTTTTGACAAAGATTCACATTTTAAATACATGCCAATTAAAGCATTCTGAACAAAGACATCCATATCCAAAGAGTTTCTGATAACAAAACCATGAATCATAGTACCCATTCTCAAGTCCCTCAACGCTGAGCAAGCAGAGAGGATGCTAACCACAGTCATCTCGTTCAGTTTCATATTGTCCTTAACCATTTCATGCGAAATAGCAAGAGCTTGAGAATGATAATCTTGCTGAACATATGCAGCCAAAAGTGAATTCCACATCACTATATCTCTATGAGGCGTTTCGTCGAACACTTGCTGGACACACCTAACTTTATCAAATAAACCATACATGGTGAGCAAGGCAGTTTGGATTATCAACTCAGATACAAAACCCAATTTGTATAGTTGTCCGTGCACCTGTTCTCCTTCGCAGATCTCTGGCACAAGCCCACATGCTTTGACTGCAAACAAGAGCGTATAACTGTCCACCTTCAAACCCATTTTCTTGACACAAGTATAAACCAAAATGGCATTCTTAGGGTCACTTTCCTCTAGGTACCCTTTAATGATCCTGTTCCAAGTGTAAGTATCTAATCCCTCAACTTTCTTAGCAATCAAATGGGCATTTCTGGTTTTACTATGAAGGGAACCTGCAAAAGAAGTAACAAGTTTGCTTGCTGCAGGAGGGTGATGAATGAGGCCGGTGGTGATCATATTGGCATGAACTTGATGCAGTTGGTCTATGTCCATGCATCTTTGGAAGAAAGAATTGATGTCTAGAAGCGGTTGCTGTTTGCATTTGACGATTGGTGTTGCTTGAATTAGCTTTGGCTTGATTTGGTGATGAATGTTTCTGACGACAGAGAGTTTCGAAAGACTACCAAGTCTACCACGCGAAGGAATGGGAGGCATAGGCACCGGGACACATCGATAAATGCATTAGCAGTCTGCTTCCCCCTCTACATAGGTTTGTAAGTAGTCAGTAATAATTGTCTGCTTTGGCAAGTTTTCAAAACGAGTGAACTCTAAGAGCAATTTCAGTGGTAAACCAAATATCAAGCACTTTAAAATCATTCTCTGTCTTCTTCTCTATCCTGAGTGGCATAATTTAATTGGATGAATGGGTCCCATAATATATATTATTCATCAACACTTTATACTTTCTAACACTTCAAACTCATTTCTCTATTTTCTCTCTCTTTCTTTCCATCATCTCTCTCTTACTTTTCATCACCTCTATCTTCATTTTCATCACCTCTCTCTTCCTTTTCATCATCTCTTCACTATTCATCAACTATATCCATACTTCATATTTCAAGTGTCATTTTCCATAACAACCTATAAAACAAGTGTCATTATCAAGAAAGTGTGTTTTCAAGTGTTCATTTTCATCCATTGTAGAACTCTAGCACTCTAAATTTTCCATAAAGTTCACTTTTGGACACTTGAAAACTAAGTGTCCATTGGACATGCTCTAAGGCTATTTGAATTGAGTAGCGGGCCCACTGTAACAATTTTTTTCTTCTTTAAAAATTTTTTACGAATGTGTTTGCTCGGATTTATAAGTCAAACAAAAATTAGATTAAACATAAAAATAGATATAAAAATTCTAGACCATTAAATATAAACACGAAATATTCCATGTATCTCTTATCATAAATTTAATTTTTGCTTGAGACAAAAAATATACTCTTTAGACACATAAACCCGATAAAAACACATTCATCATTTTTTAACTATACTATTTTTATTACAGCGGAATCCACTATAAAAAAATGATGTGCATCTTGTTATGCATGGGTCTGGTGAAGGTATTCACGATGCTCATGGTGAAATGGGTCAACTGGTTGCAGTTTCTGGGGAAGGAAGATATTCCGGTGGATCCATTTATCGAGAACCACCGCTGTCACATGGATCTCAATCTGTGTTTCGTGCAACGCATCAGAGTGAGTTAGCGGTGATGGGACAGCAGATTAGGGGAATGGTAAACTCTGTAAGGCAGAGTTTGGATACTGGAGCAACTGAGCATTTAATGCCATCTCTGACAACTGATGGGGCTCTTGTGAGTTACTGTATGCGACAGATGAGAAAAGAAAATCATCATTTGTTCGATATCAACCAGACTAATTTATTTCCATCAACAATAGTTAGAGAGGAAGTTAGGGGCAAAATGGAGATTCAGTCAGTGTTTACTACTTATCAGAGTGAGCAAAGTGGGCCTACGAGTGGTGGGCTAAGTGGTGATGATATCTTACATGGGGTGTGTGAAGATGATTGGCCAAGTATGATTGCAGGTGGGCCTAGTCAAGTGGGTCATAAATATAACGTGAAAGCTGTGAAGTTAATTGGGCCAAGGAAAGAGGAGAAAAGGGCACTTCAAAGGGCTAGTGTAAGATTTGGTCCATATAATACTGTCATTCCAAAAGAAAGGAAAATTTCTTCGGGAATTTTACATCAGTTGGATGGTAGTGATGGTGGGGGAGTGGCTGAGGTCGATGGAGAGGATATTGAGCTTTGTGATGGTCCAAATAAGAGCGGGGCGGCGCCCCTTGGTTGTTTATGAAGATTATAGCGTGGAATTGCCGGGGCGCAGCTCGGCCCGCGGCTTTCACTTCCATCAGAGCTTATTGCAGGAGGTATCGGCCTTCTGTTCTGTTTTTATCAGAGACTATGGTTCCTAGTAACTCGTTCAGTACAAATCTAAACCTATTGGGTTTCTCTTCTTTTGTTTCTGTGGATCCGATTGGTAGGCAGGGAGGTTTGTGTTTGGCTTGGAAATCTGAAGTTGTTTTTGAGCCTTTGTTAGTTGATAAGAATTTTGTTACTGGGGTGGTTAAATCCCATCCAGTTTCTCAGCCCTGGCTTGTGGTTTTTGTTTATGGGCCTCATCGTCCCCAAGAGCAGTCTCAATTATGGTCGCGCATTCAGGATTCTCTTGATGGGTTTTCTGGTCCTTCTCTGGTGCTTGGGGATTTCAATGCTATTTTATGCTCTGATGATAAATGGGGGGGTTCTCGTTTTTGCCTAAGCAGGTTTGCGCATTTTCGGTCTTTTGTTGACAATTCTGGTCTGGTGGATTTGGGCTTTGTAGGGAAGCCGTTTACTTGGTGCAATAAAAGAAGGGGTGATGACAATATTCAGGAGAGATTGGATAGGGCCTTTGCTAATCTGGATTGGTATACTTTTTTTCATGATTATGAAGTCTTACATGTTCCTTCTACTTCGTCTGATCATCTTCCTATTTTAGTAAATACTTCAAAGTCTACTTCTGATGTTCGTAGATCGTTTACGTTCCAAAGTTTTTGGGTTAGGGCAGAGGGTAGCCATCAGATTGTTGCTTCGGCTTGGCATGCTTTTGTATATGGCTCTGCTGCGTTTCGTCTGTGCAGGAAAATCAGTCTAGTGAAGCAAGCTTTGCAGCGCTGGAATGTTATTGATTTTGGTATTATTCAGGAGCAAATTAATATTATTCATGCTGAGTTAGCTTCCGCGCAGTCAGGGTTGCAGTCTGCGGAAAGCCGTTTGGAGGAAAATCGTCTTCAAGCTGATTTAAATGAGCAATTGCGTAGGCAGGAATTACTTTGGCGGCAGAAAACTAGGGAGGACTGGCTCGTTTCGAAGGATTTAAATACAAAGTTTTTTTATGTTTCTGCTTTAATCCAGCGGAAAAAAAATGCTATTTCCCAGATGCAGGATGAAAATGGGAGTTGGTTGACGGATCGAAGACAAATTGGAAATTACCTTATTGAGCATTTTTCTACCCTTTTTCGATCAGAAGGTCATTTGTCTGATGAGAATTTGGCTAATCTGGTTTATCCAATTGTTTCTCAAGTCCAAAATGATCGTTTTTGTGATATTCCTTCCGAGGAAGCTATTTTTGATATCGTTCGGTCTATGGATTCTAATAAGGCTCTGGGGCCTGATGGTATGACTCCTTTATTCTATAAGACTTATTGGAGTATTATTAAGGGTGATGTGGTGGATACTGTTCAGAATTTCTTTCGAAGCGGCTGTATGCTTCGTCAATTAAATCACACAAATATTGTGCTGATTCCAAAAGTTTCTGGAGCGTCTCAGATTGGTCAGTTGAGACCAATTAGTCTTTGCAATGTTATTTATCGGGTTATTTCTAAAATATTGGCAGATAGATTGAAGGCTATTCTGATCAATTTTGTCAGTCCGAATCAGGCTGGTTTTATGCCGGGAAGAGTTATTCAGGAAAATGTTGTGCTTGCTCATGAATTATTCCATACAATGAAGCAGAAGAGAGGAAATGGGGGTTTGATGGCAATGAAGTTGGATATGTCTAAGGCTTATGATCGGATGGAATGGAATTTTTTAACCACAATTATGTGTAAGATGGGTTTCTCAGAGAGGAATGTCAAGCTGGTGTTTCAGTGTATTTCAACGGCGTCTTTTTCATTTATGCTCAATGGGAGTCCTCTTGGTTGGTTTACAGCGAGTAGAGGTCTTCGTCAAGGTGATCCATTGTCTCCCTTTTTGTTTATCATGGGGTCTGAAGTCCTTTCAAGATTGTTATATAGAGAAGAGGTTGCTGGTAATATTCATGGCATTCGCATCAGCAGGTTATCTTCTCCTGTTTCCCATTTATTTTATGTTGATGATTCCATCATTTTTTCTAGAGCTAATATTGCTGAAGCTAGTGCTATTCACAGATGCTTAGATACTTATTGTGTATGGTCTGGTCAAAAAGTGCATTCAGGGAAGTCTGCGTTGTTTTTTAGTCGTAATGTGGTGCAGCATACTCAACAAAATATTCACAACATTTTGAGGTTTCGTATTTCTCCTCCCAGGGCTGTCTATTTGGGGCTGCCGATTTCAGACTTTTCTAATAGGAAGTGGTGGTTTGAAGGCATTAAGGAGAGAATGTTTTTGCGGTTGGCGGGTTGGAAAGCCAAAACTCTCTCGCAAGCCTCTCGTGGCATGTTGATTAAGTCAGTCTTGTCTTCTATTCCATCTTATAGTATGCAGTTGTTTAAATTCCCCCAGTATGTGTGCTCTTCTTTGGATGGTATTATGAGGGATTTCTGGTGGGGCTGGGAGCATGGTCGGCGGCATTTGTTCTTGAAGAGTTGGGCGTCTTTGTGCACTCCAAAATCGTGTGGAGGTTTGGGATTTAGAAGAGTTAGTCATATGAATGATGCATTACTAGCTAAATTTAGTTGGAGGCTGCTTAATGGGGGTGGTTCGGTGTGTCACCAAAATCTGTTCAGTAAATATATAACTCCAAGGGGAGGGGATTTTTTTGAAGCGGGTGTTCTAAATTCTGATTCGTGGATTTGGAGATGTCTGATGAGTGCGAGAGGTGTTCTTAATATGGGTTTATGTCGGTTGATCAAATCTGGTGTGACAACAAAAATTTGGCTAGATCCTTGGATTCCTGGGCAGGCTGATTTCAAACCAATTGTTCGGTCTGATGTTCTTCTTTTGCAGGATGAGGCTACAGTGGATTCTTTGTTATTGACTAATCCTCTTAGATGGAATATTCCCCTTCTGGGAAGTTGGTTTGAACCTGGTACAGTTAGAAATATATTGAAAATCCATTTACCAGCTTCCCCAAGTGATGATAGATGGGTGTGGACTCTTAGTCATTCTGGGAGTTATTCAGTAAAGATAGCTTATCACTCTCTCAATTCGGCTGCTATGATTGCGCCATCTTTGTCTCCTTTGTCTTCAGCTAATTGGAATAAGATTTGGCAGCTGAAGGTTCATGCCCGATTTCAACTCTTGTTATGGAAGTCTTTGTGGAATATGTTGCCTACGCGAGGTAGATTATCTACTGTTCTTCAGCTTTCTCCTAATCAAGTTTTGTGTCCTATTTGCTGTCTGGAGGTAGAATCTCTTCTTCATTTGTTGACTTCATGTTCAGTTCCTGTGCTTGTTTGGAGTACCTCAAAATGGAGCTTAAATTCTAGGCTTTTTGGTAGGGATGGGATTGTTGGTTGGGCTTCTATGGTCTTGAATCCTCGGTTAATTGGTATATCCAAAGATGATTTTCACGAGTTCCAATTGTTGGCTCTTGTTACCTTGGATCTTACTTGGCGTTATCGCAATGCGGTTGTGCATGGTGCTCCAATCAGGTCTGATTTTGATTTGCTTTGTCAGATTCGTCTTGTTCATTTTCAGCATTGTAATGCTTGGAGAGTGCCCACATTTGAGACTATTGTTCCTACGATACATTGGTTGCCTCCTCCAGTGCATTGGGTTAAAGTGAATTTTGATACAGCAATGGGGGTTGATGGCTCTTCTTCGGTTGCTTTAGCTTGGTCCTCTTCAGGAGAAGTGATTTTTGCATCTGTTCTTAGTGGCGCTTGTGTGGTTCCTTTGGTGGGGGAGGCAATGGCTCTCAGTTTGGGTGTTCAGAGATGTTTAGATCTTTGTATTGAGAAAGTTGAGTTTGAGGGTGATGCTTTATTAGTTGTTAATGCAGTCTCCAAACCTGAGTTGGTTTCGTTTTGGGAGATTGAGAATTTGATTGATGATATTAGAGGCAAGTTGATGGGGGTTCAGAGTTGGTCTATTGCAAAAGTTAGCAGGCGTCAAAATGCTTGGGCGGATAGTCTCGCCAAATGGGCCGCAGTCGGGGGTTTTTCCGGTAGCATTCCCAATTGTTTTTTACCAGATTTACAGGCTTGGTTAGATAGTGGTTACGATCCCCCTGTTCATCGCTTTGGTTTGTTTTCTTCTGGCTTTTAAGCCTTTGCGTGATAAAAAAAAAAAAAAAATAAATAAATAATAACCTTCTCATTCGGAACGTATAACGGCGAAATATAATCATCTGCATCTTCATTGTGTCAAACAGTAACAGTGTTTATACTTGATAATGCATTTTCTCCTGTAGATAGGACAAAAACATTACCGTCTCTCCAAATGAAAACCTGTTATATATTGCATCATCATCGTCTCTTTAAAAACCAAGATGCAACCTAGGAAAAACTCAACCCCAGCCCAAGGTCAAAATATGCCACTGCTCAGTCCCCTCACCCACAATGCAAGTAAAGAGCATTTTATCACTCAAACCAAATGAAAATCAGACCTCAAAAAGCAAATGATGTCCTACAGAGATGAGTGGAAAAGAACACCGGACTGATAATCTTTTTCATCGTATTTCAGTTTCCTAGCGGCCAAGAATCAGCAAACATTGGAATGGAAAATTGACTTTTTTACATTTAATACATAATGAACAACTACTTGATTTGGGTTCAACTGGTACGCGGAAAGACGTGCTTCTTCATATATTACGCCGTGAATTCTGTCGTGATGGTTCATGTCGCTGTCACTGCTGTAGCACATCTTCGTCCTTATTGTCAATTTCTGAGCCACTTGAAGGTTTGGCACCAGAAGTGATGAGATTTTTAAACCAACTTGCTTGAATTCCAGGAGTTCCTCTGTTTGAGTTGCCAGGGGAATCAGGGCCAACCCCAGAGTTTGAAGTAACACCCACTAGGAAGCGATAGGCAACTTTGCTAGCAGATACAATCTCTGCCTTGGCTTGTCTTATCTGCAAAATTCCACCAGGATGAATTAAACAACTTCAATTGCCCTTAACAACATCCAAAACTCTCAATATATCAAGGGGGCATTTGGTTCACAGTGGAATGAGGCGAGTGTGATATTGAGTGTGAGGTGAATGAAGATAATCACAAGCTATGTTAACTTTCAATGAAGATCAAAAGAGAACTGCACGTAATCACAAGCTCAATTCAATATTTCAATGAAGATCAAGAGAGAACTGCACCAAGTAAGAATACAAACAAACTCAAGCACCTATTACTGATTTCAACTTGGGGAGCTTGTGTTTTGAGTTTAACGCCATGTTAAGTAGAAATGTAGAATATACTGGATTAAAATAGCCAAAAGCACGTCTAATTTTAACTTTCAAGAAAGAAGAGAGTTGAGCAATTATTCAATCTTAGTAAATGCCAAAAAAAAACCAAGTCAACATAAATATGGAAAATTGGAAAGTCAAGTAATAGTTTGATCCCCAATAAGAAATATAAGGGAACGAGCATCGATCTAGCACAACAAATGTCTGCAACTTGCACTTAAAAATTCGTGTAGGTGTGAGCTTGAGTATCCATGGATGCCAGAAAATGTACAATGCCTCTTATTTCAAGGCCAAAAGAGTGCACATACAGGACACTTTGCATCTGATGTCAGTAAAAAAAGGGTAAAGGATATGTTTTCGGCAGACAAACAGATATGAAGTGAAAAGGAACATCTCACCCGTATAGCTGTATTTCCTGCTATCTCAGCAGCAGCATCACCCGCATTGGCAAAACGATTAACCCAGCCTGTAAGAGAAATCAAAAGATCATGTACCACAAGAGACGTGCGATGATAATAACAATTTTCTTATGAATATCAAAGATCAATTAAACTGGATGCACTCAGCAAGCAGGTGTTCATTTTAGCTCAATGGCAAGCAAATAGAATAACAACCAGGCCATATTCATAACAAAATTTGTTTTACATTAGCTCTACTATGAAATGACATCAGTAAAGATAGCTCAGCAGCACCAGTCACCCAACCAAGGCTCTAATTTAGCTGGTCCTGAATCTAAAAGAACACTGCTAAAGCCTAATACAGATTACAGGCCTTGATACAAATCGTCCATACACCATCAGGTATCTTGATTGGAAAAAGAACAACATATTACATCAGTAGCACAATAAATCATAACTGTCAAAAAAACATTTTGCAATGCGATATTTTCATGCTCTTCCCTTTTTTCAGCGAAGCAGTAACATCATTTCAAATCCACCATCGTTCCCAAAAATAACAATGCTGTCTATATTTGAAGAATATAACCTTGTTTTACGGGGAAAGGTATCATATTGTTTGGCAAGCTGGACAAGAAGAAATCAATTTTTCTTTGTATACGTGCGTTTCTAATACATAGCACTTCTGTACCTTTCAAGTTTCAACAGCAAAAGCAACTATGAATATGACATAAAATGGATGCATAACAGAATTTTTTTGTTTCTACTCATTTTAGTCAAATTGGGAAAATAAAGCCAAAAAGGTTTGGGCGCACACACACATACTCTCTCTCTCTCCCCCAGAAGTTGAAGGAGCATTATACATGAACAAGGTCACAGTAGATAAACTCAGAACTAAAACTAAATACCACAAAGATAAGCACACAAGACGTGTAACCCTAGCACAGAGAGAGGGAGAGAGAGAGGGAGAGAGATTTACCTGGAAGCTTTGGCACGCCAAGCTTTTCACAGAACTCATCACAGAAGTGATTACAGTTTTTAGATAACAAGTCGTATGAACATCCAGGCCACTCTCTACTAAGCTCTCTCAAAATCTGATTTACCTTAAAGATTGAGAAACTTGTTTTTCCAAGTACAATTTTCTCACGATATGTATACATTGGGTTCTTTTCAGAAGGGCAACTAAAAACTCCAGTTCCTTGTTCGCAGAACCCAAAAGACCATTCATCATCTCCATATACCTGTTACATAGTCGACATATATGCATTAACTCCATGACAACTTCCGGCGCAGTACAGCTTATTACTGAATAGAATCATATACTGTCAAATAAAAGAGAGAAAAATGGAACTGATTGTGGATGATAAATTACAAGGCGTAGAAGGGGGCTATAAGAATTGATGAAAGTAGATTCTGGAATCTGGATATAAATGAATGGCAGGAACAAATATACCTAGTGGATTCCTGTTGATTTCCTCACAAACTTGTGTAGCTGACCCCAAACTTTTGGGATAGAGGCTCGGATGATGATAATGGTGATAGAAGGGGCAAACATGTCAAGAATGATGACTCCTATTAATTACAAGGACAAAATTTACTTCCAGGTCATCCTTACCCGAACGAGCAAAACAAGCTTTTCGAGACCACCAGTTTTTTGTTTATCTTCATATTAGGCCGATTATTGGCCATAAGAATTATTCATTAAGCGATTAACAGATAAAACCTACATCATTTGACGCTAGAGAACAAACAAGTTAAAAGGCATGGGCATCCAACAAGCACTCCATACTAATCATCTCACGAAACTTGTGAACATAGGCACACAACACAAACCATACCACCAGATCCACATATACAGTCCCAAGCTTCAGTGCTTAGTACTACTATAAGAACCAACAAAAATACAAAAAAGATACATCCACATATATCAACGCAAAATCCCTATCCTAGAATTTCATTACGTACTAAACAGCATAATTCGAGATTTCCAGAAGAAACAGGAAAAGGTAAACAAAATCTACGACAGGATTACCACCCCGACAAGTCAAAAACCCTAGATCTCAGAGCGGATAACATTAAGCAACCTATGTAGTGAACAAAAAATGAGAAAGATAAAGAGAAAGGACCTGAACAGCGCTATGGAAGATGCCACCGAGTCCAATACCGTCCTTGAAGATCTTGTTGATCTGCATAATTGTGTTGTTCGTCTTATCCGATCCACTGTTCGTCACATCGTAGATATGTAATATAACCTCCGTCATCTTCTCCAAATCCCTAACCCTAACTTCCTATCACACTCCAAAATTAGCACATAAAGTACAAAACCTTCCTCCCCCTCCCTCTCTCTCTCGTTCCCTGTTATGTTCTCCCCTCACAAATTATTTGAATTCACAAAAGTTCGAGCACCGATGCGATCTCAAATGAATTTTCTTCACACCCTCTGATCTCAGATTCTGCCCTTTGTCGCCTCGAAGTGCAAATCTCTGGCAAGAATGAACGATGTTCCTCCTAAATGCAGCGTCTCTCTTTTGAACTGCAAGTGAAAACTGTTAAAATTGCAGTAATGGGAGTCGAATTTTCGTATGGAATGTCAGAAATGCCCCTTAGATGTGTTGAGTTTAACCAAATTAGCGGTTAAGCAAATTATGATTAGCTTGAGCTGGATAAGTTGGGCCCACTCGATAATAATCACTCGCTCACGCAATTATTCACCGTAAGACACCGACAGCGTGACCTGGCATCGCACTGCGTCGTGTCAAACGGCCCGTTCCGTCACTTGAAGCCCAATGGGCCTATTATTGGGCTTACTCCAATATACCCAACACCTGCAAGCAAGTCTCATTTGGGCCCTGATCGGCCTTGCTTACATTACAACAGCCCATTTCATCCCCAGGTGAGAGGACCACAACTGCAAATTCTATTTATTCTAATATGCTTAAAAAGGCGAAAAATAAGTAAAAACTATAACAAATTAGACATTTAAGAACAACAACTATGGTACAATGGTTCCCTTTAATGGTTTGGGAATTGTTTAACTCTCTTCATTGAAGTATATATACATATGGTAACAAACCAAAGTTAAGAGCATAGAAAAGGGCTTTGCAATTGAAAGTTGAAAGTGTCTATATATATATATGGAGGATTTCTTATATAAGGGTCTAATGTAAAAGTGTAAAATAAGGGTTACATTTTAATGGTGTGGATGAATGAAATGACAAGTAGGATCCATTACTTTGGGTCTCACATGTTTCAAATTAATGGCATAATCATAAATCCTTATTTTACACCCTTACATTAGACCCTTATGTGAGAATTCATATATACACACACTGTATCCTTATTAGTGTAAATGAGAACAAGTAATATACACGATGTTTTCATTTTGATTTAGTTAGTTGTACATCTAAGGATCATATCATACCGTTAACACTTAAAATATCCAAATGGACACGGCCTAACACCACCATCCCTATCGAAACATACTCCAACTTCATGGAATTGTTTCAGCCACCCATCTATCGGGTTGTTGCAACGAATTTCAACTTGCTCTCCCACATGAGTTTCAATAACTACTTTAATAATTGATGCTCGATACCCATACGAATAATCAGGAAATATATTTGTTGTTTTGTACAATAAATACATGGTAAAGGATTCAAATTAATATATGATTTTTCAAATAATTTAATATATATATAGTGAATGTATATATCAATCGTATATGGATAAAATGAAGCTTTTTTAAAAGTAAAAATATATAATTACCTCCTTTAAGAAGATCAAGCAAATCAAGTTAAGTTATCAAACTTAAACTTGTCTTAAAATGTACCAAAGGTTGGTCGGGATGATCAAAACACATTCCCTGCATACGCCATTCGTATCTCTAAAATTGTTAATTTTATGAATGATTTTGGCGACGCTTAATATTTGGCCAATATTCATCCATGTGGTCTAGTATTTCAGATAATAAAGCCCTCTTCACACACCAACATCAATAAAAACAACATAAAGTTAATTATTAGTAAAAATTATGAAAGAAAATAGGGTTGAATGTCCTAAATTATATCAAATATATACTCACTGTAATAAATTGTGGCTCAATTGGAGTTGCGTCTGTGCATCCAGTCTGGTTGTATTCTCTAACCAGTGTATCGAAAAAAATACATTGGCCAAACTAACGCTTTTGCAATGGATGCAAAAAAAATGGGACGATGATGATAAAACCAATGATATTTCCATTTGACAACTTTTTTGTCATTTTAATACAACCCAAATATCTGTATTCTTAAATGCCTGCCTTAATATTTCTTTTATGGCCCCACAATGTAGATAACTTTAAGAGTATTTTTTTTTATAACAATAATGCAATACATTCCTCGAAAAGAACAATCATGAGTTGGACTGATCTTTCTAGGAAAGGGAAAGATTATATATAATAATATATACAATCTAAACATGATAAAGGAACGATTAATAAAGGCTCAATATGATCAAATTTTCTTTAAAACATTTTTTTTTTCTTTTGTGTGGCACATTCGAGAATAACGAAAGGCTTAGGTAACAACAACTAAAGACGCAAGAATTAGTTCACAAAAGTGATCGCGGGATCAATTCCAAGAGAAATTGGTTGGGAATGCTTTCGTAGAAACTGACCCAAAGGGGATCATTTGGCCGCCCACACATTTTAATGTGTAAAGTGTTAACATTTTATTTTTCTTGGAATAAATGACCCTAAATTATAAATAAAAAATAAAAAATCTCTCCCAAATTATTTTTTTTTAAAAAGGATCCGATATATGGGCCCATTGTTTTGGACGGCCCAATTATGATGGTTTGATTGGGCCGTCTGTTTTAGTATATACGGGCCTTCAGCCTCTCATAACGAATAACGCGTGTTCGAACACGAACAGGTTGCCATCGTCGACTTTCGTCTGCGAGCTGCCGATCTCTGATAGAAACTGCAAGGGCGCTGATTTGGAAACGGGAATCGCTCCAGTTCCTCCGAACGGGTTTTCTACTCAAAATTATTGCAGATTTCGGTATGATATTTAATTTCTTCTGCCCCTCTTTGGTTATTTGATTCCTATACTATTAGTGGGGACGATATAATTCTGCATTCACGTGAAACCTCATTGGATTATATGTGTTTCACCGAAAAGATCATAAAAACCTCGAAATATAATGAAATCCTATCGTTTGATGTTTTGTTTTCTGTTATACAGATACGGTTTAGTTCGTGAACTGTTTGGGTTTTTTTTTTGTTTTGTTTAAATTTATTGCAATTGGCTTGCTGTAATTTAATGGAGAAGCTCTTAATGTTGCATTAAATTCAAATTTTTGTCTGATGCAGGCTGCAGTCTTTGAGGATTTATCGGCTCCCTTAGCAATGGTAAATTCAATACTCAAGGCTTGTGCGTGCTTGACAAATTTTCTTTGAATACCTCCTAGTGTTTGCCGATTTACTTTAGAACACTTAATCCGGTGTTTTATGTGGCTTATTTTATGATTGGTTAACACATTCTATTGATTTGTCATATCTAGTTCAGTTTGATTCTAGTCTATTGAAAGAACCTCGGCTGATTTTGGTCATCTGGTTTTGCATATGCGCATCATATTACCCTATTATGAACTGGTTTTACATCGAAATTATGTACTCCAATAAGCAAAACGCCTATGCTTATATAATATTTTTCAGTTCCGAAGATGTTTAAGGATTTAGGAGGCATTCACGGATCAATACTCAGATTTCACCATGATGTAGATGCAGTAATGTGTTGATGCTTTCATTGTGTTTCTTTATGCATCTTTTTGGATGTAAGGTTCGTAAACATACCTCTGGTAGAACTTCAACTTTGTGACCGTGCATGTCATTTTCAAGTCTTGATACTCAGATCAAGGTGTTTTTGAACTTTGTATACCCTGCAAGTTGTGGGGAGTTTGTAACCAAGGCACTTTTTTTCCTGATGCTTCATTTCTCATGACTTGTTCAAGTCTTGATACTCAAATTTTAAATGCTATGGAATTTGTTTCATGGCGTGATGCCAAGTTATTAGGAGTTTGAAATTGAGTTCGTGTTACATTCTTCATTTCTTATATTTGTTTCATGGCATGCCATAAGTTTAAATTTGTATGATGATCAAATGCAGGGTTCTAGCGGTTGGATTGATGAGAAGTCTGAGAGTAGACTGTATGTTGGGAACCTTGACCTAAGAATAACAGAGTAAGCAAAATCTAGGCACATGGAGTTCTTTGTTTTGGAATACCCTTAGACGCCTTATATCCTCGTTTTGCGTTTAATTTTTGTATTCCGTTTTCAGGGCTTCCCTGATTAAGATGTTTTCACCATATGGAAAAATTTTATCTGAGGACTTCTTATGGCATACTCGTGGCCCAAAACGTGGAGAGCCTCGGGGCTTTGCATTTATTCAGTATAGCACTAAAGAGGTTAGTGGTGCAATATTCCAAATCTGTTTGGTCTCTTTGTTTATTGGCATGTCCTGATTTCCACATTTAAAGTGAGCAAGCAGGAAGCTAAATTGGCCAAGGAGAAGATGCATGGAAGATTAGCATGTGGTCGTCCTTTGGTTGTTCGTCTTGCTAGTGAGAAATGTTTGGAGGAAGCAGCGAAAGACTCTTCTGAAGCAACACGCAAGGTCAACAAAGCAGGCGTTGCTAGTGGAACCTCAGCAGTGACAAGTCGGAGCACTAAAATAGCAGCCATAAAGAACAAGCTGAAAGCCCTGGAGGAAGACACCAGCAGTGTGAAGAAGCAGAAACAAGGTGAAAGCATCTCTTGTAACAATAGTCTTGACCAGTCTTCTGGCACAAGAAGATAAACTGAATTAGACACTATAGGTTTTGGAAAGCATTTCAACTGTCAAGCATAACACATGCGACTGGGTATTTCTGATTTGTGAATCAATGCATGAAGGTTTAAGTCTTTAGTCATTGTCGTTTATGTGGATTGATGTTAAAGAACTTGTGCTTGGTGTTGATTAGCTTTTCTTTTTTTTAATTCAATTGAGATGTTAACATCATTCTTGAAGATAAACTTGGAACTGTGAAATGGGGGTAAAAACCAAAAAATTGGCGTAGGAAGGTGTTGTGCCTACATTTTACCAGTTTCTCATGTGATTTGTAAAAGGAGAAATGTAACTTTTGATTACTGAAAAGTTGTTAAATGTTTACACATATTGTTTACACGTTCCAACTGGGAACTTGAAAACTCAAATTTAAGAAATTGTTATGAGAACTCAAATTTAAGAAATTGTTTCAAATATACACACCAACGAACATATTTCTCATTATTCGGACATATTATACTGATTTTTTATGCATCATCAATAATTTGACCATCTAAATAGCCGAAAATCTGCGTGGACTGTGTATATTGAACAATGTTGGAACTTTGAGGTATGAAATTCGAACGTTTGATCTAATAAACTCTTACTCTCCTCTTTCAGTAATAAAAAGTTGTATTAACTTGATTTGTAAATACACCGTGCTGTCTTGGCAATACAATTTCCATTTACCAACAAGCGTTTATAAATACGCGATATTCTTTCTACCAGTGAGAGTGGAACTTTTCGTCGTTGTCCGACTCTCACACTCTCGCGGAGTCAATGGCGTCAACGCTTTCATTCTTTCAAACGCCTCGCTCACTGGTGCCCTCTCCTGAGCTCCGCCGATCCCGTCCGCATTCCTGCCAAAACCTTCTCATAATTAATTCATCAGCTCAAGACGCTTCGTCAACATCGTCGTCGTCATCTTTTGGTCGAAATGAAGTCCTCTATCCTCACTTGTACACCAAAGTACCCAATTCGGTCCGATCTGTGGCGGTCAGATCGCATTTGAATTTTCCTATCATCTCTCCTCAAGATCACTGGGGCACCTGGACTGCTCTCTTTGCCACTGGCGCTTTCGGTATCTGGTAATCAACTCCCTCTTTCCTCTTGATTTCGAACCATAGCGAGATGAAATTGGAGGTATTCAAGCCTCTCTCATTGTTGTCTTGAATAATGACTTCATTCTACGTTTGGTCACTGAGAAAACTGGGACAGTGAAACAAAAGAATCTGGAATATCACACCACCTCAAATAATACTATGATGGTTGGAAAGCAAACAAGGGTTGATTCATCTTTATAAGCAACTTAAGCATGAACCTCTCCTCTTTCATTTTGTGCTGTTAATTTTGATTTGCTGTTTGATTAGTTATTATACAAAAAATAGCTGTGAAAATCTCAGTACTTACCAAATCTTGTGAAGAAAAAGAAGTAATGGTGATCATTTTTTACTTTCCTAGTGCAGGTCGGAGAAGACCCAGATTGGAAGTGCGTTGAGTGGTGCACTAGTGAGCACATTGGTTGGACTTGCAGCTAGTAATTTGGGTATTATATCATCTGAAGCTCCAGCATACAAGATTGTATTGGAGTATCTGCTCCCAATGGCAGTTCCATTGTTGTTATATAGAGCTGACTTGCGTCGCGTTATTAAGTCCACCGGGACTCTCCTCCTGGCTTTTTTGATAGGATCAGGTAAATCTAGTTATGAGTTGTCAATCGACCTTATTCCTGGACAGTAGAAGATTAATTGGACTCCTGCATCTTCTGCAAGCGGATATTTAATAATTTGCTTGGATTATGGTTGTCTTAACAGTTGCAACTACAGTTGGAACAGTAATAGCATATCTCATCGTGCCAATGAGATCACTTCAACAAGATAGTTGGAAGATAGCAGCTGCCCTCATGGGCAGACATATTGGTGGAGGTAGTTATCTTTGCATGAATAGCTCTATAGATGTTCTGGACATTTGTTCTTTTCAATTAAGTTTCTTTTGCTTTGTTGTTTTGAGTTTTAAACCCCCTCTAATGATTTCTTGGCATACTGTTATGTGGATTGTCAAATTTTTGGTGGGGATGTTCTGCAGCTGTCAACTATGTGGCCATTGCTGACGCACTTAGCGTTACTCCATCAGTCCTTGCTGCTGGACTGGCAGCAGATAATGTAATTTGTGCAGTCTATTTTTCCACATTGTTTGCTTTGGCTTCTAAAATACCTCCAGAGGATTCAATATCAAATGGTGCGCTCCTATTTACCTCGTTAATATTAGATTGATTTTTCTCTTCTACATGGTTAATGACTTGATTGACTCCCCTTTGTTCTTTTACATTTCCTTTCCTTTGATTTAGTATTTGGTCATGCTTCTGGGTTATTGAGAGAAGATGATTGATTTCTTTCCTATGTGAGAGTTTTTCTCCTGTTTCATTTTTATACGCCAAGCCCAATGTCTTTGTAAGGATGATTAAACTCATGATACAGGAGAGTAGAATGCCTAAGTATGCCTTTTTCTTTTTTTTTTTGTTACATCTAACCTATAACTTTGGCAGATGTAGCAATGGATAACGGGTCAGAGCCTGGAAACAAGCTTCCTGTGTTGCAGACCGCTACAGCCCTGGCTGTAGCCTTTGCTATCTGCAAGGCTGGCTCTTATCTCACAAAATCTTTAGGAGTTCAAGGAGGCAGTTTGCCAGCAATAACAGCAATTGTTGTTCTCTTGGCAACTGCATTTCCAACTCAGTTTGCTTACCTTGCACCTTCTGGGGAAGCTATGGCTTTGATCCTAATGCAGGTGAGTTTATCCTTACCGGGAACGCCCTAGTATTCATTCTACGCCTAGTTCTTTTCTGTTGGGTTTTCTTCGCGGCAGTTTACTTTCAACATTCTAACTATTGTTATCGTGATGCCAACTCCTAGTTTAAGATCTCGAGAATGATTTTTTGTTATGTTCCTGCATTTTCACAATTGTTTTCAAGAGGAAGTCTGTTTTTTCACAAATTGCATTTCTGGAAACAACATTCATTCTGTTGATTCAGTGATCTTTTTTATGAGAAACAGGTGTTTTTCACGGTGGTGGGTGCTAGCGGGAACATATGGAATGTGATCAACACAGCGCCTAGCATCTTCTTGTTTGCTCTTGTCCAGATTACTGTCCACCTTGTTATAATCCTGGGACTGGGAAAGCTATTCCGTTTTGAGCAAAAGTTGTTGCTCATAGCATCAAATGCAAATGTTGGAGGCCCTACCACTGCATGTGGGATGGCTACGGCTAAGGGATGGACATCGTTGGTCGTTCCCGGTATTCTTGCTGGCATTTTTGGAATCGCCATTGCAACCTTCCTTGGAATTGGATTTGGACTCGCGGTCTTGAAGCACATGTAAATATTTAAATCTTCCAATAATTGATGCCAGGATTCACATTTAAATTTTGCACAGTTTGCCTGTAAATAACGAGGTCTTCACACCCATCTACATTTTCTTCCGAGACAAACAATGCTTATCATTGAACCACGAGATTTCTTCAACCATAATTATCCACGTAAGGGGTTCTGTTTCCAAACTTCGACAGGGCAGCGGATTCCTCTGGAGAGTTATCTTTAAGCTTAGTATCAGAACAGAGAAAAAACAATCTATCTTTGGACACAAGAAACAACCTTAACTTTGTCTGAACCTCCACGACTACAGATCACACAACGCTGGGAAGTAAAACATAGAAAACTGAACTTCTCATTAAAGCATTGAAAAAACTAAAAAGGCACTTGAAGCTATTATCACTATATCTTCTTAATGGCCTCAAGTGGAGACTACAATAATAGCCAGAGTAGGCTATAAAAAACTGGTCAGAAATGGTAAGTAAATAACATAACATCAAAACCTAGTATAGATTGGAAAAAGAAAAAAGAAAGAAAAAATCCACCTAAGATGATAGACGAGTGTGAAAATGATTCCAAAAGGACCGCCACCAAGAAAAACCGACGGACTTGGGATGAATCCAGCGAAAAAGAAAAAGAACATTCTAACAGGAAAAAAAAGAAAAGAAGAATAACTAATCCACCCAGTGACAAAATAACCCAAAACCATAAATACCTACTCCTCGCCAGATCTTCTAACTGCATCCCTAGGTCTTCTCTCGGTAACCTTGTTGGAACCATCATAGTCATTAGAACCATCAACCATAAATGAGTCTTCAACATTATACTGGAAACGCTGCCGCAAAATACCATCTGCATTATATGGCCTCGCTCGATTCATCTCATATCTGTTGCTTCTTTTTCTTCTTTCATCATCACTGCCTTCATATTCACAACCCCTTGCAGCACTAGGAATATCGGAAAACCTTCTCAGGCGCATCGCAGGTCTAAAGTTCTCATCAGAATTCAATCTTCCTGCCCCACGCACTGAATCAAATATGTGGCTTTGCCTGAATGTCCTCACAGGTGATTTTCGGCCCCTGAAAGGCTCTAAAGCATCGTTTCGTTCATCAAACCATCTGGAATCATGTGGTGAGACATGCCCCCGTGGTCGTGACATAAAACTTTCTTCATAATCTGCTGCAAAACGCTTTTGAAATGGAAACCTTTCCCTATCAACTCTACCATTAGATCTTAAAACAGGAGACCTGCTGCGATGTCTCACTCCATCACTTCGCTCTCTTGATGAGAACCATGCACTGGGTGTGCGCCTTCTGGATCTTGATGGTGATTTTTTATAGGGAAAATTATAATGAGGTCGCCCCCCAGTAAGGGGAGTAAGGCTTCTATCTCTTCTAGCAAAACGATGTGGCACACGATTTGAGTATTCAGTAGAGTTGTCAGGAACGGACCTGTGATAATCCTCCCGAATTCCTCTCCTGATGCTTTGTGGATACCTTCTCAAATGACTCCTAGGACTCGTGGCTCTCACATGTACCATTCCTGTATCCACATCATAAGCATCCTCTCTTTCAGCCAGTGGTCTCCTTCGAATAAGGGGCCGATAGACACCATTAGAAGAATTCCAGGTTTGCCTGCGTGTACGATTCTCAAATCCAGCCTCCTCCGCTCCTTCCAAAACCATGTCATCTGAGACCATTCTATATCCACGGCCTTCAATAATACTTCTCGGTCTAGGAAGCCCCGAAGTGTAAGAGCCACAATAAGTAGGTGACTGGCGGTGTTTTGACTCCCAGTAGACTCCTGAAGAATTTAGGAAGTTACTGCGCATGGGGCTTCTGACACGTCTATCCCTTCCTACGAATTTGTCCACACAAGCCTCCCTGTAGATTCATGATATAACATTAATACTCCAAGACTTGAAGCACAAAACAATCAGCAATCAGGTAATTTCAAAAGAATATTTAAAGAATAAACCACATAAATATCAACAATGATAATAATCTAGCCACAAAATTCACCTGCTCCGAGTAAAAAATACAGGATCCTTTCTATGTAAGGTGTCAGATGATAATGGCCCCTCAATTCGTGACAGCAACTCCCTCTTGCATGCCCTAAAGTCACAAACTCTTGAACGGAAATCTTTAACATCATGCTGATCCACACAATCATCAGTATGTTTCTTTGTTTTGCTGCCATCAGACATATCTGCAATTCTTTTATCCAGGCTCAAGGGTTTTTCTCTTGAGTCATCTCCTTTGGCACAAAGTTCAATATGTTTTATCACCTCATCAGTAGCTGGACTCAATCCAGTTTCAACCTTAATTTTCTTCTGATTACTTTCTGCCCCCATGCCACAAAACCTATCTTCCTCAAATTCAGACCCATAATCCACATGTTCCACTTCTCCGTCTTCACCTTCGCTTTCCTCCCAGTAGTGCAAATCCTCTTCCCTCAACTCACCATCCTCAAATTGAGAATCATAACCAGCTTGGAGTACCTTAGAGTTTTCCTTCCCGGCAATGTGAACCGTATCATCTTGAAAAACATCAGAATCATATGAGTCATCACAAGGATCTCCTTTACCGACCTTGCAAGAGCCACTTGAAGGGCCATTACCATATACTTGACATTCCTCTACAACAGCAACAGAACCTCCATGAGATTTTTGCATCAGCTCCTCGGATTCAGCATGTACTGAAGAATTAATTTCAGCAATAGTATCTGCAGAAGCACTTGATGCATGAATACTTTCACACATAGGTGAACCACAGCAATCACCTGCACCTGCTCTAACTGAAGTCTCGACACCAGCAGAACCAGTCTTCATCTCTTGGGAATCCTTGGCATCATCAATATGCATGTCAGATCCTCCTCCAGACTCCTCTCCGTCTTCATTTAGGATATTTTTGTCAATCTTGCAATGATCCGTATCTACATCTCGTACAGGACAAGAAACAACATCAGTCGGCTTGGGCTGAACACTGTGTGCACACAAAACCTCACTCTCCAAAGCACAACTTCCTGTCATCTGCTTGACAGTAGTGTGGGAGGGTGACACAGCCATACTTCCCATGTAAACACCTTTACTTGAATTATTAACATCAACATCAATGTTTTTGCCCACACTCTCAGCAGAAGCTTTTATGGAGGAAAGAGATTCTGTTGAGCATTCAAGGTCATTAAGAGTAGCAGCAAATAGGTCAGTATTACCCTCGAGGACAAAGCACGTTTCCGGTTCCTGTCCCTCCACATTTATTTTTTGATCATCAGCGTCTGAGCCTATCAATTCTGAGTGTGTGGTAACATGCCGAAACAAATCAATGGAAACCACCCTGTCAACAAGGTCATCTTTTGTGTCTTCAGGTTTCTGTGGATCGCCATTCATATCACAAGGTTGCTCCCAAGCATCTGTCACAACATTTAAGTCCCAATGCAACCGATGGTCATGAACAGGCAAAGGTTGATTTGTTGACATATCATCACTGGCATCGTGATACTTTTGTACACTAGAACCATCCTGAAAAGATGAGCACGTTACGATATCTTTACCAGCACTTTCATTCGGAGAGGTATTAATGATTTCAGATGATGCAATGGTTTCTTCCAAGGGCACTGTAGAAATTGATGGTTCAATTTGTTCCCTAGTCAATCCCTCCACTGATGAGTTGTCCTCTCGATTATCACCACCAACATCAATGCCGTCACTGCAGGCCACAGAGGCAAGAATCTCGATACCTGAAAAGTCATCACTGTAAACAAACTTCTGTTCATTTCCTTCTAAAATCTCTCGGTCACCTATATAGCTGTTCCTTGTTGCAACAGAACCATTGAGTGCCCTACGTTGCCGCCTACTACCAGAATTCACAGAAGACAATTGATCAGAACCGTGTTCAAAGTTTACAGGCTGCTCCGTAACTTCAATGTTGAATGGTGGTGATGGAGAGCGGAAAATAATTTTCCTCTTCTTAATTGGTACATGCTCAACTTTGTCACCAAAACGTCGTCCAAGAACAGCAACACCAAGCTGCCAAACAGACAAATAAGTAAGAAACAAATAAAGATTCAAACTTCTGAAACAAAATACATTCAAAAGCAATAAATAAAAGAGCAATCTTAACCTTCTCAGTGTCAGAAACTAATGCATCATCTGCCTTTTCAGCACTTCTGTCAGCAAGCCTGAAACCCATCATCCAGTTTCTAGCAACTGATTTTCTGGTGCGTCTGGTTGCACTCCTATAGCCTTTTGTTACTGTCTTCCATGTCCACCCAGGATTTATATAATTATTAAGTTCTACTCCTACTGTACTCATCACGCTCGTAGATAAAGATCCAACAATTCCTATTCCATCAACTGACAGTCCAGCAGAAGTATTGCAGGACACTGTTACTTCTGGATTGCCACCCGACACCAGGGAAGAGGTGCCAGCACAACTACTACTCTGCAACAAAGAAATTAAGTTCAATTAAACACAGTATACATTAACTAAATTTTAGATAAAAGGAGATTCCAAAACTTACTAAAAACTCGTTCTCTCAATCTTGTTAGATGCTTGATAAAATGAATTTCCTCTGTGTGATGGTAATATTATTCACGCCTCTAATGTCCTATGCCAATTGCCAACTGATAAGGGAAAGCAATAAATCAACAACAAAACCAGGGTGAGAATACAAGACAAACATATTAGAACAACTATTTCACCCAGTCAAAAAAAGAATAAGCACTGTTACAAGCCCAAAAGCTGATAACAAGACTGCCAGCATATGCCTCCATGGCTATAACCTTGAGGCAGATCTGTGTTAACCAGTTTTGAAGGAATGGTGGCTTCATCCTTCAACGAGAAAGATCAGCAGAAAAACTGCTATTTCCTCATTAACACTTTTGCGCACTGCGTACTATTCAAAGTACACTCCATCTACAACAAGGTAGGAAACGAAATCTATTTCAGAAGCAGGTATTTGATTTGTGCCCTTATCCATCAACAAGATAGTAGCCCGCTCCTAATCTCAAATCCTTCACTGAAACTCTAAGAAGATTGAAAATATATCTCAATTTAATCATTCTAAGCGGCAAATAAACAGCTAGGCAACTTGACCAGCTAGGGGCCAACATGTAATCTAAAAGCTCATTCATCCAAAGCCACATAACATGAAGCACAAGAACTGCACAAGAAGAATTGGCTTCACAGCCTATCTTATACACAAACACAGATGATAGATCCGGTAACTAAAAATAAAGAGAGAGTATCCGAAACCCCAACAAACAATACCAGATGACAGATTGGCGATGCTCTGCTTGCTTATGTACCAAGAAGAATTGGCTTCACATAACATGAAGCACAACAACTGCACAAGAAGAATTGACTTCACAGCCTATCTTATACACAAGGGCAAGTGGATGAGCCAAGAATTTTCCGCAAACCATAGATCCGGTAACTAAAAATAAAGAGAGAGTATCCGAAACCCCTACAAACAATACCAGAAGACAGATTGACGATGCTCTGCTTGCTTATTTACCCATGTCGACCAAGGATCTGAAGTTTACCAGGCCGATGATCAAAATAATCATGCTTGCTTATGTACCCATGTCGACCAAGGATCTGAAGTTTACCTGTATTATTCTTCTTCTACAAGGACCGCATCGATTGAAGATTCGTCGTAACACTCCTTCCACAGATTCAATCCACAGAACGAGATGAACAACAACCGTGTGTACGGATCTTCAAATACTTGCGTCGAAGAACAGCAGGATGATTCACAATTTCATGTTCTTCCTTCGTCAACGATCACAACGCCAGAAGTCGTAAAACCCCTGACTGTCCGATTGTCGGAGCTTCTTTTCTTCCGATAAATTTCTCCCTCCTTCTCTTTCGTTCTCTGAAAGCCAATCTTCTCCGTTTGGATTAATCAATAAGCAGAATACCTAGGAGAGAGCCCTATCACCACGAATTTATTATAGATTTTCTACCCAAACTACCCTCACTATACTTTCAAATTACCCACAAGGCCATGATCGGATTCCGGGTGGGATGATAAAAGTCAATAGTCAAATACTAGTGGCTAGTGGAAGGGTAAACTTGGCATTTCGATTTATCAATGAGGATGACAGGTTGCGAGTTTTCATTGGTGGCCTTTTTTACTTTTATTTTTCTTTCCTTTTATTCATATCATATCATATCCCTGGAATTTCGCTCAATTATTGTAAATATTAATTATCCCTTTCCAAGTTGGACCTTTCTTATCTCTTCCATAAACATCTATTCTGTGTATTATGTGTAAAATTTATCTTATCAAGCTGATTTCCTTGGATATAGTACCTTAACAATCCCTGAGATTTGTATAGAAATTAAATTATATTGTTTAGCATAAATCATCATTGCCCGTGCGACCAAACTATATAAACGAACTCATAAGATTCTTAGTTTGATTCTCACAGGAATATTTTTGTGGTCTCATGATGGATTTAGATCCAATTTATCGTGTTGTTAAGTGGAAAACTTTTATATGCACGGACTTAACGACGCGCAAGTGATGGAATATGGATCCTTGCTAGTCATGGAAATCACTTCAGAGTTGGTGAAGTTTGGGCGATGCTTTTGGGGATGAAAGTTGGTGAGTCATTGTGTATTTAAATCTTTTCCCAAAATCCTCATTGAAGGTGATTCTCCCATCTCAGATTGTGATTAATGCCCTTCAACGCCCATCCTTGTTCTCGAACTGGGCAATAGAAGGTTTGGTGACTGAGGGCCTGCTCATAGTCTGATAGTCATAGATGGATGCTTGGGCAGCTTTATGGGCCAATAGGTTGGCCAAATGGGCCGCATTAGATTGATTATCTGGTGAGCTGGAGTTCAAAACCATGGGGGACAGTTCAATTCATATGTGGTATGAGCGTCAGAGTATTGAGAAGACCTTTCCCCAGTATAAGAGGATCGAGAAGGATACATCTTTGGTGTATCAGTTATCGTGCCCACGATAAATATCGGATAGCCAAGTCCGGAGCGAATAACTGCTGAAAGCAATGAGAAGTCCTAAATTTTATGTTTAACGGACATCCCTACGGCTGCGTGATAAATCCTATATAAAAGAAGCTTCCTTCCTCAGCATTATTCGACAGCTTCCTAAATGTAACTTTTATTTTTCCACCTCATTTGTGGAACCTCCACGAGTTGGTGCTACCTTGCTTTTAATGTGTTCATTCCACGCATGGAACAATCCCAAAACACACACGAGGACAAAAAGTATACAGATTCTCTTCCTCTTTGTCAACCCAACTCTCGCAAATTGGGCTTACAAACCGTGTTTCAGAGAGTCAGTCACCCTTGGGCCTTGTCAGCCCCTCAAATGGGCCCATTTCAAAAAAAAACCCATTTATCAGACCCAAGCAACAGCTAAATAATGCCTTAAAAATGGCTTCAGTCTTCGAACTTGCTTCCTAGACCTGCCTGCCATTTATGAGGCAAAACTCAGGTAGCTACACCACTCATACAGTATGCAAGTATTTAACATCTGAATGCGTAAACTGATCAAACAATGCAATTGCAGTAATAATAAAAAAAACATGTTAAACAATGGCAATGTCATAATCCTATCACAATTTAGCTACATTATCTACCCAAATTCAAAAGAAGCAGGCATGATGAAGGAAAGTTTTCGTTTCAACCTGCATGGGGAGAAACAAACTGACAAACTGAAGTGAACATTGAAGTCCAATGTTTGGCCAACTATGGGGGAGTCACTCAATCAACTCAAAGTTGATGGACTCATCGTTTTCCATCCAACTCATACGAGCATATGGTGATCTTGGAGTTCCACAAGTAGGTGAATCGAGATCACTGAACGACTCATGCTTCCAGGAAATATGAGTTTCAGTCAGTGGTTCATCCATCTCATACAGTTCCATTTGCCTTGTGGGACTTCCAATCTGTACAAAAAGAAAGCAAAAAAGTCAATTCAAGTAATCAGCAAAATAAGGCTTGCCTTCTTTTTTTCCCCAACAGCAATCATTTTATTCGTTGCTAAAGGCAAGATAATCAGCACAAAACTATGCAAAAGCTCACATCATAAACGAGAAAATTTGATAAACACGAGGTGAGAGAGAAAAAATAAACTGACCTTCAAATTGCTTAAAGATGGGGTTGCCAAAGGAGTCTCTAGCTGTTTGGAACAATCTAAACATATAAAAAAACAAATGCATAAGTCCAGTCCCAGAAAAATAATAGATATTCAATGCTAATTGGGTATAATTTCAAGTACCATTATTAAGTCCAAGTATCTTGAGAAATTCATCCACATCCATAGCTCTTGTCTGTGCTTTGATGCACTCATTATGATCATGCAGAAATCCTTCCTCTGCAATTGCACTCGGATAAATTTTGTTCTCCGCAACAACAACGTTCAGCTTCGTACCTTGATTTTTCTTTGATGCCTCATGCAGACTTGGCTTCCCTGAATTTGAAATGTCACAAAGCACTTTTCTTCTGCTACCTGCCTGCACTTTCTCTGTCGCTTTTGAGACTGATTTCTTTTTGCTTGCCTCGAATGTGATTTTAGAAACACCAGTCTCTTGCTCGGTGAAGGAGAAAATATTGGAATTCTGCTTCTTTGATGCTTGATTTAAAGAAGGCTTCACTGAATTTGACAAGTCACCAAGCGGTTTCCTTCCACCAAGGCCTCCTTTTTTCACTGCTTTAGAGATATTTGTCTTGCCCCCTGCAGAAGCTACCGTCAACATACCCAAATTAGACCAGAATACTCTTAAAAAGTTTCAACAGAGATCTGCATTAGAAAGAACAAATAGTGAAGTACCATTGTAGTGGATATTCAGATTCTGATCATGAACTAAACCGCCAACTTGTGATGCCATTAATGCTTTCTATGCACAGAATTTGAATCAATATCCTGCAAAGAACAGAACGTGGTTTATGCAAAAGCAAACAAAGTAAAAAGTATGTTGCAAAACAAACACACATTTAGATGACATTCTAAGCTAAAGAAAAAACAAATACTCCATCACAAACTACCACATTACATAACATGAGAGAAAAAAAGAGTGCCAAAGTTCCGACCAAAATAACCCAAGTCATGTATGTCTCAGCTCCACATATTGATATGCAACTCTTTATCAGAATCTCTAAAAATAATCTTATTCTAGGGTTCAAGAACCAGACTGATCAAAACAGAAAAATCCAACAGCCACTTTGTGGAATCATCCACACAAGATACAACCTGGCTTCTGATACAAATCCCATAAGCCATTTTTCAGTGAAAATCGTGAAATTTTCTTCGAAGATCTATCCATTGACCATCTCCTCAGCATTCCTCCATGTCATTGCCACAATAATCATGAGAAACATACACAACTCAACTCCAATTGCGTACGAATATGTATTATATTCTCTGTCCGTGTGCCATTCCTATGTGATTCGCGTTTGTATGTAGCAATAGAATATTAAGTTTCAAATATTTGGGTTTCTGATCTTCTCCTATCTTGTCTCAGATACCGAAAAAAATCTTTCAATGTTAAACTGTTAAATATTAAAGCCCAAGTGATAATCTCAAATAAAAACCCCAATGCTTCCTCCCAGAAAGAAATGAATACCTAAACGAATGAAATTTAATTTTCAAAAATTTCTGTTCTCCACTCTCCATCTTCTCTAAGAACTCAAACCGAGCAGAAACTAACTTCTTGTTAGCAGTTCTCTCTCCTTATTTCAAACAATTTCACAAAACCCCAACTTTCATGTTATCACCTTCGAAAAAAGACGGACATAAATAAGAAGCTTCGGCATATCCATATTTCCTAATTCCTATTCGCAAAATTTGAAAACCTCAAATGTACACGAAGTATTCCAAGTATTTCTCGCACTTAATCGAGTTACAGTCACCGCAACTATGAATCCCAAACAGCAAGGATCTGTAAAACGGTTCAACAATTCCTTAAATTACCCAAGATTTTCTTCTCAACCGACAGAAAACCCAACGAAGTACACATTCTTTATTCAAACTCGAGAGAGAGAGAGGGAATCCCCTATATTGAAATACGAGAAGCACGAGAAACCCACCAAAGATTAACGAAAAAGAAATTCTAAAGAGAATACTCACTGATGGGTATTGATGGATTGTTCCTCTCTAGATTACTGTATATCTGCGGCTATGGAGAACTTCGCTTCCCTTCGCAATAGAAGTCTAATTTTCTCACTTTCGAATCGTGAAAGTGCTCTGATTTCCCTCTGGTTAGTGATTACCATTTACCAATGTGTTTTATCAAATCTCAAACGGGAGGTTTCTTCGCTCTTCGCTCTTCCCTATACAGGAGGGATAATGGGTTTCCAACGGTAATATTTTACTCTGTTACACAATGCCCTCGATTAAACAATTAAATACAATAATGGCATGGAAGTCCAGACACGTGTTCTGTGACTCAAAAACATATTTTTTTAGGTGATTTATCAGTAACTCTATCACTCATTAACGACAATGCCAAGGAAATTTCAATTTAATAACTCAAGTGAAGCTTAAGGAGACTTTTTACATGATCTATGTATAAAAATGCTGAAATTCAAACATTGAATGATTGAACACCCACAAGAGAATGGTAAAAAAGGAGTCAGCAGGCTCCTATAAGGGATGGGAAAAAAAGGATTCCGGATTGATTTTGGGTCGGATAAAAACAAGTGTTTATAAAATACTATTTACATATCTAAATTCTAATACGGATTGAATTTCGGAGGATACTTAATTGACCAAACCCGGAGATTGATTTAAAACCAAATAAGTAAATCAGACAACAACCTAATTGAAATCTGGGTCCAAACAAATAAATAGGTCAAGGTTTATGTTTTTAAACCATTCCTCAATTTTAAACCGGACAAAAATTCTCCTTCTAAACTCAAATTTCAGACATATAACTTACGTCCAACTTTGATTTAATCAAGATTGGTCAAATTTCATCATCATTCCGAAACTGAACAAAATTTTACCAACCCCAATCTCCTCAGTAACTTTTATGGCTTATAACACACATTTTTCAAGGCAAATTAAGAAGGCAACAGAAAGACTATAAATTTTTATGGGACATGACCAACTACATAAATCGGTCCACAGAAGCATTAGTGCAAAAACAACAGCACTGAAAGCTATCTTAAAGACAACTTTTAGTAATCTTTTCATGACCAAAAACATAACAAACAGTTAAAATGCTTTTACCAGCCTACTAGTTGAGAATCCTAGCCAAAATTATTATAAAAAAAGAAAAGAAAAGAAAAGCATAGCCATTCACTTCTGCTTCTTCGGCATGCGGTAGCCGCCAATCACACAAGCATGGTCTCGCTCAAACGGTTCAAGAGTGACCTGCTCAGCAGGCTTGAACTGTTCTTGCTGGAGCTTCTTCACCTCACTCTCAAATACTGCCTCAGCGGGAACGGTGCAATCAATGCAATTTGCCTAATAAAATAGACCCACCACATGTTAATTTTAAGTTTAACAAACAGTGACGTGAAAGTTCTAAACGATTATTAGAGGTACCAACAGGACAAACTTACTATCATCTCTAGATTACAATTTACAGATTAACTTCGACATTCAAACATCACAAACAGATCATACAACTAGACTGACAGTTCTCAAATTAAAATATAAATCACCAATGATCTTAAAACTGACCTTAATTGAAATGACAAAATGACCACCAACTTTCAGAAAGTAAGAAGCGTTCAATGCTAAAATCCTTGCCTGCAAAGATACAAACCCATGGAGCAAACACCACTAAGATACATAGAACCGAAAAAGAAAATAGGAAATTTTAGGAACCAACAGCTGTTTCGCTCTTTCTGATTCAAGTTTTTTTTTCTCGCATGCACCAAACTGTAAGACAATTAAAACCTATGTAAAAGCTCAACATAATATCCAATCTGAGAAAACAACATACTACTTTTATTAACCAACACAGTGCAAACTGCTAAGTCAGTAAAAACGCAAGCAGAAAACCACGGTAATGGGACAAGGATGGAAAAGCACCTCAAAAGAGAAGTTTGGTTCCGGTGCCTACTCAAATTAAGAAAAAGATGGCAACACAAGCAGAAGGTTTGTAACGATAAGCTCATTAAGCTAAATCAGGAAGTTGAGATAAAGTAACATTCTGCTTGTGTTGCCAATCTTTTTCTTAATTTGATGAACAGCTCAAAAGAAAAGTTCGGTTTCAGCTCCCAGTCATTTGAAGAAAAAGAAGGGGAAAAGGAAGCAGAACCTTCCAAGGCTGAAAAGGGAATATCACCATTACTGGCTAAATAAGGGAAGAGAGAGAGAAGAAAGCTAAGGCATAGGACTTAAGTTGACAGTTGAGGGAAAAGATGGAGGGATTGGATGACCTGAGAGAATTAAAGTACAACTCATTAATCAGCTACTCCAGCATTCTTTCTCAGATTTCAATATGACTCAATGGAACTTACAGTTTTCCAACTGTAAGGTTCAGATTCAACAAGGTACGAGTCATGCGGATAGTTCAAGCAATTTACAATAATAGACATATTTACATTTACCACTCTTGAAGACTGAAGGCACAACGTCTAAACCTATATATGACAATTACCTAAAACATCCAATTAAAGTGCAATAGCTTTAAAAAACAACCTTGTAATCTGTGTTACCATAAAAGCCTAATGGAAAGAAGAACAAAAACAACAATTCATCCAAGAAAATGCAAACACCATAAAATAAAAAAAAACATTTGAGACCAGTAAGCTAAACACTTAAAAGTTTAAATCACTTCATTCGTAAAAGAAAACGTAAAAGTATTTGCAACTTTTATGTTATCACCTTAGAAAATGCTGAGTTAAATAGGTTAGGACCATAGAGGATTTGCATAATTTTGCAAACCTGACCAAGAACACATGAAAATCATACATGACAACTGACAAGCAGTGTATAAATAAGGAAAATTCATGTCTGATGCTCTTAAAAATGATTAAGAAAAAAAAGATGTTGATATGAGCATCAGAAACTCGGGATTGCATCACCCATAATGTCTTGAAGGGGAATCCGAGTAGATCCTCATATGCAGTATCATAGAGAAAAACGAGGGGAAGAAAAGCAGACAAAAGTCACCCAAAAATAGAAGGAAAAAGAAAAGAAACTCAAGAAGAGGTGTAAAATTGCCATTGCATCAGAGACTCGAGTTTGCATCATCCATAAAGTCCTGAAGGGGAATCCGAGTAAAACTCATCATATGCATTATCGTTAGGCCAACGATATAATACAAGAAAAGAAAGATACATCTAAAAGATAAAAATCACAATAAATATATACTAAAAAATCAGGGAAAAAAAAACCATCAAGACAGTAAAAAGAGATTATAGACAGGTTTATTAGACAAACAGATAGCACATCAAAAAGAGTGGAAAACAATATAATAAATCAAAGGAAAGTTCAAAAAGATGAAAAAAAAATAACAGCCAGCAATGAAATTTTCAAATGCTAAATGAACTTACAAAATTAGTAAAGAAAAAGAAAAGAAAAAAGGAACAGATGTCATTTTTAGTAGCAAGGAAAAAAATAATCCTCAAAAAATTTGAATAATTTTAGTGCATCATATCGACATGCAATTATCAATGAACATGACAGTATTCATGAATAGAGAATGTGCATTCTCAAATGCTTCTTGATTGTTCAAGAATATGAGAGCTATCTCCTGCAACAGATCTGTGACAACCTTCTCAGAAAAAACATGAAATCAATCTATACAAACAAAATCCACATAACGAGCAAACCTGATCAGGCTGGGCAACATCAGAAAATATCACATCCACCATTCCCACCAGCATCCTGTACTTGGCCGGATGTCTGGCATCTTCAATGATTGGGATCACATTGGTTCGCTTCTTTGCCATGTTAACCAGGTCTCTACCACTTCTATGGGAAAACTCCACAGCATAAACCACTCCATCCTACCAAAGAAAAGAGCAGTATGTAAGAACCTTCTTTGCATTAAAATGAACCAGAAAACCAAACATACAGAAAACTAACTTACGGGGCCAACAATGTCAGAAACATGAGAGACAGTTGTCCCAGAAGCCGCTCCAAGGTAGAGAACTTTGGCACCAGGTTTCTTAATTTATAAGAAATAAAGTATTAACAAAAGTATTATGCATGTGTAGGCAAAAGAATCAGTAACTATCCAATCCTTACAATCCAGATGTTGTCAACACCACCAAGAATGGCAGCTGCCAATTTTGAACGGAAGGGGTTCCAAACCCTGTATTCAACTTTAGTTCCATCTTCATTCTGGGAAGGAAATAAAAACAATTTGAAAGTTAATACACGAATAAAACGCAATTACAAAATAATGACAAATAAAAACAAAAGATGAATCTTTACCTGCACAGAGATCCTCTTCTCGTTGTACACAGTTTCACCAGGTATCAAATTCTTAGTAACAAGTGCGTCCTCCTTACCCTTGGCGATGAACACACCCTCGTGTCTATGAGGCTCTACCACAACCTTACTCCCACCCTTCATTCCACCACCGCGTCCACCACGGCCCCTTCCTCCACCACGTCCGCCTCGCCCTCCTCCTCGGGCACTCTGGAAGCCACCTCTGTCACCACCTCTACCACCTCCGCCTCTGCCCCTGCCTCCATCACCCCTACCTCCTCTAAATCCACCACCACCACGGCCTGCAATTTTCATTTCAAGAAACATACATCATTCGTCTAAATTTTGCTAAAGCAAACAAACAATCTTATGATTACCAAGGGTTCAACTATATCGCAATGACGCATTCAGCAACAAGCTGAAGCTAAAAAAACTTTAAATAACGAAAGTAAAACCTCGTTTTCAGAAATATACACAAATTTTCAGTTACCTAATAAGCAGGAAGAACCACTTCAACTCATCACATAAACAATAAGTTTTCCCAGTTCATGAACAAAGAAAATCAAATCTGGACTAGTAAGTTAACTCGGTGATCTAACTCAGCAGACAACGTGAAAACATGTAGATATATTTATTTCTTCCCGATTTAACAAAAGGATAGTGAAAGTTCATTCTATACCAGATATGGAGGATTCAAAAGCACCAAACAAAACCCTAACTAGTACTTTGCTTGCTGATAAAAGTTAAGCAGGAAACAAAAACACAATCAAGACTCAATTCTCTCTTCCTTCTCGTCTAATTTCCCTTACTATGTAAAGGAATAAACAGAAAATAAAATAGCAATCAGTTACCTCTTGGAGGTCTCATATCTGCGAGACTATGAAAGAGATATGGAAGAGAACGAAGAGAAAATTTTGGGTTTTGGACTACAATAACAATAAGATGGGCAGAGAGAGGCGCACTGGAGTCTTTTAAAACGACAACCAGGGTTTAGGGTTTTCTAAATTTGTCTGGCTGCGCTTCGTTGTTTAGGGTTTTCTGATGAGCTGCCCGTAGTTCCGTGCAAATGGGCCCAGCTTAATTTGAAGGCCTAAATAACCCAATCATCCCCCAAACCCAAGGGCCAAGGCATCTGAAGCCTAATTTGAAGGCCCACTTATCCAATCATCTGCTAGGCCCATCAGAAGCTTGCCCTATTCCGGTTTCTTTGTGGATTTTTTTTTAAAGCCCATCTGAATATGTGCTCATCTGGATTTCTAGGTCTCTTGTAAAAAATAAAGGTTCTGCTCAAATTACCAATATTTTATTTACTAGAAAGGAAAAAGCGTACATTGTCTTTTTTATTTTTTTTATAAACGTTTTGTCCTTTAAACATCCAATATGAGCTTAAACTCGGGCCGTTAGACTTGCTCGCACAAAAATTTCTCATCTGAAAACATAATAAATTTAACCAAAAACCAATGCATTGGCAGAAAAATATCGATTCCAATAAAAATCAAACTCAGGACTTTCGAATCATTTAGATTAACGTAGTCTTGAAACTCAATATCTCGTCGTTATTACACATTAAAAAACTATCATGTTGTCATAGTTTTTGTTTTCTTCACAACCAAAAGGGGACAGAGAGATAGGAAAGGAAGGCACATACTATAAATGTGGTACCACCACCATCACCATGGTCCATGGTAGTCAACTCATTTTGAAATATTTTTTTATGAAAACTGATGTAAGAACTTACTTTGGCTGTAGCCAGTGGGTGCCATAAGATACCACATTCATACCATGACATTTGAAAATCTCAATCAAATGGGAAAAAAAAAAAAGAAAGAAAGAATTTCCTCGTTATCATAAATGTGGTACCACACTACCACGGCCATGGTCCATGGCAATCCAGCTTATTTTAAAATAAATTTTATCAACCTAATATAAGAATTTAATTCGAATATATATAACTAGTAGGGGCCATAAGAGACCACATTCATATCTTGACATTGGAAAGGCACACCAAGGGGACAAAAACTTGTTAATTTCAACCGTGCTTCAGAAAAGAGAGAGAGATAGAGAGACTATTTTACCCTTTGAAAAAATGAAGAACCGTCGGATGTTCTTAAGCATGATCCAACGGTGGAAATTGTGACTACAGAAATCCACCAAATCCGACACTCTCTTGTCATGATTGGTTTTCTTTTATTAGTAGTACCTTGTAAATATTATGCCTTCTGGATTGCATCATCAACATGATATTCCCCATCCCAACTCACCATTCACTCCATTCCAATTCAAATCCACACAATATAAAAGCAACAAAATTATAAAAACTAAGGTACAATTACCATTGATAGTTCAAAATTACCCCTCCTATGAGATACTTACACGTCTCACATATTTACAGGAGAGGAGTTGATTAGGTTAAGGAACATCTAGGCACGCCAATCTGTTACCTCACTCCTCAGTACAATCTAACAATCATAATTTCGGAAACCCCGAGTGTACCGTGGTGTAATCCTCACCGAATTGGAAGAGAATCAAGAGGGGGTGTTCACTCTCGGATATCTCGCTCGCGATCAAGAACAATTAGTTATTTCATGTTCATATAAAAGGGGACCTCCATTCAATAAATTATTTCCAACAATTTCACTTTTGTCTACTAGTTAAAACTCAAGGCATCGAGTAATATCGACAACCCTACTACCTACAAGCTAACTTGAGTCATAGTGTCCCCTAAGCTACACTTCGAAAACCCCTAAAACTCACACTACATTCAAATCTCTAGTCCAACCACCTAATACGTCAGTAAAATTGAGGAGCCGGACAATCAACTAGTCGGTCTGATTTCGCCGCTGATCATCAACCATTTTGTATCATCTTTTACAACTTGGTAGATGGATGCGTTGTTTTATGAAATATGAATATAGAGCATAGCACCCAAAAGCCCAATGAACGTAGTCGGCGGCTTTTCTGGCAGCATTCTCAGTTGTTTTTTATTAGATTTACAAGCTTGGTTAGATAATAGTTGCGATCCCCCAGTTCATCGCTTTGGTCTATTTCCTTCTAGCTTTTAAGTTTTTGCCTGATAAAAAATAAAATAAAATAAAAAACCCCAAAACTGGCAACCAATACCAAACTGGCACTTGGAGGCCTTTAAATTGAAGCATGGCGTGCCTCATAATTACGAACACAATCTTTTCCATAACTACTTCCTCCACACCACATTTGCAGAATCAATTGCAATTTGCAATCCATATCTCAAGAATGCACTACACAATCTCTTCCAATCCCATGCAATGAATGGACTATTAAACACATTTCTAAATGCAGATACACAAATGTAGGTAGTGGCCGATGTGGGTTCAACTCAATATGATTTTATTACGTGTGAGTAATTGAAAAATAAATAGCTGGATAGGTTTAATGAGACAACAAAGAAGGGTGTGAATCACGTGATCCTAACATTAATAAATAATAAATACTAGAAAATATCTATATTTGATTTCAAATAAATAGATCAACGAGAGGTGATCGATTGACAATCGACTAAATTATATACATATATCCAAAGTTCGATTACAAAGAGAGTGGCATGATGTGAAAGATAACCTGGTGTGTGAGCAGCTGAGCGCATTAAAAATATCGAATTATTTGTATCGGAACAAATACATTAATATTCCGTACATAATACTAAAATCTCAACGTTGTGCACGTGAAAACCCTACAAGATCTCTAGAATTGTACATGCCTTTAAGTAACCAATATATACTTGACACATAACTGGAAAATTCTTAAAAATAATTGCATCAAATAAGCAAGACAGCCAAGCCCTTCTTGGTTATTATCAAACACTGCACATAAACTTTTCATCAAATCCAAACACAATTTTTATTATTATCTCTTCTTTTGTTGAGGGATTTTTCTTCTTCATTTTCCTTCCACATTTGGCATTTTCTCAGGAAAACTTCTGAAAATACTATAACAATTAATTAATAAGACAATAATGACGAGACTGAAATTAACTCCAAGCAGATGCAACGGTTAGGGTTCGACCCATCCAGCCAAAGCAAACCCCTCCGTTCTCTTCTTTGACGGTGAACCCCCGGTTGACTCGGTTTCCTGAACTCAGCCTCGCACGCATTGACTCGGCAACTTTCGGACTCATTGGTTTCAAATTGAATCCAGCCATTCCCATCCGGGCCCGCCACTTCCCAAACAGCTCGCATCTCTCCAACCGGTCCCTACCCTCGCAAGCAACCGAGTTGCCGAGTTTACGACCCAGTCCCTCTTCTACTTTGACTCGGTCTGCCTTGTCCCTAGCCACGGTGGTGGCCTCAATCGAGTCAAATAACGCTCCATAATATGACCACACCTCTCCCACACGCGCCACGAACGGCGCCGTATTCGTGTTCATCTCCTGCTCAACCAGCGTCACTACGCGCGGTGCCAATCCTTTCACGCGCCGGAGAAGCTCGTCCCGTGGATTCTCCGTCGAGACACTCTCGTCTGGTATCCGGTACAGATTGAAGGCGAAATTCACCGCCAGCGGCTCGTCCGGTTCGCAACCCAGTGAGTCACGACTCAAATTACTGATTTTCTGACCCACGACCACATTGAAATGTAAAGAAACCCCGCCCTGCTCAGCGTGCTGGCTCAACATTTCACCAACCTGCCTCAGCCTTTCTTCGCTACCATCATCTGAGACAGCGGTAATCTTGAGAGTAACAGGCGGCTTACCACTCTGACGCGAGGAGAGCGCGTGCAGAAGATTCACGTACTGGCCTCCTTGGCCAAGATCGAAATCAACAACATGTAATTTATCTGTGTTTGGCTCGCCTACTGTGGCGTCAAGGATAGCTTGATTCGCCGCCATGAAACCGTGCTTGAAACAGGGAGAAAAATCGTAAAGCAGCTGAATCGAACCAATATGATCTTTACCATAAAGCTCCGCGACAGGAGGCGGGCTCTCGAAAGAGTTCGAGCGTGATTTCAGCGCCGACAACATGTAATTCGTCACTCGCTGCTCAGAATTGCCCTTCGTGTTTGCAAACTGCGACAAGCGTGACAAGATCTCGGTGGCCGCCTCTGCTTTCCCATCGTAAATGGCGGTGGCAGCCTCGATTACAGACTCTTTGGAACAATTCGAGACGCGGGTGGCCGCTGATGAAGACAACGAACACGAAGAAGAGGTCGACGAGTTTGTTGGCGAAGGAGAAATCGCCGTAGGACTTGACGAGCTGAACAGGCTCTGCATCGTCTCTGACCACGCGCTATTAGTATTCGTAATAACAGACACCGCGTCTCCCTCATCGTCATCGTTGTCGTCAAGGAGCTGCTTCTCAAGCTCCTGCAGCCTATTCAACATCTTCTCCGATTCCTGATTGTTTATACCAGATATTCCCTTCTGAACGACACCGGAATGTAACATAGGCCCTGCGTTCATCTGCGATAGGTGGTACGGCCTCAGCTGTTGTAGAGGCGGCAAACCGTAGCGCTGCTGCTGCGACAAAGCAGAAGCCGGCGAGAAAGAAGACAAATAATGCATATCAGAAGACATGTTAGCAGACAATTCAGTCGGAGACAGGGTGGATATCGGAGATGTATTCTGATACATCCTTGGCTTCATAGAACGGAGATATAGTCCGTTTAATTGCTGTGGAGTTTGGTATGTCTGATGTGATTGGAAGTCAGCAAGCGTTCGCTTTCCGATCAGGCTTTGCGTGGCTGTTCTCTGTTGAGCGATCTGCGAGGCTGGGTCGAGGAATATTTGAGATAGCTGGGGTCGGTAAGGAGACTGAGAAACATTATTGTTCATGGCGGTGTTGATGGATCTACCTCCGCTGTAAAATTCCGGCACTCCGCCGGAAAATCCCGATGACATTTTTCCTCTCCGGCGATCAACAGAGAGGCGATTATAGTTAGAACTGGTAAAATTCAGAGGAAACGCATGAGAGAGAATGCGAATGGGAGGGGGAGAGAGAGAGAGGTAGGTTTCGCAAATTCTGGTTTCGTGAGAATATTTTCTTTTTCCGGGAAATTTATTTTAAAGGGGAAAAGTGAAGCGTTTTTATAGAAACATATTCGGTGTGAGTTTTCCACCGTTTGATCGTCAATGATCGAATGGTTTGTGGTATTTCAAAGCAATGAACGCTGATTAGTTATCTGGCACACGCTTTTCATTCATCGCCTAGTTGTTTCACTTCATTGTTCAAGTCAAGTCGTATCCACGCTCACCCTCACAGCGTGTAAACACAACACCAATAACACCGATTCTAGTGCGAGATTATGAAGAATCGCGTGAACACGCGATAGTGAAACGATTTGGAGAGAATTTTGTTTGAATGAAACGCTCTTTATACAGCGGTGATCCCCTGACTGGACAGTTACGAACTATTTCTTAAAAGCTAAAGACAGGAACCCAAGGAATGCAATCCAGAACATAATGGAAAGTGACGGTTCTAACACGTGTAACAAGAGGAACGAGCCTTGCCAAACTGTTCGGTAAATGCGAAGTCAGTTTTCAAAATTCTCTTCCCTGGGTTCGCTGATTCGAAACTCCAGTAGCTGGATTGTCCAAACCTATGATTCCCGGTTGATTCTTGAGTGTTGACGCACACGTGTAGGTCATCAACCTGACCTCTGATCTCATAATTTTCAAAAACAGAAAGTTGTCCACCTCCTTGGGGGAGGGACTCTGGCGCGTAGTTGTAGTTGTAGTTGTAGTCGATTTTGGTTTGGGGTGGCCAAAAAAAATTTTGATTTTGAATCGGATAACAACACGTATTTATGGGATAATTGGATGTATTTAATTTATAAAACTAAAATTTATTTAAATTCAAACAAGTAAATCGGACAATAATTTAATCTGGATTAGAGTCCGGATAAGTAAATCGGACAATATTTATGTATTTGAACCCAGACAAAAATTTATGTTTTGATATGGATTTCAGACATATAACAACTTATGTCAAAATTAGATTTAATCCGAGTCAAACAAATTCAATTATCCAGACCGGACATAAATTTTTTAAAATCTAATTAAAATAATTAAATCTAAATACATGTTTGAGATTACTTGATAAATCAAAGGTTAGTGTGGACTTGATGTGAGTATACTTAGGAATTGAGGCGAGTATTAATCTTCCAAAGCTACCAAACTCTCATTGTTTACACTCTTTACTGGTGAATGAATTATTTAATATTAAGAAAGTATGAACAGTTGGGAAAACAATATTGTCAATGCTCTCAGTCACGGATATACCCTTTATGGTACATGGCCTACATGGAATTCTTTAATCACATTCTAAGACAAGTTGTTGAGGTATTTTTTGGATTTTAACGATGCTATACTAAATAAAACATCTGGTACGAGCAATCACAACGATTGTTTTTTTTGTATGAATAATGTATGGGGATTTGTGTTTTATTGATGTGATTGTATTGAGAGACATGTTTTATTGATATGGTTGAGAATGGAAATAAGATGGATATAATGGTGTAAATTTGTTGACTTTATTTTTGTGTAATAGAGGTAATATCAAATATTGATTTTTGTGTCAAAATTTGTGTGTATATGTTGAAGTGAGTCCTATTTTTAACAAAGTGAGCCAACATGGGGCTAGCCAAACACTATTCCCCCATGTTTTGTCCATTTTAGAATTGAGACAACAAAAAACCATTGTTGTGTTACAACTTAAGTCCATGGACTAACGATTTTCTAATCTTGACCATTGCATTTGGTTGTTCAATTGTCATGATTAACTATTGTCAAATGTAGGAGGTGTTAGGTTCAACTCCTACTTCCAGTGAATTTCTTTGAAACTACTCTCATTGTTCAAAGGTTCTGTCATTGTCTAGTGTTTGTGAGATGGGAGATTCAGATTCACATATATGAGATTTACCACGTAGAATGAGATTTAATATCGTTGTGTCTTGGATGTGTTGCTCATTAAAGATAAACAACTTACGTTCATAAGGCTTCCGCAATGGACGACATTCTCATTGAACATGTAACCTATGATTTACACTCATGTAACTCTATCACTGAGTCATATATCCGCGCACTAAAAACTTTTTTGGTAATCAGAGAAAGATCAAAGGAGTGGACAATTGTGCATTCAATTCAATTGGGTAGTTACCCACCTTTAAAGTACAAACAGATCAGAGTAAAAAAGGCAGGTAAAGTAAATGAAATTCACTTCACAGTAACTCTATTTTTTTTTCACAATAACTTGTTAGTGTGTCTCTAAGGAGCTACATCTGCAATTATTAACCTCACATTGGAGGTTTGTTTGGGTCTACCTGAATAAAGGTTAACATTAAAATAAAAACTTAAAAAAAGGGGGTCTGACCCCATGTATCCTTCCAATATTTAGTAGTGCAAGTTCTATTAGACAATTCAAATTTCAAAATCCAATCAGTTTTTCTTCATGTGGTGTGCTACGCGAGATTTCAAAAACAACAGTCTCATGGATCATAATATTTTTATCCTAAATATCATAAATGTAAAGATTGACGCACACGATTTTATATGAATCAGGCGAGACATGTGAAGGCTCACATTTTATTTTATTATTCAATGCTTTCATTTAACGTAGTAATTAACATTCTGTAGTGAGGGCAATCAAGCCATTTCCATTTGGACAGAACGGAAAATTTTTGACACTCGACAGTGGTTGCGTGTAGGCAAAACTTGAAGTAACAAATCAGTTATCAAAATAAAAACCCTCTCTCACAAACACTTTTCCTCGAAATGGGAATCAGAGTCTCTTACGCATACACGTGTCCATCACAACTCATAGTCCACTTGTATCTTGCCTAACTCAACTTCTCTACACCGTATTATAATATATGGATATAAAGTAAGGATTATTTTTTGAGCATGTAGATGAGTAAATATAACAAGTAGAATTTATTGTTTTGAGTCTCATATATTTTAAATGAATAATGAAAACATATGTCTTTACTTTATATTCTTATATGAAAATTCATGTATATATATATATATGTGAGTCAATTTTATGAACTCGAAATTCAATTGTTGTAATAGACCAAAACAAAAATGAGGGTCGCATATTTATAGTGGGATCAGCCGTCGCTAAGGATGAAAATTTTTCCATAAATGCACCCCATGATCCTTGAAATTTACCAAACTACTTACCAGACAAGACTCCTCATGATCTTTCACCCACCACACACCCACCTTTCAAGAATTGTTAATCAAAATATCTTCAAGGGCTTATTTGTCATTTTCTTACGTACTTTCCTTTTCTTTAATTGGAAAAGCCGTCCGTTTGGGAGTTGGTGGGGGCTGCCTAACAGAAAATATCACCCCAAACTCGTCCCGTGAAGGGGTAGTTTCGTCATTATGCACATTGTGGCCCCCTGTTGGGTTTGGATTGAGAGCTCGCGTTAAACGGGGACAGCCGGTTCACACCTGGGAATGCAATTACCGCCAACGGAAAGTTTGTGATTTTTAGCTTACGCGCTTCGATTAACGTAGGCACACACGCCACGCCAAAGCCACACTCCAGTACGGTCGTAGATTCTGTTTGCCCTTTTGGTCCCACAGCCAAATTGCGATTAATTAGGTGTTTTTTGGTTGATTGATTAGTAAGCTACTACTGCTTTTCAGGATTAAAATATCAGATGAGCAAAGACTCTTAAATTGTGTCATGGATTGACTCAAAAGCTTCACACTTAACTGTTCACACCGATGATGTATTTTTAACTACCTGGGGTGGCTGAGTTGGCTGCGCATGAATCGTTCCAACTTAGAAACCCAAGTTCAACTCTCCACCGTATAATTTATCAAGTATTTGCATGGTAGAAGCCTCTTCTAATTGAGAATGTCACTTTGCAATGGCAAAAAATAACAAGGGCTCGACAATAACAGAGACCCATCAGGGAGCCAACCTGAAATAGGGTTAGGTTGAGAGCTCATGTCTTCGACTATAGAGAAGACCATATGTGATGTCAAAGCCGGTGTTAAACTTGACTTCAACACAGCCTTATCCTTGTATGAGAATTCTTATTGACTCGTTCTCTGGCTCTTTTGACTTCTATGAATCTTGCAGGATGCGTTATAGGAAGCGGTCAAATCAATCTATTTCTGACATAGGAAGATTTCCTCAACCATCCTCCCTCTGACAAGCAGAGGCACAACCGATGTAATCTCTGACACATCAAGCCATCTCACATCCCATCGTAGGGTGGTGTCATAATACATGTGAAAATTATTACTTATCTTATTTAGAAACTTTTTATTTTTAGTATTTTTTCGTATTTTTGAAAATATAATTAATAGGTAAATCCAAAAAAAAAAAATCAACTATTATGTTCTGACTTTGTCGACAACTATTTGGGAAGGGTTGGACAATTTACGTATCCGCAATTTAAATATGTCACAAAGGCCTTTGGAACTCTGTTTTTTTTTTTTTTTTTTGTATTAAGAAATGGGTATGCTTTGTTTTGTCGAATTCAAGTCAAAGTTTCGTGAATGACATAGATATGTGTGTTATGTGTACATGCATGATTGTGACGTGTTTGGTCCAAACTACATTTTCATTTTACGAGCACTCACATTGATTTCTCTCTTCTTCTTTCTTGTTCATATGACAATTTGTTTTTAAGGTCAAAATTCGGATTATTATTAATTTGAGGATGAAAAGGTCGGTGCAACATGTCACCAACAAAACAATATTCGTAGGTTTGAACCCAAAGGGAGTGTTTGGAAGCTATTCTAAAGAAATATTAAAAGTAAAAGAACCATTAACGATTAATTGTTCTTCTAATTATTGCGTTAGTTGCTCATGAGGCTGTAAACACTTTATATTTATTGATTTCAATGATAAATTTTTTTTTCATAAAAAAAAGTAATCGTGTATTCATCATCAATCCGTATATACCTATGAACCATATAACAATTTTTTTTCCTAACCGATAATACAATCATATAAACTTTTCATTTACACATCCGATATGAGGTCTGAACTCGGGCCATCAAGCCTGCGCACACATAAATTTCCCACTTAACTATAAGGTAAATTGTACCAAAACGAAACAAGTAACCACTTGACCATTTAACAGGTGAAACTTACCCATTACACTTTGTTGTCCGCAAACTCCAAATAGAAACTCAAATCTCATATTTGGCCCACTTATAAAAATGTAAGGATAAATATAAGCAGACAAATATGAAAAATATAGTTGGACAAGATTGGTATCCACCCTCAATTGTTGCAAATACAAAAGAAGAGTCTCAAAATTAAGGACAGCTAGGAGAAATGGATTTTACATTGGATGGAGTCCTATTTTCGATGCCACTTTCGTGGGCCAATTTTTCTTTTGTTAGGTTATGTTGTTATTCAATGCCACCTATAATGTACCACCACATGCTTTCTATCCATATCAAAAGATTAGACCACTTGTCCACTTCGCCTAAACGCACCGTTTGGAGGCATTACCTTTTTCTATTCCCAATTTGGATAATGAAAATTTGTAATTTAGTTATGAGAAAAGGACTAATAATGGATATGACGTAATCTAAATCTAGGAAGTAAATTATGAGCTGCGTAGGATAAAAGTGTAGTTATAAATTGACTCAACATTTACTTTTTACTTCACAATGTGTGATCGAGTTGCATCTCGAGGGTTTTGCAATTCATTTAAAATAGAAGACCATACACACATTGCGAAATGATTCCAAAACCTCTGATCAATTGCGATCAAACAAATGGAATGAATCCACCTTTTAATTTTTACTAACTGCACAGATTGTTTATGGGTCCCACTTCACCAAAAAGCTTCATTTTGATAATCTAATCCACCGTTCGACTTTAACACCACAATCTATCTAGCTTGATCACTATTGTGGCCTTCCAAGTTTCTTTGGTCCATAAGCGGGATTGGGTTGGACTTTTTCTGCACTTCAAGAAAGCCCAACTACGTATTGGGCTAGAATTGAAAAAGGCCTCATCAAGAACGGGCCATGAGCATAGCATGGCCCAATATAGAAGAAGCCTTGGATCCATCCATCATTTACGAGGATGGGTTTCCAAATTTATTTATTTTTTTAATTATCAGAATGGGCCCATATTCGGTGCTCTGAAAGGCGTAAGGGAGCCCATCGAATTTTTCTTGTAGTTTCCTCCATGAGAATCATCATGGTGTCATCATATCCTCTCAACGAAAACTTTACCGAGATTTGGCTTTCCTTCCAAAAATGACAAAAGCCTTCCCTTATACTACAAGGTATAAATATGTAAAAGCAATCTCTTTCCGTTTCCTTCGCAAGCAAAACCAGCAAACTGATCATACCTTCAAACTGTATACATATATATATATATATATATATATAGAGAGAGAGAGAGAGAGAGAGCGCTTTGTTTATTTCTTCAAATAACCCCATAAGAAGAATTGAAAAGTTGGTATTTTCACGGCCACCCTATTTATGCATGCAACTTGCTTTTCTTCTTCTTCTTCTAGTTTTTTCTTTCTTTCTATTCCTGTCAAGTACATATTAACGCATTTAGCAGATATTATTTGACAGAACTGGAAGTTTCAATTTGACGAGCAGGAATGACGAAGAGAATTAGAGCATACATCACAGAGTTTCTTTCAAGCACTGGTATATATGTATCTATCATCTTCCAACCCATTATACTATAACCTCATAATATATATATATATATAATGAGCTATTGTGAACGTGTGATGTCTAGTTTGTTACTTTGTTGCCTTTTGTTTCTTCTAGCGTCTAGTGCAAGCAAAGTGAATGACGTGGATGTACGCGAAGAATATGCTAATGCCTTTCGTACCGAATCATACAATGAGTTTTGGACACGTGTGCTTGCATTATCGTGTAAAGATTCTGCCTCGTGTATTCCTCTTGGATTCACCGCCGCTCGGCTTCCGTCCTACCGGCTCTTCGCCGAACATCTGTTGGATCCGGACCAACCCAAGGTTACCAAAATACTTGCCTTGACCCGAAACCAACACCCGAGCTGTGCCCTCCTCTCCGATTATTTTATTCAAACGGCCAATGCCTTTCGATTATGTGGCAATTTGTTGAGAGACATTGACCACACACGTGTAAAATTCCGATCTTTGAAAAAGACCCTCAAGTCCCTAGAAACCGTTGATGTTGAAAATCATGCCCCAGCAATCCTGACCCGATTAGCTGAATTCACCAACTCCGTTAACCTCTTTGCCCCGTTCGCTCCCTCTCCAAGTCGGGTTCGGCTCATCCAAGCCTCATGTTCGCTATTACTCAACAAACTCGAGACAAGCCGTGACAAAATTCGAGCAAAGCTTCGGCTGGCCAACAAACTAAAGCACGGCTCAGCTTTATTTCTCGTGACTCTAACGGCTTCACTAACAGTAATTGTTGCCACTCACGCAATCGCTTTACTAGTTGCGACGCCAAGCCTTATAGCGGCTTCACTCGAGTTTGCATCGACTAGGAGGCTAGCCAGGGTTTCGGCTCAGCTGGATACGGCTACAAAGGGTACATTTATAATGAACAAAGACTTGGACACAATTAGCCGGCATGTGACTCGGGTTAATGACGATATTGAGCACATGCGTGCGATGGGTAAGTTTTGGGTCGAGAGAGGAGAGGATCGGCTCCACACCAGCTATGAAGTGGCTCGCCAGGTGAAGATGAATGATGCCAGCTTTAGCGATCAGCTTGATGAGCTAGAAGAGCATCTGTACTTATGCTTCATGACCATTAATAGGGCAAGAAATATAGTTGTGAAAGAGATTCTGGATCCGGGTCAACCCACTCGGAGTTCCTACATATTATAATTGAAAGCAAAACAATTATATATATTCTCTTTTATTATTATTTTATGGTATATTTTATTAATGTCTCATTGGTTTGGTAAACACCGACTGTGGTTTATAATCTTGGACTCGTCTCCTAATACTTGAGAGCCTTTTAAGGATAAAATCACAAAAGTATTAGGTTGTATGTAAACAATACATTCTCTCATATCTTTCTTCTCATTCCTCTCAATATCTTAAAATTATTATTTTTTTGTATATTTTCTTAATCTTATTGGGTTGATAAGCACCAACCGAGGTTTATAAATTTAGACTCATCTCCTGACACTTGAGGCTTTTGAATGACAAAATCATGCGAGTATTAAGCTCTGAACAATACTTCAAGGGAATTCTCTCACATTTTTCTTTTAATTATCATCTCTTTCTTGATCTCACTCTCACCTCGATCTTTCCTATCATCCCTCTCAATTTCTTCAGATTATAACATATATAATTATACTTTCGGTTCATAAAAGGTGATTAAGCTAGGATTGGTTGGAAGATATTGAGTCCTGTCAAAGTCTGAGCTAACTCGAATATCCATATATATAGTTTGCTAGAAATTTCTTTAATTTTCTTGGTTTCCTATTACCTTTAGTGGGAACGAGGCCAGTCATATATACCTTTATTAAGGTTTCAACATATTATTAAATGATACATATATATATACTAGGACGATGCCCGCGCGCTGCCGCGTTGTGTTTTTATTTTTTTATTTCTTATTATTTTTTGTATTTGTAAGCACGAATATATTTAACGGGTTTGATTATTGTGTTTGAACGGGCTTTATTATTTGTGTGGTAATAATTTGTTTTACTTTTTTACATTTGTAGTGAATTTTTATTTGAGGATTTGATGTTTTGACTATTTTAATTGAAGGATTTTATTTGGTGTTTGTATTTAAAATATGATATTAAATAAATCGCTATGAAGTTATCAAAAAAATAGGTGATTAAATAAAAAATTATGACAAAAAATTTAGAAGCGAATAAGTAAGAATATTAGGAATTCGATTTGATGAATGAGAGGACTCATTAAAATGAGTACATATAGTTGGGGAAAGTTGGTTTTTTTTAAATAATCCTGAATAAATAGAACTACATGGTACTTGACCATCAAAACTTGAGTGTCAAAAATATATACACAGCAGGTTACAAAATTGAGTCTCAAAATATATGCAGAGTCGGGTAAAGTTTTATCCCTGCAACAAAAACTATGTCGACCGATATCTGGAAATAAACATCCCAACCCACAGCAGTTACACATGATGGTTATATATAGTCTACGCAGTTACAGGACAAAAAGAAAGGGTAATTGAACTACATTCAACCATTTTGAAGGTTGAGATGCTCATTCTGTTCCAAATTAGCTTCAACCCTCCTTCTTTATGAAAGGTGGTTGAAAGGTTTGTTTCTTCTCGGTTGCTCCTGATTCCCTCTGGTGTTTGGCACATACATCAAAGTGTCACTTCAGAGATGACAACAAAGGTTGTTCTATTTCATCATTCATTATATTACCGATAACAGTATACTTATGGCATATGAGTCCGAACAACAACATGATTAACATGATTAAATCTGGCACAAGTTTATTTTTTAGCAGTAATTCATTATATCATAGCTAACAAATATTATCTTTATAGTTAATTTTTGTCGCTTTTTATTTGGAAAAAAAGGGCTCTCATTTTTTCATTGTAGTTTATGCAGAAACCTATGTTATAAACCAGTGGAGATGTCAACATGATTAAATCTGCCACATGCTTATTTTTGAAACACTATCAGATGCAGAGGCTACCATGATTAAAGTGTGAATGTATTATTTAAATCTTTTGTATAAGTATATTGATCACTGTTTTATAATGAAAATAAGTTCTAACCTTGTTCTTCTTCCACTGTGATGCTAACTTTGCATTCTGCACATGAGTTGTACCACAACTCCTTAGACCCATCTATTTTAGTTATTGTTGCTGCGCAGGTGATTTTATTTCCCTGTTGATATCATCGGCAAGGGTTGAAAGTTATCAGGCAGCTGACAGTTGTTTAGTATAATTTCATAGCTTAATGTGTTAAAAGTTACCACGTCAGCATCCCGATGAAGAGACAGCAGCTGCGAAATAGTCTTGTTATTTATATATATGCATGCCATTGTCTGGGGTTGAAGTCCATTGTCATGAACAATAATTATCACAAGAATGTTTTTAGCAATCTGTGATGCTTATTCTTCGTGAAATGAGTCAGCAATTGCACCCCCACAAAGTAACAGTTATTACCTTCATACTGCATTAGAAATGAGGAAAGGGAAGTTAGTTTCTTGGACACTGAAATTGTTTAAAAATCTGAAGTTAAAGATACTATTTTTGGTTTGATCCTTACTTCTGTGTTTCAATGACGAAGGTTTTTTCCCCACTATTCTTTTGTGTGTGTAAGTGTGAGTCAGCCTCCCAATAGATTTGAGGTGAGCCATGATATGTGAAGAAAAGGGAGGCAAATAAAATATATGAGTTGGTTCCATATAATATGCGACCGAAAATTATTGTTCATGGAAGTTGGAATGTAATACCAGTGGCCTCTACGTAATTCCTTAATTGGAGCAATTGAGCTGTATTCTCCTTTCTCATCGACTGTTGAATTGTTGTACCCTATAAAAGTGTGGTGCAATTAAGACTTCCTCAACATTTCAATCATCAGAAGTGCCAATATTAAATGTCATTTTCCTAATACTTGTTCTTGAAACTGAATTTACGTTTTACCTGTTCATCAACCAAAATCAAGTCGACACTGATCAATTGGTCTTGCAGTGTTGCATTGGTTGAATCTCGCATTCTTGCAACGCGGACTTTAATCTTGATGCCTCGCTGCCCTGCTTCCAGGTTGGACAAGGGTGTGTATTCCATAATTTTGTTTGATTCCTGGATATTTACAAATCAGTTGCTGTCATTTGAATTTAATAATAAAATATATAATTCATCAAAATCATAACCGACATAATGAAATGCATCTAACCTTGTTGTAGTTCTTCAAATATTTCATTGTATACAATATTTTTTGTGTGCAGCCTTTCTTGCTCGTTTTCTCCACCTATGAGAATTTTAAGTCCTTTATATGTTGTAACCCTTGATGCAGCCACATATAATTGTCCATGTGAGAAAACTGGTCTTGGAAGATATAGCCCAACCTTTTTCAATGTTTGACCTTGGCTCTTGTTTATTGTCATTCCATAACACAATTTCAAAGGGAATTGTCTACGCCTGATTGTAAATGGCCATTTCTTCTCAGTTGCAGACATTATAATTCTTGGAACGTATACTTTGTCACCTATATTACTGCCAGTGATAACAGTGGCCTGCACAACTTTGTCGCCTAGTTTTGTAACCAGAAGTCTTGTTCCATTACAAAGGCCATTAGTTTGATTAATATTTCTCAATAGCATAACAGGTACATTGATCTTGAGATGAAGCTCATGATTTGGAAGACCAGCGAATGTGAGGGAGTTCAAGAATTCAGTTGGGTAAAGCAGATCATCATCATCTGATGCTCCAGCAACTTTTTGTATTAAGTCAAAGCTTAGATATGTTTTCTCTTCTGAAGGTATGAGTGCTAAAACATGAGAGTTTATTATATCAACTGCTTCATTTGTGCCAGTTATAATTGCCCTTTCTTTCAAGTATTCTGGATTGCTGTAAAATGAAGCCAATCCGTCATAGATCTCAGAAACAATATCTTCGACGTCTCCTTTTTCAGATTTGAGTAACAAAGAATCTGGTATTCTTATCCAAGTAGGGTATTCCTCATCGTCATTCAGTTTTATTGTATCAGCTTTACCCTCTCCAATGTGTAGAAGCCATTGACCAAACCTATCCAATTCTGATTTCTCGTGATCTGACAAACCCAGCATAGATAACCTCATGTTTTGGTATAGCACAAATATCTCACAGTGTTTCCAGAGGTGTGACTGAGTTACACAAGCCTTTATTGTATCGTGTCTTGAACCCTTGGCAACCACAGGAAGGATTTGCCTAAAATCACCCCCCAACAAAACTATTTTTCCCCCAAAAGGCATATGCTCAGTTGGGTTTTCATCAGAGTTAAAAAGATCCCTCATCGACCTATCCAGAGCTTCAAAGCATAACCTATGTGCCATTGGTGCCTCATCCCAGACAATAAGGTTAGTTTTATTAAGAAGATGTGCCAATTGTGTACCCTTCTTTATATGACAGCTTGACTCTTCATGAATGTCAATTGGAATTTTGAATCTTGAGTGCGCTGTCCTTCCTCCTGGCAACAACAGAGAAGCTATCCCAGAAGATGCAACTGCAAGCACAATCTTCCCTTCTGATCGTAGCCTACTTATGATTACATTATAAAGAAATGTCTTTCCAGTTCCACCGTGCCCATAAACAAAAAATAGACCTCCAGATTGTTGATAAACAGCTGCCAAAACTGCCTCGTATACTCTCCTTTGTTCATCATTCATCTGATGCATGAAAATGAGACTTTGACTTTGAAGATCACTTATGTTGTACGACATCTCTTCTCTCAACATCCTGTTCCCAAAATCATGGGCCATTTCATTCAAAGGTAGTGGAAGTCCATGTTCAGAAAGCGAAGATCCACTCCCTTTTAACAGAGTCTCCAACTCAATCAGAACTTGATTTCTAGTTTCTTCATCAGATATGCTTACTTCTTGCATAGCTAGTCTATCTCTAATTCTGTAAATAATATCTTCCTGCATGTTTTTTAAATTTGCCTCGAACAATTTCTTACCATCAATAATCTCACAAAATAGTAGCATTGTCACAAATAAATTTCTCAGCTCATGTGGCGTTGCCCATTGTGCAGCTTCTTGCATAGCTTCATTCCATTCTCGATCATTGCCAATCAAACCCATTGCATTACATGCTTCTTTGAATGTCTCATAAATAGTTCCATTTATGGTTCTTATTTCTGTGAAATTTGTTGGGCCTTTGACATGGGACAATAACATTCGAAGGTAGTATATATCTCCTGCGGATGGATGTACGTAAGAAATTCTGCCAATACAGTGACCTTTTCTCCTTCGAAACCAAAATTTGTTTGTCCCATCCCACCTCCAAAAAGATGGAAATTGAGCATATGTTAGTTGGCGTGCATCGTCAAAATTGGAGTTTGTGAACATCCATTCTGTCAACATGGTCTTCTCGATTCCTGGCTGTTGCAATACATCATTAATGGCAATATCTCCCCTGAAAACTATATTGTTCATCAACGGCATATGAATAGTTAAGTTCTGAACAGGTGGAAATTTATAGTGAATATGGAATTCAAAAATTCTCCATGCTGATTCATAGGCAGTTAAATACCTACAATCCAGATAGTTTTTAATCTCATCGATAATTTTGGGGTCAAGAGGCGAAGAGGAAGAAGGTGCTTGAACCTGTTCTTGCAAAACAGCCCTCGTTCTGTCAGGTCCTTTATTAACGTACTTAAACAAATACTTTATTGCTCTTGAACGATTGCACCATTCAACATTAATATGTGCCTCATATTTCAGCAATAATCCCTTGTTATATGGGACAACATATCTATTGTCAAGTTCAGTACCAACCTTGAGAACAACTTTTCCATCATCTCGTCTTCGATAAATTGCAAAACCATCTTCTCCAATTGTTGTCTGAGGGTAATTTTTCCTAGGAAAATGCTTAATACATTTTCCTTTTTTCATGCACGGTGCTTTTGGGTTAGCAAGACCGCAAGGACCATGCATCATAAATTTTGAGACAATGCTGTACAAAGCAGGTTCAGTTTCTTTATCTGGGATCTCCGCACATATAATTCCATCAATGTCATTTGCAGTAGGGTATTTGTCATTTGGATGCAGCCAGACGATGACATGGACATGAGGCAATCCCCTTTTTTGGAACTCAACAGTGTAAATCGCAGCAACAACTTTTCCAAAATAGTGTCCCTTCTTTATGTCGCTCATAAACTCATCAAGCTTCATGTGAAATACTCGGGAGACTATATCAGGCCTGTCTTCTATTTTCTGTCCAGGTATAAGATTCAATGCATTCTGTATCTCAACCCATTGCACGTTACACGTAAAAGTGATGAATAAATCAGGGTTTCCCATAGTCCTACAGATTGCCATGGCATCGTGGTAGTTTTGAATCATATATCGAGGACTACCTGTAAAACTTGAGGGTAAAATCACACGCTTCCCAATTGAGTTTGCTGCTGTATCACCCTGGAGAAATGCATCCTGAATTCCCTTATATATCTCACACCTATAATGCTCCTGTTGATGTTTATACCGAATATATCTTAAACGTTCATCTTCAATGGAAGTAAAAGCATCTACAATGTACTGCTGATATAATTTTCCTCCCATAATTAGCAGTCCATTACCATAACTTCTTTGATGCAACATATAAGAATAGTATTCCCGCCTTGTCACATGCCCTCTTTTCAATTTACAATTCTCCTGATTTTTCTGATAAGGGATGTTCAGCATAAAACCATCTTCGCCAAATGGAAATAAAATGGGATATTGCATTGCCATGAATGACGGGTGCAAATCGTCTATACGCTTTAGTCCCTGTGTTCGGTGCTCAACAATTATGTCTCTACCCATCTCTGTACTTCCAATATCTCCCACTATCAAACCCGCCATTTCAGGAAAAGAAGGGGAATTATATTGCAATCCATCTGTACTCCGCTTTGCTGATAAAACCAATGAAACAGAACGTTGTTCTCCACTTTTAAATCTATCCCTTGCCATTCGAAAAGCTTTGACCAAGGGATTAACATTGTCAAACATTTTTATCAACTGATCCACCACATCCCTGTCCAGCTGATGATTTATACCAAACCTTTGAAGAGCATCCATTCTGTTAGATATTTCATTTTCTGTGTCATAAACATATAGTTGAGCAAATTGTGGTCTCTGACCATCCATTGGAAGGAGTGATCCTATCAAATGATGATTTTGTCCATTTATTTTAAAGACATAGGGCCCTTGCCCCCTGTTAATATCCACATCAATTTTGCCACCCATTGAGGTAAAGCCAAACAAAGAGTTGTAAGACCGTAGGTTTTGGCGAAATAATTTACAAGATTTTCCCCCATTATAATCAAACAGGTCTTTTAAGGGTTGCGGAGGATCCTTGAGCGGTGGTATCTTAATACGACCCAGTCTACAACAAAGAGTATACACTGGAAATCGTGAAGAACGTGACTTGATTCGTTCAGCAAACCAAAATATAGCTCCACAATACTGGCAGCTATAAGCAGGATGACCAAGATCAAGCCTAGCAGTCGGTGATTGCATTAAATGTTCAGTAGAAGAGGTGATTATATCTTCGCTGGTGGAAGAACACGCAAGATTTTGCTCATTTGTAGGCTTTGAGGCAAACGATATAGAAGTTTCGAGGTTAATATTTTGTGCAATGCTGTGTCCACGCCTAATCATTATAATCCTCCTCTTTGTTCTATTATTCGTACTGCACTCTCCCTTTTCCATCCTATTCACACACATATGGTGGAACAAACCTCTTATAAACACATGGTGGAATAATGCAGAAGAAATGTATTGGCATTGAGAATTTGTGGAGGCAAGGCATATAAAAGATCTTGGAAATACAGAAAAATTACTAAGATTCACATAATTACTAATATTGAAGGGCATAGAGTATTTTGTGGAAATGTGAACAGAGATGCACAAATGACTATGATTCAAGCGTCAAAAGCAGTGGTTGAAATTATGGAACATAATGCATTAACTGACCTTGGAAACATGGAGATTCAAGAGTAGGCGCAGGCCAAAAATCCCTGGGCCAACTATGATCTGAAGGAAGTTGAGCAAATAAATAAAAGAGTTTCACTATCAAAAAGAATAAGGATAACAGACTGCATGGAGTAATTTTTTCTGTAAACTCAAATCAAAATGACAATGACGGAAAAAATGAAAACTTATGATAGTATGGTTAAAATGACATGAAGCGCCTAGAAGCAGACCGTTAACCTTAGACAAAAGTAACTAAGCAAGCTAAATGATGAAAGCAGAAGAATCAGAGGCAAAAGAGTAGTATATGAAGCGTAAACTCAATAAAGTTAAACCAACGAAAACGCGAGAACTAATTTTGTCCTAATCCAGAAGAATATTGTAAGGTAGTGGATATATTAAATAATGATTTAATGAAATTACCAAAGGCTTCAAATTGTATGAGAACAAAAGTTTAGGAGGTGTAAGGAATGAGACGAAACTATAATAATAGCAACTCATTTAACGCTAAATGCACGTCATCTCAGTAGATCAAGAGGAATTGATTTCCATAATTGCTTTTTTCCACAAGACATGCACATTTCTTACCAACAATGTCGCAGAAAGAAATTTAACAATAGGAAGAACAACCAACAGTGGAATATGAGCAAAAGGGAAAGTTAAACGACAAACCTATGAGAACCAACACCCACGGCAGCAATAACCAATCCCAGTGAGCATATTAACAAATGTGATAAAGGAGGAAAAGGAAATTTTAAATTCCATGGGAATAAAAGTTTGATAGGTGAGAGTGCACTGCGAAAGTAGCATAATAGCAACTCTTTTTTTTTTTTTTGCACCAAATGCAGATGTGAGGTTAGGAAAATCACTGTAAAGGAATTAACCAACACAAGCTGGTCTTAGTTAAATGTGCGATTTTCGTTCACCATGACAAAAGTTACAGAACAGCGCCCAAAAAAAAAACCCAAGCATGGAATCTAATGTACAACAACTGACCTTGAAAATACAGAGACTGAAGAGTGGCCGCTGATGAAAAATCCTTGGCGAAGGCGCGAAGCCATGATCTACAAGAAGTTGACCAGAGAGAAAAGAATGGTACTATCAATTAGAAGCATAACAACAGTTTATACATAGTATTCCATTACAAAGATGAGCACTTGCAATAGCAGCGTTAAAATGGCACAAAATTCTTAAAAGGTGTACCATGAGGCCAAAAAAATTAAGAAAGTGAAATAAAGGAACGATGATAACCAACTGCGAAAGAAAGAGAGACAGTGACTCAGCCAGCGGCACCCAAAAATGCTGGGAAAGGGACACACCAACTTTTACTTACCATCACAGAATGGGCAACGAACTAACAATTGTTTAATATAGAAATTATCACCCAAAATTCGTAAAAATGTAAACGAAGTGTAATGAAGCTGCGACACATATTTTCATAACCGAACTCAAAACATATACTGCAAATAATAAGAAAGACTCTAAATAAATTACTCCAACCATATGTAAACAGAATCAGTACAGACACAAACAGAACAATATAGCAAGTAAACTACAGCAGCTGATCCAAATGCGAGAAGTGCAGTGGACAGAAGAAACAACAATTAGCAAAGACAGGTGAAAGTAAAGAAGTGAGACATCTGAAAATATATATGGACATAAAAATTGACAAAGGAAATGGAAGGCAAATTAGAGAGCAATGACAATCCAAAATCAACAGACACCAAGAGAAGATTAGCAAACAGTGAAACATCCGGGAAAAAAAAACATCGACATTAAAAATCACAAAGGCAAATAAAAGGCAAGTTAGAGATCAACAACAACCAAAAATCAACACAAACCAAGAGGAGCTTCAAAGGCCAGGCAATCGATACTGGAAGATTAGAAACCAAAAAAACGGGAGTTCCAAAATGAGTAACCGAACCGAAACAACAGCGACGAATCATATAACTTACTGTAGCCGAGAACCAAGGTAAGAGTGGACTTAATTTTGAGCTGGGCACAGTAACGAAAACAGGGAACTGAGCAAGCGCAGACGAACCTGAGAGCAAGAATCAAAGCAACGAAGACATCAGCGGCAACGAAATGAGTAAGCAAACCGAAACAACAGCAACGCATTCAAGAGTCTAGCTTCACCCGACACAACAGCAACGAAATCAAGAGACGAACCTTAGCTGAGAACAAAGGAGAGAGACGCAACGACAAAAATGGTGACCTCAGTAAGCACAAGGAAGTCCGAGCAGGTTAATTACTCTCTACTAAGAAAGTAAGCGGAGAATTACTTAGTAGAGACTCAAAGAGCCGAGAATGGAACACTACAATGCGAAGACAAAGACCGGTTGACTTCGATTAAGTGGCGGGCGAAAATTCGCAGCTGCGAAGGAATAAGGTACGGAGCCGTTAGGTCGATAAACAGAAAGGACTAAGAGGAAGAAGATAGGGAAGTTCGAGCAAGTTAATTACTCTCTACGAAGAAACTAAATTGAAAGAAAAATTAACTACTCTCTGCTAAAAAGGTTGAGGGCACCTACCCTGTGGCAGTTCGAACAACGGTGAGCTATCCCGAAGACAACGCACATGAAAGGTGATGCTCTATAATAGAAGAAGAAGGAAGCGATCAGAATTCAGGCCGACCAAAGTGAATAAAGAAAGACAACACATAGCAAAGGAGCTTACCCATGCTCATTCAGTGTCATCAACGATGACCCATCTCCAAGAAGACTCGCAGGCGAAGATCAGAGCGATTAATTGATGCATTAACGGAGAAGCTCTGTCAGAGAAGAGATGCATGAACTGACATAACAAATCCCCAAAGAACGACGTCGCTTCTTCAAGTGCACAACAATACGACGTCGTTTCGCTTACAGAGGTGGTAAAAAAAAAAACGGGCCTACGTAGTGTAAAAAACAAACGCGCGATTGCAGAAATCCACGAACTCGCGCGGAGAGGACGCCGTTGCTTCCAACTTTAGAAGAGAAGTAATAGATAATAGATGTGTGTGTGTGTGTATGTGCTTAAAAAGTCAGCTGTGACAATTGATGATAATGAAAAATGGACTCTGATGATGTTACCGTGCACCACCTTTGGCGGTGGCCATTCATTACTTATATAATTAGATACCAACGCCCAACCATGTTTTGCTTTATTATCAAATCAATTTAATTGTCCAATCTAAATATATACATACATTAATAGGTATAATTAATAAGAAGGTGATGTGCGGGATACTAGAGCTTGTGTCCCAACATCTCTAAATAGTCATATATATGTTCAATTCCTAGCCATTTTCCGGGTGGCATTAAGGTGTACGTGATAGTTAGACACGTCTAATAGTGTTTGACGTTGGCAGGGTCGAAGCCTGATCATCAGAGGAGGTCACAGAGGTAGACAAATGATTTTATGTTAGGGTAAGCAAAGAAAAGCGGAGATCCGGGGGCAACAACTCCAATTTTTTTTGGATTATCTATTAATTATATATTCGAAAGTACAAAAAATAGTAATAAAAATTATAAAATATGATAAGTAATAATTGTCAAATGTTTTCTTATTTCAACCATGAACATGATTTTTTTTACAATAAGGGGGGTCTAAATTAAAAATTCGGGGGATTTTTTAATATAAATTATGTACTATACAATTAGGCTTATAAAAAAAATAGAGGGGGTCAACTGACCTCCTCAGCATAATGAGGCTTCGCCTCTGGTTGCGGGATTGTACTTCCTCTATCCTATTTTGGTTGTACATCTTTATATTTTGGGTTGTCCCAAAACTAGTGTTAATTTTCTTCATTAATTAAATTTTTTTGTCATATTGCAAAAATTACCCTCATTACTTTAATTATCGTTGTTTCAACTTTAAGCAAAAAAAAAATACCGCCATAAATAAAGACAAATTTGGAATAACATTGTTATTTTATGTAGTTGAATTGTATTAAATCATATCTCCTTAATGAGATGCTACTCTCTATGTTTATCTCTATTTTGGTGTTTATGTTACGCATTGATCCCACATTGAATTGACACAACCCAATCGAGTGGCATATAAACAAATGTCTATGTCCTTTCACACAATGAACACATTTAATGATTTTAAGAACTAATGGAGACGGTAAAAAAAAACAAAATTCAGACAAATTGGCCTTGACACACATCTTAAGGTGTAGGAATTTTTTGGACCATGACATTGTATTAGTAATTTAGTATACTATCTCTCTTTATAGTCTTTACTCATCAACGACTATAATTGGCCCAGCTGAATGAGTGAAGACTGAAGAGGCAGATCGATTCATTAATGGGCTTCAACTGTTCTCATGAAATCCATTAAATGCACCCCAACTACATCCATCTTCTATAAGTAAACATATCAAAACCCCTCTCTTCAAACCCATTTTTCCTCTCTTTCTTTCTTAGCTTAATTTGTTAAGACAACAATGGCAGCTGAAGCAGGCAAGAATGAAGTGAAAATCACAAACAAAACCCATGTCAAGCCCAACAAGAAGCTTGGGAGAAGAGAATGTCAATTGGTCACCTTTGATCTTCCCTATATAGCCTTCTACTACAACCAGAAGTTGCTGCTCTACAAAGGTCATAATGGTATTGACTTTGATGGCATGGTTGGTAAATTGAAGGAGGGGTTAGGGGTAGTCTTGGAGGAATTCAATCAGCTTGCTGGGAAGCTTGAGAAAGATGAAGATGGAGTTTTTAAGGTTGTCTATGATGATGACATGGACGGTGTGGAGGTGATTGAGGCATCTGCTGTGGATGTCAGCGTGGACGATCTAACGGTTGAGGAGGGCACAAGTGATTTGAAGGACTTGATTCCTTACAATAAGATACTGAATTTGGAGGGGCTTCAGAGGCCTTTATTGGCTGTGCAGGTAACCATTTCTTTTGGGCTTTCCATTCATTAGTAATGTCGTTGTTGGATTATTGCGTCTGTCCATAACACTTCATGCATTTGGCAAATTCATTGTGATAAGGCATGACAATTTTAGACTGTCAGAAATAAATTCAAAACACTCTATATTTTGATTGAATTGAATTTGATATTTGTTTCAAATAAAAAATATATATAGTTAGATTCGTTAAGCTAAATATTACACGTTTATGATCTTTTCAGATTTTTTCAAAGGTCAAGTCCTTCCTTGAGTCCATACAAGTTACCCCATCTCCATTGTAGGGTAATCTTTAGCCAAAAATGAAAGGGTATCCCAAATAGATTTCCACTCATTTTGCGTACCCATTAGATATGCCGTAAGAGGAATCGATGTGAGACATAAGTAGCATTAATAAGGCAGTAATAAATAGATGCTGCTTGTCCTAATCAAACCAAATGTCCTGAATGAAGACTTTAGCCTAACTTTGATTTCATATTTCTCAGTCCAATACTTCCCTTTGGGCCCCCATTTGAAATGCCGTTGATAATGGGTTGTGTGTGGACCGAAGGTGGGCCAGCAGAAAGAGTTTTTCTCAGTCAAGTACTTGTTTGGGCCCCCATTTGAAGTGCTGTTGATAATGGGGAACGGGCCCAGGGCCCATACAATTATGCGCGTACTGATTATTTTGGTCTTGTTTGCACTTTGCAGTTGACGAAGCTGAAAGACGGACTCGCGATGGGCTTGGCGTTCAACCACGCGATCCTGGATGGGACGTCTACGTGGCACTTCATGAGCTCATGGGCCCAAATCTGCAACGGATCACCGACGATCGCTGAGCCACCGTTCCTGGAGCGCACCAAGGTCCGCAACACGCGCGTGAAGCTCAACCTCTCTCCACCGACTAACCCAATTGATGGATCCAACAGCGAAGCCAAGGTGGCCGTGGCCCCACCACTTCGAGAGAGGGTCTTCAAGTTCTCCGATGCAGCCATCACCAAGATCAAGTCAAATGTCAACGCAAGCCTTCCATCGGACGGTTCAAAACCATTCTCCACTTTTCAGTCACTCTCCGCTCATATCTGGCGCCACGTAACCCAAACCCGCGAACTGAAACCCGAAGACTACACAGTATTCACCGTCTTCGCTGACTGCCGGAAACGAGTGGATCCCCCGATGCCGGAGTCTTACTTCGGAAACCTCATTCAGGCTGTGTTCACCGTCACAGCAGCCGGGATGCTTCTGGCGAACCCGTCGGGTTTCGGTGCGTCCATGATACAAAAGGCCATTGAAGCACACAATGCGAAAGCCATCGATGAGCGTAACAAAGAGTGGGAAAAAGCGCCGAAGATCTTTGAGTACAAGGACGCGGGAGTGAATTGTGTGGCGGTGGGGAGCTCGCCGAGGTTTAAGGTTTACGGCGTGGATTTCGGGTTCGGGGAGCCGGAGATAGTGCGGAGCGGGTCGAATAATAGGTTTGATGGGATGGTGTATTTGTATCAAGGGAAGAAGGGAGGTATTGATGTGGAGATTAGCCTGCCACCTGATGTTATGGAGAGGTTGGAGAAGGACAGGGAGTTTCTTCTGATGGAGGATTAGGAGATGGAGAAAATGTCAGGTTTGGTTATGGTTTTCTGCAAGCCAATTTCTAATAGAACCTGAAAGTTTGAATTTTTGTTGTTTTTGTGGATGTAATAATTACCGCACTCAATCGTATGATATTAAGCTCGTCAGAAGAATGATATTATGCAAGCTTGCTAAAGTCCAATGTATGACCACGATATCACTTCTTGTAATCGAACTCGAAATCCTTCAAGTTCATACAGTTCTAATGGGTAATTGAATTCGGGATTCAAACTGTTTAGCGCGGAGAGATTCACCAATAAACTTACTTCCAAACAATACTTCAGAATTTCTTACAAACCCCAACCCAAGTAGTAAAATTAATGATAACACTCGTACAAGTCTAGAAAAGTAACATAAATTTGAGAAAACTGCATTTGCTGGCTTCATACAAAACCTATATGCTACATCAGACATCCTCTTCATACATAATAATTCCTTTGCAACTACCCTAGACTCTCAAAAGGTGAAAAGAATTATTTTCTTGCAGCATTTCGGTGAGGTTCCTGGTCTAAGCAGTTTCGTGTCCAGGTTTCTGAAAATTGGATGATTTTTCTTTTGCGATTTCATCTCTCACTTTCAGGCTTTTGGGGTGGAGGCACAGCACTTGTAGCTTCTTCAATGGTCACTGATATCAATGCATACATATGAAATCAGAGAAACAGAGATAAACAGAGAGCAAGAGAAGGAGTTCTTGAAAGGGACTAACCTTGAGGCTGACTTTTAGGTTCCAACTGGGTTTCTCCAGGAGGGCTTAGCTGATGCTGTTGGGCAGCAGTTGCTTTTAACTGCTCCTCTGCGATTTTCAAGTATTCTTCACTGGCGTATGCTCTGTTAGGGGATGGAATACCATCTATGATTTTTGTAAACATCTTATCAGATTTGCATATACCTTTTAAAAGATTATGTGATCAAGAGAAAAGAAAGAAGCAGCAAAAAATACTTCATTGTGCTAATTGAGAATGACTTAAGCATACCCAAACTGTTTTCCATTGGCAAAAGCACTTCTCGACAAAGAAAACCCGATATTCAATGATTTAAAAAGAATAAAACTATTCCAACACTCTCGTACTTCTTTTATATTATTGCTATATGCTCAGAGCCACACATGTAACATAACCAAATGCTTCATTCACCCTTGTTCAAATTTAAGATCCCTTGAAATAGGAGTCGGAATTTATCTTCATATCGTTTGCATCGATTTGTTATCACTTTTTATTTTCCAAATAGCACGCCTCACAATGATAACACTCAAAGGGTTTCCATATTTGTAAGGGGTGGGTGCCAATCCGTCAGCCTACCAAAAAAATTTGTTTCTCCATGGACTTAAACGACAATTTCGCCACACACTCAATCAACGCCAGGTTACACATATGTATGTAATGCCTACTTTTAAAGTACATGGAACATTTTTAACACTAAATGACTCACTGGGGTCAGACATGGCAGGAGACTTCTTTCCGTTGGGAACAGATGGAGGAGTTGAGGTAGCTTTTTCTTTGTTGGAACCATATGTATTTTGTGCTGAACCTGAAATGTCGTCGAGACCAATCTCTCGCTCCAGGCTGCTTTTGAATTCCCTTGACACATCCTGAATGGTAATCCAAGTTCCAGCATTCAAGACAGCTGGCTTCAGGCTTGAACAAGATATGATATATGATATAAAATGAAGCCAAAAAGTTGTGTGTAACTACCTGAAGCTCTCTAATTGTGGGTTGAAATGCACGTAAGGTCTTACCCAGGTTCCGAGCCACCTTGAATAAGAAACAGAAGCCACAAAAGATGAATAAAGCAAGATATGTGAATTAAGAGAGAAGGAAACCCCTTCCTAAAATTGCACTCCAGAATAGCAGTAAGATCAAAACAGCTAGGGTTATGTCTGCATCAAATACTAAAACCCTATGCTAGATGCCACTGCTATCCAGAGCTCCTACATAAACATAAACTACAAGACAACCGATTAGCCTCCTTTTATCAGTATTATGAAGTCGGCTACTTGGCTGAGAAGACCTGCCATTTTCATACTATAACCTGTTTTGCCAATCCTTTGAGAAAATATATGTCGGTCCACATATTACGTGAAGGTAAAGTCTGCGTATATATTACATGTCCCCAGCCCCGCCCACTACGGGAGTTTTGTGCACGTGTATTGTTTACCCACCCAACTGCTAAAATAGATGTCCGCATAATCAGAGGAAAATTTTGGTTACCTTATTACTGGAAAAACACAACTATGCAGTTGAAGAGACATAAATAAGTTGCCTACGTACACATATAACCTGTTCTGCATTCTCAATCCGGGACTACTCTTGTGAGCTCAGAAAACGTAAGCTCAGATTCATAAAGTATTACTAATGATTTCAGGTATCTCAGGAAGATAAAAAAAAAAAAACTCTTACCCTAATAACCACCCTTCCACTCCAAAATGGAGTGAAATTACATTTGATTTCAGAGTTGACAGAATTATCGCATTACACTCCTTTAATTTTCAAAATCAAAGGCAAGCATCTCATGAATAATTTTAAATAGAAAAACAAAGACTTGGCAATTTGCAGTTACATAAAAATACCCAAAAACACTAACCTCAGCAAGACCTCTGGGACCAAAAACCAGTAAAGCTACGACCCCAATTACCAGAGCCTCGGGAGCTCCAACTCCAAACAGAGATGCCTGAACCGTCATTCCTTTACACCTCCGCCTTCTCTCTGCACATTCACTATTTCAAAGATAAAGCCTACCCAAAAAGCCCCATATATCAAAATGAATACAAAGCAATGAAGCCAGGAAACATGCCCTTTTTGGTAAGCTTCGGACTGATTGAGACACCCAGATCCTTCAGTCCACTCCATTGAGAACAGGGAGCGACACTCAGTTGACAAACGCAAGTGGAGAAGCCGAGATTTGGGTTTTGGGGGTATGAATTTGCAGAAGAAAAGGAAAAGACCGGCAGTTTATTGACAGAGAAAGAACACAAAAGTGCGGGAGCTGCAATCAGTGACGCCATTAACATGGTCACATGAATCTGAATCTCTTTCAATTCTTTTGCGATTATGGAGGCGCTTGAGTCATGAGGATCTTCTCTGCAGCGCGCGCTCAGTGAATGTGAAGTACTTCGGGTATGTGGAAGATGTTAACGATCTTCCATATCTGCAGATGATGCTTCTGCGACTGAGATAGTAAGGTGATCAATCCTACTTGGGCTTTTGGCCTGATAAAGCCCAATCATATGGTCTAGTAGTACGTTGACATTGGGCCTTATTGTCATTTGACGGTTTTAGCCCAACATATATAACCTTTGGTAAAACTTTACCATTGGGCTTCTCAGCCCAACAAAATAGTCCAGTAATTTAAGTTGCGCTTGGGCCTTAATGATCCCAACTCCATAATATAATTGTAGTACATGGTCCATAATAATATAATATATATAATCGTAATAAATTAACGCGTTTTTCCGAGCCTAAAAATCAATGAGGAAGGGTCATAAAAAATAAATTCTTGTGGGCCCGTAGCACATAACGTATAATATCCTTAATATGTTTGGACTTTCCAACTGATTTAACAGAAAGGCAACTGCCGTACTGTTGGGTGCTCGTATGACATTTCTCCCTACATATGGATTTTGTACTACTATGTGGTCTTCTTGTACAAATGTTATATTGGTACTAAACTGTTAAACTTGGAAACCCAAAATGCTCCGCAGGATTTTTAAATAAATATATTGAGGACAGCACCATACATACTTCAGCACTGCTGTGAACATTGATAGTTGACTATTCTTCAGCACTTTGTTTAATAATTAATTAACAAATGGAAGACAAAAGTTTATGTAAATTCCAACAAATGGATAAAATGAATACTCGTTGGTAACTCATGTAGCCGATCCCAAATTATTGAGATAAAGACTTTTGACGACGACGATGAATAATGAGCGTGCAGAATATGTAGTTAGGTAATTGGGTTTATTGACTCTCCAGATCTTACGAACTTCCAAGTCATTTTAATCAGTCAAACATTCAAAGAAATTTATATATATATATGTAAGTCATACGGACTTTGACATATTGGCCACCATTTCAAGGTTGGGTTGTATGTGTTTCCTGGAAGAAAATAAAGAGTTGGATACAATATAATCTTCAATTTGAAAATCACTTAAAAAATGATTGAACATCTCTACCTACTAATCCTCCATATAATCCAATTCTAAATAGTCAACTATCCACGATGTCCTTATCAGTATTTTACCTAAAATGTGCGGTAAATAATAAAAAATTACTAAATTTGTTGACAATAATGTTACATGCGTGATCCCACGTGCATGGCTTACTGCTATTCGAAAATGATAAAAATTTCAACAATAGATATCTGATTACTTGACGCATAAGATTCAAGTAAATTTATATGTTCTATATGGGGTTTAGTGCATATAGGTCACTGAAAGATACCTCCGTTTGCAATTAGATCACTCAAAGAAAAAAATTTCAAATTGAGTCACTCAATGTTCTAATTTTAAGCAATTAAGTCACTTCAGTCTAATTCCAGCCAATTTCTTACCGGAATTTGCTGACATGTCACAAATTTTTCAAAATTTTAAAATAAAAATGACGTGTGTAATATAAAAAATATATGAATTTTAAAATAAAAAATAAAAAGACGTGGCATATTTAGCAAAAAAAATAAATTTTGAAAAAAAAAATAAAAATTGGATCTTCTTCTTACGCCTCTCTCTCCCCACGCAGTATTTTTTCTTACGGCCAACCATGGCGACTACACCATCCGGGGACAAAACGGACCACCATTGGTCTCAAAAGAACCAGCATACCACCATAAACTCCCCCTTACCATCCTCTATCAATTCCGTCCACCACAGTAGCAGAAATCGCGTCACAAATCAACAGTGGGTCGCCATTTCTAACATTCGATCCGGCAGATTCTGAGATCCCCTCTGGCTACGGAAGGTACCGTTGGACTCAGCGCATTGAGTACAAGCACTTCCATCCATCCGCCGGTCGAAACTACCACCAGAGGTGCCCGACCCGGTTGTGACCCGATTACCCATCGAGTATTAGATATCAGACTAACCTCATGAGCAATTCTTTCAACTTTCTCCGTCTTGTTAACAGCACAAAGCACTTCAAAAAGAACTCCAGCACAAAGCAATTCCTTCAACTTTCTCCTTCTTTCTATCCATTACACCTTCTCATCTATCTCTTCTTATGTTTATCTGATTTTTTTTGTTGTTTATTCAGTTTTTTTTTTTTCAAAATGACTCTTCATTATCCACATAATCAAAAATTCACTGACATTTGGCTCCACGTGGGACATTATCGGACCTGTCAGCAAATTCTGGTAAGAAATTGGTTGGAATTAGACTGAAGTGATTTAATTGCTTAAAATTAGAACATTGAGTGACTCAATTTGAATTTTTTTTCTTTGGGTGACCTAATTGCAAATGAGGGTATCTTTCAGTGACCTATATGCACTAAACCCGTTCTATATGTCTCACATAATGCATAAGAAATTCTGTGCATACAACTCAACAACTAAGATAACTGAGACACTATCCAATGAGATCCCTGTAATTGTTGCTTGTTCTTGTTGCCAACAAATCAACATGATAATAAAATATTGCTTTGTGGGGCCCGTGGCACGTGCAAGGTTGATGGTGTTGGTGGGCTTCATTTTGGGGAGCCCACTAGTTCTTTCCCCTTTTTAAGTAGGGCCCAATACATCTCCCCTTGCTGGTTTGGCCTCCTTTCATCTACGACATTACAACAAACACACTACACAACAACATGATGTATATTCTAATAGAGTATTTGTCTTTTCACATGCCTAGTTTGTTTGATTAATATTTTTTTTCTTTTTCAAGTCTTATTATAATATGTTTTTATGTTAATTTATTAACATAACTATTGAAAAATAATACCCAACCATGTGCCTTATTAGACTTTATATTGTTCGATTTGGCATTGTTAATTTTTTTAAAATAACCACGAATTAGTCAACATAAACAAATACAAAATTAACAATACGAAACCAATTTTTAATATAGTTTGGTGAGATTAACCACTTACGCGATATCCTAGTTCATAATCTATCTCGGGTCAAATTGTATGGACTCGAAAGTATACGCACGGGCTTGACAAACAACATATGAAAAAAGGTTCGGTGAGGTTTTAAGAATCTTTATTTATTTGTTTACCACAAACAACTTATAATTGGCGGATATTCACCATATAGATGTATGACATAATTATAAATTACTAAAAGAAACTTTGAAATCAACGTACAATATATTAATTCATGGTCTGAAATTATTCTTATCCTTTCATTATAGTAGGTATGCTAAATTTAAGAGAGATATCCTACTAGATTTTTTTTATCCAAATGTAAGAAATTGAATTTTTTTGATTACAAGGGAATTGGATGTGAGAGGTTCGAACTCGAGATCTCTATAAGATACCACACATATGAGTGTCATCTTAGCTATCCGTGATTCTAGTAAGAAATGCAATTTAGTTAGGAGTAGATATGGTCTATAGTGATGGTAAAATGATAATTCAAAACAATTTTCACACATCACCAAACTTTAAATGGTAAAATGTCTTCAGAAATATCGCAATTGTATAAAGCCGGAAAAAATTAACCGTTACGAAATTAATTATCAACCGCGCATCTAATTATTTTTTTTAAGCACTAATTAATAATTTAATAATGTTCTAAAATCAACACCCAGACAACGCTCTGTCTCCCGGCCCAGACGTATGCTCTCTCTCTTCTCGTTTTCTTCTTCTTCTTATTCTCCTTCTCTTTACGCGATCTCCTCGGAAGCTCTCAATTTAGAAGAAAATCTTGGAAATCTTTCGATTGATAAGCTTCCGTTTCAGATTTCTTGGCTTCCTGGTTCCAATCTTCGATTTCACAGAACCATTGGAAGTGGTTCGGCTCGCCGGATTTTTACTGATTACTCTAGCGATTCTGTTCAGCTTCACTTTCCAGTACTTCTAAGGTAGGTGTTTTTGTATTGCATCTTCTATTTATAGTAAATCTCTGTTAGGTAGGTAGTTTTGGTGTTATTTATTGGCTTTTTCTTATCTCTACAAATGACTTGCAGATCTAAGTAGTAATTTTTTGTTCTGGAGAATTTGAGATCGTTGTCTCCTTTTGGTTCCCGAGAAATTTGGGGAAAAGGGAAAGAAATGAGAAACCTGGGCCACTTACTTCTGTTAGTTCTTTAATTAAAACGAAGGAGTAATTTTGAGCTGTGCTCTACTATCGAAATCTTACCTAAGATGTGTAAGTGATCGGGGAATTGTGAAATTTTGCATTATTTTGGCTGTAGAATACTTCTTGTGGACATGTATACTATAACATATGAACAACCGACTGCAGTATTGAAGTCAAATGCTGTCTTTATGTTGGTTTTCAATTAAGTGGACATACAGCTGTGTAAATTTTTGGGGACTGGAGAGCCATTTTGAATCAGAAGCGGAAGCTAGAACACTTGAATTCGTTCACGACGAAATCAAGATCTTGGAATTCTCCAAGAACAATTGGGAAAACCTCAAGGAATTTTATTAATAAACTGAATGTATCAATTACAAACGTTTATGAGACTATTTATAGACTAAAAAAAAATCAAACCCTAATTGAACTCTTAATTAAACTAGAATTAGAAAATTGGAAACATAAAACGTGCAGGAAACTTAATTAACTCCGTTGGACTACAAAATGACACCTTTTTGATCTCCTTCCGAATCTCAATTTTAGATCTTCAAAATCAGTCATCGGAAACATATTATAATGAGGAAACACACGAGGGAATCAAAAGTTATGGACGGTCAAAGTTGGGAACTGAAACTTTAATTTCCAAAAACGGCAACTTCAATTCCGATTTCGATTTGGATTCCTTCGAACACGTTCCAACTTCTCAAGGAACTCTTCCTTGGACCGTTTTACGTCACATTTGGTAGCCTGGGATTGGCGAACATCATTTTGAATTCTACTACGGTTGTTGCATTGATATATGTGTGTTTTATGGAGTTTTGAGTTCTCTAATTCACGACTTTGAGATACTAGACTTGGGATATCTCTGCAGCATAATCTGTCGTATACTAGTTCGACTCACTTTGAAATATATGTTGATGGAGTTGCTAAAATGGCAAGGATGTCTGCATAAGTTCATCCAAACATGCAAACTTTTATATGTGAGGCACTGAGGTGTTGTGTATACTCTAAAGTGCTCTCTACAAGTTCTTCAAGCCTTAGAGTGTTCTTGAGATTTAATGATTTGTTAATAATTGTGTTGATCAATGGCGTTATTAAAGAGACTAATTTGGGAAAATTAAGATTATGCTTTGTTTCTTTCTGCAGGTTCATTATTTAAGTAAGCTTCAAGGCTTGTTCGAATTCGACAAGACAGTCTAGAACCAGTACTTTTGATATCATTTAGGCAAGTTGTAAATATAATTTTTGAGCTAAAAGATATATCGTTGGATGCTTTCTGTCTCTATATATTGAAGCTGTGTGATTATGGAGTCATGTTGTCCTATGAGCTTTCATATTGCATAATGGTTTTACTTTAAGAGAACTTGCTCGTTGACGGTGTCGATCTGAAAATTAAAAGTCATGCCTCCATGGTGGGGAAAATCATCATCCAGAGAAGTGAAGAAGAAAGGAAGCAAGGAGGGTTTTATTGACACATTACATCGAAAATTTAGAATTCCCTCAGAATGTAAACTAAACAATATATCAGGAGGGTTTCGGAGACGTTGTAGTGACATAGTATCTGAGAAAGGTTCTCAGTCCCGAGCAGAGTCCAGATCATCTTCCCCATCCAAAAAAGTTTCAAGGTGCCAGAGTTTTGCTGAAAGGACCCATGCTCAACCACTACCGCTTCCTAGTCTGCACCCTGCAAGTGTAGGTCGCACAAACTCTGGAATTGATATTTCAACGACACCGCGATCAGAGAAAGGCTCCAAGTCATCGTTGTTTCTGCCTCTCCCAAAACCAGCATGCATTCGTAACAGGCCAAATGCTACAGACTTAGATGGAGTTTTGGTCACTGCTTCAATTTCCAGTGAGTGCTCCATCGACAGTGATGACCCTGCTGACTCTAATCTGCGAAGTCCTCAGGCAGCTGACTATGAAAATGGGAATAGAACGGCTGCAAGCTGCCCTTCTAGGTGAGCCTGCATTTAATGTGTTAACCACACTGCTTTTCAGTATCTATGATTTTTTTTTCCTCTTCACGAAAATAAAACTAAAATATTTCTTTTTGCTCAAGTGTGATGCTCAAGGATCAGACCTCTAGCATCTCGCAACCGGGCTCAAGGGAGGTGAAAAAACCTGCTAACCTTTTGTTTGGTAATCGTACCTCTCCTACATCACCGAAACGGAGACCTTTAGGCAATCATGTAACAAACCTACAGGTGCCATATCATGGTGCCTTCTGCAGTGCTCCTGACAGCTCATTGTCGAGTCCCTCAAGAAGTCCAATGAGAGGATATGGTGCCGAGCAAGTCATTAACTCTGCTTTCTGGGCAGGGAAGCCTTATCCAGATATCACTTTCCTTGGATCTGGCCACTGTTCCAGTCCAGGTTCTGGTCACAATTCTGGGCATAATTCGATGGGAGGAGATATGTCTGGACAGTTATTTTGGCAGCAGAGCAGGGGTAGCCCTGAATATTCTCCAATACCTAGTCCCAGAATGACTAGCACCGGCCCCAGCTCCAGAATTCATAGTGGTGCTGTCACACCTGTACATCCTAGAGCAGCAGGGACATCCATTGAATCCCAGACAAGTTGGCCTGATGATGGGAAATTACAGAGCCACAGGTTGCCCCTTCCACCTGTAACAGTTTCCAATTCATATCCTTTTTCTCATCCAAATTCAGCAGCAGCATCTCCCTCTGTGCCACGAAGCCCAGGAAGGGCAGAGAACCCTACAAGCCCTGGCTCGCGCTGGAAGAAGGGAAAGCTGCTTGGGAGAGGCACGTTTGGACATGTGTATGTTGGCTTCAACAGGTATTACCCAAAATAATAGTTACTTGGATTCTTGTTATTTTCCTTTTATTCTTTTAGATATATGTGCCTTTAAATGCTTAAGCAATACTTTATGGAAAATGATGTTTGATCTTTCCACAATCTCAACCTAGAAGGAAAGATAATTAGTTAAGACTAGCGGTAGTTAATTTTCATCATAACCCGCTCTCTACCTCCTGCTTGTGTTATCTTGTATAATTCACTGGCTCTTTAATTTTTCTGAGGCTTTGAGCTAGTTAGATGTTTTGCCGAAGGCATGTCACTCCATAAGTTGTAGGTTTGGTTAAGAGACTTCCTACAATAAAGGCTAAATGGTATTGTTCCCACAAAAAAGAGGAAAAGTTAATGAGATGCTTTAAATAGTTTTGTTATTGATTAGTTAATTCCATTTCCATATGTGATTTTGTCTTTACCATTGGCTTAGTGACAGCGGTGAAATGTGTGCAATGAAGGAGGTGACGTTATTCTCTGATGATGCAAAGTCAAAGGAGAGTGCGAAGCAGCTGATGCAGGTAAATATTCCCATTTTGAGAGTTTCAATAGTCCAGATGTTTTTTGCCGCTTGAGATGATTTCTTTCAAGTGAAAGTTTTGTGTCACTTCTTTGCCTTTTGTCGAGAAAAGTTCTTACCGTCAGTCTTTTGACAGGAAATTGCTTTATTAAGCCGCTTACGGCATCCAAATATTGTGCAGTATTATGGCTCCGAAACAGTAAGTCTAATGTCTGCCAAACATTGCTACTAATCGTATCCTTATTCGTATGCATATGAGCTTTATTAGAGACCATTAGTTTGTTAAGGGCTGCTTAATTCAAATTATATGTTAGAAGCTTGAAATCTTAAATCAAAATTCTACAGAGGACTATTTTGTTTGTAGCTTCTTGATTAGGCTAGTCGGTTGGTATGCCGTATTGCTTAATTATTATCGAACTCACAGTTTTTAGTTGAAAATGCAGCTTTTTAGTTGTATTCTGCTCACTGAATCTTGGAATTACTTGTTATACAGGTTGGTGATAGACTTTACATATACCTTGAGTATGTATCTGGAGGGTCCATTTATAAGCTTCTCCAGGAGTATGGGCAACTGGGTGAGCTAGCAGTTCGAAGTTATACTCAACAAATCTTGTCTGGACTTGCATATTTACATTCTAAGCAAACTGTCCACAGGTAAATTTATTTGTTCATTCTTTTTAAAGAATGAGTTTGTAACTGCGATATGACACATTTGGATTGAGAGACTTTGAAGATTGTTCATTTTCCTCAACCATATCTCTTGTGCAGAGATATCAAAGGAGCAAACATTCTTGTGGACCCAAATGGTCGTATTAAGTTGGCAGATTTTGGAATGGCAAAGCATGTAAGTCCTGGTGTAATCAATTTTCTACAATTGTCTTGCATGAGAAATGTATATATTCAATATATCTTGTTGGAACCCACACACAAGAGCCCCACATTGAAAAAATACGGAGATGGTTAGTGGCCTTATAAGGTGAGTGTTTGGACCCAACTCATGAGCCATGGCTTTTGAGAAAGAATGGGCCACCCATCCACTTGCCTTGTAAGCCCAATTGTAGGCCTATGTAATGTGGGCTCCCCCAAGGTCCAAAATGTCAACATGGTATCAGAGCGGAGGTTGGGGGGTAATGGTGAAGGCCCAAAATGGCCGTATGTTGAAGGGTCCAATGTGACCCTATGGTGAAGGCCCAATGTGGCCTTATGGTGAAGGCCCAATGTGGCCTTATGGTGAAGGGTCCAACGAGAGGCCCAATATTGATGAGCTCTTGTGTGAGGGGGAGTGTTGGAACCCACACACAAGAGTCTCACATTGAAAAAATATGGAGATGGTGAGTGGCTTATAAGGGGAGTGTTTGGACCCAACTCATGAGCCATGGCATGGCTTTTGAGGAAGAATGGGCCACCCAACTCATGAGCCATGGCTTTTGAGAAAGAATGGGCCACCCATCCACTTGCCTTGCAATCCCAATTGTAGGCCTAGGTAATGTGGGCCCCCCCAAGGTCCAAAATGTCAACATATCTGTTTGTTTGTAATAAGCATGTAAGTTATGTCTTTTTTTGTCCTCAATGGGCATATGGTCATATTCCTCTTGCTCAACTATTTACATTTGTGTTTTTCAGATCACTGGGCAATCATGCCCATTATCATTCAAAGGAAGCCCATACTGGATGGCACCTGAGGTAAATCTTTTTTTTTTTTTGGGGTTTTATCTCTTTAATCATGTAATGATTAGGGGTAACAGGTGTCGTTTGTCATAAATTGATTCTTGATAGTATGTGGCAACCATCTCATTCCTTTTATGCCCAGGTTATCAAGAATTCAAATGGTAGCAACCTTGCGGTTGATATATGGAGTCTTGGATGCACCGTTTTGGAAATGGCTACAACAAAACCACCTTGGAGTCAGTATGAAGGGGTTAGTTATGTTAATCACAAGAAGTTTTCAATTTTTTTCAATGTTATCATAGTTTATGTATCCTGATCTTCAATTCATGTGATCGAGTCTTTTCTTGCTATGTTTTTATCTTGTATTTAATAAATTTAATGTACATTGCAGTATTTCTTTGTTATTAGTGTATGATATTTGATGTTGTGCTCTGTAGATTGCTGCCATGTTTAAGATTGGAAACAGTAAAGAACTCCCTGCAATTCCTGATCACCTCTCAGATGAGGGAAAGGATTTTGTGAGACAATGCTTGCAACGAAATCCACTTCATCGTCCTACAGCTTCCCAGCTATTGGAACACCCCTTTGTGAAATATGCTGCAAGTCTGGAAAGGCCTACTTTGGGTTCTGAGCCTGCAGATGTATCCTCTGGGGTTACAAGTGGAGTGAAATCTCTGGTATTCACTTTGTCCATTTTACTCCATTTTTTTTTTCTACTTCTGGCGGTTTCCTTCAACTGATGAAACTTTTTTCGTGACAATAAAATCAGCATTCTCTTTGTTGTTAGACTGCTCATCTAGGTTTTTTTCTGTTACTTCCACAATGTGCATAGTGAATTATATGAAGAGGAATGTGAATGCCTCTTTATTTTCTTTGATTGGATGTGTTTGAAGAAGTTTGGTAATTAGTATGTGATACAACATGATACCTTGGTGAGGTGGTTTTGGTGTTGGAGTGCCACTTTTAACATCTGTAAAATTTGGTGGCTGATAATATGTGCCTAAAGTTTACAGAATACATTTGTGGAATTAGTTCTCTTTGCTTTCAATATAGTGTGACGTGGAATACCATTTATATTTACTCGGGAACAAACAGAATTTGAAGCTTTAGGATTTAGGTTGTCTGATTGACATAATATTTTCAGTAAGAGCTGTTGGGAAGGTTGACATAGATGGGCTGTTGCAATTGTTGGCATGAGATGCTTTGAACAATTCAATTTGTTTATGTTGCTGGAGTATCACAAGGGGGGGAGATTGGAATTGATTAAGTTCATGGAACTAGTGCCAGTTTGATAGTGTCTTATAGGTCATACGCAATTAGTCTTTGTTCAATACATTTTGTTCTTTAAACAAAATGACTAAGATTTACAGACGGTATATTAGTTCAAGAAGAAACTGAGATGTTGACAGATAACTGACTTTTTCTGGAAGATCCTTTCCTGCAGTAGTGGGTCCTGAGATCCTAATGATGCTGTTTGTTGAGAAAAGGAGAATAGCTAGGGGTGGCCACAAATCAGAAGTAGCTGGCCACCAGACCCATAACTATTGTCAAAGGAATAACTGCAATCAATCCCAAAAATCTGGTAGACTTTCAGGAAACTTAAGAATATTTATTGCCTATGTACGATGATGCTATGTACTACTTTGTTTTTTAAAGTGAAAAAAATTATCCACAAAATGAAGTTCGCAGAGAAAGGCCAAGCAACTGTTACTGTTAGTATTTTGGTATATCGTGACAGCTTCATGAAGTTGGATCTTTTTGTGGTGGCTTATTTTGCCTGTTTTGTCGTGGCTTCCTTTTGTATGTTACCAATGCTTAATTGTTCCTGTGGTTCATTGACCATCTATTATTAGAGCATCGGCCAAGTGAGAAACATTCCAGATTCCGAGAGACTAGCGATTCATTCGTCCAGAGTTTCAAAAACTGGTCCCTATGTCAGGTATCTCTCTTGACTAAATTAAATCATGAAAGAAGCTTTTAGTAATGATGATGAATATAATCTACAAGCTTGTCTGATGCTATTTTCTGCTCTCCAGTGATATCCATATTCCAAGGAATGTATCTTGTCCTGTCTCACCTATTGGGAGTCCCCTTTTGCATGCAAGGTCACCCCAGCATCTGAATGGTAGAATGTCTCCTTCGCCAATATCAAGCCCGAGGACCACTTCGGGCTCATCAACTCCTCTCACAGGTGGAAATGGGGCTATACCTTTCAATCACCTTAAGCAGTCATGTTATCTACAAGATGGTATTGGGAGCATGCCAAAGCCTTCGAATGGTCTCTATGGTAACGGTCCTTATCATGAGTCAAACCCCGAATTTTTCAGAGGGATGCAGCCTGGGTCTCCTATCTTCTCAGACTTCATACCTTGTGAAAATGATGTTTTAGGAAAGCTGATTGGAAGGCCTATTCATGGGGAACCTTATGATGGACAGTGTGTGTTGGCTGATCGTGTCTCCAGGCAACTCCTGAGGGATCATGTGAAGATGAACCCATCCCTGGATTTAAGTCCCAAGTCTCCTTTGCCTAGCCGGACTGGCGGCATCTAGCTTTCCATTTTTCTCATCCGATCAAAGAGAGCAAGGTCTCAAGTTAATCTGGTAGACTTTATTGACCATGCTACCTGCCAAGGAAGCTAATTTATACAATAACGATGCTGGGTGGAAAATTGATGGAATAATCTTACACAGGGGAGAAACGAAGTCGCCAGAGGCACCTGGGCTATCTGCCATGGATTTTTGTTCAGGCTTTTGGCAGTGACATCCTAAAATTATTGGCATTTTTAGATATTTGACAAAATTGGTCTAGCCATGAACCTTTCCCTAGCTTAATATGGAGGAAGCTTGCTATTGCAGATAAGAACTGTGCCAGTAACGGCACTCTCTTATACCGGTATGGCGTTAACTTGTACAGATTTGAGTGCATAAATCTTCTAATGTTGACTAAACTGAGGGACAGTACATCTCATCTTTACCTGGGGGATGGTGGCTTCTGATTATCCGATATATGGATAGGAATCGCGGGAATAAGAACTGTATATTACATAGATCATCGTACAGAAGATAAGAAAGATGAAGGTGCTACAATTACTAGCTTTTGGACTATCTTTTTTCCTGGGTCTGAAACAGCTGTACAGAAGATAGAAGACTGGATCAGGTTGAATTGTTTATGGAACAATTGCATGCTCACTTTGCCTCTGCATATTTTTTTTTTCTTGCAATTGTTTATGCTGCTCTGGGATTATTATTGTCATAGTATAGCTTGACTTGATTCGTTGTATGTACATCGCTGCTTCGATATACTGAAGATATCTTTTCTGATTATGAAGGAAAGAGCACCTGTAGATACTAAGATTTTTAAGTTTGAATGCGGCTGAAGAACAGTACTGGTGCGACTCTGGGAAGTAATGGTACAGATAGAGTTAACTTTAGGAGCACATTTTCCCGAGTAAAATTCTTTTCTTTTTACGGTCGCTGGTAAAATTCTGTCCAGTCCGGATAATTGAGTTTGTCCATCTGAATTAAATCAAGTTTGGACATAAATTATATGTTCGAAATTTGGATTCAAACAAAATATTTTTATCCAATTTAAAATAGAATCGAAGTCTAAACACATCGGTTTACTTGTCTAAACCTTAATCTAAAAAATTAATTTAAATTTGATCAATTAGGTACGTTTGAAATCTAATCTATCTAGAATTGACTTTGGATTCGATTTTTTTGTCACCCTCTAGTTGTGAGCGGTTGTTGTTGGAATAGTAGTCTTCAACATGTACAAAGGAAGTTTCGTCAAGTTTGCGTTAATAGGCCAGTTCAGGATGCTGCCACCCTAAATGCCAATTACGATGGGGCTGTTGGAGTGCAATAGATCCAGGCAACAAGTTTACAAATGCTAATTTCCAACAGGGCACAAAAAATGGGATCTGGGCCAAACAGGGTTAGCGAGCCCATCTTTACCAAAAGGGCCAGATAGCGATAGGATTATTGGGCCAGATTGGATATTCTGGTCCACTTACAAGACCTGTAAACGAAGTGTTCACGGAATTTCTACGGTAATGGGCCTTTGTTTAACAAAGATCGAACGGACGGCAAGTGAGAGATTATGGTTGTGATGATTTACTAATATGATCTTTTACGTAATCGATCCCCTTTTGAAGCTCGGCACGTCTGAAAGCACAGGAGAACGTTCTTTTGCTGAAGTAATGCTCGAGACCCTCAAAATATGATTCTAATTATACCCTATTGAAGTATTGAATGTTAAGTGGACCTCACATAAACACAATAGATAACTACTTACCATATTTTGCTGCATATAAGGAGCATGACAAAATTGATATATAACGTTGTGAAAGCAATTTAAGAGAGAGATGACAAAGAAATGTCGAATAGAAACCGGGAATTAGGCTCAATACATTACCTTTGACCGAGTCTGATGGGAGCGAGGAACCAATAGCTAAGCACCACACAAGAAATATAATGGCGATCGCTACAGGCTACTATAATACCCCCAGAAACAAACTCTTATGCACCTAATGTCTGTGAACAACTCATCATATGATATGAGTAGTGGCTGAAAAATATGCTTTTCTAGGTACTTGATGCATGCTTACATCCTCAGCGATTCCCATAATGATATGCAGTGAAGTAAAACCAACACTAGAACAAATTCAATACTTCACCTCACATTCTAACACCAGCTTTTATAATTTCTGAGGAGGAGGATACCTGTGAATCAAATCCAAGCTAAAATCCCAGAGCTTTCTTGCCAAATTATTGTCTTTAGCTTGTGAGCTTGCTTCAGCAATGTTACAGTCTGCAAAATATTGGCCACTAATCCCCTTAACTTGCGGATGAAGTGCAACATAGCATGTTGTTGCTGCTCCCTATAATCAGTAGACTGCCTTAACATTAAAAATCTAATTCAGGTAGAGAGAAGTGTGTGTGTGAGTTGATACTTGGTACTTGAAATGACTGAATTACCTGCTGCACATTTTTTATCACGTATTTACCGAGAAGATTGATGAGACCTGCATAAATGGAAGTTCAAAAGATGAATATATAAAACCCACAACAGTCCTCAAATTCAACATATGGGAAGAAGAAATTAAGAAGATACAAAACTCGGCTTTTCAGACCAGACCAGACCAGACCAGACCATGGCATTTACACAAAAATAAAATCCTATAACGAACTTTTACTTGGGTGTTCAAATATGGGTTTTTTAGATCCTTATATTGCTACATTTACATTCAACTTTTGACTTCTCAATGGTCTCTTTTGCTTCATATATTGATATCCATTTCAAACAAGTATTTATATCTACGCATTTTCATCATTCCACATAGCCATAAAAAATGCTTCAGCAGTCTGCACACCACATAGAAATGATAGGAAATTAGTATGCTGCTTTCTCGGACATGATTCAATTCGCATGAGATTATAAGGCTGTCTTAAGCATTAGTATAGTTTATCTTCATGAATTATGCATCTTGTAAACAGAATTTCAGGGGAAGGGAGGCAGCCGGTTGATGGCGGCACTGAAATTTTCACAATTGACCGAAAATACAGATCATATTAGAGTACAAGTTAGTTTCCCAAGTAAATTTGTGATGTACATGTCTGTTAGTCAAAAGGGTAAAGAAGACAAAAAAAAATAAGTGCACTAAGTACCAATTCACATGCAAAAAAAAATTAAAAAAATTCTTATATCCAGACATAAATATAAGAGACCCCCAGAATTATTGTGAAATCACCATACATAAAAGCACATGAAACCTGGATAAGTGAAGAGCACGAAATAGAATCAGAAGTTACCACTAACAAAGCTGTGATGACGGAACAGATTGGTGGCAATTGCTCCTGGGTGAACTGAATTTGCTGTAATCTCAAGCCCATCTTCCTGTCTCACAAATAATCTATGAAGGGAAATACCAAAAAAATATTGTTTTCGTACAGAGAAGTTGTGCTGCGGTTTTGAAACGCAATGCTTACATATCTATAAGGTAATTTTACCTCTTTGAAAAAAGGCCAATAAACCCTGTTGGTCATATCGATGAAATAACAAGGACAATGAATCTATAACTTTACACATTCCACCAACCACCCCCTTTCATATGAGCCATTTCATTGACATTGAAAAAGAACATATCTAGGAAAAGCTAATCTTATTTTCTTTTACTTGTTGCACAAGGCCCATTACTTAAGTGCTTAAGCTAATTTGGAACAGAGTTTTTTGGTTGAGATAAAGAGTGTTCCATGTAGCCAATGGTATCTTGAAAGAAAATGAGAGAATAGATAGAAAGGAGATTTAGGATTATAAAAATAACTACAAATGTGTTCCATCCAATAGTTTTCATACCTTCAGACGTCGTGCAAGTTCATTAGCATGCAAGACATTTGCAAGCTTTGACTGACCATATGCAGATAGGCTATTGTACCTGTACATCAGCAAGCCTGCATGTGTCAGGGCTTTATATACAGCTAGTGAACATTAGACACACAATAACTTGTCATCAGTTTAAAGTGTTTTTAAGTTCAGTAAGAAAAATGCAGGGTATTAATTGCTTGCTGAGTTCAGTTCACAAGATGACTAGAGAGAAATCCCCAATAAATGCATTGCACATAAGAAGACTGAACTACATCAACCTAACCAAAATTTAGAAGTCACAAGCAAAGTAGAGCAGCTAGCTTGAGGGTTGATACTATTTGTCGAGGCATTGCACTACTGTGAACATAATCTTTTTTAAATAGAATAGCTTAGATTTAATAAACTGTCTTTTACGACAGATGGAAGGTTCAACTTAATTGAACACAGAAGACCGCTTAGAGTGACAAGTTAGGATAGTGTTACCCTGACTGATCATTAATTTTATCAAAACGAATTCCTTCCCGATATGAAAATTTGTGACGCCGTGATGAGACATTTACAATCCTTCCTTCTTTACCCGTTATCTGTGCAGTTTCTTTCATATTTTCCAACAATAAGTTTGTCAAAAGAAAATGACCTGCAAAAGCACTTTAGCCATGAATATTTATGAGCCCCAAAAAAGGCCATCTTCAGGACATCAATTCACCATAAAAATATGGCCTCAATTATTTTAGTTGATTCTTAGGGAATTATCAAGGAAGTGTGTCAATGCATCATGGCTCGGAAAAGTACACTGAGATTTTGAAACAATTCAAAGATTTAAACAATCATCAGTGCCTGGTCAAAGCAACAAGGTCCGTCATCCTGGAGTAATAAGAGCTGCAATTTCCTATTACCATTTCCCTTATACATTATACACCACTCCGAAAAAAAAAGTGTTACCTATATGGTTTGTCGCAAATTGTAGTTCTATGTTGTCCTTGGAAAACATGAATGGTGTAGCCATGACTCCTGCATTGTTACTTAAATCCATACTTCTTTCAGTTTTAAGCTTCATTACTAAAATATTACCAAGCAAATATATAAAAGGAACTACAAATAAGCAGGATTACAAGAACAATGTGTGGGAAGTACATGGAAGAGTAGCAAAACATGTTTACTAAATTACTTACATGAGGATGTTAAGTTGAAGACCTGTGGACTTGAAATCTGATGCAAACTTCTTCACTGAGTCCATTGAACTTAGATCCAACTCCATCGCATGAAGTTTCGCATAGGGATTTTCCTTCATTATTGTTTCTCTGACCTCTCCACCAGCTGTCATATTCCTGACAGCCATTACAACATGGACACCGCGTAGTGCGAGAACTCGAGCAGTTTCAGTGCCAATACCACTTGATACACCTACAGCGTGTGCAGGGTAACTAGTTCATCAATTGTTCTGAAAGAGAGATTTCACGAACAAGAAATCTCGATGACGAAGATTGGGGAAAAAAAAGAAAAAAGAAGAGAACAAACTTTCGTTCTTTAGTGATTTATCTTTCCATGAGAGATTGAGAATTACCTGTAACAATGGCAGTGAGACCATTCCCGTCAATTCCTTCTGTAACTTCCTCGGCTGTGGAAGAAGCTGAGAAACCAGATGGCGCTTTCGAGCTGAACAGCCACATCCCTCTCTACTCTACAATTTTAGTCACGCAGCAATCAGAGATCGTTCCAAAGCAGTTCAAACGAAATAAGGCCACAATCTGGGCCGCTTCCCTCCCTTGTACGAGCCCATTTAAATTGGGCCAAGTGTTTCCTATAGATTGGGCTTGCTTATTATTGTTTTCTTATGGGCTATAGGCAACAGATGAGCCGGTTCCCTCCCTTGTACGAGCCCATTTTAATTGGGCCATATGTTTCCTTTAGATTGGGCTTTCCTATTATGGATTTTTAAAAAATTTTAAGAGTTATATTTACATTTTCATCAGTTTTACAAATAGTCATATATTTTTTATTTGAAACAAAAATTAAATATGCTTAAACGGCCCAAAATTATCTTACATTTTTCATTTTTATTTCGGATAAAAAAATACAATGTTAATTCGTCTGCCGAACACATCTATAATTTTTATAAAAAAAAAGAACAAAATTTTTTTTTGATGCCTCAAAAGTCCTTTACAGCAGGCCCCGAAAATGAATGACCTAAAAATAGACTTTGGGAAAATCTGACAAACTAATTCTATTACATAGAATTAAGAAAACTAAGACAAATACACCTCAATGATCAATCTTCTATGACACCTTCAATTAAAAATAAAATAAAATCTGCAGAACCTTTCTTCATATTTCTGACAGAAGACCCGCTGGATAAAACTGGAACCTCTGCTGAGAATATAATAGACTGTCAAACTGTGCACATTGTATAATCAAACCAATCCATCTTTATTGCATTCTTATTGGTCGATGATTCTCCGTTTCGGAATATACTTTACCTTCACGCTCTTTTCAGGCTTTGTTCTGGATTTGACTTTTGTAGGCCCTGCACCAGAAGAATCAATAGCCCCACCATTATTCAATCCGTTCTCTACATTGCCAAGAACACTGTGTCCGTTAATATCTGACGATTCGGACACTGCTACTTCACAATAATTTTGAACCTCAGTACATCCTGAAGGCCCAAAATCAGGATGCAGTATCAATTTCACATGATCAGCTGCGATAGCCTCCTTCCACCCTACATGACATTTGCATTCAATAGTTGTGTTTTAGAAGATTAGCCCGTCGTACCGTGAGTATAGGAGAAAGGAATTGAAAATACTAATACATGTAAGGAAACTGGACTCACTCTTTGCAAGAAAGTCTTTTGCGTCCTGGCTTGAGAACTGCAAGCTTCCTGAAAACAAACCCGCTGCACGTGGGGCAGAACCGTTCCCTACTTCAACATGACTGTCATCCATGGGACTTGATCTTAGACAGTCTACGGCAGACGGTGACTGATTCTCAACCTTTTCAGCAAGGGTATCTGCTTCAGATTCTATTCCACGATTTTCTACTAGAATGGCACCTTTCGTTCCATTTCGGCTGACAGGCCTCCAGAGCTTTACAATTGACTTATTTGTGCTAACTTGAGCAGATTCCGATTTAGCTGGTTTCTCTTGAACATTGCTCTTCTTTTGCATTTGATCATCTGTAAGGCAATCATCTAAAACTTCAGCAGCTCTGTTACCTTCGTGATGGCTACAATTTCCAAGGGTGACTGGTATGGAGCCAATCAACAGTTCATGGTTCCCATTCTGGTCTGACCTATTTGCCACTTCTTTTTGCACTCTAGACAAGCTTTCCCCTACATTTTCTGGTTTAGGCTTTCGGCTCCAAACTTTATTTCCACTGAAAATTGAAGCAGCCCTCCAATCCCTTTGAGTTCCATGCTTCTGCATGGCCCCAAGCTTCTGTGCATGAGATTTCTGACTCGCATGGAAACCATTGGGCACATGACTCCATCGAGATTTTTGTGGGACCTGCCAACGAGATAATATCATATGTCTAGGAAAACCACCTTGCCTTGTCCGTCGTTCAACGTTCTGACCAGTAACTAGGATATCAAATCCAACCGTCTCATGCTCAATATCCTCATATGTGTTTGTATTTGGGGAAAGTTCAGGCGAAGAAGGAATGTTATATGGCACTGAATCTGGGTTCTGCGTATCAGAATCAGATGCAGCCAAAGAGCTGCATGTTTCTGCTCGAGGCTCAGCTTCATGTGTATTGTCAATACTCTCCTTATCCTCATTTTCCTCTAGTTTTTGCTCCTTTGTTTTCTGTTCCTTCTGCCTAAGCTTTTTCCGCCTTTTCCTTTCCAAAAGCTCAGCTTGCCTAAATAAATTAGGGAAACAACATAAATGAATGACTAAGTTGTATTTTATACACTAATCAGATTATTGAGAAACTAAAAATTGAGGGGCAAAAAAGGTGCTTGCTAGTAGAGGAAACTTCAAGAGCCCCAAGAAACTTCCAAAATAGAATTAGAAGGCAGAACTGCATGGTCACGCGACTCACGCAATCAACAGGATCAGTATCAGCTCTCGTCCCAAAATATTGAGTGTAAGTTAAGAGAAGTAGTCATTTCTCTCGCAATCTGCCCATATACTTGCAAATTTCAGACGTTCCCCAATGTCAGCCATCAAACATTGATTTTAGGAGAAACAACATCTAATTCTTCTATGATTTTGCATTAATCTAAATTCACTACAATGCAATTCACAAGCTCATTCAGTCATTTCAACTACTTCAAAAAAATATCAGAGCTTCTTTAGCTTTAAACCAGATATCTAGCAGAAATGCAACTCCAATATCAAACATCTTGGAGGAAAGTACAAGTGTTTTTAAAATTTCTTTACCTTTCCCCCAAAGATCGGATTACATCAATCCTTTTGGATAATATACAACCCACGATTTAAATCGGTCAGCCATAGCCACTTATTGATTGTCTTCCAAAAACAAAAAAATAATAATAGTAAAAGAAATTAAAAAATGGGAAAGAATGGCAAACTAAATGTGCACTACAACACCAAATAAGAATGTGAAATGGTTTACCAGGGAAAACAGAAGGTGCATTTTACCTTCTTTGAGCTGCTTCTTCCTCCTCCACAAGTAATTTCTGGCACCTCAAAGCTTCAGCATCCTTGTCAGCAAGCCACGCCCTAACCTGAGTAGAAGAACAAAGCCAATCATCTCTACAATCCAACCTTCACTACCCACCCCTTTGTTGTGGTGAGTTGGGGGTTGGGGGGAATTTGAAAGAAGAGGATAAATCAGGAAGATTATAAGAAAATTAATGCCTACTTGGCACTATTTTGTATACACCCCTAAGTGCCATAGTTGCTGACCATACAACCCTAAGTGAGTATAGAAATATTTTTGAGCTAGGATTTAGACAACTATAATGAGCCAAAACTAAAAGCACCAATGGTGAAAGAAAAGAACATGTACCAATTTCTGTTCCACCAAAAAGCTTGTGCATGCAACTAAGTTCTTTGGTTCAAGAGCAATCTTTCCAGCTTCTCCATCAAAAATATATCTTTGCATTAACACAGCAGTCCCACATAAAAAAGTATTTTCACTAGCATCATCAAGTATACTGAATAGCTCCTGTGAAGTCAATGGAAACCTGGAAGGTCTCGCTTGGATAATATCCTGCAAAGAATTCATATATACAAAATCAAACTCATACTCAATATATAGGATCCTAAAAGAATCTAGACGAAAAACTTTATGAACAAGAAAGAAGGATGTTTCCTCACCAAAATAGAAGAACCGGCTCTCAAACAAACTTGTGGCAGAGAAGAGAATCCTGGTTTCCTTATCAGTGTTGTTAACGACTTAATAATAGAAGACCCATGAACTTCCTGAAATGCATCCACAATGATACAAAAACAGGCAAAGTAAGCAGGGGGAAGTGATATTTGTTACATTCAAAAGAAACAATCCTTTTAAATTCCTAGAAACAAGTTCAATTCCGAAAACAGCCTCTCCACATATTATGTGGGGCTAAGGTTTGTGTAAATCATGTATGTCCTTGAACCCGCCCACTGTGGAAGTCTTATGCGCAGGAGTTGTTTACCCTTTTTTTGTTACCTAATAGAAACCATTCTGATAACCTCAAAGACTACAATGAATCACAACCTAATAACAAAGACAATTCTCTAAATAAATACTATTCCAAATATTTAACATAGATTTCCAACCTAACATAAGGGCAACTTTACTTAACCAGGCTCATAACCTTAATAAAAAAATGAGTTGGCACCTAAATCATTCAATTAAAATTTTAAATGTGATAGTACCCACACTATTTTAGCGAGAATTACATGACAAAATTCATCTCTGCTTATTGCAATAGCATAACTAAAGGGAAAAGGAGGACACAATAACTTCAATACAAGAATCTGGCAAAGAGAACATCCTAACGAAGTCAACTATCGTAAAAGTGAAGTTTCTAATTAAATCAAAATCATTATTGAAATATCTTAATTATCTCTACAATTTAAGGAATAAAGATAAATGGGTCTAAAGGCACAAATACCTTACCTCCAATGCCACATTCTTAAAAGATACAATTTCCTTTTCCTCGTCCAAAGAAAGCTGCATGAAACGAGACATATGAGCAAGCAAAAGGTAGAAAGGCTCTCACCCAAGAAAATGTAGTGAAAGATAAAGTACCTTATCCCAAAATGCTCTCAATAGACCCCTATTTTTGGCAGAATCCTACAGAATGTAAGAGGATATCTTTTAGGAGATTCTTAGCATAAAAGAATGAAAAGCAGCCATTGAAACAACCAGTTCAAAGACAAACCGAGATAAACAAAAAAAGAAAATGCAACTGGCTGACATCTGACAATGACGAAACAGCAGAAACCATATTTTTTAGTAACTTATGTAAAAGACACCCAGACAAATGCAAGCTGGCAAGGGAACCTTATCAAGCTTTTTCAATCGATGTTGCACACGTATATGTCTCCTATAGTTAATTGGCGAACAAAATTCACGAGAACACTTGTCACACTTCTGCGTCTGAATCTTCAAAGGAGTAAGCAAAGGCCAACCTGGTAACTCTGCCAGGAGTAAGATAGAAATGAATTCAAAAGGCATGTCTTGCTTACAAGGTTAGCTAGTAAAAAAAACCATATACACCAAACTGGACATATATTTTTCAGTCCCAGTCATTGATCTTAGCAGTGGCCTTACCAAAGGAAGCAAAACCCCGGGGAACTCATTACCACGTATGTTTAGAGTTGCAATAAGGCCACTGCTTGGGATGTTTTGATCAGATTCCTTAAGCCATTAACCTCAGATGCATATGAAATTAAAACCATTGCAATTCACTAGAAAAAGCTCATTCCCTTCTATAAAAGATTAATTCCTTGAAACAGAAGCATAGCGTTTAATACCTTGCTGATCTAAGGCATTGAGCAATTGGACCCACTGGACTTGGCTGTCTCCAGCCCTTGAGAAAGAAATAAAAGGCTCCTTTCCAACCGCTTGTCTGATAAAAGTGTCTAGGGAATCATTTCCCTCCTCTGACCTCATCACATCAGTAGCATTTGGGGCTTTGAGTTTTGCAATTGACATTTTATGCATGCAGAAAGCCAACTAACCCAGAAGTTGCAGCTGTTAGGGGGGGGAAGTACATTGACACACGAAACAAGCACAACAAAAAACCATTAGGAAAATTCTATAAGCTATCAATTTAATAACTTCATAATCATACCAGTTTATTTGAATGAATCAATAGAGCTACAGTATGCTTTCTAACCAGATATAAAAACATGAATGTAAATTACGGTATACGAGTATCGATATTCTGGCTAAGAAACATACGTCTCATTCAGGATATTTCACATTAAAACATCTTTATCTGCAACGGATCATCAAACATAACTTCACATATTCACTGAACAAATTTTTAGAACCCAAAATTTGAAGCCAATTCTGAGCAGATCCCCACCATCATTACCCAAGATTGTCAGTCTGCTGCAGAGCTCACACATAGATATGTACACATAATTACATTTCACTCTATGAAGAGATCTTGTGCCTGATGTTACATGAGGTTGACATGACACATGGATATATGTACATAACTTCATTTCACTCTATGAAGAGATCTTGTTCCTAATGCTAAACATGAATTTAAACATAACAGAACTTTTTGATAATCTCTGAAACACATCATGACAAGAGTAACCAAATACTAGACAATAGAAAACCATTTTTTTCATTGCAAAACAATTGACAAGAATTTAGAATTCAGAGCTCCCATAAGTAATCCTAAATATAAAATTAGTCATATAAAAATTAAGATTTAAGAGGTTTCATTAAGCAACCCTAAAGTGAATTCTCTCTTCAACAACACAGAAAAACGCCAACAATTCAAAACAACTTTATGTGTGCTCAGTTATGGATGATTAAATATACGCCAAAAAAGGAGAGTTAAAAGAACCAATTGAAAGAAGTGTAACATAAACAAAGCTGGTACGCGTTGGCAGAGCGTGATCTGAGATCAATAAATGATAAACACAGTAAATACAGAGAGAAAAGGAAAAATAGAAGAGACTGGAAGGAGTGATCGGTCGACGTACCAGTGAAGAAGTGCGAAAGAGATCAGTGAGGGGAGAGAAGGAATCTACAGCGATCAAGTGATTTCGGAGTTACGGAGCGAGAGATTGGGGATTGTTTGGCGGGAGCGAAAATCGGCGAGAAAATACGAGAAAGAGATCGGGCGATATAAGTCGAGAGGGTGAAGTATATAGAAAAGTTAGACTCCGGTCCGAGGAGGAGCGAATTGTAATGGCAAAATATACAGAATTGGAACCCTCTTGGCTCCTTCTTTGATGGAAAAGCAGTAAAAATTGAAAAATAAAAAGAAAATCTTAATTAATGTGGGTTGGCCTCTCTTCACTCAATTTTATATCATTTGGACCTATGTGCACTAATTATTGGGTCTAGTAACTTCGTGGGCTTGGACCAAAATTGGGCTTCTAGTCATGTTTTGAAGAAGACAAGCTGAATAGCTGATTCTCTGATAGGCTAGTCGCCTAGTCCTCTATTCAATATATAGCCCACAAGCCTCAAATAAATCTTGGATTCATGGGTCCAGACTCCAGACTCATCAATTGATTCAACTCCAAAGGTCAAGTTTCCATGTTGGTCATCTTTGAAAAAGAAGGCCTGGGTTGACAAGTAATAAAATGTGCCAATGAGCAACAACTACTTTATGAATCACTTATTCACTTGAGTGATGATTTAGGAGTGAATCTCTTTCATCTTGTTATTCACTTGAGTGACGATTTAGGAATGAATCTCTTTCATCTTGAGTGATGGTTTAGAAGTGAATCTTTTGAGGTCAAATTGTATGGACTCGGAAGATATTGCAATTCGGTGGTATTGGTATTAAATTCGATTCTTATTGGGAGCAATATCCTTGGACTCGAAAGATATTAAGTTTGAATACCCTTGAACTAGGAAGATATTGAGTTCGTTCTCACTGGGATTAATAGTACTATTGTGCTTGTGATTGGTGTTGACCCAATTTACTGTCATCATGTGAAAAACTCCTATGCGTGCATATCTGACGGTCCAAATTTAGGCCCATATCAAATGTCGAAAGGGTCCAAACTCGATTTAATTGATTTATTTTTAATGTTGTTAGCAAGGAAGGAAAGAAAATAAAATCATGAAACTTATAAAAATGATAGTATCACATAAAATTTTCTCAAGAAATAATCTCCTCACAAAGTTGGTAGAATCCAAATCGAAGGTGGCAAGGGCTTCGAGCGTTGATCGTACAAATATCTTGAAATGCTTCCATCCTCCAAATTAAAGCTACCCACTTCAGAAGACTCTAAATAATATATTCTAACAAGATAACTGACATTATTATCAATGAAGTAAATAGAATTCGGCTTACAACCAGGAAAATCAGAGGCCGGAACACATACCGATTCATTCTCACCCACAAATACTGCATCATTCCCCAAACTCTGCATCTCAACCCACTTTCCCTTGCCATATGCACTCCAATGTAGTAAAAGCATATAAACCTTAAATTCTCTAGTTTTATACCTGTAATTATGATCATAACCGTGATCCTCGATGATTCTTCGAATCATCATCAACTTTCCTTCTGATGATTTCACAAGATATACTGATCTAAGCCAACGAGGTATCGCGGTCCGACGTCTGGCTACAATCTCCCGACAGTTTTTATTGTCAGCATCAACACATACCAGTCTCCCATATATATCTACTGCGAGCAGCATGTCATTGTAATAAATAACGTCTTGAAAGAGGTCTAAGGTTTTGTCTATCGAAGTCCAGGTTTTACTCCCTGATTTCAGGATCTCCAATGCCCTGTTCACGCCGGATATCGCGACCACGTCGTAATTAATGTTGTCGGAACTACTCAGAGAAGGATTGTTAGATAATACTACTCTGGAGACATCAAATTCATGCATGTAACCGGTTTTCCATGACTCCATGATTGGTGGAAGACGTCTTGTCTGATTCAAGAAGGGATTTCTGAGAGTGATGATCATGTTTCTATCGACAGAAGCCAACCAACCATGGGAAGAACCACAATACCTTCGGCTATTATCCTTCAATGGCAGTTGGAGATCGTATATCTTACCATTCATAACGTTGTACAGACTTCGTTCATATGTTCGATGATGTTTAGAAGGGATCAACAACAATGGAGGTTGTCTGTTAGATAATTTCATGAGCCGATGTCTTTGCTGCTTGGCTACGGAGGACCAGTGCTTGCAAACTACACTGAATCTAGCGTAATCGAAGATTGAGACCAAGTTGTCAAGAATGGAATTAAGGATTTCGTCAGGAAGCCATGACCAGTCACTTTCTGGAGAATCCATCGCAAGAGATTAGGGTTTCATCAAACTCTGTGGTCTTCACTTATATATAAGGGAATCCTTTTCTTGAATCGCAAGTAAATTTGGGCCCTTGAATTTGGGCATTCTAGACTTGGGCTCGTCTTTTATGTGACCTAGTGGAGACATGATTTTTGATAACTACATCATGGACGATGGAGTTTGCTATAGAAATTATCCTTCCTATCTTTAACTTCGGTTAATTATCTAAAAAAATTTGGGTCTAAGAAAAATTCTTTTAAGAGAAGGAATCATGGGCCAACAGCCAACTCAATCAATATAAATAAAACCATAAAAAAAAAAATTATATAAAGTTCGTAAAAATCACATAAGCAAGTACTCCATTTTATTTGGTTTTTTTTGGTGGATCTAAATATCTAAAAATTACTTGTAAAGTATCCGCATAGAATTTTCCCTTATTCAATCTAGCAACTTTGTGGGCTTGGACCAAATTGGGCTTTATTTGATCTTTCTAATAATGTTTTGAACAAAACATACTATAATTTAATCCAATGATTTGAGAGAGTATGCACACATGACAGTATGGTAAGTATAGTGTTCTTATGATGATGAGAGACTTTTCAATGAGTTCAAGTAGATAAGGGTTTAGTTCCCAGTGCACTTGGGATTCAAGAAAAGGGCCGGAGTCCCTTATATAAGTTAAAAATTAACCACAGCGTTTGATGAAACCCTAGTCTGTCTCTTGCGATGGATTCTTCAGAAAGAGACTGGTCATGGCTTCTTGAAGAAATCTTGAATTCCATTCTTGACAACTTGGTCTCAGTCTTCGATCATGCCAGATTCAGTCTGGTTTGCAAGCATTGGTCGTCCGTCGCAAAGCAGTACCGAAGACGTCAGTTCATGAAATTATTGAACAGACAACTTCCATTGTTGTTAATCCCTTCTAAACACAATCAGAGATACGAACGAAACTTATACAGCGTCACAGATGATAAAATTTATGATTTGCACCTGCCATTGAAGGATAATAGTCGAAGGTATTGTGGTTCTTCCCATGGTTGGTTGGCTACTGTCGATAAAAACATGATCATCACTCTCAGAAATCCCTTCTTGAATCAGACAAGACTTCTTCCACCAATCATGGAGTCATGGAAAACCAGTTACATGCATGAATTTGATGTCTCCAGAGTAGTATTATACAACAATCCTTCTCTGAGTACTTCCGACAATATCAATTACAACGTCGTCGCGATATCCGGTGTGAACAGGACATTGGAGATCCTCAAATCAGGGAGTGAAACCTGGACTTACGTAGACAAAACATTAGATTTCTTTCAAGACATTGTTTATTACAATGACATGCTGCTGGCAGTAGATTTATTTGGAAGACTTGTATGTATTGATGCTGAGAATAGTAACTGTTTGGTGATTGTAGCCAGAGAGGAGACCATGATAACTCATCTGTCTCGTTGCCTTGGATCATCAGTATACCTTGTGAAATCATCAGAAGGAAAGTTGATGATGATTCGAAGAATCATGAAGGAAGTTGGTGCTTATAAGTATATAACTCAAAGATTTAGGGTTTATCAGCTTTTACAGTCGAGTAAATATGGCAAGGGAGAGTGGGTTGAGATGAAGAGTATGGGGGACGATGCAGTATTTGTGGGTGACAATGAAACAGTATGTGTTCCGGCAGCTGATTTTCCTGGTTGTAAGCCAAACTCTATTTACTTCATTGGTAATAATGTCAAATATTGTGGTAGAATGTATTATTTTCAGCCTTATGAAGTGGGTAGCTTTAATTTGGAGGATGGAAGCATTTCAAGACATTATTTGTATGATCAATGCACGAAGCCCTTGCCACCTTCAATTTGGATTGTACCAACATTGAGAGGAGATCAATTATAGCTTCTTTTTTTTTTTTTTATCACTTTTGTAAGTTTCATGATTTTATTTTCTTATACATACATATGGTTTTTTCTTTTTCTTCTCCACTTACCATTAAGCTTTTTTTTAACCGAGTTTAGGTCTTTTGGACATCTGATATAGTCCAAACAATATTTGGGGATGATACATTATTTTAAACGAATTACGGACCCCCAAATCCCTTTTACTAGTAGTTTCAAAACTCGTTTCGACTCCCCTTCTACTAAAACTAGTTTCGGCTCCCCCTCCCTCTATCCTTCTACTATGAGAATGCTACAGAGATACTTCACCGACTTAGATGGAAGGACTAGATCCCCTAGGGTTCATGATCATGATCTCCTATCCGATCTCGAATGTCTTCGCGACTCCCACCGCATACTCCAATCGAGATGAGGAAAACCTAATTCTCCTCCAACACCAAGGAGACGAAGCAATAGAATGGAGTGAAAAAACTAGCCAAAGAGATCGATGAAATCTCTTGCGAAAGAGATTCTCTCCGTGGTCAAATCAATGCACACTAAGTCTATGGTAAGGAAAATGAGGATGAATACAGAATTATCATGCACTTTTCATGCTGCATTTTATTTTTATTTCGGACACAAAAATATCGTTGGACTCGTAAAACCGATCAAGACACAAATATTTTTTTTTTCAAATTTTAAAAAAATATTTTGAACCCTAAAAATTATGACTTTATTTTATGACCTCATTTTAGAATCTCATAAAAGAATTTCGACATACGTAACTTATAAGTAACATTGCGGTCAGCACACATTGCAGCTCTTCCTACATGTACCATAATAATCAGGGGAACCTATCATATACACAGGGTTCCTTTGGCATTCTCCTATGGCAGCCCACTGGAAGCAATTGTCATCTTCATCGATGCAATCACTGCCATCTGATTCAACCGAGACCTCATCAATGGCTCTAACAAAATACGACATAACGGCATACCACATATCACCATCAAGGACAGGGCATCTAGCATGAGAGCTACCGGTATCAGGAGACGCATTGAGATGGCGAGTGAAGAAGAGGATTGCATTCCCCTTGATGGGTCTCAGGATATTATTAGTCTTTGTACAACCTGACCAAATCTTGTTCTTCGGCTGCAATAGTATGAACTGAGGGTGATGAGTATAGGTACGTTAGGAGAATAAAAGGGATATGAGACGTTTACGTTTCACCGCTCACCTCTGAATAGCGGAACAGAATTTCACCACCTCGAGAGACATTTGAGAGATATAAAACAACTGTTGCCAGCAAAGGTTCACTCAATTTTAACATGGATTTATTACCATAGTAATCAAAGTTCTGTTCAGCCTTCTCAAGACCATAATGCATAACCTGTAGAGGTTTGCCATTCCCTGGCTGGCAGTAATTATCAGGTTATTAAAGAGAAACTACTATGCATACAACGAATGGCCAAGAGACAGGGAAGATACCTTTGGGAATGAAAGTCCATGCTGAAATTCTTTCCCGAATCCTTGTGACCATTTCATCCTAGAAACACAGTAGCATCAATGTGAATAGCTGACAAATTCCAAGTAGTGTGACAATGCATTATTTTAGAATGAATTATCAGAGGACTTTAAGGGGAATGCTAGTAAAGTTCTAAGTTCTAACTCAGTCCACATTTAGAAGTTTGTTAGAGTACCAAATCAATACAAGATGGCCAAACAGGATAGAGGTCAAGATAATGGATGCTGACTATAAACTATTTAAGGAAACAGTGACAACACCGTGTTAAATGCAAACCTCAGAGAATCAGAAATGCCAAATAACTGTAATTCTGATATTTAATTTAAAACATAAGAAAATTTATCAAACTGGCACCCATTCAATCTCTAACCTCGAGAATAAAAAGGACAAATAACACTGGAGTTGAAAGCATAGAACACGATTCAGAAAAGGGAGGAATCTAATGCAATATCTAGTGGCAAGCAATGATAGATAATACAGCACAATGTAGTCCGCATTTCTACAAATTTGTATGTACCCTAATGCACAGGATATGTAAAAGATAGACCATAAAAGTAAGGAAAACATCAGAGCTCACCTCTTCATCTAAAGGGGTTTCCGAACTAGAAAAACTGCCATTCATCCCAATGCTTCTTGAACCATCACCATCTCCCGAAGTTGCTTCTTTCAAACCCCGTGCCTAAGGTCAACATCAGTGATTAAAACTAGTTTCACAAACAGTCAATAGAGTTGAAGCAATAGACAATAATTTACCAATGAAATTAGGTGATGACACTCCTCATCCGACAGAAAACCTTCATACAAGAACACCCTAATGCAAGAAAATACATCCATTTTGATTAGTAAGCCCCAGATAGTCTGATGGCACGCAGTATCATCTTAGGTAAAATGCACTAATCTTAAGAAATCTTGTATAATTTCAGAAAACTTCCCTGGTTTTTTTCACAAATGACAACCCCTTGACTTAACATAGTAGCCTTACATGCATTATCTACCATAAGAATGAATGAGCATCTAATTTATTGAAGTACCTGACCTTGGTTGCCAAGAGAGTTGGACAACTCGTGATGGGTCAACTCTGTTGTTACGGATTGAAAGCCCCAATTGTGTGATAGGGTCATAGTTTAACTCTTTATCCCTTAATTCCTTTCGGCTACTGACAAAACATAGTGAAGCCTATTCGTTATGAAAGAACAAGGCAAAATAGCGTTGAAGACAACCCTCCGGCCCTCCCCTCAGCAAATGAGGGGCATTATTCCAAAATTCAGCAACTCAGAGTAATGCAAAAGTCAAAAACTGGAAGATTACAGTACAAACTAAAAGGAAATACGCCAATGTGCATTTCACACATAAAATCATATAGATACACGAAACTGGAAAGGAAAAAATTTCTTTGCCACCCAAAACAAAAAACACCCATGAAGGAGAATCACAGCTCTGAATTATACACGATGAAATCTTCAATCCCAAACAAGGAATTGCTAAAAGTACAATATACCTAAAAAGGAAAACAATGTCTCCCAAAGTTAATGAAACAAAGATTAAAGTTAGTGAATCGATGACAATGAATCTACATCAGAACGAAAACAATAATGTAGAAAAACCCAGATCGAGAAAATTACCAAACCCATACGAGTACATTATATCATAAATTTAAGAATGATGTGTAGATTAAATGTCTGCTACCATCTATTACAATGAATAAAGCACGAGTGCAACGAGGAAATTAGGAAGAGTTCCACCTACCTTTCAGTTGAAGAGAGCAAAAATGGGCTCGTAAACGCCAATAAAAGAAGAAAGAGATGAGAAGCCATCAGTTAGAGACCCTAGCGATGGCGATCGTTGGGAGATCAATCAAACCCAACTGAATTTTCCTGCCAAAACAGAGAAGTATTTTTCCCAACCTTTTTTGAGCTTGGTGCTTAGGAGAGCCGGCGAAGCATGAATGCTCATGCTGCTTCATTTCTTGGAGCGATGGTTGTGAAATAAAAACTATTTTTAGGAAATTTATAGACTTATCTTTTGATTTATTGATTTATTCACTCACATAATGTTGGTGAAGAAACGACGGCGCTCTGTTGGGGGACATCAGATAAAGAAACGACGTCGTTATCGATTTTACTTGACATGACCGAAGTACCCTTGTCTTTTTTTCTTTTTCCATCATATGCTTTCTATATATATTCAAAACCCTAATTTCTCTCTCAATTCACGGACGCGCTGGTGGACTGGTCATCGCTGCTCGCACTCGCTCAAGGTGAATCCTAACTCTTATGTTACGTATTTTTTTTCCCTGTTTGAATGCGATGAGGAGATTGCTTCTGCGATCTGATCGAGTGGTTCTTCTTTTGTATGTATTGTAGTAGCCCTAGTTTATATATTGTGACTAAGGTTTTCTATCAGATATTAAGTCCGTTAGTTAGCATTTGTCTTGTATTTGTAGCTTGTGAACGCATACATAGGCTGTTTTTATGCGATGTCTCGAATGCAGACTAGCTCTTCGTCCACAGTGATGCTTAAGCTGTTTCGTTGTTAGAAATTACTGACCCCAGTTTTGTGAAACGATTTTGAATGTGTTATGAGAATTTGAAATGTGATTATACCAGAATTTTTTTGATTTACATTTGTATGTACTGTTTGGTGTCTACTTTAATGAAGGAAAAATGGGTCAAGCTAGAATCGTCCATTAGGAGCCTTGAATTGATTGATAGCAGTTGGACTTATTATGGTTCTTTGGCATTTTAAATCTGATTTCCTTTTGATGGATTCATTCTATGATCTGAACTAAGATGTACTAATTTGGCATTATTTAATTAGGTGATGGCTCCTAAACAGCCAAATACTGGCCTATTTGTGGGGTTGAACAAAGGCCACGTTGTGACCAAGAAAGAATTGGCTGCCCGTCCTTCAGATCGCAAAGGAGTAAGTTGATTCCTTAGCAAGCTGTTGATAGGATACTTCATTGGGTTTATATATTTGTTGTTTATTTTATACTGATTGACATCAGATATTGAAAGAATTATTTAACTTTATTACAATTTGCCTATATGTTAGTTGTAAAAAATATCTATAAAATGCTATCATGAAGCATACGAAACTTTAGTGGTGGTGCCTTCACTCTTGTTTACCCCGTGTTTTTAGCTGTGGATGAGCGGTCTATGTATTTTTTTGCTTGAATTGTGTTGCTAAGTGATTATTCTTTACCCCTGTGGTCTAGTGGTAAAGGTGGTTGCCCTGAATTTACTGGATGTAGGTTTCATCCTCCCACCCCTTGGGGAAAAAAGGGCTTTGGTTTGGTTAGAACAAGTTGCTGATAAGGCATTGGCCTCTCTTCTTTCTTTCTTACAGAAAACCAGCAAAAGGGTCCATTTTGTGAGGAGCTTAATCAGGGAAGTTGCTGGTTTTGCGCCATATGAGAAGAGGATAACTGAGCTTCTGAAGGTTGGCAAGGATAAGCGTGCTTTAAAGGTAGCTAAAAGAAAGTTGGGCACCCACAAGAGGGCAAAAAAGAAGAGAGAAGAGATGTCCAATGTTCTCCGCAAGATGAGGTAATTTCTTGGAGATTTAGGTTTTGTTCTGTCATATTCAACAAGGATGATCTTTGCTTGAATCTAAACTCTTACCAAATCATTATCTTGACATGACCAAGAATTCAGCATTTAACATTTCTGTGGTGAAATGAATATGCAGGGCTGCTGGAGGAGGTGAGAAGAAGAAGTAAAACACACTGTAGCCTAATTGAATTGCTGGGGACTAGATCCTTAATATTGCACTTAGAAGCTTGAATTATTTGGAGCTTATGTAGCTTCATCTGTTTTTTGTTTGAGACTGAATTAATCTTACCAACGGTGTTTTGTTTTGAATTGAAGATTAGAATTGCTTAATCAAGTGTCAAGTGATGTCTTTACTTGCATTTAGTTTGTAGACTCAGCCATAATTACCCAACATCCCTTGATCCTTGAATTTTAATGAACTTGTTAATTTTTAGGTCAAGTACTTGTCAAATACTTCGAGAGATTTAGATATCAGGTACTTGGACGTTACTTGGAAAGTGTAAGACAATCCAAGTATCTGAGAAGTATCGGAGATTTACATGTATTTGGAAAGGGTGAGACGATCCAAGTATCTGAGATGATATACATGTCCTTGGAAAGAGTGATCCAAGTATCCGAGATGATTTACATGTACTTTGAAAGGGAGACGTAGCCAAGATGATTTACATGTACTTGGAAAGAAAGAGACAAGTATCCAAGATCGTTTACATGTATTTGGAAAGACGATCCAAGTATTTGAGATTTACATGCACCTTTTGATTCGTGGTCATAAAACAAATCCACGACTGGCAAATCTTCTTTTCCCTCATTCACCAACATTTTGAATTATCGTTGTTGAACATGTATAAGGGATCATCAATGCAAGAAATTGTAGTATGGTATATAATGAACATTAAGTTATCTATTTTCTGATTTCTCAAAAAATAAAAATTCGAAGTAAATTTACAACTTCTGGCCGTTAAGAACACCATGATCAATAATAGTCCAGTGTCTTCAGACTTCTACTTGTCGAGCTTTATCAATGAAATTTGGCATGCTTCCTTCCCACAACTCAGCTAGCTCCTTCCTCATCCAGGAGACGACAATTACCGGTCCAAGTGTAGAAGGCACCTACATTCACCAAAGTTTACACAAAAATTCATTTAAAACCCGGATACCAGCACACAGAAGGAAAACAGCTTCAAGTGAACACAACATTATGCCTAGCCATCAAACATATCTAATTATCTATCGTTACCAAAAGCAGAGTATACAGGTGCCAAACACTAGAAGTTGGGCAATTAGCCTTCGTAGTTAGAGCAGAAGTCGAAAAAGTAATAATTAACACATTATTAACATTGGAGGAATCGAAAACAGCTTTAAACTTTAAAGTACATTACACTGCCAATGATACAGCCAAAAAGCTCAACAACTGTTATAGAAATGTTACTAATGTACCTCCCGGCATAAAATTTACCAATGAGAAGTCTGGTAACTCTGCTTGCCTGACTTTTTGAGTGTATTCGGCATGCATGGCTAAGCCAATTCCATCAAATACAGTCCCTACCCTAAGTGACTTAGGTTTCACGCATCATACTAATACTAAATGGAAAACCTATCTTTTAAACACCATGTTGTCAAAAGCAAGCTAAGCACAAGTGAGGACTACTACTTCCTTCAAAATTACAACCGGGCATTATCATCTAAGAAGATACCAGTTCGAATAAAATGAAAATAGAATCAATACCAGGTAGAGAAGTGCAGGTTGGGGCGAATGAGTCAAAATGCCAGCTGCTAAAGCAGTAATCAGTCCAATGGCATATCCAGGAAGGGCATACCATATGTATGTGTGTCCCTTTGATGAGTTCAACTCTAAGAGGTTGACTGGATCTCTACTCTTTCGATGATCAAAACAGAGGACTAATGCCAGAAGCATTGCAGGAATTGCCTAAGATAAAATAGGAGCACCATTGTCAGTAAATTTCTTTTAATGCTTCCTCAACAAAGGCATGAGAGGCAACTAAATGAAGCAGGTAACACAGATAAGTAACTGATATTCAAACCAAAAAGGACCAGCAATCTGTAAGTGTATGTGATCACACATGCATTATGTAAATTTCATGGACATTTGATATAAAACACTATAGCCACCAACAGCAAACACAGGTCTTTTGACCACTAGCCTCGTACTCTTGAACTTAATAGCTCTGGTATTGAGCTTTTGTGGTTATCTTTTGATATGTGGTTGTACAGGCACAACATAACCACAACTTCTCCAACCTTCTATGGCAGGCCACTTTGTGGGGCACTCCACCGGGAAAAAAAGAAAGAAAGAAAGAATTGACACAAAAAAAGTGGAACGATTAGACTTGAGACGATGGCATTGCCCAACAGATAAAAAACGGCATGACACAAATTGTGGGTAAAGAAATAGTTTACCAGTATCAGCACTGAACATAAAAGGTTCGTACCATATCACCAAGACCGAGCATCATGAAGTCCGCAGCACTTCTCGCAGAAACAGCTCCACCCAACAAATTCCTAGGAAATATTATTTTCACAGGCAATTCAAGCTTCTTTGTTATCAATTGTAAATCAGGAAAACCTAATCTATCTGCCACCGTGTGAACAGGATTTGATGCTTGTTGGGTAGCCACTGATACCATGACATTGGCACCGAAAATTCTTTCAGAAAAGAAAACCCAAAATATGTCATAAACAAACAAACATGAAAGGAGCATTGCGCACACTTTCACGTTTGGAAGCCGCACATGGCTAACAAATGCAATACAAATGGAAATTCCCAACAGATTGTTCAATACCCAATGCCCAGAAACAAGCCACGCAGCCACTATCATAGAGCAAGTGAACAATAAAAGCCCCTGGATCCGTGTGAAAGACTTTGAACAGCACCTTGAAACAAACGGGTCTGCCAAACCATAATGCGACTTCACATAGGCAACATGAGGGGATAGGCAGAAGAAAAGGGATGAAACAGAAGCAATGGCAGTGAAAGCAGTGAGAAGCTGTGAAACAGAAGAAAAGAGGTAGAACATCAAAAGCAAGCTGCACGAACTCATTATTGGGATCATTAGTGCCTGAGACTTATCCAAGGTAATGGATGCTTCTGACAAGTCACGGTTTCGCTCCATTTCTTTTTCATGATTTAAAGCACGAACTGCTGATGCAAACGTCACAGCTACTGCTGTTACTATAAGGGTGAAGGGAGCAGGCTCCAGCAAATATAGAAGGTTCCATATGGGTTCCATCACTAGATTAGCGTTGCTCTTCAAAATAAATTGTCTAAAACTTATATTTTCACGTACGAAATAAATGAAAGGCTCAAGTCACAAATTACGCAGCCAAAGTAGCATCATTCCTCTAATGAACCTGAGGCTGCAACCTACAAAGCAATGAATAATTTAGCTTAAAATGAGGGAGAGGAAGCCAATGCCATGAATGAAAATACAGAATTTGAAACTTTATTTTGTTCCGCTCATGGGATGTTTTGAAAAATGCATATTAATACAAAGAACAACTCCGGAGTGAAAATGACAGTTACTAGAGAGCGAGAAACCATTGTAGTTTCAGATTTCAAAAATTATCCTCTACTTCAAGGTTTCATCAGATAAGATTAACATACACAAAAGAGGATTGATTTACATTTTGACCAGGGGTTTCCCCTTAGAATTTTATGTAAACACCATTCACCAGCTAATATGGCACCGCTTATCTTTCGAACCTAATGTAATCAGAAAAAGATCGGCCGCATGAAATTTTGAAACTTTACTTCGCAGCCAAAGAAAAATGTCAAAACTACAATACAAACAACCCTCCAAATGCATGAATCAACAAAAAGCGCATGGGTCACATATTACTCTCTTATCTTATTAACAAAAAAACATAGAAGAAATCAAGATAATGGATCTTGATATTCTTAGAAATTAAAATTTTCGTCAATTAACTGAGTCTAATATAACAATTTGACCTGTTAATTAAGTAAATACAAAGAATTCCTAACGTCTCAGCAACCTGAGACCCGACTGCTATATTGATAGCATTCCTCACCAACATAGCGTTAACCCAAGAAGAAGCAAGACATAAGTTAATCAAAACCTTGTAATAAATCAATAATTCCATACACTTTTGAAGATCTGCGATAAGACAAATTGGAGTTCAGAAACTAAAACTTGATAGGAGACCGTAGGATTTCGAGAGGACTAACCTTGGACTCTGCGAGCTTGATCAAATCAAACAAGGTATCTTTGGATCGAGAATGTATAGCGACCAAAGCAAATTACCGGAACTCACAGTATGGACCAGGACTTTGACAATGATTTGATCCTTCTGCGCGATTGGTGGCTTCTGCCTTCTGGTCTGTTTGGGCTTCTGGGGTCCTAGTCCAACCCAAGGGTCAAATTGGTTCTTTCACTTCTTTGTGTAATGGCCCAATAGATCTTGACTTGGGCCCAACAAGAAGGCTATGGTCTTACACAGTTGCACTGTTGCCGTCTTGCGTGCCTGCAGAAATCTCGTTCAGCCCGCACTATTTTGTGCATACAATCCGCGTTTTGAACTTTTGATGAACGAGGCCCAAAAAGAGATGTGAATTTGGTAATGGCTTTAAGCCAACAAAAAAGTTCAATAAATAATAGTAAACTACACAACAGTTCCTTTTTTTCTCTAATTGATAACCACATCATATAAGTTGTCATTTGGATATTCGATATGGGTCTAAGCGCATAAGTTTTTCACCTATCGACATGATAAGTTGAGCTCTACGCGTAGTCATAAGGGTATTACTCTCGTAGGAAATCAATTTTAGACTCTCCCGAGTCCATGTAATTTGGCCTATAAATTTATCGATTAGATTATCACCAAAATGGTACTTCCCTTTCTGCATTCATCATCATAATCAGTCTTTATCCCTTTCATCATTAAAAAATTTTGAAAAAAATAACTAATTATAGTCAAAGTGTTAGCTCAGGAACTGCCATCACTTCTGTTTTAGTTAAATGAAAGCTTAACATGACATGGGTACAGAATGTGACATTAAGGTTCATTTTCGTTGATGGGCTCCACCTCAATAAATCGGAGTTGTCATCCATATATATGTTGTATTTGGTTGTTCAACTAATTTATCTAAGGAAAATAAATATTCCATGCCAATTTCCAAACTTATAATATAAGAAAAGGAACATGCAAATTGTGCAATGATCGCCGGATGAAATGGGTGTTAGTTTGGTAGCCACTATCATATGCCATGTGGTATACTTGTATCTTATCCAGTGGACCAATGCTTATCTCATCCGCGGTTATTTTGATTTTTTTATACGAATTTAACTGACCGATCGATTGGTTATCGGTGATTATTTAGATCGATTAATTGGTCTGTTTGACAATCGATTTGGTTTCTATAATTTTTTAACACTCATGTCCTTCACACATCCCCACACTTATGGGCACTCCCCCACAAAAATCCCACCCCATACAACCATGTAACCAATCATATTATCCGCTTTGAGATTTTGATTCCCATGAATGCATCGAATTGTCTCATGGGTTTGTTCATCCCAAATCCAACAATTAGCCGAAGCCCAACCCACTGAGACTATGAAAATACTCAATTCATTGTAGGGAAATGTGTTTTATCCATATAAACCACTCGGTAGACATTTGTCTAACCGTATGTGGGTTTTATGTCCTTAACAACGCAACTTGGTTAATGGTTGACAAGTGACAACCAAACCAGAGGGAAAAAAAAAGACCTTATCACATCTTTTCATTGCAGCATATGCAACTTGGTTGACAATCTAAACCAGAAACACTAGAGATAACATAGATCAATACTTTACGGAATATCTATCAGCCCACATCGCCCCACCTTCACCACACCAAAGCTTGGTCCCCCTCGGCGAGATTGCGGGCCCCCGTATACCAACTGTAGTCCAGCTCTTTTTCTTGCCCATCTATGAATCTATCTATCTATATAATTGGCTCTCTTGAGTATAAAGACAAAAAACACTCTACTTCCCTCAATCCTTCACCCAAACTCGTCCAATAATATCTTTTTTCCTCTTCAGTCACTTTTCTCGCTCCGTACTCAGATTCCTGTTTTCCTTATTCGAGTCGGAAAGATTTCATCTTTCGCACGTATTCTCTTCAAATGAACTTTCCTATACGGCTATACCAGAAGCAGATAACAAATCGCATTTTCTACGGCGAAGCTTAATCAAAGTCTATTTTATTCAAGTTTCAGTTTACAAAAATCTGGAAGATTCATACTGGTTTCTTCATAATTAGCATTCTCCTTTGTTCACGAAAGGTCGTTTTCTTCTCCGTTTGGCATTATGTTCTGCGATGGAGACGTCAGTGTTGTTTTTTCTATTAATTAAAATTTAATGGCTCACCCTGAATCCGTGTCAGTTCTGTAACCTTCAATTCTACTGCCGTTGTTGTCAAACCCTAAAGAATCGATCGGAGTTCACAGATCTGCTCTCGTTTTACAGATATTCATCTCCGTGAAACGAATACGGAGATGAAGATAATTATGGCGGTAGCAATAGTTTGGCTATCGCGCATGACACGGTGCGCTTATGCAGATGACGACCGGCTTCTGGTTAAGATGACTCTGGTTCGAAAGGCTTCGGCTTTCGGTGCCTGTAAGCTCTGTTTTTATTTTTTTTTTGAACTTATTCAATTTTTGAAAATTCAAAGGGAAAGTTTGTTTGTTTTGTGTTTTTTTCTTATTGTTTTTGGATTTGTGTATAGTTTGCTTGGATGGAAGTTTACCTGCTTATCATCTGCACAGAGGATTCGGTGCTGGAGCAAGCAACTGGCTTTTGCAATTTGAGGTAATTATGAGCTCTTTTTTTTTTTTTTTTTCCCTGTCTGGTTAAGGAATAGAAACTGAAAAGCGAGACCAATAGCGGACAAAAGTTGGCTGAATTAGTATCCAATGAAAAATTGCCACGTATGCTGTACAGGATAAAGAATTTTTTTTTTTTAAATATACAAACGAGTATACGACAAATAATTGTTTTGCTAGTTGGACTTGGATCTTGAGTGTCGAAGTGGTCAAGTGGCCAGGTCCGACACCTTTAGAATCTCGGCGCTTTGTATCCGGCCAAGCACTCCAAACTATTATTATCACTTTCAAGTCAAAGACCAGCACATCTTTGCTTTTGTTGGCCGTTCTCATTGGTTTTTAATTTCAAAAAATATGTTGGTTATACGAGAGTTATGTCAATCGAATGTGAAATAAATTAGTCTTGACAGTCCGCCATTGCGTTGGTGGCCTTTCATTGGTTTACATTTTACAATTTTTGACCTCGATTGTTATTTAGTTGAATTAAAAAGTGGAATATTATGTTGCATAAAGAATAAATTAGTTAATGCCAGCTCTAAAATAATCTTTAAGTTTCGAAATGAATGGAGGAGTAATGAGCAAGTCAGTTCAATTATTTGGTGGGTCCAATTATTGACATAAACTCAAACATCATTTTCCCTTCCATCATTGTTTTTCTTAATAAGCAATCAATCATGAACATGATTATAGGGAGGTGGTTGGTGCAATGATATAGAATCATGCAGGGAGAGAGCCAATACCCGGCGCGGATCTACTTTATACATGTCCAAGATGGAAGTTTTCTCTGGAATCCTAAGCAACAATGCCTCTCGAAATCCAGGTACATCTTCCAATTGATTTTAAAAACTTAGATGCCAACAACCCTAAGTCGAAGTAGTTAGATATATACTCAAATTGAGTTAGTAGCCAAATTTGAGATTTCACTCACTTAAAAAAAAAACTTATTTCATTGTCATTTTATTTCTCAAAATCTCATGTAGGGGTGACAAAATCCTGTTCGGTTTGGATGACCGAATTTGTCCGATTCGAATTAAACCAAGTTTGGACATCAGTTATATGTCCAAAATCAGGGTCCAAACACAATTTTTTTTTATCCGGTTTAAAACTGAGTCCGGGTCCAAACACATAAATTTCGTCCGATTTACTTGTCCGGACCCAAACCCAGATTTTATTGTCCGATTTATTTGTTTGGATTTAAACCAATCTGAGTTTAGTAAATTAAATACGTCCGAAATTCAATTCGATTTAGGGATAAGATGTGTAAATATTTCATAAAAACGTGTTGTTTGATCCAAAACCGTTCAAGAACCGATTTTTTTTTTACCATCCCTAATCCCATTCCAAGTAGTCTCATGGATGTCCATGTTCTCCTCGCATTCTTTATCTTCTCTTCACGTGATTAGTTTTTGACGGCAAGGGGACAGCTACTTATGTACCCGAATGTGGGGCACTGAAAATTGTCTTCTTTTCTATCGGATTTCTTAAGGATCGTAGTTGTGGAATGTTGACACTTGACACGTTGATGGGCCGAATGATACAAGGTTAATGGGCCCAGACTTCCTTGTTTTCCATTCCAGTATTTCTCAGTTTCTCTTCAGGCCCATTTTCACATGGCCGCCTTTAAGGCCCAACAATCTCTTGGTAATTAATATCCGTCTAAATCAGAAACGACATAACGGTGTTAACTGTTAACTTCATTCTTCCAGTCATCGACCTTGATTTTTGTTTTTCCATGTCGATCGCAACGAATTGTGATCGTTATTGATGAATCAGATTTCTACAATTGGAACCGGGTGAAGCTTAGATATTGCGATGGCGCTTCGTTTGCTGGGAACTCCAATTATGACAATGGGGTAACTTTCTGACCTAGCTTTCATTTTCCTTTGATAATGCCGTTGCTCATTCTGTATGTAACCCTGTAGAGCTTGACTCAAAATTCATAGATTTTGTGCTTTAAAGGGTAAAAAGAGAGCTTAATAGGCTAAATTAACTGATTTGTTCATGTATATTTTTGCAAATTTGGAACAGACATCAGTACTTTATTTCAGAGGGCAAAAGATTTGGGAAGCAATCATTCATGACCTTCTACCCAAAGGGTTGGGGAGTGCACGCAAGGTAAAACCAGTTCCGTGTAAATTTTCTAACAACACCTAATTAATAGTCTTGTGATGTTGCAATGGAAGAAGATTAATGTGATGTTTAAGGATTGAGACAGTTTTATGTTGAATATGATATGCATTTCATCTATTCTCAGGCTTTGCTTTCAGGTTGCTCAGCTGGCGGTTTAGCAACCTTTCTGCATTGCGACAACTTTGCAAGGATTTTGCCTGCAAATACTATTGTGAAATGCTTGAGTGATGCTGGATTTTTCATGGATGAGTATGCTTCTAGCTTTTTCTCGTGTGGAATATGGTTGGCTTATTTGGTTCTTCAACTCTCACAAGTTTCGCTTTTTACAGAATAGACATAACTTTTAACCATACAATGAGGTCATTTTACAAAGAACTTGTTCAACTACAGGTATACCATTCTATCATCCTCTTACATATGCTTCTCATCTGTTACCCCCAGGGGCGGATCTAGGAAATGGATTTAGGGGGGGACTTGGTTAGTAGTGCATGTATGAATTTATGAGAGGGGAGCCGAAGGTTGACGGGGTTCGGGGGCAAATTTTTAGGGCATTTAATGAAAAGTGACCGAGAATAAGTAAATATCTATATAGTCCTTAAATTAAGTAAATATCTATATAGTACTTCAATTAAGCTATGCTAAACAATTTTTCATTGAATTGAAATCATCTATCATCATGTATGAGTGTGTAGCAATCAATATTTGTTCACTTGTATGAGTATGAGTGCATATCAATCAATAATTATTATTTTTAAATTAACCATACCTATTGTAAAACTATTAGAAAAATATAAATAAGTGGATATAATTTGAAATTTGGTTATTTAGTAGTATATATCGTATTTTTTTTAAAAATGTGAGGGTGGGCTCTAGGCTAAGCATAGATTCGCCCCTGGTTACCACCTTTAATTGCTTGGACTCCACCATATTGACATTCTGACATGTAGAGTCCATTCAAGCTTTTTTGCTTTTGAGTTATGATTCCGGCATACCCTGTCTGTGCATATAATCTGAGATGGAAAAAAACTTAAGTGCTTCATTATGAACACTGTAGGAAGCATAACAAACCTAGATTATTTGGTAATCAAGTCAAAAGTTTAGCATTCTCTGTTGTAGGGAGGTCAATATGTAAAGAACCAGCAAAGGAGAGATAGCTACTTATCACATATTTAAATGCACCAAAAGCTGAGCAAAGAAAATCATCATTAGTGCATAAGTTGGCAACAGAATGCTTATTTGTTGGGCATAATGTATGATTGGACATTCATGGTTTCCATTGCCTTTGACTTACGATATCGCTTCTCTCATATATAATCTCATAATGGTCCTAATGTTATTCCTATACTGTATCAAGTTTTTATTCTAGTACATAAAGTTGATTTTTAACATATGTCTTCCTTCTGAGTGTGAAATATTTCTTTGCATTAATTTCTTTGGTTAGAGTGGAGGAAATGAGTTCTCCTTTTAATCAGAACCTGGAGTCCAATCAAAACTTAAAATTATAAACTGAAGATGCATTGTTAAATACTTCATTCAAATTGTATGATGGTTCCTTATATGTAAGCCTAAATTCTTCACTGCATGTTTCTCTGCCATTATTTTTTCTAAATCCATAAATGTCATATTCACATTTGCAATATCTGACAGGGGATAGAACAGAATCTAAATGACAATTGCACCAGTTCCCTTTTTCAAGAGCTGGTATGTATGATTTTCTCACGGCTCCTGCACATTTGACTCGTACTTATGTGATATCCTCCTGCTTCTACCTTTCCACAATTATCACATTATTTTACTTTTGTGCAGTGCATCTTTCCACAATATGCGTTGAAATATATCAAAACTCCATTTTTCATCTTGAACTCAGCTTATGATGTTTACCAAGTAAACTACTCCGACTCCAGAAATTTGAAATTACATACCATCTTTGTAATCATGTTAATGCATTGGCAAGAAATTTACTAGTTTTACTATAATTTACAGTTTCACAACATATTGGTGCCAACTAAAGCTGATCCACCAGGACTTTGGAGCCGATGCAAGCGTAATCCAGCTGCATGTAACCCTAACCAGATCACGATATTGCAAGGTTGGAGTTCTTTAGTGTTGATTCCCCTTCGGGAAAGAGGACTTAGAAACTTATAACTCCAAATGTTGGATTGTTGATCCTGATATATTTTTGTCATTAATATGATAGTTCTCTCTCAAACCCATTGCATGAGTTCGGAAACTTTATTTACAATGCCTTTTCTGTTGTTAACTGTCTTTCATCAGGTTTCAGGCGTGACATGCTTGCGGCTTTAAGATGGTTCCTCTATTTTTCGAGGAGAGGGGGCATGTACATTAATTCGTGCTTTGCTCATTGCCAAAGTGAGTCACAAGACACATGGTTTGCAGATGATTCCCCAAGAATGCATAACAAGGTACTTGAATATGATTCTTTGCCACTTTCTGTGATGACGGAGAGCGCTGGAGAGATCATGTTTTGGCATGTATAACTAATGAAACAATTTTGAACATTTGAAAAAGTGTTTTAAGTGATTTATCTATATCTAACGGCTGAGACTGCGGTTTTACAGACCATTGCAGAAGCAGTTGGAGATTGGTACTTCAGCAGAAGGATATCTAAGACAGTCGACTGTCCATATCCGTGCGATACTACATGCCATAATCTCATACCATAGGCTCAGGTTTGTGATGCATTTTGGATTTTATCAGTGACGAAGAAACTGCAGAAACGCAATATTCTTGTTTAATGGAAGAAAATCTTGCAGGTTCTGTAGGAGATTCAGAGATATTGGACTTAAGAACTAAGTTTTACAAGTCTTTTCCATTGATGAAGCATTTGGAGCTGTTGGAATATAATCATCAGCAGAAAGGATGTCAAACGGATTCGTAAATCTATATATCGGTGCTTTAGCAAAAGAAATTATAGATGAATTTGAAGTTTTGTCATATTAGTCATCAATTGATCAATAAAATCCATTGATTCTTTATTTTTAAAATTTTTCTTTGCCAAGACTAGCTTCTGGGGTAAAGTACCTCCTGAATTGTAATCCACTAAACTCTTGGGCCGCTGCTGGGCCGGCTCAGGCCCGAATTACATCTCTATGTTAACGGATAAAAAGGGTCCTGGATGTCATTTTATTTGTATCTATGGGCAAACTCGGTAACTAATGCCGAACGAGGATCGTCACGCAAATCATATTCTCGGTTCTCCAACGGTCATAAAGTGCACCGTTCCCCGCGTCAGTCCCACGCCGTCTCACTACACTCCATCGCCTCGACTCATCATTCCTAAAAAGTTATACAGAGGAAAATCGAGAAGACCGAGAGAGTGGACCAGTGGAAGTCATTATAGTGATATGAGTAGAATTACGGCAATGCCTAGCTCTTCCTTCGACACTGTTTCCGGTGGTGGTAACGTTTCTGACGACAATGACGCTCTCGGTAATTTCAAGCTGAACGAATCGACTTTCTTGGTTTCTTTAATGCAGAAGAAGGAGATCGGTGCTGATCGCTTCATCGAGGCTCAGCCGGAGTTCGATGGTCGAGGAGTTGTTATTGCCATCTTCGGTATTCATTAATCAACCTTTCTATCTCCCTCCCTTTGCGAAAGAAAATTAAATTTAAGGTGTTTAGATTGTTTTATGCTTGTGTTTTGTCTGTTTGGTTTTGGCGGGAGAGTCAAGCCAGTGAAAGGAAATTTAGGTTATGTCCTTATTGGCGCTTTTTGCGTCAATGCACATGATAAGGTTGCCTTGCTGATCGTACAGAAGATGACAAGATCGAACGAGTCTTAAACTCCAAATTGCCACAAAAGAAAAAGAAAATGGAAGAAACTTGAATTTAACCTACAAAACAAGTAACTATATTAGAGTTCTTGTTTCCGTGGATATATTAGATTATTTTCACGGATTTGTTCCTCATGGACTCAGCAACTAAGCCTTAACCCAAGTCATTGAGTCTCATGAAAAGACCTAGTTAATTGTAAGAGGTGGGCTTTCCCCATATAAATTACTCGGTTGGGTAAGTTGGGACTTTATGTTCATAACACTCCCTGCACAACTATATTATCCGCTTTGGATTTCGGTTTCCGTGGATACATCGGATTATCCTCATGGATTTGTTTCTCAACGCCAGAAGTGCTTTTGATTCTGTTTTTCCATCTCAATGCTACTTTAATATCCTGATAACGCAGGAAAGGGAAGGCCACTCTCTTGTTTTTTTGACTGCATCAAATCTGTCATCTTGAGATACATTCTATATTCGTTTTGCTTACTACTCAATGAGTAATTGTATGGTATGTACTGTTATTATCTGTATTCCTTAAGTTGCTTGTTACAAATTTTCTGTTTTAGAAACACCCCAAAGTGGATGAGGTGAGTTTGAAAAGAATCCGTGAAGATCTCCAGAACAGAATTGACATGTTACGGAAGCATGCTGATGTGAGCCCTGTGTTTTAACTTACTTTTTTTTCTTTCCTTTGGTTCTTCTGTTCTCTCCCGAGAGTGATGCTGTTTCAAAATTTTAGAGCTATGATGACAAAGGTCCTGTCATAGATGCTGTCGTCTGGTACGATGGAGAAGTATGGAGAGTTGCTCTTGACACACACAGTCTTGAGGATGACCTTGAATGTGGGAAACTTGCTAATTTTGTGCCCCTGCCAAATTATAGGTGTGGAGTTGCTATTGACTTGCTGATGTGGTTGAATTTGTTTTTCTCCACTCATGTTTTGACTAGTAGATCATGTTAATGTTGTTAACCATTTGCATCTATGCTTGAATCTTTGGAAGATTGTGGTACATTATTTAGTTCATCCATATTTGTGAAGCTTCATTATTTGTATTCATCATAAAAAGAACGGGTAAGGCCCTGGATTGGGTTGCATACCTTGTCTAACTATAGGAAATTAACTTATGCTTGATCAACTCAAAGTTTTTGCCCCCCACAAATCCATATATGTTCAATTAAATGGTGAGTATTCGCAAACATCACGTGTTCCAGTTTAGTGCTTGATATATAATGCTCATTATGATGGATGTAACAGAGCATGCATTCACCATGTGCTTATTTCTCTTTTATATGTGTGATGGATATTATTTTTGGTTAAGATAAAACTTGTGGATGACTTTGTTTACTGTACTTGCAGGATAGAACGGAAGTTTGGCATGTTTAGCAAGTTAGATGCATGTACGTTTGCTGTTAATGTGTATGATGGGGGAAATGTCTATTGTGACAGATTGCTCACCTCATGGGACCCACGTTACTGGAATTGCTGCTGCTTTCCATCCAAAGGTTCCATCATTTGAGTTACTAAGTTTTGAATATCGTCCATTCTTTCAACTGTAAAGTTTCAACTATTAACTTTGGTGATTATAAGGAACCACTGTTGAATGGAGTGGCACCTGGAGCTCAATTAATATCGTGCAAGATTGAAGACTCACGATTGGGTTCAATGGAAACAGGTACTGGCTTGACACGGGCATTGATAGCTGCAGTGGAGTGATGACTAATTTGTCTAAAATGATATCCACCTGAGACACAATGCATGGGACGAACATATGGAATGTGGTTTTTTACCTCCCAGACTGCATTCTTATTATAAGATAATTCCTCTTGTCGGAGCCAAAACTTACTTAAAATCTTGTATGGATTTCCTTGATACTATGCACATTATATGCTATCTGTTACATTTAAATGATGTTCCTCATTTTTCTTGTGGCAGCAGAAGTGTGATTTCATCAACTTGAGTTATGCGGAACCTACTTTACTGCCAGATTATGGCCGCTTTGTTGACCTTGTTAATGAGATTATTTTTGAAACCTTGATGTTCCTTCTGCACTTTTTATATGGCATATAAGGTCTTTGATGCACTCTAATATGCTCAATTGTTACAATTGATTTTATCTCAGGCGGTGAATAAGTACAGGATTGTATTTGTGAGTAGTGCTGGAAATAGTGGACCAGCATTAAGCACTGTTGGTGCACCTGGTGGTACCACTTCCAGCATTATTGATGTTGGTGCTTATGTCTCTCCAGCAAGGGCTCGAATACACTTGGTATATAGGCTTGCTTTTGCTGAATCTTGAGACATGAGTTTCTACTCCATGTTTGTTTCAGTTGCATCTAATTATGTGTTATGGGTTGGAACAGGATGCAGGTCCAGCCGAGGTCCCACAGCTGATGGAGATCTTGGAGTCCTCTGTAAGTGCTCCTGGTGGTGCAATTGCTCCTGTCCCTACATGGACTCTTCAATGGTGCATGCTCATGAATGGAACATCAATGGCATCTCCATCTGCTTGTGGGGGAATTGCTTTACTGATTAGTGCAATGAAGGTTCAATTCTTGCTTGTTTTGAAAATCTTGTCCGTCCTTACCACATAATAGCCATCACTATATTCATCTGACCAAGCCTCCTCTGAAAAAAAATTCTGCACAGGCTGAGAGAATTTCTGTGAGCCCATATTCTGTAAGGAAAGCTCTTGAGAATACCTCTGTTCCGGTATCTGGAAACGGGCTCATGCAACTTGACAAGTTAGATACTGTGCCTTAGTGTCTTATTCCTTAGTGATTGGAAAAACTGTATTGAACTTCTGAATTTAACTTGTCTGAAAAGTTGACTGCATGACAGGGCATATGAATATATAAAGCAATCCCGGAATGTTCCATGTGTTTGGTATCAAATAAAGATCACTCAATCTGGAAAACCATGTAAGTTCTTGTTGTTAAATGCTGTTGAATTTGTGCAAGTGTCCTCTTGTTAGCGGTAAGATCTGGATGTTGGTACAAGGATCTTGGAACAATGCGTCCCCTAATACTTTTACCCAAAAAGCTACTGGGAGTCTGGGCCCCATTTGTGAGGCAGCCTAGATTTTCTGACTCCACAAGTGATGTGATGGGAGTATCCGTATACTTACGTCAGTGCTTGAGGATTTTAATTGAGTTGGGTATATCTTAATGAAGGAAATATCAAAATGCATTGTTGTTATGAGATTATCTTCTTGATTGCAGCTCCTACATCATGAGGCATCTATTTAAGGGAGGCTAGTTCCTGCAAAAGGTCTACTGAGGTAAGCTATGTGTGAATTTTCGTACTTTTTAGGTGAATCGAAGTTTTTTATGTATCACTTGTCATTTTTCTTAATGTCTCATTTTAGTTTTTGATCACGTTGATAAAAGATAATTGTTTTGCCGTCGTCATTTGATATTGCCTAATTTCTTTTGAATATCTTCTTTGATATGTTCATTTTGGATGAAAGTCTTGTGTCATTTTCCCAGGCAATTGCATTTCCTAGTCTCATGTTTATTTTCCTAGTTTATGTATTTTTATTTTATTTTATACTATTCTCCCTCTGCATTAGATCCTCAACGGACAGAGTCTTCCATTTTGCTGCTAGCTCTGATGCCTGAATAATCTTCTGATTGAATTTTAAATGCCACATATTTTCTGTTTGTGAGAGCTCTAAAAAGAATCTTTGATGCGCCCATAATGTTTTCTTTTCTTTTCTTTGCTGTTTTATGTTTTATTGGAAAGTGTGGTTGCCTGGTGATGTATGTCTGCAAAATGGTGCATGGCTTGGTTGGTTTCGAGTATTTCACCTGGACTCTCACAACATGCTTCTGCCTTTCTGATATTGTGGGATTCTTTATAATGAGGAGAAGTGCAGTAATTCTGCTGCATATTGTTAGTACTGTGAAATATATTATATATGTTCCAAGATATCGTAATCATCTAGAGTATGGTAATTTGTTGCTGACACTAATTAATTGAAGCAGTTACATATGTAGTAGTGTTTCTGAGGAAGTTTTAGAGCAGAACAATTTCTTGCATTGCTCTAGGAATTTGATAATTGCATTGATATGTTTATTGAAATGCTAGCATACTTGTAGTATAGAAGATGCTTTTACTGTAATAATATTTTTTTCGATGTTCATATTTAATGGCATCTCTTGTACATTTCTAACAGTGGACAGTGCAAGTTGAACCAAAATTTCATGAAGGTGCTAGCAATTTAGAGGACCTGGTTCCCTTTGAGGAGTATGTTGAGTTGCATTCTACTGAAAAGGCTGTTGTGAGGACTCCTGAGCATCTCTTCCTTACTCATAATGGACGTAGTTTCAAGTTAGTTATTATTCCCTCTGCTGTGCCTACTATTCTATTATATACAAATTTTCAGATTATTTATTGGACCTCTTATTGGCTATGCGGCTTTCCAATTTTGTTTCTTTCCATTTATGGAGCTGATAAAGTGGTCACTGTTCTATCATCTATGTTGATCACAGTGCTAGACATGGTCACTAGTTTGGTCTGGTATGCTTGATGAATCTAATGTTGACGTGCTTTTGTATTTTTGCTCTACATTGTTGGAGCGCTCTGCATGTGCTAGAAAAATTCAAGCTTGGCTCATTTCCTTGATTAATATAGAGTCCGAGCAAAGCTTCTTCAAACTTTAAAAATTTTGGCTTGAGTTCAGCATATTTATTAGACTAGTTCAGCTTCTTATTAAAACTAGTTCAGTTAAATCTGCATCGCTATGTAAAATTTTTTAGTCTTAACACTATTGTAATATATGAAGCAAACATAAGATACAGATTATAAAACTAGTATGATATTTGAAGTGTAGATAAACTATACTAATAATATTACTATGATAAACATAAATAATATGGAAATCTACTTTTACATGTATGTAAACAACTTTCGTGCACAAGACTCCTGCAATGGAGTGGGGTCAGGGATAGGCAGGATGTACGCAGACCTTACCCCACATAATATGTGGCCAAGAATTGAACCTGTGAGTTCTAGGTTTATAATGAAATACTTTCGAATCTAATGATCTGAGTCTTACAATGCTTGGGTGCAGCTGGGTTAATGAAAAAGCTACAAAATCAGGTATCTGTCAGCTCATTTATCAAACAAAGTGAGCATTGAGTTGAGCCCTTGATAGATCGTTCATGAGCAGCGTAAGAGCAGCCTTGTTCATTTGCACCTATAAGCGGATGCAAAGTGCCCTTATAATATTACTTTCAATTATTTGATCTTTTATATTTCTCTCTCTGTTATCTTTTTCCACAATATTGTATTTCGGCAACATTTGTAAGAACATTGATAAGGCCTTCGTTTGCCTTGGTTTGTGTCTCAAGATTTGACAGTGTCTGTTTATAAAGTTGCTAATACATGATCTTAGTTTGCCATTCAAAAAAACACATAATCTTGGTGACTAATTTCTTTGTTAATAAGGTTGCCCCTTTGGTTGACGTGGTCATTTTGCCATCTTTCAGTGTAGTGGTACCCAGCTTTGTGATGGCCTGCACTATTATGAGATCTATGGAATTGATTGCAAGGCACCATGGCATGGTCCACTTTTTAGAGTTCCAGCTACTATTACAAAGGCTATGGCTGTAGAAAATCGGCCTCCAGTTATTTTATTTTCGAGGATGTCATTTCTACCAGGTCATTCTTTTTGTTGCATCCAATGACAGTTAAAATAATGATTTTTTTACCTCTCCACTAGTCGGTTTTCTACTTCCTGGAATTTGTGCTCTGTCAGACGTTAGTATGGTGCAGCATAGTGCTTAAATCCCAACACATTTTACAATAAGTATTTCTTATTTCTCGTAAGTAGCAAGGCAATTGAACCACAATCTTTAATGACCCATCAGAATGGTTAATAACTGATTACTGTATTATTTCATGGACATGCGCCCCGAATAGGTCACATAGAAAGGAGATATATTGATGTGCCACTTGGTGCTAAATGGGTAGGGAGCAACAATGCTAACATTGGGGTTTGATACAACTCGTCGATTTTTTGTGACACAGTTCAGGTACAGCATGCAATAATTTGATTAGATTGTCTAGTCCTGTTGTGACATGATTGCAATGTGCAGATATGTCCTTTGCGGAGGCCTATCAAGTGGGATTTAACATTTTCTTCTCCTGCTGCCAAAAGCTTTTCCTTTCCTGTGGTGGGCGGGCAGACAATGGAGTTAACTATTTCTCAGTTTTGGTCAAGTGGCCTAGGAAGTCACGAAACAACTATTGTAGATTATGAGGTAAGAATGCTTACATCAACTTTGGAAATTTTCTTTTGTTGGTTTATTTCAGTTTCCTCATCTCTAGAGAAAATATTGAATTTGTGGTCAATTTTTAGAATTTTCCTTAAATTTTAATAATTCCATGAGCACTAACCTTAATTTGCCATTTTTCCCTGTATGGAATGACATGACTTCCATTTGCTGGGAATACCTTTTAACTGGATTTATTTAAATTATTAGATTGTATTTCATGGGATCAATGTCAACAAAGAAGAAGTACTGCTTGATGGAAGTGAAGCACCTATCAGAATTGATGCTGAGGCGCTACTGGCATCAGAGAAACTTTCCCCCTCTGCTCTGCTAAATAAGGTAAAGTATCTTGTAAAAGTATTGGTGAGCAGCCCTGACTTTTTAATCAACTTTATCTTATCCTCTGTTAGTGCGGCACTTTTTGACTATTTTCAATTTTCAGATTAGAGTTCCATATCGTCCTGTTGACGCTAACTGACCACTCTTGCAACAAATCGTGACAAACTACCTTCTGGAAAACAGATACTTGCACTCACATTAATGTATGTTTTGTTATGCGTTACTTATTTTGCTGCTTTAATTTGTTTCATTTGAAGAGGTAAGTTAACTTTGTTGATTTGTAAAGTTAACTGTATTGAGGTGATCTTTGTTTCTACTTGTTAGAATGGAGAGGCTAAAGAATGCCGTTTGCTCTACTCTAAAAGTCAAGTAAGCAGTGTGTTTTCTCCCAACTTTACTCATTACCAGGATCAATGTCCGAGTTACTTTTATATTTCACCAAATAAATATAGTGCTGAGATTTCCTGCTGTACTGCATTGGACAATCGCATCACACATTTTATGGAGGTGCTCACATATGCTAGAAAGAAAGGATTTTAAATGGAAATTTACTTGCACTTGTGAACACAATTTTGTAGGTCGTAGATGCAGCAAATGAGATTGTTGATAGTATTGACAGAGATGAGCTCGCTAAGTTTCTTGCCATTAAAAGTGATCCAGAAGATGAGGAGGCCGAGGTTTGTATTTTTTCCATGATCCCTTTCTCTCCAATATTTGACCTTACTTTCTTTTGAACTTGGAACTGCAGTGTTTTTTGAATTTTGTTATGATGATATCTGCTCTCTTCTTTGGTTCCCTCCCCCTGCTTCTAGTTTTCTGCTGGTATATGCTTGCTTTCTACATTTTTGTTGCATGTGAGACTAATTTTAAATTCGAGTTGTGGTAGTCTCACGAGACTACGAATTTGCTATCATGTTTGGAGTCGACTAACATGTACCTTTGTTGTGTCTTCTGTAGAAAACTAAGAAAAAGATGGAGACCATTAGGGTTCAGTTGGCAGAGGCATTGTACCAAAAAGGACTAGCACTGGCTGAGATTGAAACTTTAAAGGTTGGCGTGGTGATTTCCCTTGGTTGTCTTAAGTTTATCTCAATATTGACGTGGAAGACAAAGGGGATGTGTTTGTCACAAGCCTTTGCTAAGATTTCATGGCAGTATCATTGGAATTTGCATATAATGTATTTGCAATAGAAAAATAAGATTACCTCATGATCGGAAGCAGCATTTTAGATGCATGGAGAGTTAGTATTGTCAACTAGCATGCACAAGGCCGGCCACATACAGTGGAGGCCGAAAATATATCTAAGATGTGTGAACCGTCTCCCGAAGTTGCGGTGAAGCTACTTTACCATCAGTCCTTATCAAGAAATTTAAATGTATTTGTCTATATTTTTGTGGACATTGATAACTTCCTTAGCATTTATGTTTGGCAAATCACAGATAACATTTCTCTTCTTCTTCTTATTTATTTATTTATTTTTATTTTTTTTTCGTTTTCTTACCTGTGCACATTGCCATATGCTTCGTCCTTACGTGTGCATTTCTTTGACCCTAGAGTTATTGTTGCAGGAAATTTGTGTTTAACAGGTCTCTGTCACTGGTTCACTTTCTGTTGATTTTGTTACTCATTTTTCCATGAGCTGAGACTACAAAATTGAGCATGATGTCCTTGATGATGTTTATTTGGCCATCTTTTTATCCGATCAGGGTGATAAATCTTCAATGGTGGATGCAACTGAAGGCACAGAAGTCATGGACAAGACTGATAAATCAGCACATGACACTGTCAGGGTGGATGTGTTTTGAGGAAAATTTCTATGAGCTGAGGAAATGGGTTGATATAAAGTCCTCTAAATATGGTATGCTCTTAGTGCTACGCGAGAGACGGCGTGGTAGAATTGGGACTGCATTAAAGGTGTGTTTCTTTTATCTCCCTTGCCCAACTATATTAGTCTTGGAATCATTATCAACTTCGTTGTCCCAACTCCCAAGCATTTCTCTTTTTCCTTTTCTTTCTCCTCTATTTCTCTGAAACTCTACCATGAACATATAAATTTGGGTATTTTGTAATGAATGCTCATATCATTGTGCAACTCTTTGGTTATTTATATTCAGTTTTGCACTTCGTTCATTATTGCTTGGAAAAAAGATTTCCAATAATAAACAATGTCGAAATGGTACTTGTTATACTTAATAAAACAACACTCTTTAAACTTCGATCTACTGGCGCAGGTGTTGAATGACATGCTTCAAGATGATAGGGAACCTCCCAAAAGGAAGCTCTATGAATTGAAAATCCGTTATCTTGAGTATATTGGGTGGAATCATTTGGCGCTGTATGAGAGGCAGTGGATGTATGTCTGATTCCCTGCTAGCTTACCTCTTTTTTAGGTCCATCTACGTCACAACGGTAGATGCTAAATCCGTGAAGCTGATTCGCTGCAGGGCATCGAGGTATTGAATACTCAGGCTTGGCATGAGAAACATAAAATTTGACAATTTGGGGCCTTTGATTTTTTTGTTTCCTACATTTTCGGGCTTCTAAAACTTACTGGAATTTGGTAATGACATAAGCAATATCACGTCAAATGTTAAAACTAAAATGGTGAAGGTAAAGGAAAAAAAGAGAATTTATTTACGAATAAGCTACTGCATTAATTCATATTAGGCTTTGAATTCATGATGTTAGTTAACTGTCATTTACGAAGCAAAATGAGAACTTTGTGCAAGATTGCAAGAGTACTGGTTAATTTACACATTGGATCGCTTGGGTTGGGATGTTCAAGAATCCATCCATATATTTGGGTCTTTGTGCCACTGGCCACTCATAATCTCATCTTTTCACTGATTAGCTCACGTGTTCGTTCTTGTGTTATTGTCACAGATTTGTGTGAAGCTGAGTATTGCTGTGATGGAGGAGGAGGTTCAATCTGAACTTCAAATTGAGTATGAACTTGAATTTGAAATTTGATAAATTTTTGATATACATCATATCCAACTGTTAAAAATTAACAAGTGACAGAAAACCCACCTTTTGCATACTGTCTTCATTTGGTTTACTTACTGATGATGAACAGCCGTTTGATGTCTTATAGATTGAGAGATGACAAGCGCACCAACTCAGACTAGTGGTCGCGCTCAAATGATCAAGTTGTTTAATTGGTTCAAGGGCTTTTTCATGCAGTTTTAGAATCACTTCTTCAACCTCAATTCTCAAGCTATTATAGACTTGCATTTCATCATGCCGTGGAGAGATCGGTAAGTATTTAGCAAATATGAGCACGGTTTTAATCCTAGTTTTTTTTTTTTGGATTATTGCAAAGACCTCTCATTACATACAGTAAGCAAATAAGTCTATTCTACTGAAGCTTAAGGCTTTGCTTGGATTGGAAATTGAAAAGTCAAGTAGAGTTAAAAGGAATGAGAGTTGCATGAAGGGGAGTTGTGGGAGGGGATTATCTTTACTGACTTTTACTCGAGTAGAAGGCAGAGAGAGCTAATGAGAGTTACGAAGGCTCAATTTAGTTGGATAAAAGGCCGAGGGGATTATCCCTATTGACCGGTCTTTACTTCCTAAATTCCAAAATATCTCCCAGCTCTAATTTGTTTCCTTGTAAAATTTATGCCTACGTTTCGATATCAAAGCCTCTGAATTAATGGCAAACAAGCCAAATTCAGATCAACTAATGGGCTGACATATGAGGTGGCTAAATGTCCCGCAGTTGTTTAATGGGCTCTTCCTATTGATGCTTTGGATACGCAAGGCCTTTTGATGTTTGCTTTATCTTTGAATAAAATTCTTAGTTTTAGACACTAGTGGGAAAATGAAACAATGTGTATTCCATTATTTAGGTCCAGTTTGGTTTCAATGTAGTAGTGTCGTGTAATCAGAATATCGAATTTTGACACCCAAATCACTAGTTTAAGTGGTAAAGTTGATGCGCATCACCTTGGTGACCAAGATTTGATTCTCTTCTATCTCGTTTCAAAATTAAAAAAGAAAAAAATACCAAGTTTTGACAAAATAATAAATTTTATAAAAATTAAATTAAATCATATATTGTGGATACCATGACAATAAAGGAATAATCAATAAGGAGCGTTACATATATGTATACTGAAGTGATCACGAAAGTACCTAAGAAACTCCTTTAAAACCCTGAAGTGGTTGAACTATGAGAGGCAGGCCATTGGAAGGTCTAAGAGAGAGCATAGTAGTAGGAGAGTGACGATACTTTGGTGAGACTGAAAATGAAAACCTAGAGAGAACAAGTGTTAAAACAATCTTATACTCCATAACATTCAAGTTCCTACCAACACACATTCTTCCTCCAAAACCAAATGGCACAAACCCCATCTTGTGATTGCATCCGCCATTAATGTCTTCCTCGAACCTCTCTGGCTTGAACTGGTGCACATCCTCGCCCCATAAAACTGGATCATGGTTCATAGCTACAACATCAATCCATATGTTTGTTCCTTTTGGTATTATCATGCCATCCACACAAATGTCTTCGCGGGCTTGTCTTTGTACGTTTGGTGCTGAGGGGTATAGTCTTATTACTTCACTCATCACCCAACCAAACTGCATATATAAGATAATATAATATCGGCAATTAACAAACCAAATCAAACCACACACGTTTAGGATAATAGTGATGAATTTGATGGTAGGGATACCAACAGCTGGTATCCCAGTTATCCCAACTGCTGAGGTGTGAGCACATGTGGGACATGTGGAGTCCACGGATTAACTTAGATCTTTGTGCATCTAATTCAGCATTTGGGATAACTGAGATACCTAGGAAGTCAGGATTTTACCTTCTTTAAGACAGGAAGCTTGGTGAGATCAAGCTCTTTGTCTCTCATGACACATTTGATCTCTTCTCTCAATTGTTCTTGCCAATTTGGATTCAAAGCCAAAAGCAGCAACGTCCATGTGATAGCCAAAGCAGTGGTCTCATAACCACCGAAGAAGATTGTCTTGCACTCATCGACCAACTCTCTTCTTGTTAACGTCTTCTTGTTCAACAGAAACCCTAGAAAGTCCCACTGAGAATATCCATCGTCAGATCTCTTCCTCTCATCTATGATCGATAATATAAGACTATCGACCTCTTTCCCAAGCTTTCGTGCCTTTAGGGTTTGCTTCATGCTCATCAACTTGCTAAAAGGTATCCCAGTATACCGATTAGGCCCGAATAGACTCATTTGTAGAGCCCTTAGTTTTTCAAACACTTTAATGCTGTGATTTTCACGGCTTGTGCCGAAGCTAATCTTGGCGATAATTTCACCGGACAGGGCCGTGATTTCTTTGTTGACTTCCATCTCCGATGACGATGAGCTGCCGGAAGCTATGAAGGTGCGCCATTTGTCTAACATCTTAGTGGTGGACTCCACCATTAAGATTGCCATAGGCTAGAAAAAAAAAAAAAAACGTAACTTGTTCAGTGGAACAATCAATATTGATAAAGAATTTAAACAAAAATCAATCATTATGACATGCAGCACTTATATATATGTATTAAGATCTCATAAGTTGTTATCCCAACTGCTCAATTGGATGTACATGATTCAAATGAATTTGTAAGCTTCAAATGTCTCTTATGATGCAAATGAAATTTTATGCGTATAAAGTAGCTGAGATAATTGAGATATCAGCTAATGAGATGTCTATCATTATTCGCTCGGATAATGTTCAAAGCTACTCTCATGTAATAAAGATAATTAAAATAAATATGAGATTATCAGAGAGAGAGACCTTAAGATTGGCAGGAGAGAGAGCAGGATTGATGGCATGGCGGTGACGAACCCAGTCATGGCCTTCAACCATATTTAAGCCATTACCAAACAAAGGTTGTCTGTCAAACTTGAACACATTGGGTTTTCCCCAGTCCTTCCCCAGTACCCCACTTGACATTTTCTGCAGGAATCCTGCATCTGCTATGTATAAAAATGGCTCTGTCCCTAGCCAGTATACATATACATTCCCTGCACCCACAAAGCAAACACATTAATACTATATAATGATATATGTATGTAGTGAATGCAATAGTAGTACTGAAACAAAGATTAGTAATTACCATGTGATTTTCGCCATTGATGGAAGTAAGGAAACACAGTGGAATGAATATCATGCGAGGTGTGATCCAAAGAAGATCCAGAAGAAGAAGATCTGCTGATCTTCTTCATCTCTCTAATGTTTCCTAAAGGGAAACTTGGAGTTGGACCTCCAAACCCATTTCTCCTAAGTTTGTATAAAGCAAAAATAGGTGAAACCCAGAAGTAAAACAACACTATACACAACCAGAATACAAGAAGAGCCATTAATAAGCCTAAAACAAGAGTTTCACATAGCTCGAGGAATTCCATGGACATTTCTATAGACATAGGCAGAAATGAGAAAGAAAATTAAACCAACGTTTAAGTGAGGAAAAGGACACTGAAATTCACAATATTTGAGAGACTCTTAAGGGTTTTATATATATTTTTCAAAATCAAAGTTAACCCTAAAACGGTGAACAACACAAAATTATGAAAATACCCCTACAAATTAGAAGGTCCCCTATCAAGTTTCGCACGATTCTGACAACGTGACACTACAATCTTACTAGCCGGTTTTCTTGGTAATCAAGTGCTACTAGTCATACATCATCTATTTCTCTCTCGTGTGTCCAATACTTTGTCTGTGTTGTGTTTTATGAAGGAGGTATGAATATTGGGTAGTATTTATATACAGAGACGGAGCAAGCAGTAGTAGCAGTATTCAAGATTGTCAAAGCTTTGACTAGAGAATGAATCCAATTCGTAGGTTTGATTTTGAACACCTACATTTCCAGGTCTTCAACATTGAACACATATTTTGCCTTCTCACCTGACCTAATCTTATATCATCATATTCAAATTATTATAAATGGACACTGTAGCATTTTTGTTTTTAATTTTAATAGGATTTGAAGGGGTGGATAATCACAATGATTTCAATCGATGATACATACCAAATTAAACTCAATTGGGAAAATTAAGGAAAAAAATGAGAAAAAAAAGAAGATAATTAATCATAATATACTTACATCTAAATATAATTTATGTTCATGTATTAGTATGGATGGCTATACGAGTTTAATTCCTTATATCCATTTCCCTTTAAATAGAAGGATATTTTCTACAACAATTGAGAAAAAAAGAAGCTAATTAATTTCACCTACTATAGGTACATCTAATCTAATTTAATTTCTATACATGTATTAATGTATTATTATGGATGACCACATGAGTTTAATCCCTTATATGCATCTACCTTTAAATAAAATAAAAAAATTTGAGTATTGATCAGTTTTTACTTTCTTGGACGTCGTTTGATTCTCGGAATCTAACTTTTCAGAAATAAGAGTTTTTCTTTTACCAACGATTTCTATTTTCTATGTTTGATTGGTGGAATCCTTAGAATCTAGAATTTCAAGGAAAGTTGGATTCCTCCCTAAAGGAGGAATTATCCTTTTCTCTCCACAAAAAGAGAAAAATCCTTGGAATAGTCTTTTATTTTTAATTAAATACCTATGATATCATTTTAAAAATACTTAATTTTTATAATATCCTATAATTATGTATTTTAGATATGGTATTTATTATATTTTTATTTCTTGTTGATTAAATATGATCACATAAAATTTTTTTACAAATTTTAAATTGAATATTCAAATTAAAGTGTTACTTTTTATTGAAATGCGTCGTAAAATGTGAAATAATTGTAATTTTTATGTTAACAAAATATAACCATTGAAACTAATGATGTCATGAAAGTAGTGATCCACACATTGATAAGGCATAAAGATATCAGCAAATAAATTTTCTGACATCCACTTTCCATTTTCATCTCTAAATCCTAAAACCAAACCAACCCTAAATTCTAAAATACTTCTGAGCTTTAATTTGTTTTCTTGTCAAATTTATGACTTCACTAGCTTCTCTCATCTGGCATCTACGTGTGAATATCAAAGTGGGCCTCTTAAGAGCTGGATCAATGGCAAATAAGCAAAATTCATATCAACTAATGGGCTGACATACGAGTTGGCTACATGGGCCGCAGAAATTCTTTGGATACGCACGACATTTTGAATAAAATTATTTTTTTTTTATTTTTATAATCGAGTATTTTAATTAAAAGAGGAAATATTAAGTACGACAAAGCCAAAAAAAAGGCAATAATCATCCGTCAAGGGAAGAATTCTAAACCACCCAAAAGGCGCAAAAAAAAAAAAAAAAAAAAGAGACCAAAACATCCAAAGCCCCCACGAGAACCAGCCAAATTAAACACTCCCCACCAGAGAAACACAAACAAAACCCAAAAACAAAGCATAGAAAAAAGGCCAATCGCTCCATGTCTTAGTCAACTCCAGAGAAACACAAAAAGAACCCTAAACATCCTACACCCAAGCATTCAAGAGCCAAGAGCTGAGGGCAATCCGAAAGCATCAAACAATATAATATCAACTATTGGTAATGTGATTACTAAAATTAAAAAATTAAACATTAAACCAATATTATTGTGTAATGTGAATACCATTACCATTACAATACAAGATTAACCAATCAGGAACGTTACATATATACTGAAATGATCACAAAAATATACCAAAGTGATCACAAAAATAAGTAAGGAACTACCCTAAAGTGGTTTAACTATGAGAGGCAAGCCATTGGAAGGTCTAAGAGAGAGCATAGTAGTAGGAGAATGACAATAATTTGGTGAGACTGAGAATGAAAACCTAGAGAGAGCAAGTGTTAAAACAACCTTATACTCCATAACACTCAAGTTCCGACCAACACACATTCTCCCTCCAAACCCAAATGGCACAAACCCCATCTTGTGATTGCATCCACCATTGATGTCTTCCTTGAACCTCTCTGGCTTGAACTGGTGCACATCCTCGCCCCACAAAACTGGATCATGGTTCATAGCTACAACATCGATCCATATATTTGTTCCTTTTGGGATTATCATGCCATCCACTTGAATGTCTTCGCGTGCTTGTCTTTGGACGTTTGGCGCTGATGGGTATAGTCTTAGTACTTCACTCATCACCCAACCCAACTGCATATATAAGATAATATAAAATCAGCAATTAAATAGTTGTAATAAGAGAAGTGATTAATTCTAGCTGGCATAATCAAACCACACACGTTTAGGGTAAGTGGGAAGAGGAGTAGAGCCACTCTTGGAAAAGTCTAAAGTTGCCGGATGCCGTGTGAGACACGTAAGGAACAAAGCCACTTTTTCCGTCGTCAATTCTCACGCGCATCAACGAGTGGGGTTGTTCTTACGTGGCACTTTGTCGTATTTGACTTTCATAGTTGAATTTGGTCAAATTGACCTCCAGCAGGACTACAATGTTTTCCTACTTGGATATGGCTGCGATTTCTTTTTTGTTACTGTTGTGATATGAACCATATTTATCTAATCGTAAGAGTGGTTGTAAATCTTGGACCATCATGACAACCCGTATTATACTAGCGACGGGTTACAATGGATCGAACTTTCGACACGCATTAAGTTGAGAGAGATGGTTATAATGGATGCATGCTTGTTAATGTGATAAAATTAATTAATAGTCAGGATTTTACCTTCTTTAAGGCAGAAAGCTTGATGAGGTCAAGTTCTCCGTCTCCCATAACACATTTGATCTCTTCTCTCAACTGGTCTTGCCAATTTGGATGCAAAGCCAAAAGCAGCAACGTCCATGTGATAGCCAAAGCAGTGGTCTCATGACCACCGAAGAAGAATGTCTTGCACTCATCAACCAACTCTCTTGTTGTTAACGTCTTCCCAACTTGTTGACCATCCATATCAGTCTTCTTCAACAAAAACCCTAGTAAATCCCACTGAGAATATCCACCGTCCGATCTCCTCCTCTCATCTATGATCGATAATATAAGACTATCGATCTCTTTCCCAAGTTTTCTAGCCTTTAGGGTTTGCTTGATGCTGATCAACTTGCTAAAGGGTATCCCAACATAACGATTAGAGCCGAAGAGATTGAATTGTAGAGCCCTTAATTTTTCAAACACTTTAATGTTGTGATTTTCATGGCTTGTGCCGAAGCTAATCTTGGCGATAATCTCACCGGACATGGCCGTGATTTCTTTCTCGATTTCAATCTCCGATGACGATGAGTTGCCGGAAGCTATGAAGGTGCTCCATTTTTCTAGCATTGTAGTGGTGGACTCCACCATTAAGCTTGCCATAGGCTGGAAATTATATATAAAAAAAATTTGTTAGTGGAACAATATTAATTAAAGAATATAAACGAAAATCAATCATTATGACGTGTAGCACTAATATATATATATACACGCAAAGTAATTCTCTTATGCGGACTCATGATTAGAGCGATACAAAAATTATCAATATAAGTGAACTGACCGATAATCAAACAGATCAGCCAGCTATTTTCAAAAAAAAATATATTTCTTTAAAGAATCGATCGAAAAACCGACCGATTCCATGTTTCTAATTGTTTTCACCTCTATTTAAAATGCGGCCTATTTTTTGAGAATGTTAAAAAGTGAAATGGTGGAACCTACTACTTTGGATACAAGTGAAGAGATTTAGTGTTCTCCATTTTAAGTCTGGATAAAAGAATACTCATATATATATACACACACATGCACATAGAGAACTATCATAATAACTCAGATATGATTCGAATCTAATCTCATGTTAATAACGATAACTAAATAAATATGAGATTATGAGAGAGAAAGACCTTAAGATTGGCAGGAGAGAGAGCAGGAATGATGACGTGGCGGTGACGAACCCAGTCATGGCCTTCAACCATAACTAAGCCATTACCAAACAAAGGTTGTCTGTCATACTTGAACACATTGGGTTTTCCCCAATCCTTCCCCAATACCCCACTTGTCATTTTCTGCAAGAATCCTGCATCTGCTATGTATAAAAATGGCTCTGTCCCTAGCCAGTATGCAAATACACTCCCTGCACCCACCCATACAAACCAAACACATTAATATATATATATATATATGTCAGATATAATCATCTGGGAAACAAATGTAAACACATTACCATGGGATTTTCGCCATTGATTGAAGTAAGGAAACACAGTGGAACGTATATCATGCGAGATATGATCCAAAGAAGATCCAGAAGAAGAAGATCTGTTGATCTTCATCATCTCTCTAATGTTCCCTAAAGGGAAACTTGGAGTTGGACCTCCAAACCCATTTCTCCTTAGTTTATATAAAGCAAAAATTGGCGAAACCCAGAAGTAAAACAATACTATACACAAGCAGAAGAGAAGAAGAGCCACTAATAAGCCAAAAACAAGAGTTTGGCATAGCTGGAGAAACTCCATGGACATTTCTACTTCTCTGTCAAGTGTGTGGTTTATGATGGAGCTAGGAATGAATATTGGGTGGTATTTATAGTATTCAAGAATGTCAACACTTTGACTAGAGAATTAATCTAATTGGTAGGTTTGAACACTTTAAAATAATCTTAAATATTCAGGTCTTCAACGTTGAACACATACTTAGCCATTTCACCTGACCTAACGTATATTAATATTATTTTTGTCTTGTATGTGCGGCTGCAAACTCCTTTCGCCTTTTACTGCAATATACTATATTAATAATCTTCATACATGTCGATTTAGCCATCATATCACATCTTGAACATACGTACGTGTCGACTTCTGTGTCCAATATTTCTCAGTTCGTGCTGTCAAATTCTCAATATACGACTGTAATCTCTTCTCCGTCCAATATTCAACGCACAAATGTTGACATTTAGTCTTGGAATTTCATGAGACAAAATAAAAGATAAAAGAAAGCTCCCATGACCGAATGAAACTCTCCTAATTGCATGCTATTGATCCCTTGCAACACGCCGGAGGAGTTCCTGTCTGTCCTCCATTCAAATGTCAGATCAGACTTTAATACAATAAATAAGGGTTCCACATCACATTCAACATTTTTCACATGTCCCCACTCGCCAACAAGGATATAATATATCATATCAATAAATAAATATTTTTTTAAAGAGTTGGGAACTCTATAATTTTCTAAAGTTTACAATTTTAATCTAATGATGATGGAGAAAAATCAGATAAATTTTAAAAATATAAAAATAAAAATATGTTATAATGTTACACACTTCCAAAGTCATTGGATTTAAATTGTAGCCTACATAATTTCAAACGAATTGCAGGGCTCTCAAAACCGTTTTTTTAATGTAAAACGCGAAGTCAAATGAGAGTCAAACTTGCCAACTTGCCATATAATTATAATATTTATGTGTAATCATACACGCAAGCATGAAAAATCCGGAGTTGGTGTAACATACCAAAAGGTCAAATATTATTGTACAAATCCAACAATATGGTTTCTAATCCTAAAATTTATTCATCTTAATTGATAGTTAGTGTTAGGTTTACTCGACGTGGGATTCCTTCACAATATTGTATTAATTAAACACATAAATAAACTTCACTAAGATACATAAGGACCTAATAATATTATTTTTAACACAACCATCATATCAATATAATTGGTGCTAGGGAGCCTCAATAGGTGGTCATGCTAAAAAAAGAGAGGTTATAATCCGTGACGAATCCATAAATTCTAGTTATTGAGGACATACTATATATTGAGAGCCTGGTATATTGATACATTGGAGGCTTAGTACTCGGGGCCTGGTACATGGAAGACTATAAAAAATTTCATTGGGGGCCTAACCTCCAATGAAGTGACACTAGATCCGCCGACCACTAGCTATATAATAGACGTCTTGAATGTCATTATTTTGAGACAAAGAACTCCAAAAGAGTATTCCAATTGTCATCCAAGTTAAGACTGAATCACATCTAAACCAGACAACATAATTACAAATTGAAAATATCAAATGTAGACAAGGTATATGGTTGTCTAAGGCAGATCGATTGGACTTTTCAAAGGACCAATCTACTTTGTTAGAATGTTCTTGTTGGTCAACTTTGTTGGTTGATGAGATAAGAAAGGGTTGACTTTCGGTGCCACCGTTGAGTCCAGCTAAACTTTCTGGCAAATTAATTAGAGAGATTAGCCCCTAAAAAATAAGAGTTTATAAATCAAGCATTTACCTGTCAAATTTGAGAGTTCTTTTACCTAAATTGTGGTGGACGGTGTGATCTTTCTTTTCCTCGGTGTATTAAGATTTTACTGGATTTGCCGTTTGCGTATATATACGCAACACATAGCAACGAACGGTTACTCGGTTGACAATCAGTTGAATTAGGCATATGTGTTTCCAAGTTTCGATTCAAATGAGAATCAAATTTCTCAATGGTATTTAAAATATATATATATATATATATATATATATATATATATATGCAACACATTCGAACAACGTTTATTTCAGTCATTTTAACACAAGTGTACATTTTTTAAATGTTTTTCGGTCTTTACTCCTACGGTATAGTTTGATTGGCGAAATCTAATTTTTCAAGAATAAGAAAAAAAAAATTGACAATGATTTCTATGTTTGGTTAGTGGAATCCTTAGAATCTAAAATTACAAGGAATTTCCTCCCAAAAAAGCAGAAAGCCTTAAATCCGTACTTATTTTTTAATTAAATACATATAATATCATTTTAAAAAATACATAATTTCAACAATATCCTACAATTATGTATTTTAAATATGTTATTTTTATATTTTCATTTCTCATTGATTAACTATGATCGCACAATTTATTTTTTTTTACAATTTTAAATTTGAATATTCAAATTAAAGTGTTATTTTTTTATTTAAATATGTCATATAATGTGAAATAATTGTAATTTTTACTCTAACAAAACATGACCAAGGAAACCAATAATGTCAGAAAAATAATATGATAGTGTGATCCAAATATTGGTGAGGAATGAAATCATGATAGAAAAAATCATTTTTCTCTTTCCATTTTCATATCCAAATCTGAGAACCAAACGAAATCTAAATTCCAAAATATATTTCTGAGCTTCAATTTATTTTCTTGTCAAATTTATCCCTTCTCTAACTTTTCACATTCTCATCTCGCATCTACGTGTGAACATCAAAGTGGGCCTCTAAGAGCTGGATCAATGTCAAACAAGCAAAATTCAGATCAACTAATGGGCTGACATACGAGTAAGCTACATGGGCCATAGTTTTTAATGGGCTTTCCCTAATAATGCTTTGGATACGCAAGACATTTTGATGTTTGCTTCTTTGAATAAAATGCTTTTTTCCCCTTAATAAATGAGTATTTTAATTAAAAGACGAAATATGAAGTACGAGGGGCATCCCAATAACGAACCAAAAGGAGGCAATAATCATCATTCATCCGTCAAGGGAAGAACTCTAAACCACCCAAAAGGAAAAAAGACCCAAAACATCCAAAGCGCCAACAAAAACTAGTTAAAAGAAAGCCAAACACTCCCCACTAGAGACAAACACAAACAAAATCCAAAAAACTAAGACCAGAAAAAGGCCAATCGCTCCATGTCTTATTCAACTACAAAGAAACACAAAAAAAACCAACCTAAACATCCTACATCCAAGCATTCAAGAGCCGAGAGCTGAGGGCAGCCCGAAAATAACAAACAACTGAAACCTGCAGCTAAAGAGTAGACCTAACCGAGCAGCAATTAGAAGACTCAAAAAAGCCAAGCCTCAAACACATAACAAACAGAGGGCAAAAATCAGATTTTTTTAGCAATTTCAGAACGTCAAAAAGGGAATCATTGTACTTTATTTATTGTTTTTAGATGTTTAACTTTCTAATTTATGTTCCACAAAAATTTTCGTACAAATATGATTTCAAAAGACTACGTTTTATTAGAAATTGAACAAAAAAGTGAAAAGTTCGTCAATAAAAAGAGAACAATTCCAAACCATAAAAGAAAACCGTTGTACTCTATTTATTTTTCTTACATGTCTAATTTGTTAGTTTAGATTTAGTAAAATGTTTCGTACCCAAATGATATCAAAAGACTAAGTTTCTTCAAAATTAGACAAAAAAAAGAAGCAAAATTAACAATGTGTATTCCATTATTTATAGCGCTGCATATATACCGCAGTACTGATCACAAAATTAACTAAGAAACTACTTTAAAACCCTAAAGTGGTTGAACTATGAGAGGCAAGCCATTCGAAGGTCTAAGAGAGAGCATGGTAGTAGGAGAATGACAATAATTTGGTGAGACTGAGAATGAAAACCTAGAGAGAGCAAGTGTTAAAACAACCTTATACTCCATAACACTCAAGTTCCGACCAACACACATTCTCCCTCCAAACCCAAATGGCACAAACCCCATCTTGTGATTGCATCCACCATTAATGTCTTCCTTGAACCTCTCTGGCTTGAACTGGTGCACATCGTCGCCCCACAAAACTGGATCATGGTTCATAGCGACAACATCGATCCATATATTTGTTCCTTTTGGGATTATCATGCCATCCACTTGAATGTCTTCGCGTGCTTGTCTTTGGACGTTTGGTGCTGATGGGTATAGTCTTAGTACTTCACTCATCACCCAACCCAACTGCATATATAAGATAATATAAAATCAGCAATTAAATAGTTGTAATAAGAGAAGTGATTAATTCTAGCTGGTATAATCAAACCACACACGTTTAGGGTAAGTGGGGAAGAGAAGTAGAGCCACTCTTGGGAAAGTCTAAAGTAGCCAAATATGTGTGGATGCCATGCCGTGTGACACGTAAAGAACAAAGCCACTTTTTCCGTCGTCAATTCTCACGCGCATCAACGCGTGGGGTTGTTCTTACGTGGCACTTTGTCGTATTTGACTTTCATAGTTGAATTTGGTCAAATTGACCTCCAGCAGGACTACAATGTTTTCCTAGCTACATGGATATGGCTGCTATTTCTTGTTTGTTACTGTTGTGATATGAACCATATTTATCTAATCGTAAGAGTGGGTCTAAATCTCGGACGATCATAACAACCCATATTATACTAGCGATGGGTAAAACTGGATCGAACTTCCAACAAGCACTAACTTTAGAGAAATAGCTATAATGGATGCATGATAGCTTGTTAATGGGATAAAATTAATTAATAGCCAGGATTTTACCTTCTTTAAGGCAGAAAGTTTGGTGAGATCAAGCTCTCCGTCTCCCATAACACATTTGATCTCTTCTCTCAACTGGTCTTGCCAATTTGGATGCAAAGCCAAAAGCAGCAACGTCCATGTGATAGCCAAAGCAGTGGTCTCATGACCACCGAAGAAGAATGTCTTGCACTCATCAACCAACTCTCTTGTTGTTAACGTCTTCCCTAGCTGATGACCGTCCATATCAGTCTTCTTCAACAAAAACCCTAGCAAATCCCACTGAGAATATCCACCGTCCGATCTCCTCCTCTCATCTATGATCGATAATATGAGACTATCGATCTCTTTCCCAAGCTTTCTAGCCTTTAGGGTTTGCTTGATGCTGATCAACTTGCTAAAGGGTATCCCAACATAACGATTAGAGCCGAAGAGATTGAATTGTAGGGCCCTTAATTTTTCGAACACTTTAATGTTGTGATTTTCACGGCTTGTGCCGAAGCTAATCTTGGCGATAATCTCACCGGACATGGCTGTGATTTCTTTCTCGATTTCAATCTCCGATGACGATGAGTTGCCGGAAGCTATGAAGGTGCTCCATTTGTCTAGCATCTTAGTGGTGGACTCCACCATTAAGCTTGCCATAGGCTGGAAATTATATATAAAAAAAAATTGTTAGTGCAACAATATTAATTAAAGAATATAAACAAAAATCAATCATTATGACGTGTAGCACTAATATATATATATATACACACAGTAATTTTCTTATGCGTACTCATGATTAGAGCGGTACAAAAATTATCAATATAAGTGAATTGACCAATAATCAAACCGATCAATCAGTTATTTTCAAATATATATATTTGTTTAAAGAATCGATTGAAAAACCACCGATTCAATGTTCCCAATCATTTTCACCTCTATTTAAAATGTGGACTATTTTTTGAGAATGTTAAAAAGTGAAATGATAAGTGGAACAGTGGAGCCTACTACTTTGAATCCCACTTGTTTACATAAACAAGAGAAAAGATTTAGTGTTCCCCAAATTTTAATTCTGGATAAAAGAATACTCATATATATATATATACACACACGCGCACATAGAGAACTATTATAATAGCTCAGATATGGTTCGAATCTAATCTCATGTTAATAACGATAACTAAATAAATATGAGATTATGAGAGAGATAGACCTTAAGATTGGCAGGAGAGAGAGCAGGAGTGATGACGTGGCGGTGACGAACCCAGTCATGGCCTTCAACCATAACTAAGCCATTACCAAACAAAGGTTGTCTGTCATACTTGAACACATTGGGTTTTCCCCAATCCTTCCCCAATACCCCACTTGTCATTTTCTGCAAGAATCCTGCATCTGCTATGTATAAAAATGGCTCTGTCCCCAGCCAGTACGCAAATACATTTCCTGCACGGACCCACACATACAACCAAACACATTAATATATATATATATATATATATGTATGTATATGTCAGATATAATCATCTGTGGAACACATGCAAACACATTACACAAACTAATTTGAAGTTGTTTGTATATAATTTACCGTGGGATTTTCGCCATTGATTGAAGTAAGGAAACACAGTGGAACGTATATCATGCGAGATATGATCCACAGAAGACCGAGAAGAAGATCTGTTGATCTTCATCATCTCTCTAATGTTCCCTAAAGGGAAACTTGGAGTTGGACCTCCAAACCCATTTCTCCTTAGTTTGTATAAAGCAAAAATAGGCGAAACCCAGAAGTAAAACAACAATATACACAACCAGAAGACAAGAAGAGCCATTAATAAGCCCAAAACAAGAGTTTGGCATAGCTCGAGAAACTCCATGGCCATTTCTATTTGTCTCTCAAGTGTGTGTTTTATGATGGAGCTAGGAATGAATATTGGGTGGTATTTATAGAGAGATTGGAGAAAGAAGTAGTAGTAGCCGTATTCAAGAATGTCAAAACTTTGACTAGAGAATGAATCCAATTGTAGGTTTGAAGTTTGAACACTTAAAAATAGTTTGAACACATACTTTGCCTTTTCACCTGACCTAACGTATATTAATATTATTTTGAGTTTTCTTTTGATTTGGCAACTTTTGTCTTCTTTAGTATGTGCATGCGACTGCAATCTCCCTTTACTGCAATAAAAATCTTCGTATATGTTTTGCCATCTCATTACACAATTGCAATCTCTTCTCCGACCGACCGACCAATACTCAACGCACAAATGTTGACATTTAGTCTTGGAATTTAATGAGACAAAATCATCTAAATCTGTGAAATGAAGTATATATCAAGTACTACCAACAAACAAAGATAGAGATGAAGCCAAACATACAACAAACAAAAATAGAGATGAAACATACCACGATAGAAACCATTCTATAAGTGGTTGCAACAAATCACGATGAAAACCATTCTAGAAGTTGTTACAACTTAAGCAATCTAGTGTAAATTTATTGTCTCTCGTTTTCAAATAGTCAGTCCCAACGTATCTATCATTATAAACCTATAATCTAACAAACTAACATATATAGTAATTCAGAATTTTGTGATACATCACAGTCCCATCATCGAATAGGGATTAAGTCCTAATCTAATTGTTTAGTCTCCATTTTAAGAACCCATGATCACGTCGAGAAAATTATTACGTAGTTCTAGTACGCCATATCACATGCTGATATAGTGTATCATATTCAATAGTCCTAAATCTTAAACTCTAATTTTCTTGTGGGTCGTTCTTTGTCACCCTCAACCTTGTTTATTGCTATTTTTTCTTCGATTTTTTATTAAATACGTGCTTTCACCAAAATCAAATTGTTGGTATTAATTAACGAGTGATTTATATATTTCAAAATTGAATTATAAATTAATTATTTTCTTCCCAATATATTATGCATGAATTGTTATCAATAATTTATATGTTATGTTACGCCATCGCTATCGCTGCTGCATGTGACATGAGAGCATCCACAATAGATATTTGAAATCTTGTTTATCAAGCATTTGAAATCCACACTTGAAATTTGCTCTAAATTTAGTGGACTTATGAAGAGTCAATTAAAAATCAAATGTGAACCCACACAAATTTTGACACCTTGCAATATCCTTTCACTTTTTCTCTTTTCTTCTCTCAATGGATCCACACATTAACAGTGGAAGAGAGTGAAGGCGAAGAATTTAGAGTGCTTGAGATTGTTTCCCATTGTGAATCTACATTTGATATTATCAAAAAAACGTTAGTTTTGAAAAATATCGAGTGTGTACAAGATCTCCCATTGGAGTTGCCATGACGTACCAAGATTTTCCCCATGACAATGCGTACTAAATAAAAGTCCCATCGCCGAATGTAACACCACTTGCATGGCCTTGAAACACGCCAGAGGAGGAGCTCCTGTCTGTCCTCAAATCAAATGTCAGATCAGGCTTTTGATAAGTACATTTAATATGGGCTCCACATCACACGTGGTGGATTGATCCAACACCATATGCCAAAAAATTTAATAAATACTATTAAAATTGAGTTATGTCATAATTTTGTCATTCCATCACATTCAACATTTTTCACATTCCCCACTCATCAATAAATGTATGCTTTTTAATGTCTATGATGTGTAAACGTCAAATGCCAAGTCAAATGAGAATCAAACTTGCCAACTTGGCATATAATATAATATTTATGTGTAACAGTGTAAGCATACACGCCCGCATGGAAAATCCGTAGTCGGTGTCACAGACCAAAAGGTCAAATATTATTATTGTACAAAGTCAACAATATGATCTCTAATCCTAAAATTTATTCATCTTAATTGATAGTCAGTGTTAGGCTTACTCGATGTGGGATTCTATGACAATATTGCGTTAAACTATTATGTTATTAAACACAAAATGAAATAGTAATAATATTTTTTTACATAACCATCGTACCAAATACCAATAGCTGGTCATGGGAAAAAAGAGGTTATAATAAGTGGTGGGTCAAGAAATTTTAGTTATTGAGGGCGCACACTATATATTGAGATCATGGTATATTGGTACATTGGAGGCTTAGTATTGGGGCCTGGTACTTGGAGGGCTGTAAATAATTTCATGTGAAATGACACTAGATCCGACCACTAGTTATAATAGAGGGTCTTGATCAATGTCATTATTTTAAGGCAAAAAACTCCAAATGAGTACTCCAATTGTCATCCAAGATTAAGAGTGATTCACATCTAAACCAGACAACATAATTATAGACCGAAAACATCAAATGTAGATAAGGTATATGATGTGAATTCATGTGACATACCTTTCGTCCCACATCGCTTGGATGAGGGCTTGTGAAGTGTTTTATATGGGCAAACACTTTCCTTAACTAGCATGACGTGTTTTAAAGTGGTTATGCCAGGATCTACAATATCATGTTGGTGAATTGGGTTTTCCATCAGTATATAGTTGTCTAAGGCCGATTAGACTTTTCAAAGGATGTAGCTACTTTGTTAGAATGTTCTTGTTGGTCAACTTTGTAGGTTGATGAGATAAGAAAAGGTTGACTTTTGGTGCCACAGTTGAGTTCTGCTAAACTTTCTAGCTAATTAATTATAGAGAGATTGCACCCAAAAAAGAAGAGTTTAAAAATCAATCATTTACCTGTAATATTGGAGAGTTATTTTTACCTAATTGTGGTGGACGGTGTGGCCTTTCGGTGTATTAAGATTTTACGGGATTTGTGTATATATACACCACACATTTGCACCAACGTGAATCTCAATCATTTTGACCCAAGTGTACACGTGGAATGCATTTGTGAGGCGTCAAGTATTCCCCGGATTTCAACAATAGAATGCAAAATTATGAGGAGAAGCAATATAATTTTTTTTTTCATGATAGAAAACGATATCATATTCATTTTTTCAGATATTTGATATGGGTATAAACTTGAACTGTTAGGTCCATGAGCATAGAAATTGCCCATTCGACAACATAATAAATTGAGGCAAAGCTTCAGTACGTGATCACAAAGATATTACTCAAAGTAATATTAATGAGAATTGAACTTGAGCATTTAAGTATGAAATACTAAGTAAGTCTTAAGCACAAAATCAACATTAATAATAACTAGTTTTTCAGGAGAATCACATTCAAATTTCAAAGTAGAGAGAAATTGTGTTACTGATGGTTTTTTTTTCCCTTCAGAAGTAATGGGGATCCTCGTAGTGGATATGTCACTCTCTGATTTAATCATAGGTTTTGTGGGACCCTACAAGTATTTACATCAATCAAGGGACAAAATTCATTCATGGAATGACTGAGATTTCATTTATTGAGATCGCTAACATTTTTGTTTTTGTTTTAGAGTTTGGTTCTCTTTACTTCAAAAAGTTATTATATTTAGCCTAAAAAATCATGGCTTGAGAGGGCATTTCTTTGAGGATTGGTATAGAGTCACTTTCAAAATCATGCATAAGACAGTGGTACTGTAATTATTGCTACTAACTGTGTTGGCCTTTTTTATAGTTTTTAGTTGCAGATAGCAGTTGATATGATAATGAGCTTAGCAGTTAAAGTGAAGTCCCCACTTGCATTGCATATGATATGATCATGTGAATGAGATGATACGTAGCTATCTGAACTTGTGGTTGCAGCACTCGAGGCAGGTTATGAGGTCAATTTCTCTTTTTTCTGATCTCGAAGAGTGTGGCTTGTCTGGCTAAAAATGGGTGAGTGATTGATTTGGTTGGCATCTTCTCATTATTCTGCTCACTATTAATATCTCAAGATCCCATCACTCCACAACACTTAACAATCAGTCACTGTTTTGATCCTGAAACCTGCAATAATCCCCCCACAATTTATATATATATATTATTTTATTTTTAATCGAGAACGATATCATATCTATATATCTATTTATCGATATGATCTAAACTCGAATCGCCAAATCCACAAACACAGAAATCACAGTCTAGGCTATCTACAATATTACTAATGGAAATGTGAATTCTTGGCATTGGCCGCATGGAGTCAATTATACCCTACGAGAGGCTGTGGTTCCTTGGGGGTCTATTGTCGGGTATCAGAGTTCACAAGGCTTGAAAAATGAAAATTTGTCCCATGTGGGCCGTTCCATACCGCCGTTAATAAGGGGTAGGCCCAACATAACCCATCTAAGAAATAATTAGACTGTGGGCCTAATCAACATTAGTTTCTCATGAAATAAGCTTACCCATGGACAAATCAACCAGCGTATCAATATTTGGGGATAGGAAACTTCAATAGCTGGTCATGGGAAAAAAAGAGAGGTTTATAATTAGTGGCGAATCCAGAAAATCTATTTATTGAGGACACACTATTGAGATTTTCACAAGAATGTCATCCAAACTGGCCCTATATATTGAGAGCCTGGTATACTGATACATTGGAGGCTTAGTATTCGGACCGTGATATATGGAGGGCTGTAAATAATTTCATTGGGGGCCTAACCTCTAGTGAAATGACACTGGATCCGTCGGCCACTAGTTATAATAGAGGTCTTGAATGTCATTATTTCGAGACAAAGAACTCCAAAAGAGTACTCGATCAATTGTTATCCAAGATTAAGACTGAATCACATCTAAACTAGACAACATAATTACAAACTGAAATATCAAATGTAGACAAGGTATATAGTTGTCTAATTAGGCCGATTAGACTTTTCAAAGGACCAAGCTACCTTGTTAGAATGTGCTTGTTGATCAACTTTGTTGGTTGATGAGATAAGAAAAGGTTGACTTCTGGTGCCACTTTTGAGTACACCCAAAAAGAAGAGTTTAAAAGTCAATCATTTACCTGTAATATTGGAGAGTTCTTTTTACCTAAATTGTGGTGGACGGTGTGGCCTTTCTTTTCCTCGTTGTATTAAGATTTTACTGGATTTGCGTATATATGCACAACACATTTACACATCGTGAATCTCAGTCGTTTTAACACAAGTGTGCACGTGGAATGCATTTGTGAGGTGTCAACTCCCCACGATTTCCACAATAGAAAAGCAATATAACTTTTTTTGTTTTCTCGTAATCCAAAATGATATTATATTGATTTACCCTTTTGACAATTTTATGTGAGTCTAAACTCAAAAACCGTCAAATCTACGAATACAGAAATTGTCCATTTGATGACGTAATAAGTTGAGCCAAAGCTGCGTACGTGACCACAAAAATATATATTGCTCAAAGTAACATTAGTCAGAATTGAACTTGACATTATGAATATGAAAAAATAAAGAAGAAGAAGAAATAACTAGTTTTCCACGAGAATTACATCAACAGTAAAGAGAAGCCGTGTTACTAGCAGTATTTTTTTACTTAAAGTTGATCCTAAAATTAGAATAAGTGCGTACTTGTAAAGAAGATATAAATACGTACAGATGAACAAAAATGAAAAACTGAAGATTAACCAAAACAGTATATTGAAAATGAAAAAATAAATAGGACACACATAGACCTAAAAGAAATCTAAAAATAAAAAAATGACACAAGATTTACATTAAACTAAGCACCTGAGCAGCTTCCTTTGAGTGGTAGAGTGACATTTTTGTTTTTGGAATGATAGATTGCCTTTAATTTACCTGCAGACCTCACTCATCAAACCATCAAAGCTAGTTAGGATGAGATTAGTGGGCTGTGAATAATCTTAGCTAGGAAGCCACAAGCTATTATGGGATTCAACATTGAATTGAAATTAAAAGGCATATACAGTATATATCAAACCAAGAATTATTCATCTCCAACTGAAATTGTGAGTTGCGCTACCTTGTGCATTATCGCCAAGTGTACGTTGGTACTACCCAAACAGGACGAAGAATACATGTTCGAGATTGGTCATATGGATAAAGAGGTGTCATGCTATCATCTTTCAAATTGAAAACACCCATATCGTACTTAATTTCCCAATAATGAGGAGCAAAGTATATGGCATTTGGTTTGCAACCAGGAAAGTTAGATGCCTTAACGCACAACAAATGTCTTCCTCCCAAAAACAATGCATCATCACCCATATTCTTAATCTCTCGCCAATATAACAGATTACCCTTAGCTTTATTATTGATGGAATTCCTACACATCCTATAAACCTTAAAAGTCAAAGTCACATCATCAACGCAGCATATATATCTACGAATGTACAACAGAACTCCTCCACATGATTTTACCAGGTATGCCACGCTCGTGTCATCAATACCAGGAGACGGTCCATCCAATACAATTGGTTTCAATTGTTGTCGACTACCATTAGCATTGATTGACATGAGGTCACAATGATCTATTTACTAGGAGCATACCCTCATAGTAAATAATATCATCATAGCAGAAGATTAAGGTCCAAATTTCATATATGTGAGTCCAAGATTGACTTCCGGGTTTCAATATAGTCAAACTGTCATCAGACATCGGCACGACTTCATACTTGTAAGGATACATAAGGATTATGAGACAATACCACTTTATAGATCCGGAATTCATGGTCAGCTGGCCAAGGATCCTCGGATAATTTGATTTCTGAAAAATTGGGGGTAAGGTTATAATCTGATTCAAGAAAGGGTTTCGAAGAGTTATAACCATATCCATACCAAAAGTAGCCAACCATCCATGAGAAAATCCACAGCACCTTCTGTTACAATGCAGATTAAAATCGTAGGTTTATATTGGTTGCAACATTGTATAGACGACTTTGCTGGTCTTCGAGACCATCCAAGGAAGGGAACATCAACAGGGGAAGTTGTACCCTCCACAATTCCATAAGCTGTCGTCTTCGACGCTGTGCAACAAAGTACCAGTGCTTGCAAACCGCACCGAATCTGACGTAGTCATAGAAAGACACTATAGAATCTAGAATTTCCTCGAGAATACCTTCAGGAAGCCACGCCCAGTTTGACATCGACAACTCCATCGCCAATTTGCGTGGTTGAATCAATATTCTAAAAAGAAATTTACGGCCTCTCACTGGTTGAATCAAAGAGAAAGAAAGAAAGATTTGAAGAAACGAGGACTTCCAAAAGCAAAGCCGAAGTTGAAGTAATATTTATAAGGGTATTGAGGTGTCGCGGCTTCGGAGTCTAATGGAATTATGGAATGACAAGGTTTGTCTAAAATTTAGGGATTCCTTCCTTGACAGTCTTTAGTCTGCTATCAGAGCTTGAAATTTTAGGGGTAGGCCTTGGGCGTAATGGACATTGGCCTCACACGAAGCCCACTTACCAATGGACAAATCAACATTGGTTCGTCAGGCCAAGCCCATAATCCCATTTTTAAACTTCACAAAGACTACACTTTCAAGCACACAACTACACAAGTGAGATCTACCTCATACTAACTAGAGAGTATTTAACAGCGCAAGCAGATTCTATAGCCAAAACGCCATAAAATTATTGGTCATAATCAGTAAAGAGTTATTACCTTTCACAGTTTGTCTTCTTTTTTAAATTGTTTCCCTTTTGTTCCTTTTATATAATCACCACCTACAAAGTATAAAATAAACGATCAAATATTAAAGTAATACAAAAGATTTGGTCGCTGAAATAGTTGTAAATTTCCAACTCCGTCACTGAATATTTACATGTTCTTACTTGAAAACTCAAAGTTGAAAATTGTTCTAATATGCACACACGGATAGATTCTCACTGTTTGGACAGATTCCTTATATTGATTTTTTGTGTCACATAAACAGTTTGGCTACCCGAATAATCGAAAATCTGTCAAAATGTGCATATTGAAACAATTTTCAACTTCTAATTCTCAAGTTGGAATGTTTGAACATTCGACGTCCGAGTTGGACCAGATCAACTATTTCACTAACCAAAAGTTACATTACACCCTCAAATATTAGCTCATGACACGCCGGTGCCAGCCTAACTAATTACCATTCGTGTATTTTTACTCGGTGGACAGGATTCGATTCATGTGGATAACATTTTTGTACAATTATGTGAGTGTGTGTAGTGTGCCAATCAGTAATCTATAGCTGTCATTTATATAAGTGGAGTAATAGTAATAGTTTGGTTCTATCACATCAAAGCATAATAATTTCTTCCTTTTTATTAATACAAGTGACACCGTTTAAATTCTTAATTGTAGTGTGAAGCAGAATTTGAGGAAATAAAGTAATGGTAATGTACAAAAGTGAATAAATATCATTAGGTACTCCTACTAATGCAAGTGGATCGTCTCAAATAGAACATAATGAGCCCACCAGTACCGAATCGAGGGGACAAGAAATCGCATCGCGACAATAGCGTGCGTGCGGTTTGGGTTGTGACGTGCGTCGAATATGGTCTGTGGTTCATTTCGACATTACTCCCAGCACATCACATGACACAAAACCACAACTTACATTACATATTTTTTTTTTTAGAAAAAGATATTTTCATTAAGAAGAAAGATCTGAAACAGCAACACCATTATATGTCTATGATTCATGGTAAATTGGTATTGTATTTTCCATGAACATGTCTATCAGACCATGCATGTTTGTGTATGTGAGGGTAAGGCCCGCATTCATACATCTTACTTATCCCTGATCTCATCCATTACAAGAGTTTTAAGCATAAGTGTTGTTTATCTACAGGCAAACATGTGATCCGTTAGTAGAGTTGTGGGATTGCAATGTAGAGTTCACATGGTCAATTCATAAAAACCATTTCTTCACATATTATCTAAGGGTAAGGTCTACGTACATCTTACATGTCCCCGAAATTGCTATCGCGGAAGCCTTACACATGAGTGTTGTTTATTTACAAACGAACATGTGATCCAGTGGTAGAATTGCAGGAGTAGTGGAACCTAAAGGTCATGTACATGTTCAATTCTTAAAAACAATCCCTACACATATTACGTGGACGTAAGATTTGCATACATTTTATTTGTCTCTGACCTCATCCATTGCGGAAGCCTTATGCACAAATGTTGTTTACCTAGAAAGACAATATATGTTTTTAATTTTGACATTAAAACTGCACATGTATCATATGCATGCAAGCCTGCAAGCTTCACCTATGTAACGTACGTATGTAAATTATTTAGCAAATTCATTGTGTGGACTTGACTGTTTCCTAAACAGGCCCCTCACACATAGCTTGTCCTTATTGGGAACACTAGAACCAGTAAAACCTATCACAACAAGCATTATTGTTTTCAAAATCTGTATTCACGTACACCACACGTGTTTCTGCCTCGGATCGATATTATATGGTACATAGCATTTAATCCGATGGAATATAAGGATATTTATATATAAAACCATTTGAATTAGTAGTGATATTTTATACCAACGAGATATGACTTAGTTGATAATCGACTTGGTTAAACATATGGGTAATCAATGTTTGATTTCAATGTAAAACATATTTCTCAACGATATTTAAAAAAAATAATAGTGATAATCAATTAAATAAGAGATAAGAATTATTTTATTTTTTTTGAATACAGAGGAAGGGGATTAGAGAGGCTCGAACTCGAGACCTCTATGACATAGGACACACATGAGTGTCATTTGAGCTACTCGTGGTTCTTAAGAGATAAGTATTATTGAAATCGAATATAAGTCATCTTCTCATATGGACATGGCTGCTCTCCGGCTCCCCATCAACATTAGCTGTGTTTGACAACAACATTTAACTGTGTTTTAAGGTAAAGCAAAGATATTAGCCTCACATTAATCTTTTCCATATTCCCATAAAATTACTATTTTACCCTTTATAGGGAATTGATGACCTAGAGAAAGTTCAATTTCGGTGGGGGTTACATCGGTAATTTTACCCTGAATGAGTGAGGAGTTGTGTACGATTGCCCAACTTGAAATCACACCAAAAGCATGTATTCCAGATAAGGTGTAACAGCTCCCAAAAGGAAACCAACCCTCTCCTCCTCTTCCTTCTTCTTCTTCTATAAAATCGATACAAAGTTGTCTGGATTCTCATGTGGCCCGGCCGTTCTGACGGGGAGAAGTTGATTGATTTGCAGTGGTAGCTAATTAGCTTTCTTAGAGCAAGGTGGAGAGTTCCAAAGGGATCGCATTGATCCATTCATGTTAATTTGTGCTGGTCAATTGGATCGATCATGCCATCCCTTTGGAATTTTCCATCAGTAGCTCTAAATGATCGAATCAACATGTGTGTTTGAGGTAAGCTACTTAATGGATCTCCTAAATCTATATATACATCTTCTCTTATATATCTAATTACAATTAGGTTTACTCGTGTGTATTTATCACTCTTGCTTTGTTATAAATAACCTTTTTCTTGCTGCACTTGCACCATAATTATAATCTTCTGCTTTTTTTTCTTTTTTCTTTTTTGTTTGAAGATAGCTCGACGAGATATGATTTTTTTTATGGTTTAAATAAGCGGGGAGGGGAACTTGAACTTGGGTACTATCAAGTCGAGTATATGTCTTAGCCATCTCGATTGAGGGGTTGTTGGCTAGACGAGATCATGTAATCCAACACACCAAATCCAAACATTATTCTATTTGTGCAAATAGAGATTATAGATAATAAGTAGCTATAGATATAATAGCTAGGAAGAAAGGTAATTTCAATTATTTAAATTCTCCTTTTTTACATTGTGAGAATCCAAATAGTACTTCTATTGGTTTTTCTGTACTCTTCTGCATATATAGGTTAACTATGTCGCTGTTTCACATGCATGAAATCACCTATACATATGCATGTTCACTAGCTTTTTTCCATTATGGAACTGTATTAGTATCAAATATTTAAAACATTTAGGAAAATCATTTATCATTTCAGATACAGTCTTTCTGTGTGTCTATAATATATATATATCTTTGTTCAGATATTCAGCCACCCCTATATAGATTTGTCTGGATGATCAATATTTGATGTGACTCTCAATGGTGGTTCCTCCATCCCTTCAACAATTACCTATATGTATATGTTCATTATTGAGAGCATAATCGATATGCAGCCTCGAAACAAACTTGTTCAACCATAACAACGGCGTAATTTTTTTTATTTTTTGGAATTGAATCATTTATCTTTTGGATAGCTTCATGGATTCAATGAGCTTTGTTGGAATCAAAGATTGATGAGATAAATATATAGACGAATGATATGATCGATGAAAGAAGTTTTATTTGTAGATAATTTTCCAAGTAGGTGATCCTGATTGAGGCATTTTGTCAAACACTTACGCTCAATTGATTAACTGTGTGTGTTAAGAACGTATAATACCACATCAATAACACATAAAATCTTCCGATTGATATATATGACTAAGCCTATCTTTAAAAACAATCAATTAGACCTTTGCTAGGCTTAGTGAGTTGGGTTTAACCCACTTATTGGGTTTGGGAAAAACAAACTGGCCATGAGGGTAATTAGATTTATCCAAGGGAACTGAAACCTCAAAGAGGACAATATAATTGGTTGCATGAGTTTTAGATTTCTGATATGGTATCGTAGCAATTCGATTCTATTGAACATATCTTATACTCCACTTGTTGGATTTGACATAACTCAATCCACAAGTGTGGAGGAGTGTTAAGAACATATAATACCACATCAGTAAGATACAAGTCTTCCGATTGGTATATATGACTATGCTAGCTCACCCTTAAAAATAATCAATTAGACTTTTTTCCCGGCTTCGTGCACTTATTGAGCTTAGGAGAAACAAACGTGTGAGAGTAATTCAATGTATTAATGAGAATTGTAATCTCAAAGCGGACAATATAATTGGTTGTTATAGTGTGATTATATGGTATGGGAAAGTCCAATTAAATGGCTCAAACTTTTGAGCAAGGTGAGCTTTCTTCCAGACCCATATACGCCACACATTCCCATGTAAGGTGGGCTAACCCGGTCCAAATTTCCTAATAACAATCACTCTTGAATGAGAATTTCTCCCAGAAAAAGAGGAATCGCTCCTTGCTTATTGAACTACTCCAACTTCTGTCCTTTCCATCCAAAACAAAACAAACAAAAAAATCTTCCAAGACTATTTAACTCACCTTTTAAGCCCCCGCCCACATTTTCTTTTACGGTTGCACCAGACCCCAATCAGATTCGTATCCAAGATAATCAAACAAGGACACTGGACTCATGTTATCCTAAGGCCCAATTAAACTTCTTTGGGCGTCTGAGATCACGTCCAGTAGGCCAATCTGGGCCACATCAACAAACCTGGAATGTTTCCAACCCACCATGGAAAGTACATGAGTGCCCCTAGAACTATTTACTCTGAGATGTGCACCGTTGCTCCTTATCGGTAATTTTCACCAGTGAAGGGCAATAGAAAGAAGCATATCCGTGTCCGTAGCATGAGAATTTATATTATACCATATAATAATGAAGTGACACCAATTTGTTGTGCATTGTTAGCATTGGGCCGGGCCGGCCTATGCATGCAAGCCATGGGCTTGGACTCGTCTGTTGGGTCCAATCAATAAGGTGTTGCTCATTTCATCTTCAAAAAGCTTGGTATCAGAAATGAAACAAAAATAGCTTTATTTAGAAAATTCTGTCGTTAAAGAAAAAGACATGGTCGCCAAAAGTTTTGGTCTTCGGACCAACAAAGCATGTAATATTTTTGTCCTCGAGTCATTAAACCGTCACGCACTCCAAAAAAGACGAAGAGAAAGTTATTAATTGTGATGATATGTTAGAAAACAATTATTTTTTGGTAGTAGGAATTCAAGAATATTCCAACAAGAAATTGCTATATTCTCTATTTTTTTTTTCTAAAAAAATTATTTAGTAATACAAATACCAGGTCACTGCGCCTGCAGGTATTTTTAGCTCACCGTAATCTGCTGTTCTATCATCTATGCGAGTTTTTGAATAATAATTTCTAATAAAGGTGACATTTTTTCTCAACAATTTATTATCTCTTAATTTGATATATTTCGATGGATTTCAACAACATCCTTACCAGAACCTTCCAATCACTTCATGGATAATTGCGCGTGAGGAGAGAGTGAAAAACCATTTAAAAAAAGCCTATTTGGTCTTGGGCTGTGGAGAAAGCCAAACCCAAATCGCTCTCTGATCGCAGCCAATCACGACCATGAGACAGACCGTAAAGTTTTTTTTAAAAAAAAAAGAAAGAAAAAGCAACAGACTCAATTTGTGTTCAACAACTCCACCATCCTTCCGCACACCAAAAAGGCAAAAATAAAATAAAATAATATAATATAAATTAACATTAACGAGGATCTGTCCACGTCAGATAATACTCACTGCCGACTAAACAAATCCACGAAGGTAAGAGTGAAACTGCATTTAGCTTATAGTAAGCAAGGCTACAGAGGACAATATCCCCCAACAGAACAAACCAGTGTCTATATAATCTTCACACGATCCTTCCCTCTGCGCCTAGGTATACATAACGTGATTGTTTTGGCCATTCCTCTACCTCTCTCTCGTGATTCTTCTTCTCTCTGTCTCTCGTTCTTATCTTGATCGATTTCTGCTAGGGCAAACTCCAAGAAAAACACATGGAGACTCTCACGTTGACAGGTTTGTTGAAACGCGTCTCCGCAGAATTTCCGTCACGGCGAGCCGTGTCTGTCTCTGGAAGGTTGGATTTGATGCACGCGCGGCTTCAGGAACTCGTTGAAATTGCCGCCTCTCGCCTCGTCGCAACCGGAATCAAAGCCGGCGATGTCGTTGCGCTTACTTTTCCAAACACTATTGAGGTTAATTTTGATTACGTTTTTTTGCCAATTCTGTTATGCATTTATGTTTTTGGCTTGGGAGAAAGCGACGGAAACGAAAATTGAAAACGATTTTTCTCTTTTTACTACTTGTTTGGAACTTGCAGTTTGTAATTATGTTTTTGGCCGTGATTCGAGCTAGAGCCACAGCGGCGCCGCTTAATCAGGCTTACACGCCAGAGGAGTTCGAGTTCTACCTGTCCGACTCAGAGTCGAAGCTTTTACTGACGTCACAAGAAGGAAACAAGGCGGCTGAAGCCGCGGCCTCCATGCTCAAAATTCCTCACGCCTCCGCCTTCCTTCCTGATGCCGATTCAGAACTCGTTCTATCGCTTAATCAGTCCGAGTCACAACACAACTCGGTTTCCAAACTCATTAACGATCCTACGGACGTGGCGCTATTCCTCCATACATCTGGCACCACAAGCCGGCCGAAAGGAGTACCTCTGACTCAGCTTAATTTAGCCACTTCTGTGCAGAACATTAAATCAGTGTACAAACTCACGGAATTAGATTCAGCAGTTATCGTTCTTCCGTTATTTCACGTTCACGGATTGTTAGCCGGCTTGCTGAGCTCACTCGGAGCCGGTGGAGCCGTGGCGCTTCCAGCCGCTGGAAGATTCTCTGCTTCAACCTTCTGGACTGACATGAATAAATACAATGCAACATGGTACACAGCGGTTCCCACTATACACCAGATCATATTGGACCGCCATTTCAGTAACCCGGAACCTGTTTACCCAAAGCTTCGGTTCATTAGAAGTTGCAGTGCATCGTTAGCGCCTGTAATTTTGTCTCGGCTAGAAGAGGCATTTGGTGCGCCAGTGTTGGAGGCGTACGCAATGACGGAGGCGAGTCATTTGATGTGTTCAAATCCATTACCTGAAGACGGCCCGCATAAGCCCGGATCAGTAGGTAAACCCGTGGGTCAAGAGATGGCAATACTGAACGAGAATGGTGTGGAACAAAAGGAAGGGGTTAGTGGTGAAGTGTGTATTAGAGGAGCAAATGTGACCAAAGGATACAAAAACAATCTGGAGGCCAACAAGGCCGCATTTCAATTCGGGTGGTTTCATACAGGAGATCTCGGATATTTTGATTCGGATGACTATTTGCATCTTGTTGGCCGTATTAAAGAGCTCATCAACCGTGGAGGTTAGTAGATCTTTTCGTTTATGCGTTCATGGTAAAACCATTGAGATGTTAGGTTCCCAAAATTAAACTCACAATTGTTCATTATATTTTGTGTTCATGGTCATGACTCACGAATGCATTTTTATTTGGCTATTCTGAAGAGGCAAAGGGCTCCGAGTGGAATATACATATATATAATTTTTAGTGGTAGTGAACTAGTGATACCTTTTTGAACTTTTTTACTTTTGAAAAGATGAAATTTGGGCCTTTCTTGATTACTATTTACAAAGAGAGTGGCTTGACAGTGACTTGGCTTTAGCTGTCCACCAAACTTTTTTTTTTTTAATTAAAATGTCATTTCTTAGGCAGTTGTGAGAAATGACAGGATTTCCTTTGCGTCGTAGGTCAGAGTCGGAGAGCACCAAGCTATCACAGATTTTTGTTAATAAACTGCGTTTAAAAAAAACACTCATATAATTTTCCCTTCTAGTTCTTTTTATCACAGATTGCAGCATCAAAAATCTCTTTCCAGTGCACTCTTAAAGATATTCTAACTTGACACAATGACACTTGTTAGCGAAGGCTGGCTGTTTGTTTTTATCCGCCCTTTTTGGTGGCACTAAATTGCACGTGGTTGTCATGGTCAGATGCCACAATAATCAAAAGATCCGCATTGTAGAACTCCTGGCATTTTTCTGATTGAATACAGCTATCCTATATTCCTATGATCTCATAATTTGTTGATTTTTCAATTGCAGGGGAGAAAATATCACCAATTGAAGTGGATGCAGTCCTTTTGTCTCATCCAGATATTGCTCAAGCAGTTGCTTTTGGAGTTCCTGATGACAAATACGGAGAAGAGGTAAGATGAACTAACATTTCTTTTGTCAATGTATGTTCATTTGTTGTTATTGAATGAATATGATTTTTTATGAGTAATATGCAACCAGATACCTTGCACTTTGGTTTGATTGCACCAAATACCCTTTTCCATGTGTTAAATTTCTCTTTTATTGAGGGTAGCCCCCAGTGGTAAGGATACTCTACCAACCACCTGAAACCCCATGGGCCATGGGCCATGGGGGGAGGGGATATAGGGGTAATTTTTACGGGTTTGGGATTGGGAAATTTAAGGGCATGATGTAAAAAAAAAAAACATTTATATCTGCAAAAGTTATTGTTGTGTAATCCTATTAAACTTCAGAGGTTTTGGCTGCATATTACCTACTTTTATCAACCATCTACCTGGTGGAACCCACTAAAACGTGGCGCATACGAGACACTTTCCATGATATTAGGTTATTTAGGTCCATGATGGAAACATTTATCAGAAAGCTGGAAATTAACTTTGATTTGTGTGGTCTCGGATTGTTTCTTATTTACTTGAGCAGTTGCATGCACGCATATAAGCCCCTTTGATCTATAAAGTGGCGATTAAGATGGTTGATAAAAAAAATAAAAATTTAGAGAAAAAAAATCCCCGTGATCTATTATAAACTGTGGATTATGATAGTTTGGGGAAATTCTTTTGGTTTTGTATTGCTGAGCCGGAGTGCTAACTATTTATATCATAAAAAGCTAAGGAAAGGCCGTCTTGAATTCTTGATGCCTGATGGAATGACTATTAAAATTTCCACATTCACATGTCGAGATTTCTTGGATTAGTATGTGACTCCGATGTTGCACAATTGCGTTATGCTTTGTTGAACTTACTAATGTTTTGGACATGAATAGCTATTGTTATTTGGTATTATTACCATGAGTAATGTTAGAGACCCCCATTTTACCCTCAAATATATGTGGTATGCAAATAGCCACTTATTATAAACACATCACTCCACATTAATGGGAGGTTAAATGGGGGTACTATTTTGAGAGTTTCAACCATTATTTTATTGCAATTTTACTTTGCTGCTCTTCCTAGCTATTGCCTATTGCTATCAGTATTACCAGGAAGTCTAGAATAAGTGCTCTCCTATTTCTTCTTATTAATATTCCACCATTAAGTATACATTTCTTGTGTCATTTTAAAAAGCAAGTGTCCAAAGCCCAGTTATCGTCATTGTTCCGTGGTGTTAAGTCAGGAGCTTATACCACATGTGTCCCAGCGTTAGATGTTTAGAAGTTAAGAACGGTATTTTCCACACTTATGTCAGTGTGGACTTTATGTTCACTTCTTTTCTCTCTTTTCTCTGGCTGACTAAAATTTCAGCATTCATATCCCAGTTAAAGGATGAACTAATTATATTCAGGATATATGTGTTTTCCATAGATAAACTGCGCAATCATTCCCAGAGAAGGATCAAATATTGATGAGGCGGAAGTGATGAGGTTTTGCAAAAAGAATTTAGCAGCATTCAAGGTCCCTAAGAAGGTTTTCATCACTGATTCTCTCCCAAAGACAGCTAGTGGGAAAATCCAACGCAGGATCGTAGCACAGCACTTCCTTCCACAAAGCTAAACTGCAGAACTTCTGAAATTTGGATCCTAATAAGCGGTAATTTCTATGCCCCTTTTCCAGTTCTACTGGGGATAAGGGAGAGAAGCATCAATTTATTTATTAATGTTTTTTTTAGTCAACAAATAAGAAGAATCACTTGGTAGACAAAATTCAACAGCTGCAAACTATTGATATAATTCAAGGTTTGAGCAGCCTTTCCTTTTTGTTTGCTTGCTTGTTTACCATGTTTTCAAGAACTGGTGAATAAAAGATTGTTCATCGGCTCACAGGGAGAACAGACGGGACAATCATTTTCTGGAGATACTCCTTACTCTATTTGAATGTTTCAGGCTAGAAAGTAGAAACTCTACACTTTCACTTGGCTTCATTGTTAATGAAGCAAAGTTCTCAGTGCGAGGCTTCAACAGCTTAGCCCATTTATTTGTGGGCTTGGACATGAAGTTGTGCTCCTTGGGTTTGGAACATGAAACTTGAGCCTGGCCCAGCAGACCTGGCCAGTAATATTTTAACTTTATTGGACGGAGGCCTCGATCAAATACTATAGTATCAACTATCAAATAGATTTCTCAAACATGATTCTAATCACAGCCCAGCCCAGCCCAGATAGAGGTGTAAAGTGGGCCGGGCCGGGCCGGCCCGGTCTTTAGTGTTAAAGGTGGCCTGAAACCTTCTTGGGCCGAATAGGCCCATCTCGTCACAGATTGCAGGCCTGGCCCAGCAAGCAGAGGGCCCAAGGTCGTCCATGACTTGCCAAACTGGCCCAGCCTTCTTTATTAAAAATTTCAAGAAAATGCGATACACCTGACACCTCTAGCCCAGGCCTGGTGTTTGTTTGATCACGTCACGTCTTGACTTTTAAAGGCCGTCAATACAAATCAAATTTACATTAAGCTGCCAAAAATAGAACTTTTAAATTATTTAGTCCAGACAGCATACCCTGATGGACGAATGATGATACCATTGTTTTGGACGTCTTCCGAAGCTTGGACAGTCTTGTCAGCATTTGATTTAGCTGACATAATGGTAATACTAAGTAAAACACATCCATCATAATCCAGTATTTCTGCAATCTAAGCAAAGGCCATCAACAAACTGCAAAAACCATGACTAACAACACTACTCTCTAAACTAAAGCTTGAAAAAACAGAAGCTAAGATGCCAGCAAAACAGATAGACGTGCCAAATAAGATATTTAGGTATAAGAGCAGACATACTCACCCCTATAAATTTACCTGACAGCAGGGCAGAATACCAGCACTCAGGCATCCTCCTGAATTTCCTCATCTTCACCATAATCATATCCTTCTTCAGCAGCAGTTGCATCTGGATATTGTTTGTATTCAGAAACAAGATCGTTCATGTTGCTTTCTGCCTCAGTAAACTCCATCTCGTCCATGCCCTCTCCTGTGTACCAATGCAAGAAAGCCTTTTTCCGGAACATGACTGTGAACTGCTCACTCACTCGTTGGAACATCTCCCGAATTGAAGTGAAGTTTCCGATGAACATTGACGCCATTTTCAATCCAGTAGGAGGAATATCACATACAGGCAATTTCACATTGTTAGGCATCCACTCCACAAAGTAGGATGAGTTTCTTGTTCCGCACATAAATCATCTGTTCATCAACTTCTTTAGTGCTCATCTTTCCTCGGAACATAAAGCAGTCAAATTGACGCCATGGCGAAAATCAGCTGCACACATCATGTTCTTCGCATCCCACATTTGCTGAGTAAGCTCTGGAACGGTAAGAGCCCTGTACTGCTGAGACCCATGAGATGTGATTGGAGCAAACCCAACCATGAAAAAGTGTAGAGATTAACAGCAAGCTTGCAGAGGTCTGAGTTTAGTTGGCCAGGGAAGCGAAGGCAGCAAGTTACACCACTCATTGTGGCAGAGATGAGGTGATTCAAATCTCCAGCTGTGTTAAGGTAAATAGTGGTTAGTGTGAATTGAATGTGATCCTAAACATCGTTCAGAAGAGATTTGAAAACCACTTGCCAACACAATAACTAATGAATTGAACCATCTGTAGTCTGCACTAATTCTACCAACAATGCATTGCCTCTACTCGTAATAAGAAACAGATAAAACAACATCAGCACCTAATAGTGTACTTATGCCTCCACCGGAGATATCAATATGATTTCAGCAGTCAATCTAAATATTCTTTAGAAATGATCAATGGTCACTGAAATGAAGAAATGGCCCAGGAAAATTGGAAAGAAAAATAAACACTATTAAATGATAAGACACAATCCAGTGAAAATTACCACCACACCACTGCATATAGAACCATCCAACTTCTGATCACTGGCTCTAGGACATAATTCTTTAAGGTTTTTGTCTACCCAATAACAAACCCCACTTAATTACATTTGTGGCAGTACACTCTGAGCTAGTACATGATTCTCTAAATTGAGATATGAGTATAATGAAATGATTCATTTCCATTACATTGAATAATACACGAAAAGCACAATGATAAATGCTTTAACTATCATAGGCACGCACTATTATATTCTTTCACAACCTGAGGAAACATTTAATGTTTACTCGAAGTAATACTCTCTTTAATCCTAAAAACTCTATCTACACTCTGTTCCTCAAATTAAAGACATGCACAATCTTCTCAATTGGGCACTATGCATTGTGGCAAAACAATTCAACACAGAAAACATAGCCAAACAAGAGAGAACCTCGATAACTAACAGCTTGGAGTCGTAAGCTTCAAACTTCAAAGTACGGAAGCAGATGTCATATAGAGCTTCTTGTCTAAAACCATGCATTCATCTTCATTTTCAACATCCTGGTGCACCGAGAGAGGGTCGCATTATAAGGTTCAACAACAGTGTCAGACACCTTGGGGGATGGGAAGACAGAGAAAGTGACCATCATTCTATCGGGCTACTCTTCTCTGATCTTGGAAATGAGGAGGATTCCCATGCATGAACCAGTTCCACCTCCCAATGAATGGCAAACTTGAAACCCTGGAAGAGAACAAACGTGAATTCAAGCTTCCAAACAAGCAAGACCGGTAGCACACTGGAAGTTCACTGTAAAAAGAGGGGAAGATTATATGGCATCAATTGCACAATGCATTTGGTTGCAGACCAACAGGTGAACAAGAACAAAATGCAAAAACAAATGCATCCACTTATTGTTCACACACCATAAAAAAAAATTTAGACAGCAGCGCTGACTAACTGATGCAAACAGACCATTGAGAATATCAGTGTCAACTCCACGTTGTAGCATAGATATCAACATCCAACTAGAAACTTATTCATGGCTAATTTAAAGTTGAATTTCATGCCAAATAGTTCATCATATCATCCGAATTTCTAAGAAACTTTCCTCATGAAAAATAAAATATACATCACATGCCAAAACATTGACCTTGTTGACATCTGAAACACAAAACTCAGAACCATAAACATTGGATGTGCAAATTAGATATATCCGCTATAGTCATGCAAACAATAAAGGAAAAAAACTTCTTCAAAACTACAACGTAACAGACTAACAGTACTCTAGAATAGCAACATAAATACTAGCAGAGACTTCAGGATATATAATCGAAAATTACAGGGAACATGTAACACGATTTCTCAACCAGATTGGCAATCTTTACGGGATTATGCACGAATAAGCACTGAGCGATTAATTACTGCGAAAACAAAACATCAGATTCATGTCAGCTGTAATGATTTCCTGAACCACTTTCAAACAAAGAGCGAGATGAAACAATTATGCGTAGCAGCAGATCGCAACCTTGAGCCAAAATTGGACGTCAAATCACCACAAAAATATAAATATCAAAACACGCGTAGACAAAAGTAATGCACAGAAACACCATCAGAACTTGAGATACAGCAGCGAAGACAAGAAATAAACTAAAAGGCACAATTTCTTCTCAATATCCATCCACATGAAAACAATAGAAATACAAATCCAAAGACAAATTGAAAGTACAGAACAAAATTACTTCCTAATAAGCAACGCAATACCTTGCAAACGGTCGCAATTTTCCGCCTCCTTCCTGACCACATGGAGCACCTAGTCGATTAATTCAGCCCCCTCAGTATACTGTCCTTTGGCACAATTGTTTCCGGCCCCGAACTGCCCGAAGACGAAGTTATCTGGCCTGAATATCTGACCGTAAGGTCCAGATCTGACGCTGTCCATGGTGCCTGGCTCCAGATCCATAAGTACGAGAAAGAGAGAGAATCTGAGGTCAGAGAAGAGAAAGGGAATGCGAGAGGAACGAGAGGCAAGTAGGCAACTGAGTTTTGGAGTGAGAGAGTGAAAGGCGCGAGTGTGGTGAGGAGGGAAGGACGTTACGAATCGAAATTTATATAGCAGGGCAGTAACGGCGCGTGGGTTTATCCGTCGAAGGTAGTTACCGTCTAACGGAGGGTGACGGCGAAATTGGTTTTAAGGGGAATTCAAATTTTGAAATATGTGAAAAGCCCCTATTTGGAGTCTGACTATTAACCAACAATTATTGGAACTGGCGTGAGAGGCTGTGTACTCGGCCCAAGTTAATGTAATTTGGGCCTACAACTCAAGCCTGAAACCCATTAGTTACAGCCTGAAAAGCCGTCTTCGTGGCCCAATATTATTTGGGCGTACAGCAGCCCAAGCATGAAAACAATATTGCATTTGGAAATTGGAATTAGATCAGATGGGTTTTGAAAAGCTGATTGATTTGTTTATGCAAGATGACCAACTCATGTTCACTTGGTGTGGTGGAACCAAAAAAAAAAAAAGACTTCTCATTGGGTTAAGTGATCTAGTAAGAGCTTTGATCCTGCACTCTCTGTCAGATTCGCTATCGATTCGGTTTCTACGGATATTTTTAATACTTCTTTACCAAATGAAGATTTACTTTGAATTATTTATCCGCTGATTTCAGTATAGCACTGTTGTAGTGTTGTGTATGATCAATGCTTACAGACTAGTGCTTATTTGAGTATGTGTTTTAGTTTTTAGCACAGGAAATTCTCTCTTTCCTCTTTTGATGGAAATTCTCACAGGTTTGGCTTAATCTTATTTGTTTTATTTCATTACGGATTTATTTGTAATTTTGTATTGATATTGAGTTTTTATGTGAAAGTGGAATAAACCAAATGTTGGCAAACATTTAATTCAACGGTTTTAACAGTTTTTTTTTTTTTTCATTTCTTTTATTTTGATTAAAATAATGGGAAACTGTTGTTGTGGTGGACATGATCAGCCTTGGGAGCTTAGAGAATTCTCAGCCCTAGTTTTGATCCTCAAATTTCTCTTAGTCCTCGCATTTCTCTCACCTTCAATATCCCTTCCCAAAATTGAGGATCTCTGTTATCTCCCCTGCATTCCCATTTCTTTCTTTCAGTTTTTGTCTTTCCATCTTTTTTTTTTCTTCCATTTCTCTCACACAAGAGGGCCCTCTCTCTTATCACAGAACAACATGGTACGCATCTCTCTCTTTCGCCTCTCGTTTTCAATAATCATAGCTAAGTTCATGTTAATGATCATGTTTCGATGTTAAGTTTCATATATATAAGATTACATATCTGTCTGGTTTTATGGTTTGATATTGTAAGAAACTGTTGGAAATTACGTTCTTCAAGCAACTGCATTTGATATGAAAATCAAAATTGATTCGTGAGCAGGCGAACGCGGCATCTGGAATGGCTGTGCACGACGACTGTAAGCTGAGGTTCTTGGAGCTAAAAGCAAGGAGGAACTTCCGATACATTATCTTCAAGATCGAGGCGCAGCAAGTGCTGATAGAGAAACTCGGCAGCCCCGATGAAACTTACGAGGATTTCACAGGCTCTCTACCTGCCGATGAGTGCCGCTATGCTGTATTTGATTTTGATTTCATCACTTCTGAGAATTGCCAAAAGAGCAAAATCTTCTTCATTGCATGGTAAATAAACAATTTTTTTTCTAAGCATCATCGATCGCGGGTTCAAATCCCGAAAACAGTCTTTTTGTAATCTATACACGGTAAAATTTTCCCAAGCGTTTGCAGGTCACCCGACACATCAAAGGTGAGAAGTAAGATGGTGTATGCGAGTTCCAAAGATAGGTTCAAGAGGGAACTGGATGGGATTCAATTCGAATTGCAAGCCACGGATCCAAGTGAAATGAGCATTGACATTGTAAAGGGTCGAGCAATTTAGGCGCATGAATTCTGCCTAATTGGATATCTTACATTGCTTTACAATTACATATGTGAGCATGGTTTTTATTTATTTTTTGTATTCATCCCTTTTCTCAAACTTCTACGATTGAATGGCTTTTTTGTACTAAACAATGTAGTATAATTTGATGTAATATTATCCATATCCTTCTTTTCATGTCTAATTCTGTCCCAGACTTCTGAATTGTGTTGTGTCCATGTTTATTCCAGTTGCTGGATGATATATGGTATGCAGTGATTTTTCTTGCTGATTTGATCATATTCATGAAGCAGCTCGTTAACAGAAAAAACCGACCGTTTACACCACTAAAAAAACTAGACATAACAGAAAAAACCAAACACTTGAAAGTCTGACAAATGTTGCCCAGCCAAACATATATCAAAAAAAAGTTTAGATGGGTATGAAACATGAATGATAAACAGCTATCATCAGACTTTTACCACCAAGATACGATATTGATAAATAGGTAGAAAGTTCAATGCAATGAATTTGTGAATAAGCAAAGTGATGAAGGGGAGATTCTTCATGTAAAAGATAAACAACGTTCGTACACAATGCTCCCACAATAGCGGAGTTGAGAACGGGCAAGATATACGCAGGCTTTATCTCCACAAAATACAGAGGCGAAAATATCAATCTTTTAATGCTAGGTATTGCATAAAAGTTTTACTGAAGTTTTTATTCAGTTATTAATACTAAAGGAACCGTATATGAGAAAGCTATTGAGCTGCAATCAAAACTATATATTTGTAACTGTACTTTAAAAAATAAATTAACTTCCACAAACTACTGCTTATTCTGGTTCTCCCAGTACTTTTTCTCCCATAACTCCACCTGTTGTATTGAACTCTCCTTTCTCCTTAAAAATCCATGAAGAGATGCAGGATCAAAGGGAGGAGGCATGGTGCACGGGCTCGCCTCCGCTGGACCCTTCACCAGGGATTCCATCATAAACTTCTTTTCTAGACTGTTTGCTTGGCAAGCCATTGACTCTGCACATAATTCGAAAGCTTTCCGTGGAATAGTGGGCTTGAACCTTAAGAGCTCAGAATACTGAGTTAAAAGATGAAACATGTAGTCATATACATTGGCCATCTTCAACTCCTCCTGAACGAATGCACTAGCTGTCTTTCCGATATCTTGGGCCTAAAAAAACCACAAAGGATACCCGAATCAGTGTGTTAATTCCGAAACATTATCCAGAAATTTAAGGTTAATTCTTTGATTAATAAGTTAAAGCTTTAAAGCTAATATTAGTTCATCATATGCTCTTTGTCACCATATGCCAAATAACAAATTCAGATAAAGCCCGCATTTGTCTTCTGCTATCTTATGACGAGGAATTAATACTATCATGTAAGTAGTATAATCAAAGGATTCATACATGCAGTTACATCAATGTTAATTTCAAGTACTGTGACCGAACAGGAAAAATACAAGCGATCCAAGTAACATTAGGATTTCGGTTTCTCTTGATACGAACCAAATGTTCGTAATCTCCTTACAAACCCTATTGAGTATTGACACTTAAATTTATGCCAAATCTTACAGAGTGCATCCAAATTCCATTCTTGGATGGCTGTTTATAGTTCGTGCTTCATATAGCAAGTTTGATAATCACATAAAAGAAATCTATAGAGATAATTAGATTCAAGGGATTACCTTCCCCTTGTGGCTATTACCCCAGTCAACAGCAAACTTAATTGATCTACACTTGTCGTCTTCCTTTATCGGCCAATAATGGTGCACTGGCACCAAACCTCTTGTGAAGAAGTCATAATAACGGGGCTTTACAATTAATGAAACAGAGTCGCAGGCAAGAATATACTTTTCACTGACGGACCATGCTGACCCTTCAATATAGATTTTGTACCTGCGTGAATTAATCATGTGCATTTATTACATGTTAGACTTATAATCCTCGCTGCTTGGAGAACACCAAGTCACCAAGTAATGTGGTTTATAAGAAAAGCCAAGATTATCTCAATTGACAAAAGTCCCATACCATGGGCAAAGCTGAGGATAATCCGATGTATCCACAGTGAATTGATAGACCAAAAACGGACAATTTTTTTTTATTTGAGTGCGCTGGGATTTCTGATATTACACACCACAAGAATTCCAATAACAGAGTATAAGTATATTTATAAAGTTATAAACCTGTGAATACACTGACTTGCCAAGTCTGATTGCTTGTACCCTTCCTGTGATTCTCGGAGCCAATCCTGCAAAAGATTTTGAAGCAAAAATCATCAAATCAGCTACATTTTTGTTTCCCAAATCACAAAAACCCGCCTCTGGAATTGCAATATAGGCTTACTTGGGCATATACACGAGCATTCCAATCTTGTTTTTCTGAAACATTACATTTGAGAAGTTCTTGCCTTGTAGCAGCAACTGATGGATTTCCCTTCCAGTAGGCATAAGGTTCTCTTTGAACCCACTTCCTCCTCTTGTTTCCTTCTTTAAGGTCCTCCAACAATGCCTCCCATGGCTTTATGTTTATTTCAGCCCTGCAAGCATGTGCATTTAACGCGCCGTCAGTGCGAGTGTCATTTGATCAAAGAGAATAAAGATAAGAGTCAAAAAAGTTACCATCCCCAGAAGGACCAATCGGGGAAGACTATATCAAGTGTGTCATCATCCGCACAGTAGCGGAACAGTGGAGGTGGGGCCGTGGCGTTGGGCCCTTTACAATCCACCGATTTGATCACAGGCCAATCAACGCAATCGAACATAAGCTCCAGATCGGGTACTTGACCGGGGTATCTACGCAGCAACTGTAGGATCCCCCACAGCGTAAAAACATCTCTGGTTTGGAACGCCCTTCGGTATTTCTCCACGTAAGCTTTCCCATTCCGAATAACCAACTTGAAATTCGCAGTTCTTTTGGCGCGTTCTAGCATTTCTCTCGTGATGCCTGTACGTGCCCATGGCCGTAGATCCTCGTTGATCCAACGGAAGTATTCTGGACACGTGTGAGGTTCGGGACGGTCAGGATCTTCTATTAACCTTGACGGGTAGTTTCCGGGGCAAGATCGATTGAGGTTGAAAGCAGTGCAGTTCAGTGGAATCTCAATTTTCTTTCGTGGGATTCTGAGAGGAATCGTGAGGGCCGCTTTGGTTGTTATTGTCGGCCTCTGAGACTGGGCCTGCAAAACAGAGAAAAGCCCAATAATGGTTCATCAGTTGATTCCATTATGCTTCATTTCATAAAAAATGTCACTAAAGTCAAAAGCCCAATAATGGTCCATCAATTGATTTCTTCATTTGATAAAAAAATGTCACAAAAGTAATGCGGGGTGGAAGTGGAATAATGGAGACAAGTGTCGAGATTTGGGCCTCAAAGGGCCCAGCGGCCCGTGAATAATATAAACTTTTAAGCATTACAATACACGTGTACAACAATAACTTTTCTCTTATTTTTCTATGACAAGTAAACCGACACTACAGGCGCATGTTAGGCCTTAAGAATCTTCCACTTACGTACTAAACGACGACGTTTAAACAGCTTTAGGCTAGTGGCTAAGAAGCAGGGATAGTCTAGTCTAGGATGTACAAAAGTCAAGACTTTATGGCTAGTACTTACAGTGGAGTCGAGAACGCGCGTGGAGACGAACGCGCCGACGAGGAGGCAGAGGAAGGCGAAGAGGACAATAGAAGATCTAGCTTGTGGCTTGATAGGCGGCCTCATGATCATGTCTGTGAAATTACTATATGACCGAGATCCAGACAAGATCCACCTCTGAAGCCATCTCTGCTGTTGCATGCTGTTCTCCCTCATATTTTCCTCGAACAGTAGTCAAGTGATCCCTAACAATAATGTCAGTTTTCACTAGAAACTCTTCGATCTGGTGTCGCCCAGCTGCAGCGGACTCGGAAGAAATTGAATTTGCAACCGAGTGTGAGGAAATAAACAAAGGAGGGTGAAAAAGAAACTTGGTGAAGGAAATTGAGACAAAAACCAAAATGAAGAAGAAAGAAGTTTAGGCAACAGTGCAACCGTACAGCACGACAGATGAGAGAGAGAGGGAGAAGTGGGGGAGAAAAATTAACGAGTGTGTTTCAGAGGTGGCATCTCGTGACAGTATTTTGTATGAGAATAGAAAGAATTAATCTTTATTCGGGTTTAACCAGAATGGCAGACTGTCAATAGATTCTTTTCATTTATTTATTTTCTTCTCCTTGTCCGGTTCAATTATGAGAGGCTTGTGGCGCGTGTTAACCAAACATTAGCTAAGCTTTGCCGCTGAAGGTTTTCAGGAATTTTTTTATTTATTTATTCAGGGAAAAAGAATGGAGAGTCTCGAATTTAAAATCTCTATAAAAAAAACTACACACATAAATGTCATCTAAGCTAAGCTATTCATGTTTCTCAAGTTTTGAGATTTACTTGTGCATATTTAGCAGATTATAGCTTCTTCCTCTCGAAGTTTCCGTGTCCATATTATTTCCTTTCCGTGATCATTATGCCGCCAAACAAAGCCTTACTAATAATTATTACTTTGATAATTTGATTTATATCTCTCTTTTCATTATTTCTTTTCTTACCTTCCATTCTCCTACAGATGCCGTTCCACATAGGTAAAAGGTAAATAATGTACCCAGAGACCTTATTTTATGAAGAGTCAAAGCTTAGCAACTAGCATACCATAAAGAAAGGGAACCCGTGTATATTTATTAGCCCCAGAAACAAAACGATTAGACCAGATTTGAGTTGGTCAAAAACAAAATCTCTATATGGGCCGCGCCAAACCCAATCCAAAGATGACAGAGCGAAAATAGGATTACATCTAGAGTTCTAGAATAAAGAGATTGGGCCTCCTGACCTCCCAAGTAGCAGAATTGGATGATCACCATACGGCCCAAACTGGATTAGTACAGGCTAGCCCAGCCCAAACAAGGAATCGAGATCGTTGTCCTTATATATACAACTAAGCATGTTCATAATGATCGATCAGTTTTTTTATTTTTTGGTAATCAAAGAGGGGAAGAGGAGGGCATAGAGATGGAGACGCAGAAGTTTACAGTCAGAAGGCATTCGGCAGAGGAAAAGAAGGTGCTGAAGGCGATCAAGAGAGCCGGTAAGGCCGCAGAGCCATGGCCATTTCCAGGATAGTCTCATTACTGCATCGTTTTACAAATACCCAACCTACATTGTCAACCATTACTACGACATGTATAATAATATATGTCCAGCCAAGAAAGAATAAAAGAAAAAGAAATCAAACGGAACAAGCACACTAATAATAATAATTCCTGATGTCATTTATAGGCTAAATTAGTTAGCAGATCGATTCTTTGTTGTTTCATATGCAGCAAATTTGGCTTCATATCAAACATGGATAATCGACTCATAATATCTATGACCGGCACCATAACAAATGCACAAGGGCAAGTAGCAGCAACATTAGAGCAGTAAAAATATATCAACCCTACACGAGTTTTATCCTGTTTTCAAATACTTGATCAAAGCACAGAATTGGACAATAAAAAAGAAAGCAGTTGAACCAGAGACAGAGTAAATAATCTACAAAGATGAAGTCCAGCATAAGTAAATGTCAAAGTTACCCGACATCTGAGCAAGGAGGAAGTATGGCTCAAAAGAATACATTGGTAAAATTTGGTAGAATTAAACATGGTGCCCATCTGGAAACCTCACAGCTTCTAGTCAAAACTTCAAGCTATACAACTATAGTATACAAGCAAGATTCATCTCCGGTAATAGGAAGTCAGAAGACAGAACATAGCTAGTTTTATATTAAACTTCCAATATGAAGTTGGAACATTTTTCTTCATTGCACAACTATGGCAGCTGTAAGGGACAACAGAAACTAGTAAAAACATTCTGACATCTGAAAATCCAGCTTGGTCAAGTTAATGGATTTCATGAGTAAAGAACCACTGAACTTGAGTAAGAGATGTTGATGATTTGCAAATATTTTACCCTTAAATTATGCTAGCATCAGCAATCCAACAAAAATGGAAGGTCCGACATGTCACAGACTAAAGAATTTTCACCATTCAAAAAGGAAAAAAGTATAAGAGATAATTTAGCGAGTTATTATCACAGTATTAAACTCGCAATGAGTAAGTTTTACCCAAATTGTTGGAGTTTGCCACACAAGTCATTTCAGGGTTCTGCTCTGCATTCTACAATGAAACAAAGGAAAGAACATAAATTCTTGCGAGAAAATTAAGCCAAGATTATGGTCTATGGAGCATCAAAAAGTTTCTCAAGTAACAAAACTAAAAAAATGCTCGCCTTTATATATTTCGAATTATAAAAATGAGAGGGTCATAATATCTGGGCATCCCAAATTGTAAGCTACATATTCTCAGTAGCTAAGATATTTTAGTTTTTTTATTAGATGAGACTAGAATGCTAAATTAACCATCCACATTGAAAAATTATTCTTCTTGAAATTCCGATAAAATTTGAAAGTGAAATTCTAAGAATTATTTTGTCAGGCTAAAAGGGCAAAGAAACCTTTTACCCTTACAATAATATTTAAGGGACTAAGCTTGACCTAGAGCTTTGTACAAACTACTGAAGAGAGGGTCATTACTAAACTTATACTTTCGAACCATAGCTTACAAGCTTACTTCTCTTTATTAGTGACCAGCTCCCAGAGTAAGCAGGTTCTGGAGTCACAGGCATTTCTTCTATCTACTCCCCTACAAAATTGAAAAATAATAAACAAGATGATGACCAGATTTCAAACAACAGTTAAATCAGAGAAAGTTTTTATCTCAAGCTTGAAACGGAAGCAGTTGTTATTAATGATTTTTTTTATTGCACCATCCTAGCCTTGTGAAGAAATGTCAAACTCCGTATCAGTAACAACATGAAGAAGGTGATTAATATATTCCAAATATCATTACACTGATGTAACTGGTGTCAAAATTCAATGAATTAAAGAAAATAATAACCTTAAGGACTTTGAAAGTCCTAACTAGGCTTTGAATAATATCATTAACCGTCATGCATAAGAATAGGCAAGGGAAATAAGATGTGCATACCTTACTTTTTCAATGCATCTCCTGCAGGGAGAAAGACAGGTGCACCGAATCAACAAGTACTGAATCAAAGTTACAATTGAGTGTCACATGAAACAATACAAGAAGCTATCATCTCCTGTATCCCTTCATCTTAGAGAGTAGATGGACATATTGTCTCTTCTCTCCCATGTGCCTTATGATTTCATGTGCTTCAGAAAGTTTTCCAGCATTTCGCAAATTACTCACTAGCGTATTGAAAACGATAAAGTTAGGATTGCATCCTCTTGATTCCATATCCTTAAGCATGGAGCATGCCTCCTCAAATTTCCCAGCCATACAAAACCCCCGAATCATAGAATTATATGTGAACACATTTGGTAACTGCCCCTTGCTAATCATTTCATCAAACATTGCTTGGGCATTCTCAAGCTCCCCTGCCACTATATACCCCGTGATCATCACAGTATAACAAACCACATCAGGCATGCACCCACTCCTTATCATTTCATCAAAGAAGTACTTGCTCGCATCCAGATTCCCAGCTCGACTAAGTCCATCTATCAACGTAGTGAAATGAAGAACACTAGGATAAAGACCCACCTCCTTCATATGGTTCAAAAGATTAAGTGCAGCAAGCGGTTTGTCCCCTTTACCAAGAACATGGAGAAGGATGTTATACGTATGTAAATCGGGGTAAAATCCATTCCTACCCATTTCGTCGAGCAGCTTATGAAACTGATCCAATTTTCCTAATCGATAATTCGCAAACATAACAATATTGTAAGTTAGATTATCTGGGGAATGACCATCAAGTAACATCCGCTGATAAACCCACTCAATCAACCGGTATTGGTTGATTGCAAGAAGTGAATGAAGAATTGCATTGTAAGAGTGTCTAAATGGTCTGTAGTTGAACGTCTTTGACTTAATGAACCTCTCTACGACGTTCCTAGCCAAGCCTGCCTCGCCACAAGTACATATCAATATGTTAAATGTCCGTGCCGTTGTTGGGAAACCACTCTCAATCATCTCATCTACTAGTCTCCACATTGCCTTAAACTCTTCACACACGGAAAATATCTTTAACATCAAATGGTATGCATTTGCCGTGTGTCTGTAATTTTCCTGCTGGCCAGACCACACAAAAAACTTATACCCCAATTTGGCACATCTAGTCTTAGTCTCATGATTTATGCTTCTCAAAATTCCTAAAAGAACATGCCTCACAAGAAGCCCCGAGACCCTGATCTGCAACTCATTTAATTCTGATTTTGCGTCAAATCCAAGTCCATCTCGTTTTAATATGTCAAGAATCTTTGTAGCATCACTCCACTCATAATCCATGAAACTCCGCCTCAATGAGAAACTCTGATCAGCAGGGCCTTCATACTCACATGTATCAAGATTTCCACCCAATTCACTGTAATCTCGATTTCTGCATATTTTCTTCAAAGGTTCCTCAACGAACCCAAACCCATTGTCACTCTTATCGCCATCAGATCTATAGTCACACAAATTTCGTGAAATAAATAAAATACATGAAACTTTATGAACTGTCTTTGTGCCGAAATGAGTAATAGAATTCATTCTCAGCGTCTAGTAGACAGCGTAGCATCCCCATTATCTCTGTAACTGCACAAAAAGCAGAAAATACACGAAACGCGCAAACAGAGTGGGATATCTGAACAAAGAGAGCTGAAAAGGCTTGGTATATCCAAATTGAGACACACCCATTAAACTAAAAGGACCCAACTGCTTGTCAGGCATTTAATCGAACAGGTAACGTTCATTGGAAATATATTTTTCTCGTGCTCTATACGAGTCTGGTTGATAAGGGGTTTAAGACACTTGCGGCAGAAAGCAAGAACTTACCCGGAATGAAGCTCTTCGGGGAGGACAAATTGGTTCTGATGATCCGTTCAAAGTCCCGCGCCCAAGGTTTGCTACAGCAGTAGAAGAGGAGCTGTTTGCCTGTTTCGGAGAAAATACGTAGAACGGCTATTGCCGTTTATTAAAGAAAACCCCCCTTCTTGGTAAATTTATTTTTTCACCCCATAATAACTTCCTTATATTCCAGTATCCTCTCACGTATGTTGCCAGTATTTGCCCACATGGAAGACTTTATATGTATGTTTGTTTATTTTTTCCTCATTTTTTTAATGAGCAATGCCTTATTGGACAGGACAACGAGAGATGGTTCAATTGACAATCGATTGGGTTAGACATATCTGTGTCAAATGTTTCAATTTCAATGTGAAACATATTTCTCGATAATATATCAAAATAATAATAATAATATTTTACCGGACATAGCAGGATCTCATTTATAATCCTCTTAGCCATGGCTGTTGGTTATGTGAAAATAATCCCAATATACAATTTCAGAATGTTTGCTAATCTATTTTGTTTACTTTTCTCTGTCAATCCCAACTTATTTGGTCACTTACCTCTCTTGCTGCATGAGTTAGAGAAATTAGCAAGTTAGCTTTCGTTTTACTTCTCTTTCACCTTTAACACTTTCGGAGGAGCTTTTGAAGTGGTTAGATCAATGGATATAACCTGAGACGCTCAACTCTCTTGAATGTCACTCCTGTGTCTAGTGTTTTACTAAATATAATATGTGGTTTAATCAGGTTGTAGAACACGAAAGAATGCATGGGCGACCTCACTTTGATGTCCAAAGAGACACCGTAATGTATGTTCATTTGGACATCGGTAAAGACTGTAAAGTTATGTCTTGTTGGAAAAAAAAATCGCAAATGCGGTCGTGCGTGTATGACGAGGGGAATTAGAGGATGAGAAAGTTAAGGTTTATTTTTGCTTGAACGACTTTGGGAACGGGACAATCCAACTTGACCCTGATTAAGATTTTTTTTTACTAGATTCAAACCTCGGGTCGCACCCCCACCAAGGAGGTGCCTCGGGTCAAAGGTTGGGTCGAAGTCTTGGTATCACCTAGGTCAAATTCAAAATATCGGACAAAACCCCCCACCTAAGCTTAACTGGATTGAAGCCTTACGAAGAAATACCGATAGAAAATTAGAAATATGCTACCAATTGAAATCAAACCTTAGACGCAATTACGCATAACCAGATTGATTATCGATCGAGCCACCACTTTTTAGTTGATTAAGATTGTTAATGCGAAAAATAATCATAATATAATATTTCGTAAAGTCTGGTTTGCCAACTTCATTTATGGATTCACAACTAGTTACGTATCTTACTGCTCGAGTCAAAAGAAAAAAAAGCAGATTATGGCCACATCGAGATTTATAAGTAGAGCAGCGACGAACATGAAATCCATTTACAACTGCATTACAAAATAAACTCCAAGACCAGAGCCTCTGTTCGATACATGGCAGATCTCATTCACACACACTTTATGCGATCACAAATTTCAGAGAAGCAACAAAACCTTCAAAATACTATTTCACCAAATATGAACTCAATTTCTTACCAATAAGAAGCCGAGTTACTCACCATGTGAAGAACCAAGTGATTGCTGTGTTGGCTGCGACTCATCACCTTTGTTAAACCATGAACTAACAGCACCTCTCACCTTATCCACCACACCCTTCCCAGGACCATTTACAGAGCCCGAATCCTGAGACTTGTCATCCGTCGTGCCCAACCGCCTCGCCACCTCCTCCGACTCAGTCACCTTCCCCATTGGCTTCGTCTCTTTCTTTTGCTTTCGCAATGCATCAGATATGACCGCGGACAGCGCCCTATCTTCCTCTCCAGGCCTCAACTTCTCTGCAAAATAGTCTTTCATTGACACCCCCTTGTCCTGCCCTTTAATCTCACTCTTTGATTCATCTTCATTTCCGTTCGTGCTTTGGGAGACTTTCATTTTTGGCATCACTGTGTTTCCTGTCTCCGCCAGCTTCTCATATTCCACCGCTGATACTGGCTTTGCTGTTTCTTCTCCTTCGCGTGTATCGTGTGCCCTTGTTGTTCCATCCTTTTCACCATAGCCAAGCTTAGAAGCTACAGCATTTTTGGCAGTAAGGGCTTTATCTGCAATTGAAGTGGTAACAGAGGAGATTTTCTCTGTGTAGCTACTCTGGCTTGATGGTTTCTCTGCCGTCGCATCATGTGGGTTATCTTGTGAGGCCGCTAAGTTAGTGCCTTGTGGGATTAAAGGGGGTTCATATTTAGTCTTTAAAGATATCGGCGGACCCGGCTGCGGATTGAACAGGTCATGGCTACCAGTAGGTAAGTTCGGGAATTGATTCTCAGGTTCAATAGGTTTCCTCTGTTTTTGCTCTGTTTCACGTTTTTGTTCTGCTCCTTGAGAGATATTCATCTTGTCAAAATAATGAAGAATCGGTGTAATCCCCGCTTCTTCACCTCCTGCAATCCATAATTACATCAAATAAACAATCAAACACATCAATACAATCCCACCAGTTTATGAGATTTTCTTACCGGTCCTTGTCGGGTCGGTGACTTTGGTTTGATAGTTTGAAGGATTATACGAATCTGATACAATATTTTGTCCATGTGGGTCCTCCTCAAAGTCTCCCAAGTTGACTCTTGGCTTCCCTGGATCAGATATAAGTGTTTTTCGTGGGGCTTCGGGAATTTCCTCAACCTGGACTGTAGACTTTCCGATATCGACTTTTGACCTTTCAAAGTCAATTCCTGGAGATTGACCTGAACTCTGGACTTGTCCAGGTATGGCAGTAAACCTGAGAGCAGTGGATTCATATACTGCACATTCACAATTAAAACCACACTTGGTTAAATTAGGACTTGTGGTCAAGTCCTCTGCTAAAGAAGAAGTGGAAGGCTAATATGTATCTTACTAGGAGCACCGTGAACTTCTGAATCTTCAAATCTTTCGTCATCCTCTTCAACCTCCTCGTCCAAATCTTGATCATCGGGAACATGATCTGCATGATCATGATCATGGTTGTGGCCATGTAGTTTGAATGTGTCCTTTATTTTCTTTGCCTTAGCCTTCACCTTCTTCAGAACAGATTTCTTTTCATGGTGATGCTCATGATCATCCTCTGCAACTGAGACAAAAACAATAAAGAAACATTAAAATCATGAGAATTTATATTTCTCTTCCCAGGAATGAACAACATAATATGACTAAGTCTAACCAGAGTGCAAGCCAACATTGTCGGGATCCTGCTCATGTCTATGTGCGTGGGTGCGCAGTAATTGGGAATCCATATCCTAAGCCAGTGATGTTCAGAGAAGATAAAACTGCTTGGTCGTTATATAGCACAAACGCGACGTTGAAAACAAAACAATGGAAGGTTTATAGAGGAAGCTTTGGTGTACGTGTCTTGCCACCTCTTGCATGGCGGTGTCTATGGTTCTGGATTGCACGACACGTATGCCATGTCTGCTTATACACGTGGTGTTCGTTCCTTTGGTTTTGCTGTGGATAATCTTCTTCTGATGCAGTTACCAATATCAATAGAAACTGGCCTTATCAATAATGGAGTCTCAAGTCCACATAGGGCCATAATGGAGTAAGTGTCCAGTGCTGACAGTATCGTTAGTGGTACACCTGGCACTTATGAATCATGATTTAATATTAGCATCAGTCTTCATCACTTGTGTAGGCTTCTGCGTATTGGTATTGATTGTATAGAACTAATGAACTATGGGGCCGAGGGTATAGGGATGACAATTGATCGGGTACTCTTTCAATTAGAAAATACCAAAACAGTTTTCATTTAAGATAATCTATACCAAAACCGTTCCTAAACCATTTAAAAAACCATTTAAATTTCTAAACCCGGAACCATTCCATGACCGTTTATCATCGGGTACCCGTTTACCATTTAACTTTTAATATTTTTATTTTTTTCTTTGATGATTATGTTAATATAAATTAATATTGAGTATGATTTATATTAATTATGATTTTATAATTCAAATTAGTCTAATTTATAGTTTTATTAGTATGTTTCTATAAATATATACGTTTTAATATGCTTTATGATGTTATAATTTAGTATCATAGTAGTATACCTTTATAAATGATTTATAATATTATTACTATAATGAATCTTTTTATTAAACGGTTCGGGTACTCTAAACCCGGCATTAAAAACCAAATCCGACCCTAAACCATGACGGGTTTGAAAACCAAAACCAAAACCGTTTTCAAAACTTATGGGATCTGTTTTCAGGTTTTAAATGGATCGGATATCCTGTGAATAATGCTCGGATCTATTTTTTTTGCTATCCCTATGGGGCACATATTGGGCTGGCCATAGAAATTTTAGAAACCTTGAGAAATAGATATCCACAAATGTACGTGGAGGATTACTAGCAGAGCAGGTTTTTTTGTTGGAATAAGAACTTTGATTGAGCAATTGGTTCTTTCCATGAAAAAAGAAAATTTGAACATTTGGTCAACATCAATACATTCTGAACTAAAAAATGGTGAAAATGAAATAGAGATTTGACTTTTGTGTCATAAGTGGTCAAAGCACGAATCAACTATGACCAATTTTACGTGGGTCAAAGCTCATGGTTAAAAAAAATTATGACCATCCTACTCTTATGGGTCACTGGAGTATAGGCCCAGTATTAAAGTGGCCATGTTCTGACTTCTGGACAGCAAGAAAAATGGGAAATTAATAGTTTATAGCCCACTATTTACAACAGTGGGCCTTGTCTTTGTTCTTTGTTCGGCTCGACAGGAGAGAGAATTCATACTTTTAGTCCACGATTTACAAAACAAAGCCGGAAGAATTTATATTTATAATTTTTTTTATCAAACGTACTAAGTCTTTTTAATTCATTTTCTAAAGTTCGATTCCAATTTTTTTAAAAATTGTTTTTTGATAAAGAAAAAAGTTTTTATTTAAATTTATCAATTTAATAATATTTAAATTATTATTTTAAAATTCACATACTTTAAATTCGACCGCCAAATTTTTACATTTCACGGCGCAACTTAACAATCCCGCAACCCTTGTAAACACCCTATTCCCTACCGCCAAATTTTAGTTTCCAATTCCTTTGATCCAAAATTCGTTCCCTAACGTCTCTTTCACTCCTTCGCCCTCTGAAACTACTTCAACCTAAACAGTCACCTTCACATACGATCTCGTTTTCTTCAATGCCGATTACTTCGCCTCCTCTTTCTCTCCAATGGAAACCCTAAATCGTGGTGCGTGATGCGCAACTTAGGAATACTCTCAGGATAAAGACTTCACCGCCATAGCTGTTTTTTATTCCAAAATTCAGTCACCAACGTCTCTTTTTCCTCCTTCGTCCTCTCAAAAGCCTGGAACCGCCAATCTTCATCCGACATGCGAACTCGTTTTCTCAACACCGATTACTTCGCCTCTTCTTCCTCTCCAATCGAAATCCCGAGGTTCCTCAATCTCCCGATCCCTCATCTACCTCCTTCGCGTCTATTTAACTACTACGAAGACAATCTCCCTATTGATTCGCCGCTAGATGTCTCTCTCGTGATCGAGAGATTGCCGATCGATCTAGCTCTCTCTAAGTTTTTGGCAGAAGTGATTCCTCAACCTGTCGATGTCAGATATGAAGATTTTGAGGCTGATCGCTTCCGAGACAATGAAGGTTCTGCTGACAACGAAGGGAGAGTTGAGTCTCGATTCTATAAGGCATACAACTTCTGATTCGTACTTTATAGTTTATACCTAATTTCATCCGTGCAATTGTGTTTGAAATTTCACGATTCTGATTTATCTTTCATCAGGAGGACATTTGTTTTTGCCTTGAACTTACGTTCAGAAATCTAGATAATGCATATTTTTTTATGTAGTTTTTCATTAGTTTTCACTAGAAAATGTATCTGCAGGCATGTAGGAATTTTTCGTTTGTGTGTAAATATGTGACTTCAAGTAAAATTGACTCTGAATTTCGTTCTGATGATTTATCATCATGCTCGTGGGGTGTTAATTGACCTAATCAATGCCACAGTTGAAGTTTACATGTGAGCAATGCTGATTGTTATTTTTGGTTAAGTTGATACATGAGGAGAAGCCTAGCACTTAAACTTTTCAATATAATTTGTGACTAATTTAGATCCTTACATAAAACTTGCAATTATTGCCTTTTGTTAGGTACCGACACTTTTTTCTTTGTTCCTTTTGTTTATTCCTGGCATCACTTTCTAATTCGGGCCAGGAATTTAATATTCCATTAAGTATTTAAGAAGCTATTGATTGATCACTAATTGATTATTTACATTTCCTCTATATTTGACTTCACAGTAGTAGAAATAAGTTGGAGGATTCTGAAACAAGTGATTGTTACTCTCTGTGGCTCCATCTATTGTCTATATTTGTATTTAATTGCAGAAAGACGCTGAGACATTCTATGAGGAGGGAGAAGTGGAAAATCACGGATGTTTTGGATCTCAAACTCTGGATGTTGAATTATCAAGAGTATGGTTGTCTCTACTTAAATTGTTGTTGTTGTTGTGGTTTTTTCCCCCCCCCACCGTCAATTTTAGCTTGTTTTCTTAACCTTTTCTCTTAAGAAGTGTTGTCAATTCAGGAAAATAACGGGACTTCTCGCGATACCAACAATTTTGAAATAGTCCAATTTGAGACACAAGTGCTGGATGTATTCTCGGTAAAGTCAGAAAATTATATGGACTTGGATCTTCCTTGATTCTAAATCTATATAAATTCATTTTTACATATACCATTCATGCAATTTTGCAGGAGAGTGCCTGCTTTTTTGAGAAAGAGGAGATGCAGATTTTCTTTAAAGTTCTAGAAATTGAGCATAATGTTGTAAATACCTGAACCATCTTTTCTCTCATAGTATTTGTGTAATGCATTTCTGTCTTATACTTCGTAATGGACAAGCTACCTTGGGATTTAACAATAACCAGGAATCATCATTTTGAATGGCATTTATTTGGTAGTTCTTTTGTACTACAGTTCTTCCTCACTTTGTGATTGTAGAAGTGATTACAAAAATTGATAGAGTAGATTGAAGAAAGTTTTACCAATTGTTGATTTTATGAGAGAGGCTGAAGACCGGTCTTAATCTGGGAAATGTGGGAAAGGCTCTCATAGATTCTGAATGTTTCTAGTTTCTGGTTTGTTCCGCTGTTTGTGTTTCTATAATCATAATTATAAATCAAGATTTGGTCTAACTTGTGCTCTCTCTCAGGATATGCTCAAGCCCGGGCTTACTATACAGTATTCTGATGAGGTTCAAGAATCAGTTTATTCCGTAGAAGATGTTCCAGTCGAGTGTCCAATGGAAAAAACAGCCCATGTGTCTGAAGATGCTGGTTCAGTTCTGGATAAAACAAAGTACCACCTTAGCACTTTCCCTCTATTAGAAGTGGAAGAGACAAACCTGGGATTTCTTTCAAACGTGAATGTGGCGGATGAACTTATTTCACTTCTTGAAAATATTGAATCCCATGAGTGGACTAAAACGGATGAACTTCCTATTAGTGGAAAGGGCCTTTTAGGTTATATGGGGTATGATATCGTAGAGCTTCATTTGGATCATTATCTGTCAAAGCAGTACCTTGAATCTGAACTAGCCTCCCTGGATGTGTTTGAGAGAGTCGACATTATAAGCACGGTGGATTCTCTGGAAATGAACGAGGACTCTGCATTTCATCAATGGGCATCAGACAGTGACTCTTCCTTGTTAGCGAGCCCAGTTATTTTTCAGGAGTTTGAGGTTATTGATGTGAACTCATCTCATCTTTTTGAAATATTCTTTGACACTGAAAGAATATATGGGCTGGAAACATGTGACTCTCCATTCAGAAAGGACATGAACTTTAAAATTTTTGATGAATTGATTGTCAGTAATGAGCTAACGCTGCTAGATGACGCATTCAAATCATTGCCTATACCCATTGTCTCTGATCATGCAAGGATAAGATCACTTGATATCGTAATTGAGGAGGTACTAGCTGAAGTAAAACAAGAACCCTTCTCTACAGCTCATGAAATATACTTGGATTGGCATCTTTTGGATGGAGATAAATGCAACTGTCAAACTTATTCTCCCTATCAGAATATGTTGGCAGAGAAAGACATGATTATCACCAAATTTGATTGGAAATCTGATAATGATGAAAACTTGGAGTTTAATTTCATTCTCTCTGATGATGCATTGACTGGGCCAAATGCAGAAGAACACAGGGAATCATTGAACATGGTTTCTGATGGTATTATGCTTGATGTTAACATTAATCTTATGGGAGTTGCTTCAAGTAAGTCGTCGGAGGAAAAATCTCCAAAATTAGAAAATGGAGATCAATTAGCTGGAAAAAGTTCAGTACGGGCTTCGTTGCTATTTAAAAGTATGTCACACTTCAATGATTTTGACATTTTTTTAAATCCTCAGAAAGCTAATGTTGGTGCAAATGTTGAATCTTCTGTGAAGGCTCTAGATTATAATTCTACCATTTGCAAGGCTTCATCTGGCTACTCATCAGCAGCACATACATCTACTGGTATACAGTTTCAGCAGTGGGTTATCACTTTATATAAAGTTAAGCTGTCTGATGATATATTGGCCCTCATTGACAATTTTGAAAAGAGATATCTTGCCATCCTGCAGAATGAGACAGATATGATAAATGCACCTCATTTGTATTCAGCAGCCAATGATCTTAAATTGCTCAGCCTATCAAAAGAAACACTGATGGACTATATTAAGAAGAGAAGTCTTCACAGAACTACTATTAGTGAAGATGAAACAATTATGGACTTTTTCAGTTTGTGTGTAATTAAACAGACTGCATGGTATTTGAGTTTCTTTGGCATCCACGCTGCTCATCTGTACATTAACAAGATATCTCAAGCGCTTGAGTGCTTGAAATCAAGATTAGGTGTGTTGCAGTCGCTGATTGAAGATTCACATGAGAAAGCAGAGAGAGAAATAACTAGGTCACATCCTTTATTATCTGTTATCTACGAGATTTTGCAGCCAAACAATGCCAAAAATAGTTTGAAGGTTTTGATTGTCACTGACAGAGTTTTTTGGAGGCCATTAAAGCATTTGCTGATGTCCATGGAAATATCATCCAGTGAGCTTCAAGAATCTTATTCCGACACAAATCAACCAGATGGATATTACAGTGGCGATGTTGCAAAAGATAAAACAGATTTTCTGCTGGTTTCAGAATGTGTATTAGTTCCTCATGAGTAAGTTTTAATCTCAGAAGATTGAAATAACATGAAATATTTTTCACATGCTTTCTGAAATTTACCGATATATCTATTTTCTCTCTAATCCATAAAATCTCTTGTTTGATACTGTAAAACTCAAGCTTAGACATTTGGGAAAATATTAATAACTGACTCAATGTCCTGCGATATATGTTTCAGTCATTCTGTCTACTTTCCAGGTCTTTTTTTTTTTTTGCGTGGAAAAACTGAGGGAAAACAATGAATATAGAAACAGAAAAGGGAAAACTCAGAGATCATTGTTTCCGCAGTTTTGGTGAAAGTGACATAGGTTTGTGATGTTATTCACCATTTAAGTAATGAAGAAGTTACTAACTTGGGTATAAAATAATATATGAGCTTTCTAAAATTAGTAGCATATTTGTTATGATGATTTTATTTAAACTGGAATTGACGCCTTAGAAACACATTCGAATTGATTGTTCTTTTGTTGATTAGCACTTTAGCATTATATGCTCAACTATATGAAATGCTGTATCCACTGCAAGAGTGTAGCCAATTGAACAATGTCATGAATCTAAATGGAACGTATGCCAGATTCTTTTTACATACAAAATGATAAATATGTGGAGATTAATGTTATAGGCTTACATCACGGGTTCATGATGAGTCTTTTCATGTTAGCCACGAGCTTATAAGATCCAAATCTTTTGGTGAATGCTTTTAGCTTGAGGCATTGGCTTAGTTGATGATACTAGATCAGGAGTTAATGCGGAGTTGGAAGTACAGAGACATCTCTAATATCTAGGAACTTTACATTTTAAAATAGTGGGACTTGATGATGGTTCGGAAAAGAGTTCTTGGGTTTGTAGGTTATTTACTATTTTTATTCAAAGTGTAGTTAGTTGTTAACCTATAGGAGTATCTTATTCTCTGACACTTGTTTAGTGACTACACTCTTAGAGCATAGCCTTGTTGGTTAACAAACTTTTCAAGCAATGTAGAGACAGAGTTCAGTTTGATAAGATATTAGTTTAGGAAAGGCTGGCATATCACATGGCAAAAAATCCTACGCATGAAATGCGGAAATGCAAGGAAGAATTTGGAACGATAGTTAAACCTTAATGCATGGTGATATTACTTTCAGTGATGTGAAATGCTGATAGTTGGGGCTCTTGAATTTCTGCATATATGTTTTAATGCTCTGAGATTTGGCTCAGTTTAGTATAAAGTACTTTCAGCATACGTTTCTTATTTTGGACTTTTATTGCTGAGTATCTGCTTTGTTGCCAAATGATAATTGGCTTAAACTTCAAAGCTGATATTTACTTTGAGGGTACATTTTAATGTTTAGTTAACATTAGATGTTTCAAAGCAATGATTATAAGTGCTTTATTTCTCTTCAAGCCATGTTTCTGCGTCTTTTCCATTCAACAAGTTCAGCATGATCTTGGAATATGGAGGTTCCTATGGCATGTCTAGAATATCTTCACTTTCCCCACAGTCTGCTGTCTTGCCTCGACTTCACTTCTTGAAGGTTGATCTGGATAACTTTGGTGCTTGCAAAGCACTTTGTGAAGGTTTTGGCATGACTAAATACTTTGACTCGAGCACTGTAAGTTTCTGGTCCCCTCTTGTAAGTTTACATTGGCCATCTAGAATAATAACAATGTTGCACAACAAATTTTGGTGTAATACTATGTACGCTATACAGGATGAGGACTGTAAATTTAAGGAGATATTGTCTATATGGGTTTTAACAGAAAATTTAAAGAATTCTACTTCAAAGAGAAGTTTTTTCCAAGCACTCATTTATCAAAATGGGATGGAATACTATGTGAAAGAACATGAAGATTTCTGAAACTACTGAAATTTTGGATATTACCAAATTTATGTTTCATTATGTTGGACTGCTCTGATGTGGAGTGAAGCCTGAAAACTCTACAGTTTCCAAGAAGAGTAGAAAACGTGACTTTAAGATCGACAATTAAAGTCAGACTTTAACTAAAAGATATATTGGTGAAGGAAACCTTAACTGTGACTTGTCTGAACTGAACTTTACCACATAACATTTGCATCGGACAACTATTAAGGAATCATGGGATCTAGTTTACTCATATTTTATATGACGTCCATGATGGTGAGGAATGTAGTAAAGCTGTTTAGGAACTGATTTACATATTTTGTAAAACAAAAGATGAAAGCATAGGATTTGGGAATGTTCAAGGCATTAGAATGTCAAAGAATTTGCATATGAACGCTCTTCTGTTGCTTCGTGTTATCTATTATTTCTTCCGTATCTTTTTCAAATTTCTATTGTTTCTTTAAGGGCAAATCTCATATGTTCACAGCCAAGTTCTGGACCTTGTTTATGGCTTGTGTTTTTCAGTTACATCCCTTTTGACCTATTTTATGATCAATAGAATCTCATACCATTACTCTAGGTAAGATAGAACAGTAGGGACTAGGGTGAATGAAAACCACAGATGGATTATGAGTGAGAAGCTATTGTCCTTTAGAGATCCCAGAAGACCTAAAATTGTGAAGAAAAAAATTATGGATGGCCAATGGTGTGGTGGACAGTTGGAGAGTTGAATGTTCTGTTTTCTTTGCCCTCATGATCACTTTGCTCAATTTTCTTACCCAGAGTGAGTTCAATTCGGGACCAATCTATTACTACTGGATATGTTCTATGAATTTTATATGTACTCAACATGATATTGTCTGCAAAGATAGGATCTAAGTGTATCTATAAAAAAAAAAACTCTCGGAATTAGCTGTCAATTTAGTTTTCACATAATTATTTTCTTCATGCTGGGTTATCGCATATCAGTATCCAAGCCTACTTTGGATCTCATACGCCAGACTTCTCCATCTCTATGCTAGGTTGAAGAGTCTCATTCTTCTCTGCGCCCGGGTGAGATTATAAATTTGCAGAAGTTGGAGGAGTTGCTGAATTTTGTGCCCATTAGGGACATTAGATCTTCAGAAACTGCAGACAAAGTAAAAGATTGCTGCATGCCTCTGCCAGTCCCTTGTACATCACATGTGCGCGAATCTGAGCAGATTCAACAGGGCATCTTGCCTTTCGTTGACAGGGTCATTATTGTGAACACTCAAAATATTGACAAGGACATGATTGTATCCAGAAGGAGTATGTACCAAAAGATTCTCGCACTGGAGAAAGGAGGAACACAGGTTGTAGAACGTGATTTGGATCTTCCTGTGGATATCATTATCAGCTCTGCTATTTGCTTGGTGTGGTATGATTGCAGAAACATAGGAAAAAAAGCAACCAGCTTAGACGAAGCTTCTTCTTGCTTGCCTTTGTGCATTGAGAATATTGCCACAGATATCTTGACGTCGCTAAGCTTTAAGTTTGGCTGCTGTATCTTGGTAATCACCAGACCACATTTGATATAGTGATTTTCCCTTTATTTCTCTATCATTTCAACAAAATCACAGTACTTTAAATAAGTAATATTCTTGAATTTTCTTGGGTTCTTGGGACACATTCAACTACCTGCATGTTAGTTTTTTAATTGGAAAAACCATTCTGTAGCACTCGCTACGTAGTGGAGAGGGATCTAACTTTCCTGGGCCAAAATATTTTCATTACTGCTCCTATATCATATCATCTGTGAGAGTTTTCCTTCTCAGCATGTGGACTGATCATTTTAAGCATGACAATGGAGATCTAGAGGGAAACTTAAAACAAATCTTTTTGTGTATTTTTACTTAATCAGAATTGATTATCCACTTTGTCGTGATGGTTCTGTTTTGCTCGCTGGGGTCAGATTCAGCTGAACTCGGAGATAGTTCGTACATGGTTGTGCTGGTTCATTTGCCTGCAACGGATTTGAGATTTACTCCAACTATATTCAGATTGATGGGAAAGTATAATTTACAGTAGAATATATTATATTTGAATGATTTGCATGGATGCTATCTAATTCTTCATCTATTGAACTTGTCATCCTATATTTATCCATTTCTCCTACTTAATTATTTTTCAGCTCTTTGAGGGAGAAATCAACTTCCTTTCCACTGTAATGGAATCCTCAGATGGGCTCTATGCAGCTGCAGCAAGCCTGGGAATTGACCTACAGCTATTCTATTCCTATTCATTCGAGTCAACGAATGAAATTATATTGGGTTGCATCAGATGTGCTAGTAAGTTGAGTAACTGCCTGTATCCCAAAATGCCTGAGTCAGAAACTCTTGCAGAATCATTCCTAACAAAGTTTCCGTCAATTAATCCACTGACAGCTCATGCAATACTGTCTGAAGAAATGCTCATTGAGTTTCTTGAGTGTTCACATGACAGCAGGATCCGTGCAATTCAAAAGTACCATGTTTCTGAAGAAATTGTTGCTCTATTTAGTGCTCTGAGCATATATGGTGAGCGGGAGGATTCAAAATCTATAATGACAGACTGCTCCTCTTCAGTATCTTCAGGTCCAGACTCGGACAAATGTCATATGAAAGTCGGTTCTGACATAAAACGACAGAAATGCATAGCAAGCCCTCCCAAAGTGGATTTAAGAATGGACAAATTATTGCATTCTGGGATACCAAACGAATTACCCAATGGCATCATGCTTCAGTTTTCCGAGCCATGTAATCATTGGATGTCCAAACATCTAGATGAATTTGATGAGTTAGATATGCCCGATTCATCTTTTTATGATTTATTCAGTGATAAGCAGAAACTTAATTCTTCTCGAGTTTTGAAGACATATGGTGATGAAAACTCCAAAGATGCTTTGATATTAGATGAGTTTAAAAGTTCCAGATCATCCTTGAGTGAGAAATTGTTCGGGCAAAATCTCGGACTGGCTACATTGAGCAATGTGGATTTATATCCCACCAATAAATCTGAGAACCATCGTGATGGCTTTATAGGTGAAGTGATTGACCTCACTCGTAGTCCATTAGTGTATGATAAATTTTCTATTGACAATGTTACATACTCGTATTTTGCACCTGAACTGGAAAAAGATTCAACAAGAAAACCTAAGATTGTGAGAAGACTATCTTTTGATAAAAGTGATAACCCTGCTTTCCAAGTGGATGCAAAGGTCAATTCTGGTTCAGATGTACAGACTTTTGTAAAAGATAGGAGACAGAGGTTACAAGAAAAAGGTGATGAACGAAATGACCTAGAGGAGGAATCAATGCAAAGATCAGCAGGAGTTTCCAAGCAGCTAGCTTTCAAAGAGGGTCTATCGCACTATGGTGCAACACCGCTGTCAAAAGCCATTGGTTCAGTCCATCCACAGCCAGGATCACCCTGGACAATGGAGTTTCTTAACAGAATTAGGGAAAAGAGCAGACTGCGGCAGCAGTCCCTTCCGTATGAAGCACCTTCACCAGGTAATGCACGGAATACATCACGAGCTACAAAGAGAAGAAGTCCATCGATCCTTGAATTTTTCAGGTACCAGGGAAGCAGCTCACATGGTAAAATACCTGGAGGAAAGAGGCAGAAACAATCTATACGATCATCAAGCTCATCCAAGAATGAGGGTGCTTCGACTCCTTTTCAGCCAACGTGGACACCAATTGACAAGAGAGCTAGACAGGTACCATATAAAGTCCCGTCAGCATTTATCCACGGATCTTTTTTTTAAGGTTGTTTAACCAAACTATAGGTCACTGTTTCAATTACTTGAACAGCCTCTCCAAGGCTTCGTATATCATTCCCCTCCCAGTACTCACTTCCACCATGGGAGTTTTGTGCATGAGAGTTAACCTTTACAGCTTTACCTTTATTATCGTAACAGACTTATGTGCCATGCAGACTCTATCTTTTGCCATGAACGGAAGTGAAAACCAAGCTAAACTGGTCTGGAGTGATGGCAATACTCATTGTCCGAGCAAAAAATTTCAGAATCATTTTTGATGAAGCTATAGGGTGGTTCCTAACTTGGATACACATGTATGCTGTCTATTTTTTTCCTTCTTTGAAGCTAAAGAACAATCATAATTTCTTTTGCAGATTTTTTTGGACGTGGTTTATATGTCCAACCCAGTTGGTGTCAACTTGACGGTCACTTCAACATTTTGTTTGAAGCATACATGTGAACATGCTTCAACAAGTAAGATCCAACACCATGTCTTTTACTATAAATATTGAATATTTTTTCCCTTTTTTGAGGGGAAAATATAAAAAGAGGATTGTCTGAGGTTTTTATGCATTTGATATGGAGGCTTATGGGACAGAAACAACGCTGACCCTCTGATGTTAACTGCCTTCACTTTAATTGAACAGTTTACCACATGCCAACCTCCCTTTTTTGGTGAAGAGGGAACCCACCGAGAGCACAGTCCATCGGATACTTGTTGTTGCCAAGGTGTTGCCTTTCACCTTCAACCTCTGCAAATTTAGGACTTATCTCTGAATATCTCTCTTGCATCTCCTTTAACTCGTTTTCCATACTTATGTTCTTTCCCTTTAGAACTGCCATCTCAGACAACAGTTCTGTAAGTTTAAAAGTGGATACTTCAAACCCTTCCTCTGTGCAAGTTTCCACTTGTCTGTGAAAGAGGCGAAAATGGAGTCAAAATGGACTCAGATATGAAACAATGAACTTAAAACTCACCATGTTGTATGACTATACCTTTCAAATGGCCCTTTGTGCTCTTTCTTCTTTTTCTGAAGAAACTCATTACTGCCTTGGAATGTTGTACAAGATCCTATGGAGTCAAAAGTCATATTATGGACGGGACGGATATAAGATAATGAAAAGCATAAATTAGACTGGCTATAGAAAAAAAATTTTGTAAAATTTTCCAAAATACCATTTGTAACACATGTTTGCCTGGCATCACCTCCCTTTTTGCTTTGTGATTGTTTTTGAGCTTGAAACAGCAACATCAGGCTGTACCACAAACTACATTGACTCTATGTGTGTGCTAAGATTCATGTAAGAAGCACGAACCTAATGAATTCAGATATGCGACCCTAATTGTTCTCGAGTTATTTTGCGTTGGTCTCTAGTTCTTTGATGATGCTTTTGTTTCTTTGGAGATGACTCTTCTGTGTTTCCATTCCAGATAGTGTAATGTACTGATTCTGTAATTATTTTTTTGTGTGTGAATGAAATATAAGTATTTATCACATATGAAATTTGATGACAAACGAAAAAGTTTGAAAGTCTTAAGTCATGCAAAAAGGCGTGAGAAAATGTTGAAGGACTATGCTAACACATGATTAGGCAAGGACTTATGAGCTGAGCTATATTCCTAATGTATACTTATCATTCCTGAAAATGCAATCTTATCAACTTATATTTCTAACAAATGATATATTGTTTTTGATCCAAAAGTAGATAATTACCTCTACCGAGTTCAGTTTTATCTTCAACCGGGAATCTCTTCATCATCGTAAGGAAGCAAGGTGAACTCATTGTTTGTTGGAGTTTATTCTTTTTCATCTGAAGATGTGTTCCATCGATTGTTGAGCTTTTCCTCTAAGCTGGTACTTTTTTCTTCCTTCTTCTGTTGCTTTTTTTTTTAGATTCAAGTATTTGTTTCCTCAGGTGTTTTTTTTTTCCTGATTTTTCTTCCAACAGCCTGCGCACTAACTCACTATACTGGGATCTTATGCCTTCTACTTCTGACAACAAATTCTCGACCATTTTTTCGTTTTTATCCTTCATAGACTTCATGATGATTAATTCTTCCTGTGATTTTTCTGCTTCCTTATTTGCCAAAGAATATTTTGTCTCTAATTCATCCTGTTCTCTCTTCCATCTTTGTATTATCATTTCTTTTTCTCTAAGTGATTCCATCATGTACTATGTTTCATCTCTGAATTTTGATCTTGTTCAAACTGCTTAGAGGTTACTGTAAGACTTTCTATTTTGGCTTTGAGCACTTGGATTTCCCTTTCCTTTTCCCTCTACTTGTCCTGCTTTTGAGCATATGTCAGTTGCATGGACTTCTCATCCAGTTCCAACGAAAACTGTTCCATAACATTTTCTTTTGAACTTATTTGGCTCAATAGCTCTTCCAATTTAATTTTATTCTGATCTTTTGAAAGCTGAAGTTCTTCACAGGCATTTAGAAGCTTTTCTTCTAGAGTTCTTTTCTGCTGACGGAGTTCATCAGCTTTCGTTACTTGTTGCTTCTGTTTGAGATGCATCTCTAGTTCTTCTCTATGTTGCCCTTGGATCTCCAATTCATCACACAGGTCTGTAATCTGTTGCTCAAGTAAACATACTCCATTCGTAGAATTACGGTCCTTCCCTGTTCTTGCTGGTAGTGGTTGAAGATCTCTCATCTCATTCATATCGGTGATGCAATATTTTCCTTGAACACCTTCAACATTCTTACTAAATTTTATCTTGGTGGAAAGTTGAGATATTTCTGTATCTCTTTGCTTTAACATTCCGTCTAGGTCTCTTACTGCAACAATTAACTCAGAGTTTGAATCTTGTGTTTTCTGGAGTTGCACCTTCAGACTGGCATTCAAGTCTCTCTTCCTGAAGCTCCCTCTTGATTTCTTCTAGAAGAGCATTTTTTACCTTCAATCTTTGTTGACAAATTTCTTTGAGGTCTCAAATTGCTCGATTTCTGTTTCTAGTGCGTCCCTCTCTTCCTGGAGGGTAATTATTTGCCTTGATAAATCTTGTTCTCATTTGCTCTCTTCTGCCATTTGTTTCCCAAGAGTCTGTAATCCAGTTCTGACATGGATAAGGTATAGCCGTATGGGCATTGACAAGTTATTGTTCATTCTGACACACACAAGTATACTTTTAAATTTTAAATTTATGCTAGATTGATCCAAATTTTCTTCTGGGTTACATGATTCGGTGAATTATCCAGTGTAGCGTATCATTTTTATGTGAATTAAAAGTTGAAATAATAAAAAAGCCATTGAAGTTAGAATTTGATATTGTAAAAGCCAGTTAGGGCCTGAGCCACAAATATTGATACTCAACTCTTTAGTTTCACAGATAAAGTGATCATAGCACCAGACGCTAGGTGGATGGTGAGACTGCTTAATGAGTTAATGGGACATGCATGCACAAGCTTTTGCCATTGTTGGTTAGTGGTTCGTTTGAATAGTTGAATAAATTTGCACTCATCATTTATTCAACTGCACGTCTAATGCACACCTATATCAATTGTGTTCTATTGTTAATCATCCTTAACTCTCTGCGTGCAGCTAGTTTATATATTAACTAGTTAAAAATGTAACAAGCAATTGATTGTCATTGTGCATGCTTACCACAAAAATATGAGAAGATATATTTTGTGATATTTAATCTTTGATAGGAATTAATGTTTGGATGTTGGATCAAGTGATGATGGTCTTTAAGGTTGTAAAATTCGCTTTCCAAACTAGAACGCATAATTGTTGGCGAAGTTGGTGTGCTTTGTGTTAATGCCCAACTTAGACAAGCTTTTAGTTGAAAAACCTTAAGGACGCCATTTATAGGACAACATCATATGTTACGATGACAAACTTGGCATGTTAATTGGTCTGACTTCTAAAATAAAGGAAGCTATAAAGAGGAAAACGTAGAATTGTACTCTCTGCTCATGATAAATATATATATGCAAGTGAAACACACACAATTATTTGATCCATTTGTGCCAACATGATACTTTCTCCAAAAAGAGGGATTTTCAAGTTTCTCTTTTCCATCGTTGTCAATAAAATGGGTTCAAAAAAGACTTTGCAATTCGTTTTAAATTATAGAGTTTACGATTTGATTTGTAGATTTTAAGGAATTGTAAAGTCTCCAAATCTTCAAGATATACTCATTTTAAGGCAAATATAGATATTATAATGAACTTGTGTCATACATAGAGAACTCACCAAATGTTTTTTTTTTTTGAAAATAACTTATATCCCTATTATTTTTCATTCATAACCGATCATAACATGATTATGTTATCTAATTACATTGAATTTCATTATTACATTGTTTGATTACATTGATTTTCGTTATTATATTATCTAATTACATGTTATACTGAATTTATTATGGATATATAATGTTGTCTTTTTTTTCATATAAAATCTTTGGTTGCAAACAAGAAAAGAAAATTAGTGCACCAAATCATAGTACAGAAAGATTATAGTAATTCCCTTTTTTTTACTCCTAAATTGGCGGTCAAGAAAGTGAATAAAAAGGAAAAAAGAAAAGTAGATTAAAGGTTTTCCGAGGTGGAAAAAGTCGTTGATGAGAGGGTAAGCTATGAACGCTTGTGATTAGGACCCAACAAAGAGGTCTTTGCCATCTGGGCCCCACATTAGATTCCATCGAAACCAAGGAATGAACGAATGCAACGACGCCGTTTCTTAAGGATTTCCAACAAATCCAAGCGATCCCGTCCCCTGATCGCTAGTGGTCAATAGGAATCTTTCACAACACGTCGTTTCCTTTGGAATCTTAATCTTGCATTGCCAGTGCCAGGTGTTTTCGTTTGGATTTTTAGTTATTAAGAAATGGCTGCTCATTAAATCACAATATATTACAACCAAAAAAAGTTCTAATCGTTAAACAAAAGCAGAGGAATTTGATTCTTTTACTCCTCTTGTTCTGGTAAGCGAAAGATTTGGTCATCTCACACTTTGGGAACGTCAATTGTTTCAAATTATAGTTTGTCGGGTTGAAAGAAACAATAACAAAATGTCCAATGAAAAGGTGAGGAAAACAAACAACCACTTGGGCAGATTTTGTAAGAAATTGCATGATGCGGCATTTATTTGTGTAATTAAAGCCTATTTTATCATAATTCAATAACTTATTTCCTCAAATATAACTTTTTTTTTATTTAAATACAACTGAGAAATATATTTCTTATTAGAATCGAATATTAAACACATATATGTCTAACCCAATCAATTATCAACCGAACTACCTTTTGTTTGTTTTCTTAAATATAACTATTACCATAAAAATAATATTTTTTTATGTCCAATTAAAAAAATTATAAACCGTCAAATATAAACCAAAAATATTCTATGTATTTTTCAGATCTAATTTGATTTTTGTTTGACACAAAAATATACTGTTGAATTATGAATCCGATCAAAATATATTCATAATTTTTTTTTTACCTTAAACGCCAGCTTGGTGAAAGTTGAATATTTTTACTCTAAAGGCATTTATATTCATTTCTAGAATAATGACTATATATATACTACATTAGTATTTACCCATGTGAATAATTGTTTACCAAAAATAATATCTTTTCTTTCTCCCAATCAATCATTCTCTGCCAACTCATTGGACCTAACCATCCAGCTCAGCCTTCAATTTTGAAGATACAGGCAGGCATACAGTTACAATCCAACTGGGCTCCACCCCTCCTCTCCCAACTATAATATCCCCACCAATACATTGCTCCTCTTTCCTCTCTATTATCACTCAAATTCCTTCTTTTACCTTACTGAATTCACTTCAGATCTTTCAAATTCTTGTTGGCACCTTTTGATTTTCAATTTCAAACGAACTGATGGCAGAGGAGGAGTCGAAGAAGGTGGCCGAGGAGGAGCCGAAGAAGGTCGCTGAGGAGGAGCCCAAAAAGGTGGAATCGGAGCCTCCGCCTCCTCCAGCTCCGGCATCAGAACCAATTGAATCGCCAAAGGACGTGGCGGAGGAGAAATCCGTAATTCCTGCTCCTCTACCTCCGGCTGAGAAGCCGGCCGATGAGTCAAAGGCACTTGCGGTAGTCGAAAGTAGTGTCTCTCTTTCTCCTTTTCACTTTTTTGACCATTTTTGGCCGTTCCAGTAGCTTTAACATCTGTTTGGTTGAGGAATTATTATTATTCTTAGTATAATTGCTACCTTAGACGAGGATTTGAGAGCTGCTCAAGCTCTGAGCTCCTGAATAGGAATGATTTATTGTGTTTTTGTTGTTTGGATGGTAGCAGACTAGCAGGTTTTCCTATACTATTGGTTCGTTTATTTGTGGAAAAATTTCATGAAAACTGATTTTTTAAACTGTAAGCTCCAATCTTATGATTAATTTTCTTTGAAATTTATATAAAATTCATCATTTGTATATTTAATTTCATTGAGGAGAACGTATTTGTGTTTCTTTGTTACTTGTTTTCACAGCACATACACCCAAACATAATAAATCCAAAGGCAATCAAGTCCATGAGAATACCTTTTGATACATATTGTAATTGGATTTCTATCTACTTGGCCAAGCATAAAGTTTGGAATCCCCTAAAGTTTTAACTTTTTATCAACATTTGTTTCAATTTTGCCTTGACATAGTTTGATTATTCCTTAATTCCTCCTCGTAGTCTTGCTACTCTGAACAGTAGGAGATGATATATTGTTAGATTCATTTGCTCAAGTTTTCGTCCCATTCGCATCATATATAGAAGAATGGAAAATGAACCTTGGAGAACCTTTGTATTTTCCTGTTTTTACAACTAACGTGAAGTCTTGAAAATTTTCCGGGACATGGCAGAGGCTTCTAAACCTGTCGAGGTGAAAGCTGCTGAGGGTTCTGTGAATCGAGGTAGACTTGGATCTTTATCATTGATACCATTGGTACTGCTATATTGTCCATTTAGTTTACAAAACTTGTTTTTGTGTTTTTCTTTAGATGCCGTGCTTGCGAGGGTTGAAACCGAGAAGAGGATGTCACTAATCAAAGCATGGGAGGAGAGTGAAAAGTGCAAAGCTGAGAACAAGTAAGGCCTTTTTCTATTGTGTCTGTTCTTTAAAAATCATCCAACTTTCATTTGATGTTTAAAGTTGAAACTTCTCAAAAAATACTTATGCAAGGAGTTTAAGGTTAGATGAAATTCAGCAGATTTGAGAACATCTGTTATGTTAATATGTTTCTCTGTTGATGACTTATGTGGTTATATGTGCTGGATCTGTGTGGATTTGCGCTTGTGCAACTGCATGCACACATGTATGTGCAACAGTGTGCTACTTTTGTTTGTAGGTTAATTTGTTCGATAAATGATTGTGTTGGTTAGGTTAGAATTTTCCCGTTTTTGATGAATCACGTACTGAACGGATTTTACTAAAACTATTGAGCAGAGCTCATAAAAAGATATCTTCCATTGAGGCTTGGGAGAATAGTAGGAAAGCAGCAGTGGAGGCCGAACTTAAGCAAATCGAGGTAATGATTTTTGTCTTTATGTTCAAGTATCACTGGTAATAATGAACGATTTCTTTTTGCTTATAATATTTGATTACATGGAACTGATGTAAAAGTGGATTCGACCAGGAAAAACTTGAGAAGAAAAAGGCAGAGTATGTGGAGAAAATGAAAAACAAAATAGCTCTAATCCACAAGGCAGCTGAAGAAAAGAGAGCTATGATCGAAGCTAAACGAGGGGAAGATCTTATCAAGGCAGAGGAGATAGCTGCAAAGTATCGAGCCACTGGAACCGCGCCAAAGAAGATCATTGGTTGTTTAGGGTAAAATTTTTAGGGTTGATTGAATGATTGAATTGCCTTAGTTTCATAATTTATTGTTTAAAGCTTTATTTGATATTACATGGTTTGTTTCTTTGCATGGAGAGGGTTGATGATTGTTTAATTGTTATGGTGTGCCTGTTATGTATTTGTGTCAGTGTGTATATATATCATTTGAAGGTAAAGTGTAGAAAAGTACACTACTGAACTCTTGAGAACACTTTCTGTGTATATTTTGTATGGTGAATGATAATCTATTTATGGGCTCGCATTGAACTTGGACAGTAGGTATATGATGGAAGTTTTCAGGCTTTTGGATCCCATTGTTCTTTGAATAAGCTATCTCAAATGTTGGATGGACATATATGATTTCATATGGATCATGTGGGCATATGAGGTCCATGATTTCATATGGCTATTGTGCGTCCATCTCAGATAAAAAAAGTAAAAACACTGGGATCTCTAAGTTTTTTTCATTCCCTTGCATAAGACCATTAGACCAGCCAATTCCGAACGAAACACGTGTGTATGGGCCCAAGAAAGTTGCGTTTGGATTGTGAGGCCTGAAAAGGCTGCAGTTGTGGAGCCCAACTGTCTTCATATTGCGATGCGCTTGTGTTATTTCCTCCTCTGGGCCAGATACTATAGTTATTAGTTAGTGTTTTGGCCCAAGAACTTTTGTTCTGATTAATGATTATGGTACGTTTTGGGTATTTAAGCCCAGCCTTGTAACAGTGACGACTATGTCCTACTGTCTTGGACTTGAAGCCCAGTTAACAAACCTGAAACAACTCATTCACTTCTTTCTTTCTTTCTTTCAGTTTTCATTGCAGTCACGTCCGTGTGCAAATAAATTTTCGACATAATGACATGGTAAGTTAGACCAAAGCTCCACGCGTGATCACAAGGACTATCTTTAGTTAAAACTAATGTCATCTTTAAAGGCCTATCCCTCCCAGAATGCCTCTATCAGCCCAAAAAACAAAAAAAAATAAAAAATAGCGAAAGCAACCTATTTTCATACAATTTTCGTAGACTTGATTCATTATTGCAAAATAACATTATCTGTATGCAGAAGTCTACTTAGAAGTTATTCTTCTTCCTTGTGAATTGCTTTTGAAAACAAGTCCTCATAATCATATGTACATCACATCGCTGCTGATGTTAAATTGACTACACATATCATCTCCAGAGTTGAAATCAATAAAATGATCAGCACTCCCTGGACTCTGATCCTCAATTTTGAATACTGAACCAAACATGTCATGACTGCCTGAAGAACCATCACTTGGACTAGTAGTACTGTGGTCATACTTGCCACCAAATGTTAATTTCCCTTCATTGAATGAGTAACCTGGCATTACACCATCATCCAAGCTCCAGTAATAATCAAACTCATCCCTAGAAATTATTCCTGCCACCTGCTGATCGCTTGAATTTGCAAAGCTGCCATCATGAACATCATCTGGTGCCAGCCATTCAGCGAATAAAAGCTTTGGTTTGGGAAGACCGAACCCCTGACTCACTGATTCATCTGAGCTTGGACTGCTGCATTGAGTCTTGTTTCGCGCTTCGGCGGCTTTGAGAAGTTTCTTCTTAAGATAGGAATGCCAATAATTCTTTATCTCATTATCTGTTCTTCCAGGCAAATGTTGTGCAATTTGTGACCATCTATTCATCATAAAATTAAACATATAAGAATAAATTGTTTCTTTCAATACAGAAAGTATAGTTATAAAATAAAAAAAAAAAAAAGATTAGGTCAAGGCTTACTTGTTGCCCAACATGCGATGAAGGCTGAGGATAGTCTCCTCCTCTTGTGCTGAAAACACCCCTCGCTTTAATCCCGGTCTTAAGTAATTAATCCACCTTAATCTGCAGCTCTTCCCATTCCTCTGCAGCTCTGTTTGCATTATTATCAAACTAAGGAAAGTCAATTGATGGGGGTGTTTTTGGTCATTTAACTAGACGTCAACTGAATTTTTGTAAATCAGTAAGTAATGCCTGCAAATCTTTTTCTTCCAATTGTACTGGATATATGGAGATATTTATATCAAATGGTGTGTATATTAATATTTGTGTATGCAGAGTGTGGTTTAGTGAATAGGGATTGTGAACTCACCAGCGTTGACAGGGACAGAGCTCCAGCAGCCATGTCCATGTTTGAGGACATAGTTTCTGAGCCTCTGGTCTTCTTCAGGAGACCATAAGCCCTTTCTGTGCTTTGTCTTTGGCTTGTCTGATGACTTGTACCCCATTTTTTTCCCCCTCACAATACAGAGAATTAATGGAGTTTTGTGATAGCTCAAACCGTTGTGATGTAGAAACAAAGACTCTGCAGTGACGGTGGCAGGGAATGGCTGACCATGAAAGTTTATAAAGCAAATTAAGCCAGAAACTAGCTGGAGTCTGCTATATTTTTTAAATAAAAATAAAGAAGATTAAACTCATGAAGACATAAACTAATCCACGTGAAAGAAACATGCTCACTTTTTTCTCTGTTTTCCCTTCGCTTGTTGTACAAGTCAGAAAGACTAACAAGCTTTCAATGATAATTCTATAAATTAACTCGACTGTTTAACTGTTAGTGTTTTTAAATCACAAGTATGCAATCATGTGTGTTTAATGGGTTTAACGGGGAGTCTAATGCAACATAAAAAATTAATATAAGGAATTTGTCCGAACAGTGAGGAATATGTCAATACATGTATATTGGAACAATTTTCAACTTTGTGTTCTCACGTTAGAATTTGTGAACATTCCGTGATTGAGTTATGAATTGACAACTTTTTTTAAGTGATCAAAAATTACATCACCTTCTTTTATTTTTTTTTTTTTTATAGTCTTACCTTAACGTTGACCACAAAAAAATAAAAGAGGTTGGTAGAGAAAAAAAAAACAGAGGTTGGTAAAGGAGATTAATTATTAAAGTCCAAAAAGTTAGTTAAAGACCAAGAAAATAAAAACAATAATTATTAATGTCGAATCCCTGCTTATAGAGGTAAAATCTCAACCCTTAATCGTATATGCAACACTGATCCATGTTGACCGTCCGATTGGATTCATTTTGATTCCTTGTAATATACCGGAAATCCTTGTGGGGATGATGATGTACTCCATTATATATTTTATTTGAATTCATTTGTTCTAATCATGACAATTGACAAACAAACAAAACGATGGCTTGCTTGGATGGACAATAGAGAATCACTTGCTAATAATTCTTATGAAACGAAAAAGATAACGTCCCACCAATTATGAATGATTCTAATTGTTGAAGTGTATGGACGAAAATTATATTGTGTGTAAGTGGGTGTTTATGGTATACTAAGAATTGAAATATGCTGTAATAATGAAATCAATCTTAAAGAGTTACTGTAATGTCTAGCACTGTTGCTTATGAAAATGGCCACTCCCATTCCTGAAAAAAAAGGGAATAATTGACTTGATTAACCAAACTTATCTTCTCTTTAAGAATTTGCATCAGGTATAATATATAAATAAATCTTTATTAATATTTAAGTTTATCATCTTCAAGGATTTGTATTAGCTAGGGATAACATATATTTTTTTATGGGTCACCTACTCGAGAGTATATATGATGTATATATGCTGTGAGCTGTGATTTTGTATATATATGCAAAGTAAACAAAAAAATCATTAAAAATGGGATAGCCACCTTGTGTTTTATGCATGGAAAGCCACCGTCTGGAAAGGGTGAAATATTTGAGAGAGAGAAGAGGAAGAAGCTTTGATTATCCTCATCCAATTAAAAATTGATTTCAATTACCAAAATTTCAGGGCATGCATACACAGGACTTCTCTCCAAAAAAACAAACAACACGGTGCACAAGACTTTCGCTATGGGTAGGATCGAAGACAAGCAAGATGTACGCAAATCTTATCCTCACATTATATGTGGATAGACTGTTTCCAAGAATTAAACCCTTGACCTTTAAGCTACACCTGTGACAAATTAACAGGGCTTCTCTCCAAAATCAAATAATTAATCCATCAAGGTTGGACTTTCTTCTAACAATATTAGAATTGGCAGGAAACATAATTCTATTTTGGTGATCCTTACATTTTTATTAGTCGCATGCTCCCTCGCAATACTACATGTATCACTCCATACATACATACATATAGATATATATATTAATCGCCATCTGTATAAGCCGCCTGCTGCATCGTTGCTGCAATGTGTTATATTATGTCATTTGGTCATCTCAGTTGGTGAATGAAACAAACAATACACGACACATAAACATTTCAATTTATTGACTTTGAGGACTAAATGCATCTAGATATAATATTAATCACTACTACAAATATCCTTAGCCACAGAAATTACCTAAAATATGTATTGTTGAGTGTGTCACTTGTTACACTAATGAAGTAATGATGATGCATCTATGTTACCTCAATATTCTCCCTGCAACATCTCCTCATTCAAAGCAAGCTAAACCGATAATCACAACACACAAAGTTGCTCTTTGGACATCGCCTAAACTTGGTGTTAGATCCGCGTACATATAAGTTTTTCACCTGACGATAGATTAAGTTGGGCCAAAGTCCAGCACGTGACCACAAAGACATTGAGAATAGAAAAAAAAAGACCCCTCATAAGATAATCGAAACCTGCCTAATTAGTAAAATCCACAGGATTCAAAAAGCCGCCTGTTCTTAACAATATTGGATTTTGGGATTAGATAAAACTATTATTATTACTAAGAATGAATGTCCAATGAGGTCCATGAAATTGATAAATTATTTAAACATTATTACTTAAAAACTTATAGAAGCTTCGAATGTCAACGGCTACATTGTAAACCGACAATCACAATCAGCTAATTAACAAAGAGTGCCGGTTAACAATACTGGTGGTTGCTATGCTATCAAATGGAATCTCAACTTCAAATAGGCCCAAACCCTTAATTACTTAATTAATTAACTGATTCATCATATCTTAAATCCTAATCACTGAGAAGCTTATAATCTCCAAGTTGTTGGTCTATTTCGATTCTTCATGGCCCATTTAACCATGTCGTGGGACGACCCATTCGGTCATTCGTAGGCCAGTAAGGGTCGGAGAAGGGCACTTTCTCATGCAACATTCTTAAGATCAAAGAGTGAGGCGGAAAAGGGGAGCAAATTTTCCGTTCCGAGTTCTCCCGTAACTGGAACCTCCAAAATCACAAGAATTCTTAGTTAGAATGGGATTTCAACTCAGCACCCTTTCTTTTGAGAAGAGTTCTTAATCTCCAACTTCTTGGTCTATTTCGATTTTTTGTTATTACCAAGCAAAATTCCGCTTGTCGTCTTGTATTACCAATGTCAAGTCCATTGGATCTTCATCATCATGGCCCATTTAACTACGTCCTGAGACGGCCCATTAGTCCATTAGTAGGCCAGCCAGCAGATTATCGGATCTGTGGGCTTTGTTAGCCTACGAACTGCTCAGCCCAACTTCAATGCATCGAGTTAGACTTAGGGCTTCGATTTTCTAGTTCTGCACCGAAGTAGCATGGCCAACAGCAATCGCCAATCAGAGTCTTCGAATCACCTCAAGAATGATGTTTGAGAGTCCGAGCGTGTGTGCTTCCTTTACCGTCGACTGGGGAGCGAGTGATTCCCTTTTTGTAGCCCAAATCCTCGTATATGCCTTGCAACCTAGAATGCAAAATCTCTCATCTGTTACCAAAATGTACATTCCTACACCTGAATCAGATCCATGCGCTTATCATCACAGACTCACTCAGCCAGAACTTCCAGCTGTGCTGGGAGTTTCTACGTCGAAGCACCGAGTTTGGCACCATGGAGTATTCTAATCTTATTTTCTCTCAATTTGGCAGCGACAAATCCAACGAAGAATTCATGCTTCGGAAAATCATGATTAGAGGGTACGCACATAACGGTCCTTTCGATAAATGTTTATCTATGTTTGATGAAATGCCTCATAGAGGTTTAAAGCCGGATCACTATACTTACCCGTACGTGTTAAATTCTTGCTGCAAAATGGGGTGTTATAGAATTGGCAAAAGACTACACTGCCAGGTAATAAAGTCAGGATTTGGATCGAGCTTTTCTGTTGCGAAATCACTTTTTAACATGTATATCCATATGCCAAGTTCTTCTGATTCTGGTGATGTCTACGACGGGAAAATAATTTATACTCGTAGACTCTTTGATGATATAATTGTAAGGCCAGTAGAAATGTGGAACAAAATGATCTTTGAGTATGTGAGGGTAGGCGATTTAGGGACTGCAAGACAGTTGTTCGATAATATGCCTCAGAGAGATGTGGTTTCATGGAATTCGATGATTTCTGGTTATTCTAAGGTGGGGCAAGTAGCAAAAGCTGGGGAATTGTTTGAGAGAATGCCCGAAAAGAATGTAATCTCTTGGACTTCGATGGTTGGAGCCTATGCTGAGGCTGGAGAGCTTGAAGCAGCGACAGAATTGTTCGAGAAAATGCCATGCAGGAATGTGGTTACTTGGAATACGATGATTACATGTTACACTAAGAAAGGGGATTATGAAGTGGCATTGGATCTTTTTGGGAGAATGCAGTCAGAACTTGTCGTCCCAGATGGATATACCTTTGTTTCTGTCCTGTCGGCGAGTTCCCACTTAGGTGCTCTTGAATTTGGAAAACGGATACACCATCTAATAGGAGATGGTTCCCAGTGGGGACCAAAGGTGGGAACTGCTCTTGTAGAAATGTATGCTCAATGTGGAGATATAGATAGAGCTTTTACACTGTTCATCAAAATTAGAGATAAAGATGTCTTTGGTTGGAATGTTGCTATCAAAGCATTAGCTATCCATGGCAGGGCCAAAGATGCCGTTAAAATTTTCTTAATGATGCAGAAGTTGGGATTTAGGCCAAATGACTTCACATTTAGTACTGCGCTGTTTGCTTGTAGCCATGGAGGCTTGGTAGAAGAAGGCCGCAGAATCTTTCATGCTATGGAGGGAGAATTTGGAATCAGTCCAAAGCCTGAACACTTTTGTTGTTTCATTGATTTACTCAGCCGAAACGGTCTGCTTGAAGAAGCACAGCTTCTAGTGAAGGATATGCCTTTTGAACCTGATATTGCCATTTGGGGAGCTTTGCTTGGGGGCTGCAGAGTAAGAAGTGACTCCAAGTTAGCAGAGGAAGTGGTAGGAAAAGCTAGTGAGCTGGAAGTAAATGATTCAGGAGTTCATGTGCTGCTGTCTAATATTTATGCCTCTATGGATCAACGGCCAGAAGCGCTAGCTGCAAGAGGAAAGATGGAAGAGAGGAACATATCAAAGAAAGCTGGGTCCAGTGTTGTTCTTTAGGGTGTTCCTAATGAAACTTTAAAGCTCAAGAAGGAAGTTTTGACAACAATGGGAGGTTGTGGCCTTCTTATAGCAACCTGACTGCAGTTTAGGCAGCAACATGCCTGAACGTTTGCCGGGAGTCAATCGACCGTTGTTGGTGGTAAGACAGGTAAACCAATGAATCACTGTTTAACAGATCGACTCCTCATCTGATCGAATCTGAACATAGGAAAGAAGACTGATTGCTGAAAGTCTTTACTTGCATTCCTTCATTTTGGTGAGTGATTTGCATTTTATACATGAGATGAAAATGCAGTAGCTGCAAAAGGTCTGTTGCCGGATCATACAATCAGGAGGGGAAAGACAACAGTCCACATCAAGCGGATCCTTCATCCATCAAACCTGAGAATGAGGTTATCTCGGGAAGTTATGGCCATACATCAGAAGCTGTTCGAGGTTGAAACTCTATGGCCCCTAAAGATAAAATGTCATTGATATATCTGTTGCTGTGAAGACGAATTTCTATATCATAATTATAATCCTAGCGAATTGAAAGTGATTGTGCTTTATTTACGCTCCTCCGACTGCTTCTCTGTTTTCTTTCTCCATTCTATATTTTTTTTACATTTTATTTTATTTAAATTTGGCGAAAAGACATTCAAAAGCGGGATGCTAGAGAGTAGAGCTTCTGGCAATCGTCAAGAGAAGGCCAGTTACAAAATGCCAAAGGCCCAACTTCGGCCTCTAAAGGAGCTGCAAAAAACCTGGTCAAGTTGTCTCATCGGTTGGCCGGAAAATGGTCTGCCATTTTGCCACACAGGATCTGGTTGGGGTTTCTGTGAGCAAATGACCAACGATGGCATTGTAAACCACTATACCTCAAAAACATAATAAGATACAAACCATTTTTAACACTACTACTCAAATGATACATCATCAACACACCCGGATAGCAGCAAAGATAGATGTCAATAAGTGCAACTAAGAATCTAACAATGTTGATCACTCTTAAACAAAGAATTTAGAGACACATGGGTGTCAGTTGATATGGAGCAAGTCAAAGTAAGTTTCAGCTAATCCTTCCTATCCTAGGACATTCAGTCTTATAATAAGGAAAGGAGAAAAAAAAAGGTCTGTTAGGGCCCACAACATATCGGCATTCGGCACTACCATCCAGAAATAGGGTCTTGAAATCCACAGATAGAAGTCATATGGCAATCAACTAATCATATTGAACTGAAATCTTGAAAGTTGCTGAGGAATAGTTGATATGACTGGCCCATACCGCTGCACCAAATAAGTAATGCATGTTAATATGTTATACAAATACAATACAAGGAAAAAAAATCAAAATTACACTTTCTAGCATATCTAAAATAGCAAGAGGGAAAAGAAAAAAAGAGGCATATTAGCTACCTTAAAGAAACAGTATATGAGTAAGACTATGTGCACAATCAGGAACAGAAAGGGTGGATAATTGGATGTCATGGAGTAGGCAGCTATAATTGGACATAATTCGAAAATACATTATATATGACTGGACTATGGCTTATTCCAGCAGTGCATATTATAAACAATGCGATCTTCCGAAAAAAATCTCGAAAAGCATACAAAATTGAATCCCAAATCTAAGAGGCATATCATGTACCTGAACATTATCATAGAGTTCAAACAACGGAACAGCCAACAGTTTCAGATTCTTGGGCACCGCAAAGTACTCTCTTTCAGACAAGTGAACAAGGAAAATCTTCTTGCATTCCTGCATTAAGTACAAGGTGATAGTTTGATTGATGAACAGACATAACTATAACCCATACAATACTCACATCAAAGTGAAAAATAAATAAAACTCATCTGAGTCTCAAAAACAGAAAATATTCTAGAAATTCAGCAACCTTGGGTTTCATTATGTGTGGAGGGCAATATGGATACATTATAGTTTCAAAGTTTGGTCTCCACCACATAGCAACGCACTCACCAATCTGCAATGTCATGCCAAATGACAGAATTAAACAAGCACAAAATGATGAGATTGTGGAGTAAAAGTAACCCTGCAATCTCACAGAATACTCCAACCATAATTTCACAGATATACATAACCTATCACAAGAAGAGCCTTGTAAAAGGAAATATGAAAGTGAAAAATTAGGAACCACAATGTACTTAGTAGTTAGTTCATAAGCCCACAAATAACAGTTTTTGAGGCTTGAATGTCTACCCAACCCATTCTTGGCTGATACCTTGATACATCTTCCCTTTACATTTTTTTTTACTGCCCAAAAACTTGCTTTTAATTCTGTTTTTGGCTGATATTTTTAAACATCACTTCCTAAGTGTACATTTATATACTGAAGTATAAGAGAAAACACTACCTGCCAATCTGGTACCATAGCAGGTGAATTGGCACCTAGTTTGCTAGTCAGCTTTCTCTTCAAGCCCTCAATTTCTGCTCAAAAGCATACACAATATAAAATGTTCAATTCAAAAGGAAGAGAAATGAACAGATTCCATCTCACTCCAAAAATAATAAAGAAAGAAACAAATTAAAATGGAAGAAAGGACAACGATAGACCATTTTCTCCGGGCTTCAGACGCCCACCGGGAAGCTTGCAGAATGTGTTTCCAATTTGAAGTAGAAGAATGTGTGGATGATTATGTTCCTGGACCTGCAAGGTAAACCAGTCATTAAAAAAGCAAAGACTGAAGCAAGTGCAAAGACAAGTAGACAAGAAAAAGTTAACCGAGGTAAAATTATGGTTAAAGTGATAGAAGTAGCAGGCTAGCAATGCTTTGAGAATCAAGAAAAGCAGCAAAACTCAAATAAGAGCCCTGAAACAAAACTCAATTAGCATAGTTAAATTTACAAACTGTTCTATAGAAAATTAAAAATATCACATTCTCAATGGGCAACGGTCGAAATGCAAGCCCTTTGCCCGAATAGAAAATTTCTTGTCTGTAATTAATTAAATGTCAGTCTGCTATCTTATGTTATGTAGAATACTATGTGAGATTTCTTATAATTTGCTCCAAAAAGTTTGTCTCATGTTATGAAGCAAAATATGAGATTTCTTATAATATAATAATCCGAAAGATATAGTTCTGTGTTATGTAGTACTACTATATAAGATTTTATATAATTTTATTAATCACTTGTAAATGTACTTTTTAAGTCTTAACTATGCAAATACTTCAAAATTTGAAGACCTTAAAATACAGCTATATGTAATTGCATGATATAATTATAGTTAGTAGTCAAAACGAGGGAACAATAGCACATCTGACATAGAGACAGAAATACAACTCGAGTGCACAGCGTTAGAACATAAAGTTTAGAAGGACTGAATGGTGAAAGAAACGTCATAATCTTATTATGGATTCCATCATCCGAACCCAACCTATTTGCTTTGATGGAGTTATCAACTTAGATTGCCAAATACATTTTATGAAAGAAACCAGTACAACAGATAAAAAAGATAGAGAATAAAAAGAAAAAACATATACTAAGGAGCATAACAATACATATACATGCATGTATATGGATTAATGAGAGCCAAGCAGAAACCAAACCCTTGTGAAGCACTTAGATGATTCACAAAAGTATAAAACAAAGGCCTATCAAATCCGTTGTACACAGAAAGAGGTTCAATATAAACAAACAACATAAACATCATTGTAACCTCGCCATAGCAGCCATGCTCTTCTTAACCAGGGTTCAAACAGCATAGATTAAATAAATGTTACAATTTTGAAGTTCTTCATTGACAGAAAAGCATTGGTGCTCTATGCGGGGAAATAAACATACCAAGAGGATTGCTTCCACACTTGTCTTCATACCCTCTTTCGTATAGCTGTCAACCAACAATAACATTCGGATCACTCAAACAGGGAAAGTCGATTGCTAGCATGCCAAAGGGGACAAAGTGACGAAATAGAAAATTCACATGTAAACACACACCTCATACACAAAGGCTAATAATCTGCAATTGTTGATACTAAGCATTTTCTAGTTTCGCATTAGAATATGATTCACTAGATTTATCCACAGAGAAAAGGGGATATAGAACATCATTTCAATTTTCAAATATAAAAAACGCACAACAACATAAATCGTGTAAGGTCAGTGTCTGTTATTTTACATCTGAATTCACATGAAACAGAGAAAAAAAAAAAAAAGGATCATTCGAATTCTTATAATTTCCTGGACCTCGCTTTTTTTGGGAACCAAACAGAGGACTGGCTGAAGTTTATCTAGGGTTTTAAGCCCTCTCAAATAAATACAAACATCCGCGATATACCAAACAAAAAATTAAGGAAAACACAAAGACATACTTGACTTTCATTCGAGCGAGGCGATCGGCAACGGAAGAATCCTTCTCCATCTTCGGCTCCTTGGTGCCGAAGGTGTAGCTAGACAAAGGATAAGTGTTCACCACCGGCGACGTCACCATCTCTCTGTATCGCACTCTCTCTTTTCTTCTCCGACTTAATTTCAAAACTCTCTCGCACTCGTCACACGGATACCGTTTTAGTTTGTTCTCTAAACGGAATGTTCAGCAAGGAGACAATAACAAGCTCTGGTTCACTTCGTTGTAAAAATTAAAATTATGAAAATCTCCTTTTTTTCTCCCTTTCCAAAGTCCAAACATGTTATGAAAATTATTTGTTTGTTTTAAAAACGCATTTTATTTTTTTAAATGACGCATCAAAAAAAACATTATGGGCCGCTGTGAATAGGGAGATGAAGGGCTTAGCCTTAACATTAAATGGGCCGAGTTTCTTGGGTTGGGGCTGTAAACGGGTTTAGTTTCTTGGGTTGGGGCTGTAAATGGGCCGCGTTTCTTGGGTATTTATTTCCTTCGGAAATTGAGTGCGTTGCGCGCGGCACCGTCATTGTTTTTGTCGTAATAGAAAATACGGAACGACGGGCGCGCCAAAAATCTATCACAAGCCCTACATTACCGTCTCTAGCTGCTTCCACATTGCTTTCGACCCGCCAAGCACCATCAACCATGGGCAAGCACAAACAGCAGGTCCTTTCCCGCTTCTTTGCTCCTAAAACCGCCACATCACCGCTCACAACCACCGCACCGGACTCTTCCTCAGCCGCTGCTTCATCCATGTCTTCACCTCCTCTTTCGAACCCCAATCCACCTACCCCACCCCCTAAAATATCCGCCACTGTCTCCTTCTCGCCGTCGAAGCGCAAACTCCTCACCTCTCATCTTACCCCCAAATCCAAGAAGCCAAAACTCTCTCCTCATACACAAAACCCCGTCCCCAACCCCTCTCTTCACCAAAAATTCCTCCAGAAACTATTAGAACCTTCTGAACAAATTCCTGAACACTCCAATCAACCTTCCAGTTCTAACCCCAAGAAATACACCCCTCTTGAACAACAAGTGGTGGACCTGAAGAACAAGTATCCTGATGTTCTTTTGATGGTTGAGGTCGGTTATAAGTTTAGATTCTTCGGCGAGGATGCCGAGATTGCGGCGCGGGTGCTAGGGATTTATTGCCATGTGGATCACAACTTCATGACGGCTAGCGTGCCAACTTTTCGATTAAATGTCCATGTGAGGAGGCTGGTGAGTGCGGGATACAAGGTCGGGGTCGTCAAGCAGACGGAGACCGCGGCAATCAAGGCTCACGGGGCCAACCGTGCAGGTCCCTTCGTGAGGGGCTTGTCAGCTTTGTATACAAAGGCCACGCTGGAGGCAGCGGAGGATGTGGGTGGCAGGGAGGAGGGGTGTGGGGGAGTGAGCAATTACTTGCTGTGCGTTGTGGAGAGGAGTTTACTTGGTGAGAAAGTTGAGAGTGGGATTGATGCAAAACTTGGGTTTGTGGCAGTGGAGGTGTCGACAGGGGATGTTGTTTACGGGGAATTTAGCGATGATTTTATGAGGAGTGGGCTTGAAGCTGCAATTATGAATTTAACCCCAGCCGAGATGCTTTTTGGAAATCAGATTTCTAAACAAACGGAGAAGGTAGTTCTTAGTTCTTACAACAAGTGAAAAATATATACTTCTGGGGTAGAAGTATTGGACTATAGTCTATATGCAAAAAGTGTGATTCTGTATGATGGGTAAAAAACTTATTGTTACGCAACTTACACTGCACTCCATGCTATGCCATACAATGATTTTGTTGATTTCATTGTAAAGCTAATGTTTTATGACCTGGCTATTGATTTTGAGTGGGAATGCACTACAAATGATGGGATGGGTAGGAATTTTTTGTTTATCTTGTTCACGTTGCAGTTCATCTATTTCAGAACATAGACTACATGGTTAATGCATAGGCTATATCCATGTCGGGTAATAATTGACTTGGATGATATACCTTTGACCTGGATCATGTTCCTTAAGAATTCTGTTGTTTATTATTTTGATTTTATGGAAGTAGCTTGAGATTTCACTATTACCAGGAGAACCAAAATTGTTATGGTATGGGCCCTCCAGTGCTATAAAACTGTTGAGTAGAGGTTCCTTCGAATAGGATGATTACTAGGGAAAATGAGCACAGTTCTATTAAACTGTCTTGGGCAATATGTTCAAGAATCAACTAATCAAGTAATATGGTGTTCATAACTTGACAATCTCTAATTACCTGATGACCTGGACTTTTCCTTATCAGATATTACTTGCATATGCTGGCCCTGCCTCAAATGTTCGTGTGGAGCATGCTTCGTGTGATTGCTTTAATGATGGTGGTGCGCTTGCTGAAGTAATGTGCTTATTTGAAAACATTTTGGAAGATAATACTGCAGATAACAGGAGGCAAAATATGGAGCCAGAGCATGAAAATAATCACCCAACAATTCAGGTGTGATATTTTTATTTTTTCAAAAGAAATTTAGATGTATGAGGCAATTTTAAGACAACGAGTTGTCTTTAAATTATTTTCATTTCATTCATTAACTGAAGTCTGGTTCTATTGTGTGTTTTTATACTGGCCCTGCCATATCTTATTTTTTACAGAATAGGATAGTGTTCATCAATTCCACCAAATGCTGAATTTCTTCTTGCCTTTTCCTTTTGTGAGACATATTCATTCTCTTGTTACTAATATCCCTTCTAATCTATTAATATACTTTTCTTGACTTTGTATCTACCAAATGTTACTGTTTGGCCTTGAAGGGCATTATGAACATGCCAGATCTCGCTGTCCAAGCATTGGCTTTAACCATTCGCCATCTAAAGCAATTTGGATTTGAGAGAATTTTATCTCTTGGAGCATCATTTCGGCCCTTAATGAGTGAAAAGGAGATGAATCTTTCTGCCAATACGCTTCAACAATTGGAGGTATGGCTTGTCTGCGGTGATGAAAATTCTGAACTATTTATAGCCTTGACCCACATGGGTCAAAGTAAAGGCGTATTTTACTGGATATTATTTGTTCCTTTTCTAGCTTATTCTTTTCTTGTTAATTATTTTCTGGCGATCCACATTCCTTAAAAGACTGATTTGCACACTTTGTTTTTCACCAGCTTTGAACACTCTTATACTTAAGAGTGAAAATGATGGAGAATTCAGTGGAAAACAGAGCAGAAATATAATGCATATTTTGACTAGATCACCTTTAGATATACAATTCAGCAGGAAAGCACGGACACTTGCATTGATAGCCAATGCAAGTGTCCGGCACTTGCTTTTGCACGACACTTGCCCGACACGTGTCGCACACGTGTTCATGTGTCATGCAAAATTTTATTTATTTGAATTTTAAAATTTATTTTCGGACACGCGGTGCAAGCGTGTCCGACACTCCAAAACAAAAATATTTAATTTTAAATGGTCAACTTTAAAGTTGACAATTCCTAATCCTATTAAAAATGGATCAAAACGACTACTCCTAACCCTTTTAGAAATTGATAAAAGAACAATATTCTCTTAACACTTTTAGAACTCCTAACCCTTTTGGAGTTCTTCAAATAGCCAATTTGTCACTTGATGAACCAGAGTTAGAAGCTGTTATTTTTGATGACCGAAGGATGGAGAATATTGAAGAAAATCCAATTGAAGATTTAGATGCATGAAATTAATAATTATTTTTGGATCTTTTGATTAATATGATGTTATAATATTTTGATTTGTAGTTGGATATTTATATGAATTAAATTTAAAAATATATTTAATTAATATTTATTTGCCGTGTCCTTGACGTGTCGTATCCTTAGAATTTTGAGAATTGCCGTGTTGGCATATCCGTGCAGTGTCGTGTCCGACATTCGTGTCCGTGTCCGTGCTTCATAGCAATTCAGTAAATGAAATGAGTAACTTCTAGTAGTTGTTACGAACTTCACGTCATTTTTCTTAGATCAGTTCTTAGTGACTCCACAGGGTAATTCATAAGTTTAATATCTCCCATCATTGCCACAAACTGGACTGGTTTCTTCTCATGTGTTTTATTTAAATTATTCTTTCCCCTTCAAATGCACATTTTCCTCAGGTTTTTGGAAATAATTCAAACAGATCCGAATCTGCCTCCTTGCTGCATATCATGAATCATACTGTCACAATATATGGTTCAAGACTGCTTAGACACTGGGTATGACATAAGCTTAGATCTTATCTGTCGTATTTGCATCTTCATCTTTCCCATTATATGTGTTACAGAATTTTTTGAATGACACAGGTGTCTCACCCTTTATGTGATAGAAACATGATATCTGCTCGTCTAGATGCTGTGTCGGAGATTGCTGAGGCTATGGGTTCGCTAAAAGCCTTGCAATGCGTTGAAATGCTTGATGGGCAATATTCTGACATAGCTGCTGTACAACCTGACTTCTATTATGTGCTTTCCTCTGTTTTGACAACTTTGGGAAGATCATCTGATATTCAACGTGGAATAACAAGAATATTCCATCGGACTGCTACGGCATCTGAGGTCATTACTGGCTTATCTGAAGCCTTTTGATTTTATTTCTCCTTAACTTCTAAACTACTTGGGCTGAAGATGTTGGTGGGGTTAACGTAGCTATTCGTTATTAATGCAAGGACATATTTTTTCAGACATCAATTGCTGATACAGTTTACAGTTCGTCACTTTATCTGTAATGCATTTTGATTACTGAAGATCTCATATGGTTGGATTGCACAGTTCATTGCAGTTATTGAAGCTATTTTATATACTGGGAAACAGCTCCAGCGACTCAACATTAATTCAGACTTCAAGAATGAAACTGTGCAAGCTGATACAGTGCACTCAGCTCTGTTAAAAAAATTGATTTTGACTGCGTCGTCTGCCAGTGTAGTTGACAATGCTACAAAACTACTGTCTGCCATAAATAAAGAAGCAGCTGATAAAGGGGATCTACCAAACTTACTCATCATTACAAATGGTCAATTTCCAGAGGTTTGTGAATTCATGTGTTTTATCATCTGCTGAATTTAGCTTCCGCATTCTTACCTCAACTTCTCTCTTGGCCCTTAATAGCGCTGAGTATGTTTTTATCGTTTACCTGTGCTTAGGTGGCAAAGGCTCGGGAAGCAGTTCAATCTGTGAAGGCGAAATTGGATTCTTTAATTGGTCTATATCGTAAGCAACTTCGCATGAGCAATTTGGAATTTACAAGTGTCTCAGGAACCACACATTTGATAGAAGTAAGTTCATTGATATTTTCTTCAATTCAGTGTATGAATTTAAGCTCTCCAGCTGCAGTTTATGAAAACTTTCCTCTTGATCCAAACTTCTTGAATGTACTCATTTTCCAGCCCTATGCAGGCAGCTGCATGTGGTGATATGTTTTCTACCCTTAGTTATTTTCTTTGCGGGATTTTTTCTTAGTCAGCAATTTTTTAAGCTGTCATATTCTATCTCGATCATTTCCTTCAACGTTGCAACACTTTTGACTTTACTGCTAAATTAGTGTGATTTTGCTTCCAGTTGCCCTTGGACGTCAAGGTTTCTTTAAATTGGGTTAAGATAAATAGTACGAGGAAAACAATTCGTTATCACCCACCTGAAGTATTGACAGCCTTAGACCAATTAACACTGACAAATGAGGAGCTCGGCATTGTCAGTCGTGCTGCTTGGGATGGTTTTCTGATGGAATTTGGCAAATATTATGCTGAGTTCCAAGCTGCAGTTCAAGCTCTAGCTGCTTTGGATTGTTTGCATTCGCTAGCTACTCTTTCAAAAAATAAGGTTCGTGCTAGCAGAAATTACAAAAAAAAATGCCATGCTTTTTGTTTTCTGTTTAATTTTATTCAACATCATCCCATCATCAAAACTTTTGCCCCAAACAATTTATTCCATAAGACAAATCCATTTGAATCCACTTCATGCATTCTCTTAAACTAATTTTATTCAGCAACATTATTCTAATTGTCTATTGCAGAATTATGTGCGTCCAGTATTTGTTGATGATGAAGAACCTGTTCAGATAATTATCTCCTCTGGTCGCCATCCGGTATGAGTTAACCAATTCAGTTTTGCTTGATGCTTATTAACTTCATGTGGATTATGCTGAACTGCTTTTCTTTTAATGATTTATGAGTTTTTTAAAAAATATTTATATAGTATATTATTTAAAAATTTATTGATACTGGGATAATATTTGCACCTTTGAGTCAGTAAATTAATTTTTTTATTGTTTGATTTAACCGAAAAACTCTGTTTTGTGAGCTTTTTTGTTTATCTAGTTTTCTGAGCTATAAGCCTAGTTCATTAATGCGGATATAGGATTTATTATTTACTGTATATTTACTGTGTAATATTTATTCTTCTTGCCTTTTGCAACCAGGTTTTGGAGACCATAGTGCAAGACAATTTTGTCCCAAATGACACCAACTTGCATGCTGACAGAGAGTACTGTCAGATTGTTACTGGGCCCAACATGGGTGGAAAAAGTTGCTATATTCGCCAAGTTGCTCTCATTGCTATGATGGCCCAGGTAGAACTTCGTTTTGATTAACCTGTTTTCTGATTTTAGGTGTTATTGTGTTCAATTGACAATATAATACTGTGACCTAATGCAACATTGTAAAGTATAGCTGAGTGTGTTCTTTTTTTCCCCAATAGTACACACACACATTCCTTTTCCTCTTGTTGCTGAGTGCTAAGTTTTAATGGTAGTTTTTGAAATAATTGAAGCTGCTTGTTTTTCAAATCTCTAAACCCTTAAAAGGAAAGTCTGGTAAGAGGTAATTCTGGCATAATTGTATTTTATGGTTGTTCATATTAAGCAAGTTTGTCATTGATCTACCTGATGCTCACGCATACACATGCGTCTATTTATGTGCATCTTTTCTTAATGTGTTTAAATAGGTCAATCATTCGAATGTTATTCTGCTATTGACTGATTGGACTGTTAAGTAATCCTCAAAAATTCCGAACTGTTCATCTTAATTCCTTTCGTTGATGTATGGATTTGCTTTACCTGAATGCACTTTGATACCTCTAGGTTGGTTCCTTTGTACCAGTATCATCAGCAAAGCTTCATGTGCTTGATGCCATTTTTACTCGAATGGGTGCTTCTGACAGTATCCAACAAGGACGAAGCACTTTCCTGGAAGAAGTCAGTGAGGCTTCACATATACTCCACAATTGCACAGCACGTTCACTTGTTATCATTGATGAGCTTGGGAGAGGCACAAGTACACATGATGGCGTAGCTATTGCTCATGCCGCATTGCATCACCTACTGGAGAAGAAGGGATGCATGGTGCTGTTTGTCACCCACTACCCTAAAATTGCTGAAATAAAATCTGAATTTCCTGGCTCTGTGGGGGTATATCATGTGTCATATCTGACCTCGCAGAAAAGTGCAGGCTCAGAGTCCAAATCTGATCATGATGATGTCACTTACCTATATAAGCTCGTGCCAGGTGTTTCAGATAGGAGTTTCGGGTTTAAAGTTGCACTGCTTGCGCAGGCAAGTCATACTCTCTATCTCTTCCTATAATGTTTTAGTATGCAGTTCAGAAGAGGATGCTTTTGTATATACTCAGTGTCATCTATAAATGAATGAGTCCATATCTATAAAGGAACAACCAACAAGCCAAATAAATCGATTGGCCTTGGCCTTTTAAGATTTGTATTATCAGACTCTGCATTTCAGTGCTTTTGCGAGGTTGCTTTGACATTTGATACTGTTCTGTGTTGAGCTTTCTGTACTTCAAAGTTCAATTGTTGTACATTTTGAATCTTCTCTTCTTTTGGTTGATTGGAGGTTGATTCTTGTGTGCAGCTACCTTCATCATGTATCCATCGAGCCATTAGCATGGCTGCTAGGCTGGAAGAAGTGGTAACCATGAGGAAGGAAAACAAATTGCAAAAAGGTTTGTTGGTAGAAGAAGCACCAACTGATCGAGAGAAAAGAGCAAAGGAGATACCGGAATCTCTTGGGTGCTTTCGTGGTGGAAAGATAACGAGTTCAGAAGAACGGATTGGGGTTTACAGGGAGTTGTTTTCAAATTTGAAACTTGCAGAACGTGATGGTGACCCTGTAAAAAGCTTTCAATTTTTGGAAAATGCCAGAATCATTGTGAAAGAATTAATGAATAGGTATGATAAATCGTTTTATTTGGGTTTTCCTATTCTCATCTCTCTAAATTGTTTATTGGCCCATTGGTTTAGTGGTGCTGAGTACTAAACATTCTTGTGTAACAAAAAGATGCGAGGAAACTGGAACATACATCCATCTTCGTATGATTGGATAGCTTATTTGCATTTTAACTTGTTATTCCTATGTTATATCAGTCCCAATTTTGTGCTTTTCCAGACAGAGCAATCGCATATGGTGAGGACAGCGTCTGTACATTAATGGATGCAGAGTTCAGAATCAGACATTGGATTTCTTCAGTTTTGTATATAGAATCAGACTGATTGTATTAGCTAATGTGACAGAAGTAGTCAGCGGCGTTGTTGCCATAGCAGAAGTTTGTTAATTTATTTAGCTGGCTTAATCTGTCATTAGGTTGATGTATTAGTCTTTCTCCTGTAAATTATACATTGAACAGAACTGAACAAATACAAGCGACTCATTTTGGATTAAATCCCTCATCTTTTTATTAATTTTTCTCTCTCAACTAATGATCAGTTCGTCTTATTTTCCTTATCGATCTATGCAACTTCACAGATTGGAATACAAGACGGCAATAAATTGGACACACAACTAAGCATTTCAACGGCATAGTTGACGACAAATTTTCACGCTGATCTACTTCTGGTTTGCATTAATCCTAATCTGATGGCTTTCCGCGTTCATGAAAAGATAGTCCTCAAGCCATCACAAGTGCAATATAACTTTCTTTTATGGATAAGTGAAAGTAGACAAAGTTCTTGATTCCAATCACTTGACCATCTCATACTTATGACGTAAAGAATCGCACCCAAGATCGGAGTTCGATTCTAAACTAGTGCAACTATTTTTATATGGTTTGTGTTAAGCCTCAACCCAACTAACATATCGGATAGAGTTAGCCCGGTTCGATTTTGGGTTAGTAGCTATCCAAAGGGCATGCCTACAAAATTGCCTTAGATTTTAAAGAAAAAAAAAATAGAGTTCTTGATTCCCTATCCTTGTCATAGATGTTGATGAACGCAGCAGCTGAACAAGCAGCAGGAGAGAGTTACAACATAGTGGCACGTTACAATTTACAACAATAAATACATCACAAGCATCTTTTGACGTAGTTTCTATGAAGGTAAACTAAGGGATGCCATCCTTCAAGCTGGCTAGGAACAATCTAAGCTCTCTAGCCTTCCTCTCATGTTCAGGGGACATGTCTGCTTCTGAATCACTCAAGTCTATCACATTAACGGTTTGACTCCTCTTTTGTTCAGGCCTGGAAGTAGTTCGGAAATGCATCAGTGGCGAGGGACTCGAGAGATCAATGACCTCACTTCTGTCGGTATTTGAAACAGTTCGAAAACAAGGGATGCTAGGATTGTAATAGGTATTTATCTCTGAATTTGCATCAAGTGGAAGATCTTTCTTCATATAATCAACTTCTACAACAGAGGTCTTGCTTCCTGGTACAAGTGCTCTGCAGGGAAATGGCAAACTACAAGCAGTATTGCTTCCCAATTCGATGTCAAGCAACAGACTTTCAAGTTTAAACTCAATATCAGCAACCGATCTTAGTTCTGATTTATTTCGTCTTGGTTTGCAACGGTTTTGTTTCTTCCCTAGAGCTCTTTTTTCCTCAAAATCCACAATCTTTTCAGGGCAAGCACTAGAGATAAACAAGAAAGACAATTTTAATGATCAGATATATGTCTGTTCTACATTCGAAAGTAGAAATCTGGAAAGAAACATGGTTCTGTAATTTGTGAACCCCCACAATGTTTTACCAAAAGTCAATTCAATATACAATAAATCACCAATAGATATGAGACAGAAACACCAAAGTTGATATTACCTCTCTACAAGATCTGCTGGAACTATAGAGGTTGCCAGTCCATCCAACTCTTTCCACAACACCTCAAAGGATTCTCTACCCTGAACTTTTCTGTGTTTCACAATTTCTGAAACGGGACACTCAACTGGCGTCTGTGATTAGAATCAAAGGGATGAATGGATTAAGCAGCATATATGTCATTACGTATAAGAAACTTCCATGCATCAGTAAAGGTGAAAAATACATGTAAACATTTGATAACTTAGTCATAACTGATGTTTGTCCGACATGAGTCACTTGAATTATTGAGAAGATCACGGATCAACAACAAAAATAGGTACCTTGTCTAGTGGAAGCTTAACTCCTAACCCTGATGAAGTTGCACGCAAATTGGCAAATCGCCTTAAATCTCTTTCGGCAATCTTAGGAAGGATGTATTCATCTGTTCCACCCATAAAAAAAAAAAATTTTAAAAAAAGGCGAGCATTAATAAAAAGAAACTTCAAAACCTCAATGCCTAAAAGTTTTTTTCTGTGCACAATAACTTTTTCAACATACCAAACTTCAGCTATAGTTTCATTTCTATTCTCTCTTGCTCCTCTTCATCCATTTTTAAGTAGGTGGGTGTGGGTGCTGAGGGGAAGGGATGGGAGCAATTAAGTGGGGATTTGATGACAAAACAAGACTCCCTGTTTATCTTTTTATGCAAAGGCTTCTTCCTCGAAGGCATACTAGTCAAGATAGCGATTGAAAATCAAAACTCTCCTTTCGTCATCACAGTTTATGAACATCCATTTTTCAGCGCTTACATCAAAATACTAGAGTAGCAGCCAGACCACAATATTTATATAAAAATTGCTTAAGAAAATAGAATATGCAAGATTAAGAGAATAAATAACAAGATGCAAATGAGCATTCTCACAACTTAAACATGAACAAGACAGAGAAAAGAGGGGAGGAGAGGGGTGGGGTGGGGTTAATGACCAAAGAAAGCACCTGTCTTCTTAGGTGGCCACCCAAAGAACTGGTCACATATCTGCTGAAGTTTGGTACGTTGAAAAGGGTGTTGTACAAGAGCCCTGCAAAGATAGCAGTAGTAGAAAAGCGTGGCGTGTAAACATACAACCTTCCACAAATTAATAACTGGAAACAGATTCCATCTGACAGAGATTAAAACTCTGCAAAAGAAAGAAAAGCAAGAAGACAGACAAGCATTCACTAGGTAGGTGCTTCTTCCCATCAAGCAAGCAACTCCAACAACGACAACATAACTGGCATATATAACTTTACCTATGAACCGCATCAGAATCTGCCGAGTGGCACTTGGGATTCACATATGCATCAATCACTTGCAAAAACTGAGATCCCTTTTGTGAGATATGATCACTTCCTACCACAACCATCAAGCATTTATAAGGCAAAAAAGAGTTGCACTTTTCATCAGAAATTTATGAACAATTCATACCTGAATGTTCCTAGGAATAACTAGCTATACCATTTTAAATGCTTTCGATTATATTCTCCAACAGACTAATTTAAAATTGTAATTTCAATATAAGCTGAGAAATAAGACTAGTAACATCTTTGTAACCAAGCACTCCTGATTGACAATATCAAAGTGAGATTAATAGCTTCGAGTTGATTTCTAGTCCTGTCGAATGCGAAATATAGATTTTGTACAATAAGCCATGCAAACATATATGTCTTGCCGAAATGACACTGCAGCAAGAGAAATCTACAGCTTTTCAGCTCGACAGATCTCAAACATGACAAGTTGACAGCTGCATAATAATGAGTAAAATCTACGTCAATAAGATTTGAAAAGATCAATCCATTTACCATCTGCATTAGGCTGTGCATGTTTTCGTTGACCTTTTGGCTTCTTTGCAAAGGACATTCCCTCTGATGCAACTTGTTGAAGGACAACATTGTCTCCAATTGATTTAACAATATGACAAGCTGACTCCTGCAGCCACGAGAACGCGAGTAATACACAAGCAACTATTACATATTCCTTTCAGACCTGATAGGCATTTGAAAGAATAACAAACTAATGGCAAGAGCAGTGGAGCTTAGAAGTAACAGAATTTCAGACATACTGGGCCGCAGCCGTGAACTCCCCGAGAATAATCGCTACCAAGAAGAAGGGCTAGAGTAATCTGAAGTTCACAAAAAAGACGAATTATGAGTTAGAAAAATCACCTTACAAAAGTAAGAGCACGCAGAATATGAACATAATTTTGACATCCTATCTACCCGGCCACAAAAGAAGTGAACCCTGGAAGGGCTAAAACAATATTACCAATGAGTTTCTTCCAAACCCAAGTCTTTCCTCTATGTCTTCCATTTCATAACAAACGATATGACCTCCTTCTCCTAGTTCATCAATAAAAAGGTTAGCGTGCTGTTTCTAACTTAGACTAAAATGTTGCCAAGCATTCCATCTGCTCACCAAGGCAAATGTCTCTAAAAACAGTCCTTGCGCCAAAGAGGAAAACATCTGAATCTGAAGTGAAACAACCATCCTGACAATTAAAATGACTAGTAAGAAATCATGGCACAATTCAATATTTCAAACAAACATCTAATGAGCTTGATGGACTCAAACTAGAATGACTGGCTTACACATAATGATTCTGAGTTTAACAATGCACATTGTGCTTCAGCTTCCTCAATCCTGAACTTGGAAGGTGGGAAAGAGTGAAGAATTAGTTAGGGATATTTTATTATGTCGAAAGAGGGCATGAAACTTATGAAATACCTATACAAGAAAAAAGACATCCGTATATATTCTCCATGCTTTTAGCAGATCCTAATATTCTTAAAAGACCAAAATCATTGTTCTTGAAAATTTGAACGGTTGAATAGCAATATTATAGATTGTGTCCATAAAAAAAATCACACATTTATTTGATAATGAAATGCATCGATGTTCAATGCCTCCAGAATTTTCTCCTATGCATATCAAAAGGTAAACACAATTACCCATCTAAACAAGGGATCCCAAGTGCTAATCCAAGGATTTTTGCTTCTCTAATCATGCATGAGAACTCAGATCCCATATTTCTTCGAAGCGAAGCCAAATTTTGAGCATTTGTTTCATCCTGAGCAACCTGAAGTATAAGAAACTAGATTTAAGAAAGAAGAAATATAGAAAAGAGAAGACATAAACATGTTGGAGGGTAAAAATTTAGGGTCTCTACTTCACATCCTGAATTCAATCGGCGTCTGTATGTAGATACTTTGATAGCAGGAACTGATCCATCTAGAGGACAAACATCATTAGCAAAACTGTTAGCATGTGGTGATCTTCTAAATGAAAAAGAAAAGATGAACACCAAAAGGAAATACGCTTAATATGTGTCCTATCATTCAATTAACTTGTTTGGATAACCGAAATCAAGAATAAGCAAATCCATAAACCAGTTTCATTTTATCTGGAATTAAACCAATGAGGATTGAGAAAGCTCGTGCTGTTCGGAAAAGTTACCATAGAACTTTAAACTTCGTCTTCTTCTTCTTCTTTTTTCCCTTGACACCCACACACGTTTTCATATGTCAGAAAGATATGAAGAGTGTATGCCACATTGCCACCACAGGAAAATAAAGCCTTTTCTAAAACAGATTGTAGTACGTTGTCAAACACATTATTTAGTTCACTTCAGATAAGACTACATGCTTGTTTCCAAAACAAAATCTAATAATTTAAATTTCAACCTCTATTTTGATTATACAAATTAATATCACAAAACTTTGTACACATGATATCATGGACATCAAAAACCTTGCTAGTTGCCACGTTTAACTATCTTGACACCCAATTTAAATTTTGACATCTAATTTCACAAGAATCAACATTGAAGAACACTTCCGGAGGTAATTACTAACCCATGTTATGTTTCACTAACCAGTGACACAATGAAAGACTAAAATATAAGTAAGAGATACCAGCGACGAAGATAAGGCTACAGTTCAAAGCGATGAGAGCCCTGAGTCGGTGAAAGAGGCCTCTGAGGTAGACCTTCTCCTTGATTGCACAGCGTGATTTGTTGACGTTCTGAAGTTGAACCATCCAACAAGAGAGATCTATGCATACTCTCTTGTTCCTAACAAACACGGACGAAATTCAGAGGGGGAAAAGAAAATAAATAACGATCTGTTTGGCAGCAAAGAAAATACGGGAAAGTGAAAGAAGATCAGAACTTACTGGAGGTGGTGAAGCGGAAGAGTTTTCTTGCAGGATTCTAGTATATCCCACAAGTTCTTTACGCCCATGAGAATCCGTTATGTGCGATTGAGTTGCAGCGCTTCTGAGAGGGAAAGTTTTGAGGGTTCGAAGTTTCAAAGGGGCAACGGAAAATCCAAGATTTATCCGTTAAATTTCAATTTACTACCGAATTTTAAGTTGGAAAAAGCGCACATAGACAGATAGACTTCGTCCCTAAAAAATATCAAATATCATTGATATCCCTGTAATTAGTATCATTTCTACATACATCCCTCGTTTTAAATTTATAAGAATTAAACTTTTGTTTTCATGTCATTGCAAGCCCTTCTATCACTTGATCATCATTTGACCAACGTTGGATGATAATTTTATGTCATTTCAACTTTCAATTTAATAAAATTGGGAAAAAAATAAAAAAATAAAACTGATGTTTACTAAAATCTCCCAAAATTTTATAATTTCTCAAAATCTCCATTGCCACCCTTTAATACCTCATATGTCCCACAACCACCACCGTCCCCTCTACCTCCACCACCCCTTCGTCTGCCGACTAAGTGCTTGAGATGATGACGGAGAATTTGGGATGGAATGGAGGTTCGATGAATAACGTATCCAATTGTTGCTCGATTATTAGGGCAACACTTATCCAATTCTTCTTGTTCTTCTTTCCTCCTTTGCTTCCATAATCATCCTCTGTTTGCTCTTCCCACTCTTCAAATTTAAGATCAAAGCTATAATTATTGCTTGGATTTGACTAAATCCCCTTATTGAAGCATTTGCGATCCCATTATTTCCAAAAAAATGTATTTCAAAGTTTGAAATATATATATATATATATATATAGGAAAATTGTCATGCAAAAATTGAAACATATATATACACACACATGTAGGAAAAATACATTTGAATTTGTTAAGTAAAGTATATGAGAATGGAGGAATCAACTTCTAGTTTAATTGGTTAGAAGAGCATATTCTCTTTTTGAAGATTATAAGTACCATTTCTACCGAGCTCCTACATAGAATTCTGGATCGGAGAGAAAGGGAACTCCGTAGATACCAGCAAGTATCAAATATTTATATGATATCACTTAAGTTGGAAAATCTAATGTTATGCTGAATTCTAAGTTTTCTTGTGTTTGATTCTTGACTTTTTTTTGTCTTATTTATCGCAAAATTTGACTATAAGTTTCAAGAATTCACTATATTATCTAAATTACAGCATTGGCCTCATAAGTCATAACTAAGACTTGCAAATGCAGTCCAACATTTGAAGTGCTGGAGATATCAAACGATCAGACGGTTGATGGAGTAAGAAATTTTTGCTACTAAACACAACTAAAAATATTTTAAAAAAAGGCTATTCCCAAGTACTTATTGATTATTATGTTTTGATAATTTGTGTTGCAAAGATATCTCCCGACTCCTGTTGAAAATAAGGCAAAAAGGTCATCAAAGGCGAGCTAGACTGGACTCTGGACTATGAAGATGCGGTAAAAGTACTGCTCGTTTTTGGTGTGCATCTGCCACGAGTGATTTGATATTACGCACGCACCAACTTGTTCATTTTGAAATGACCTGATTGCCCTTGATGCTAAAGCCCTTTTGTTGTGGGCTCAGTATCAAAACGGGCCCTTAAACAGCAAACAGTAATTACTGATTAGGGTTTGCGTCTTATAAAATTGAAGTTTTTTATTTTTACTCGGGTGCATAGATAATTTGAAGGTTCACCAACCAAGGGCAGTTAAGGAGTTTCACTGCCAAAGAAATAAAAATGTGTTGATCCATCTGTCATCTAGAAGGTGGGGGTTGTGGTGTCTGTGGCGTCCGAAAGAAAATATTATTAAAAAGGGAAAAAACAAAGGAGTCGCTTGTGCGATCACGTACCCTGACCAAACCCCAATAATCCCTCCCATAAAAATCTATATCGTCTCTCTCCCTCTCTCCCTCTCTCACACGGTCGAAGTAATGGCTCTGCAAGTATGGGAGACTCTCAAGGAGTCAATTACAGCATACACGGGTGTATCTCCGGCAGCCTTCTTTACAATTTTGGCTCTGATGTGGGCCGTGTACTATGTGGTGTCGGGGTTCTTTGGGTCACCTGATCAACATCATCAAGAGAGGTCCAAAAGCTTCGAGGAGCAGATGGAGCCCCTGCCGCCTCCCGTCCAGCTCGGCGAGGTAACGGAAGAGGAGCTCAAGCAGTACGATGGCTCCGATCCTAAGAATCCTTTGCTCATGGCTATCAAGGGCCAGATCTATGATGTTTCACAGAGCAGGTAATCATCGTAGTTTGATATGATTTTTTCGGATTGTTTGGATTATGGATGCGTATATTTCGTGGTTTGATGTTGGCTTTGGATGATTTTGCTTGTTGTTGTCTTGTTCACGGGTCAGCGATGTGTTTTTCCATCTGTTTGCGAAAAGTGGTAAGCTTTACTGACAATTGATTTTCTTAGTTCTGTAGGAGTTTCTGGTTTCTTTATGAGAGACTGCTTTTTTACGCTTTAAGATGAGTTGAAAAACTGATATGTATTTGTTTATTTCAAGCTTTTGCTAGTGTTTTTTTTTTTCTTCTGCTTTTTCTATTTTCCTGTTTTGTTTCTAAATTTCAAAAAATTAGGAGGTGATAAATCACTATGGTTTTATCAAGTCTGTTTGATCTTTTATACCTTACAACCTTGTGAATGAATACATTTTTTTTTACTGTGTGCTGTTGTGTCGTCGAATTCTGAACTGTTACCTTGAAAGATTTGTTGGGGTTGCAAATCAACGGATTGGGTGATACTTTGTCGCTTCTTCTTAACATGTTATTGATGTTGGCATTAGCAGGAATGCACTCTTGTTACTTCAATTTAGAATCATATGATTATTTGATGCTGTAGTGGCATGTAGTTCCCTGTGGACCTTGAAGCTTAATTTGATGGCTCATTTTTTGTAGCCATTTTTTTGGGAGACGTTCCTTGTCTCCCTCCACCACGCTTTGCTTCCGTGTCTCTCCAATCCTTCTTACCTGATTTCAGTTACAGATTGTCTTTGCTAAATTAGAATCAAAAAAATTTTTGACTTCTTTTCCCATTTTTTTTTTTTTTTGGTTTCAGATATAGCTCTTTTCTTCTTTAATTTAAAGTCAATACCACGGGGTTAAGTAATATTGTAAATCATTTGATATTAGATGGTCATGGTGATCTTTAGGTTGAAAAATAATTTTATTGAGGTGTTGCATGAGATGATGATCCGTGCAACTGTTGTGCTTTTCAGCTTTTGTTGTTTTTAGATATAGTGGACTTGATTGTTTTCTTCCCATATGTTACTTTTCCCACTTGTTTTCATTCTGGTTAAGGATATGATTTTCGATATAAACCGAACTGTCTTGCAGGATGTTCTATGGACCTGGGGGGCCTTATGCATTGTTTGCCGGGAAGGATGCAAGCAGAGCCCTCGCTAAGATGTCTTTTGAAGACGCAGACTTGACTGGGGATATATCTGGTCTTGGTCCATTTGAATTGGAGGCATTGCAGGACTGGGAATACAAGTTCATGAGCAAGTATGTTAAGGTTGGAACTATTAAGAAGGATATTCCAGTAGCTGATGGAGCCTCTTCAGAAGAACCTGCAGCCCCTACAGAACACGATGCAGCTAAGCCTGCAGAACATGAAGCAGTCAAGCCTTCTGAGAACGGACCATCAGAAACTGCAACCGCTGGAGCTGAGGAGACCACTTCGGGTGGTGATGTTAAAGAGGAGTAATTGCTTATGGATCAAAGAAGCATACCTGCCAATTGGGAAGAAGATTTCTGAAGGATATGTGCCAAGATAGCGTCCAAAAAAGAGTAAAGTAGCGGGTTCTTGATCTAGTTTCACATATATTAAGCTTTTAGTCTAGAATAGTCAGCGCACTTGCTTCCTTTGGTGTTAATTTTGCTATATAATAAATTGGCATGTTAAGCTCGTGCTACTTAGTTTTTGAATGCAGTTGCTATATAATAAATTGGCATGTTAAGCTCGGGCTATTTAGTTTTGGACTGCAGTTGTTTTCTAGTTTTGCTATTGTATTACCTTATGGCATGATTGCATTATGGAATTATTGAAAAATTCTGGGGATGCTTCATTAGCATTTACTAAACCGTACCTTAACTTCTTTCCTCGTTCACTCTTGTTCTGGAATGTCAATGTCACGCTTTAGATCATTGCCCTTTTTGAGGATTGGCACAACTCAGATCCATATTCACGGCTGCAGAAGAAAGAACGGAGAAATGCAGATTCGTGGGAATTATTTCACTCACATAATCCCCCTATATAAATTATTATTGATGATTATGAATTAGATGTCCTCTTCGGTCTATCAGTTGACAAGATGACTGGATTACAAGGTATTATAGTTGTTGGCGATCAAAAGATACCACTCAACTCATTCTCAAGATTTCAAATTTCTCTACTCGATCACTCACCATAGGTCACCTGATCACCGGAAAATGACAGACCACCTGATCCGGAAAGTGACGCTGCAAAATCACCCTAAACCGTTAACAGATAAACGTATTGTAATCTTACACGTACTTTTTCTGTACTAACAGACTTCTCCAGCAAAAGGGAGTGATGTTCACCACAACAGCTGTTACTTGAAAGGAAGATTAGGGTTAGGTCTATGACATCAAGTTAACAAAAATTAACAATTTTAATTTTGTCATCTTTAACGTATACGAATATATCCATGTTAATATAATGTCAAAAAAAATATATATATCGATTTTAATATAATGAAGCAGCCTGCAAGCTGATATCACTTTGGCTTTACTGAATTCTTTAGTCAAGGAAGACATTGAACTTGTAAGTACTAATTTGTCTTTGTTTGCTCTCTCTGTTTCATTCTCAATGCTTACAAAGCATTTTGTTGTAAAAAACACATTGCAAATTTTGTCTTCACTAGAGAAAAAACAGGTACGCAACAGAAAAAATGCAGTTTTTTCTTCTCTGATCTTTGATCAGCGAGTCCTTGTATGATAGCAGGGCTTCAAACGGCTTTAGCCATTAATCTGCATTTTTTTCAACAAATTCATTGGTTTACATAACCAGCATGTTAAGCGCATAAAGGGTGCTAGAAGGGCAAATGTATGCAGCCTTATCTCACATATTATATGGGAAAAAATGCAATTTAATAGCAGTTGACTGGCAGTCTGGCATGGAGTCTGGCAATTGAACAGAGTTATAAGGAGCAGTGAACAAAAGTTGGTGCATATCATGTTCTATTAATCAAGAAAATTAAGTCAGCGATCCCCTGATAGGATTTGTAAAATCAAATTCTGAAGTGGGCATATTCAACTCCTTTAACTTCTCACAAGAAGTCAGCTTTCCATTCGATTGAGGGAACAACTAACAACGCCTCTCGCTCCTGCCTGAAAACGACTTCCTTGAAAGTCAACTGTTGATGAGATTATACTCTCTGTGAATTAAGAATCTGTATTTCGCATGACAAAGTTGGCTCTCTGTAAGACTATAAATAGAGTTTCAACCTACCAACACAAACAACCAACATACTCTGTTTCATCTGCTTTGATCCTCTCCTCTCCTCCCCTTCCCATTTCTCTCTATTCTCTCCAAAACATGAGAAATCAAAATTCTCAACTAGGTACACTTATCATGTTAATGCTTGTACTACTACTTGCTCATAGTGCTAGTTGTCGTCAAATCAAACTAGCCGCCATTGGAGAACCAGAAAAAGGTTCGAAAACCAAGCATTCCTTTATGTTCTTACAGAGCTTGTCTGCCATACTCAAGTCAGGAGAGTCCAGCAAGAGCAAGGTCGATTCATTATACTCTGTTTCGAGGCGAGTTGTCCCTTGTGGCCCAAACCCACTTCACCATTGATTGGAAGGAGTAATACTTTCTCAAACTACTGCCTGTTTAGATTTGATCGATTGAAGAGAGATACAGAGAGGGTTATTGGCGTTGTAATCTCATAGGAGCTGAGCTACATGTTCAGGTTCAAGTGTGTTATTTTTGAGGCCTTCTCGCCAAGCAAGTTATGGTGAACGATGTATGCATATATTTTGACATGAATATTACGTAGGTTAATTTACTTTCATCTTCCTTATTGTACACAGAAATTCAATCAACAATGTCTTCCCGGAAAAATCTTGTTGTTTTTATGGGTCATCATTGCCAACGGTACTTGAATCCAGACTTTTATGTTATTTTTTGAGAGACGATTGAGTTTTTCATATAAACCATATGGTTTGATGTTCTTCAAAGCGATGTGATGTGGGATTAGAAGTCTCACAATGCATATTTGCATCTCACGCCTGGGCTACCAGTATGATTCAATCATCGGCAAAGTTGGCATGTATAGTTATAAAGGCATTCAAGCACACGTCATGAATAGTCCATGGCTTTCATTTTATAAGTCAAAAGTCTCATAATCGACAAGATATAGAGCAATCAAGTTTGTTTCCACATCTTTCTCTTGCTGACAAGTGGATTGCGGTAGAACAGTGTGCTTGATGACGATGCCATTTTGGCTCTTTCCAAAAACCTAATAAGATAAATCAATCTGGTCAATCGTTCAGTTAAGGTATGGCTGGATGGTGTGGGACATGTAAAATCCACGATTTCATAATCCGAGATGAACGCATACAATTTCATATGAATGGTGTGGAACATGTAGGACTCACGATTTCATATGAATAATAAATGTCCGTCTCAGTATTTGTAATAACTGAGAGACTGAGAACTCCTTAGCGTTTTTTTGTGGCAGAAAAACAGACATTGTAACTGTTTTGAGGGATCAATCAATCGAACTTATTTTATTGCCGCCTCATTACTGACCTCAATACAGTACACATGGCAATTGAAAAAGCATAATCTGAATTTCTCACCACTCAAGACTAATCAGATACAGGAGTGGGTAGATAATGTAATAAATTGATTAAATGTGAAATAATGTCTAGATGTAAGCCCCCAGTGTATTTACAAAACTATGAAAGCAGTCCAAAAAATAGCAACTTGGTATAGTTTCTCCTAGGCAGCCGACGAGCCATTTATGCCTGCTCGAACTCTCAACATTTCAGTTCTCTTGCTTCTCCCCATTACCTCCATCAGCCATTCAACACTCTCTTTAATCCCCATCCTGCAATCAAATTTTTTTACACTTAGTTTTTATCTTTTGTATAATTAGTACATTTCGCCCCAATGAAGAAAATCAGCCAGATAAAGAGAAATTCATTAAAAATATTCTTGCTCTAACTACGGACAAAAAGAAAACCGAGAGTAAAGAATGGAACGGATGTGAGTACCTATATACTTACCCATCATACGCAGGGACAGCTTCAAAAATGTAAACCCTTTCATCCAACTTCTTGAGATCTAGATATCGAGCAAGTTCTTCAGCTGATACAGAATCAGAAAGATCCTGCCACAAAAAAATTATATCCAGTGATACAGTCATCTGAAAACTCAAGCAGAAATAAATTCAATAAGAGACCGAAACCTGAACATGCTATGGCATGTCAATTAGACTTTAAGGAAAATGTAACCCAGATTTTGACGTCCAAAAACCTGAGGATGGCAAGAGTTGGTCTTACCTGCTTGTTTGCCAATATCAAAAGAGGGGCTCCTTGCAAATCTTCATGCCGTAGGGCTTTTTCTGATGCACAAATTGTGAATAGGATCGTATCAGGATATCATTCTAATTAATTCTATTTTGCACCTCTCTTGTAGTAATGTTCAAAGCACAGACAGTATACACTCTACTAGATTATAAAAATAAATTTTACTTACCCAGTGCAGATTTTGCATCTTCAAAATGTGAGGGGGATGCAGCATCTATCACATAAATCACAGCATGCGCTTCCTCGTAGTATTTCTCCCAAATTGACCGCAGACCAGGCTGGCAGAACAAAATTTTATATGAGTGAACTTCCAGCTTGCATCATATAATTTCATATTGAGCATAAATATTTTCACACTGTGAATCACATATATCTGCTACCAAGAGCTTATGCAGCTTGCTTTGAATAACAGTTCCGAGCAATACCTAGAAGGAGCTATTGTGAAACTCCAACACACACTTCAAGACTCATGTGTGTGAGGACACAACAGTAACACTCATCTATCTTATGTAACCTCAACCTTTTAAATTCCATAAAGGCTTTCAATATATGAATTTCACAAACCTGACCTCCCAGGTCCCAGAAAACAAGTTTGTTATTAGACACTTCAATACGAGCAATATTGAGTCCCACAGTAGGAACAATTCGATCAGGAGGAAGGCCTTCAGAATTTGAGTATGTAGTTTCACTTTCTCCAATAGAGTCTGAAAATCCAAATACAATCAAATGTTAACAAGTTTTCAGAAGATGAGCTTGAAAGCAAATAGAGCCTATAAAACTCATAGATCTTTGATGGAATTTAGAGGAGAAGAACTCCAATAGAACATGCCAAACATAAAGAAGAGGTGGGGTTATCAAGAAGTATTACTGTTTTCCCAGCCTTGTCAATTCCAAGAATGAGTACATGAAACTCTGTTTTGCTAAAGAGATGCTTCCAAAGTCCGTAAAGCAACGAGAACATCTCTGTCTTATTTTATAGAATGGTATTCTTAGTTTCTTCAAACCAAACCTTCAGATATAAGGAAAAAATTACTTCATGACGTCTTTCTTAATCTCTCTAAGAAGATCAGTCCACAATCCTGCAGATGAGAAGAAACAATGAACCTGCATGTAGATTTATAGCAGCTAAAAAGAAAGGGGGGGAAATGAAATATGAGCCAATATACACAAAGGTCGGGATTTTATACAAAGGATCAAACTATTTTCCTGTATTCGCATTTCACTTGCGCAAATTATGATTCTTACATCACGACAGACGATTTGTTTAGGAATTCCTACGCACTCCCAAGAAAACACTATCATTAGGACTAAACATATAGTTTGGACATCTTGGAAAGTGCCTCATGGCATAATCAACCAACAATGATTTATAAGTAGTGTAGTTAAAATTATCTGTAGATTCAATAAAACAGAAACTTTAAATATGAATTGAGATTGATATTAAAAACCTGATAATTCGCCTATAAAGATCTCATTCTATATACTGAAAGATAACATGATATTGTAGAGTGACCTTGCGTTGGGGTTGGCGGTTAGGAAATTTACAGAGAGGATTGTAAAATATACACCCCATAGACATAAAGCAACCACGTATAGCTACAACAAATACAGCATAACTACACCACACTACTTGGGGACAATACAATAACAGCAATAGCTGGCTGAGTTCACTCAATGTTGTATTAGTAGCTTAGAATAGGATATAGGATCCATATAATTTCTCCTACAAACTAAATTTTGGCTCACTAGTAAATTAATTTCAACCAGACCGTTGCTCAATAGATATTTGATTTACGAGTAGCTCAAGGCCTTGAAATCTCGATTTCGGCGAATTCCTTACCTCATGCTTCTGAGTTTTTTAGCTAACAATTCTCAACGTCCTCGCGATGGCCACACTTGCTAAGAAATTAAGCAAAAGTCTTCACTTCAGACACGATGAATATAATGCTCAAAGGAGTCCTGCAACAAATCCTTATCGAGAATCTGACAGGAAAAAAAAAAGAGTTTCTCATTCCCTCATCAACTATGAGAATTGAAGGATTCTAATGCCAGTCCAGTATGCACCCAAATGCAATTAACATATTACTGACACCACACAATAAACCAATTAATTAACAGTCAAAATCATATTTCGAGAAAAGAGAATGAACAGAGATCTATAGAGAACAATACAAACAAGAGAAACAGCGGAACTTGAGATCTCGTCCCAAAACTACGAAATCAAAATTCACCCACATTTCAGAAGACTAATTAGAACTAAAAATTAAGTAAAAGACAAAACAGAGAACCCGGATCAACAACATATAACAGCTCTGCATGATCGTAGAAGAATGATGGACAATAGCAAGGATTATGAGAAGGCTATGATTCGATAAAATTAAGGTAAATATATGAATGCAAAGATGCTTACCCAGGTGAAATATCAAAGAGCTGTCCTTTGTGGGTACTACTACCAATATGGAGTCCCCAAAACGGGAGCTTTAGCCGGAGCTTCGGACTTGCGCCCCGTTTTTTTATTCTGTATATGTTCTTCTATTCCCGTATTGCCCCTTTTAAACTGCAGGCCACGCAGTTTTGACTTCTGCTGTACTGCAGGCCCCGGAACCAACCTTTTGTCTTTTGACATTATGGAAGGGTACTCTTGGAAAACAAAAGACTGTAGAAGAAGGAGTCGCAAGCTGCAACACGTTTTAGTCTTTTAGAGGATGAAAAAGACGAAAATTCCATAGTAAGAGGATGAGGAGGACGAATTGACAGGTACGGATCTCTCTCTTGTTCTTATTTTTATTGTGAAATGCTTTCTTCCGCTGTCTACGATCTGTTTGATTCATGAGGAACTTCGGACGATAAAAGTAAGGGTAGGGGTCGGTTGTGAAATTGGATTTGGTGGAGTTAAATATTTCGTTGAATGTTAATTCTTTGAATTTTCTGCGGATTTCTAGGGTGTGAAATGGAATTTTAAGGATATCTTGTCTTTCTTTCTGAATTATTTTTCAATGGCATCGAGAACTCATCTTTTGATTCATTGTGTAGCAGTTTGTGAAAATTAGGGCTTTGAGAAGTTCTTGCCATTTGTAAAACGGTTTTATTGCGTCGTTTTCAATTTATTTGTTCCATGAACAAAAAAACTATGTCTCTTTTTTGTCCCCTGAAAGGATTCTAGCAAAATAGAAGTTTAGTTTCTTGAATGGTATTGATTGCATTGGTGGCCTTACTTGTTTGAGTTTAAGCATTGTAACTTGATTCCATGATTCTGATGTTACAGTGAGATCATTGAACAATTGCTTGGCGTGGTACCAGTGTTTGAGGAGACAACCAGTTCCGAACAATGGAGTACTATTGCCTTTCTGTTCTGATTTTCTTTTGTCCCCTCTTTTACGATTATTCTATCAAGATTTCCAATCCAGTACATCATAGATTTCCCATTTAATTGATTCATTTGTGGTACAAGTGATTCTTGGACATTTGGTGCAGCATTATATTTGTACTAGTTCAAGCCGAGGAGACTTCATAAATCTTGCTCTTGTTTGCTTGTTTAATGAAATGCCATGGGGGTAGCTTTGGTTAAATCTATGTGAGAACTTGTCCCTTTGGATTTTCTTCAATTATGTTATTTTGGGACATTTTCTGATTTTGTCAGAATCAGATGCTATAAGGAAGTATACCAAGCTGTTTGTTGATCAATACCTATATTTTCTCTCACGTCGCAAAATAAATACAAAAGAAGGTAATAAAAAGGGTTGCTGGGCTTTTGACTAATTGGGAAATATTTTTGTGAACTAAGATCAGTTGATAGATGTATTCATGTAGAATAGAGAGATATAAGAGATATAGTGTATCGTAGACTGATGATTCCAAGGGGGAAGGCTATGAGAAATATGATATCAGATGGTTCATGAGATGGTAGATTTTCCTTTCACTACTGACCCTGTAGAAGCCACTGGTATATCGTTGCTGGGAAACATGCAAACAAATGGTTGTCTCTGGTATTGTACAAGGACATATGCTGAGGGAAATTGTATGCAGTGAATTTCCAAAGATCATTGAGATGGAGAACCATGACATTGCTAATTTTAGGACTTTGTAGCATGTCATGTGTTACTACTTACTTGTCATGTGTGTCTAATCTGTCTTAAAGTCAGTTGGGTTTTTCCTGCCCCCTCTTTTCATCTTGCATAAAAATGTTAGGGCATTTTTTATTACAGTGCACTTGATACCTTATGATGTCAATATCATTTTCTGTCTCATGTCCAGCTACTTTTTCAAATTTGTAGATACAATGTATCTGTGCTGAATACAAAGATTATAAACATTCTTTACATGGTATGGTTCTGCAAAAAAGAACCTTACAATTGTACTGCCCAGCATAAATATCACACAGTCTTATCATAATGCTTAAGCCATAACCATACGCAGTTACAGGAACAAGTGTTGTGTGCTTGAAATGTTATTCGAATTTCCTGTTTCCATTTTTGCTTCATGATCTTTCAGTGTTGTATTTACTCTACTAGTGCAGTTACTTATTGGCATTTCCTGTGAAGCATGTTGAAATTTTTTTAATTTCTGTAGACTGCAAGTATACTTAAATAATGAAGTTTAAAGTAACTTCATCATTTTGTAGGGGTAACAGGGGGCGAGTAAGATGGGATGAGACAAATCTGGTGGAAATTGAGGCAAATAAGCCTGTAAGGCAGAAAATCACTGAACCAAAGACTCCATATCACCGCATGGTCGATGATGATGGTATGTTGATCTCTGCATTGTTACGTGTTCTGTAGATTCCAGGTCAATGTACATATGTGCAGGTATGCACACATTGCACAGTAGTTACTGTCTGCATGTTACAAATATGCCTAACTAAGGTGCTTAACATAGGCGATAGTACTATGTGGAGTAGAAGCTTTCTGTTCCTGACATGTGTTGATAATTGTAGGTTCTCTGTCCCCTATCTGTGGCAGCTTTGACGAGTGTGCAGGTGACGCGATGCGTGCTGAAGAGTTAATGACTGCTTTGAATGATGTGGCCTCCTCAAGTGGAAACTCCACTAGGAGACCTACTGGCTGGATTTCATCTGAAGATGAAGCTGATCCTATGGAGCAAGATGGAGGTATCTGAAGTTGAAACTTTTTGCATGAATCATATTGTTTTACTTCCCTAAATTTTGGTTGATAGTTGATAGCCACTGTATCTCAGCATCTTCATTCTATGCATACAATTAAGGATGCTTTGTCTTGTGTACAAAAAAAATGATGTTTTGTCGTTGGAGATCATTTTCAGCGATGTATATTGTAAAACAAAATAAAGGCTATGATGGTAGTGGAGAACTACGTATAGCTGTTAAAGAGGTTTTATATTCTTATTAGGTCTAGTTTTTGAGATATGTGAAAGGGGCAGCTGCTTTTTGGGGTGAACTTACTAATGCAGAAATTAATGAATTTCGTTTAAGTTGCCAAATTCGCCTTCTTTGTTATTTCACATGCTAGACATGCCAAGCCCATTCCCCCTGCCCCCCAACAACCACAAACTCATGGTATATGCATCTACAGTTACTTTCAAGGCATAGCTATTGGATTCATTTGTTCTGATGTCATCAGATTCCGAGTCGGATAGGAGTGCAAATTTCAAGAAGCACAGGCAAGCACACTACGATGAGTTTTTGAAGGTCAAAGAACTGCGACGTAAGGGTTCATTCCTTGAGGATGAAGACGATGATGTCGAAGATAAAGATGGGAAATGTGATTCTTCTTCATCCTTAAGCGCTGGAGTGAGAGATATAGACATCGAAGAAGGTAACTCAACTTCACCTAAACAGTCAGCTTCACATCCAACTAATGGTGCTTAGAAGCCACCAAGGGATTCTGACACTCAAGTGAAATTGGGTTTCTCTTTCTCAAACTCCTCGTTGTTGTTCTAGCATATAAAACAATCATCTAATTACTGTTTGGTCTTCTGCAAATGACAGTATTTGTACATATACACTCCCTCCCATATCTCGCTTTGTTGTGATCAATTTGCAGATATTTTCTCTGAAAGGATTTAAAGGAAATAAACCCAACCTTTTTGTGGATTCTCTGCCTGCTTATTCGATAATGGGTTCACCTATCTAGGTGCTCTAGAATTGATCTTTTTTTAAAAAAAAGAAAAAGAAAAGAAAAGAAAAGAAAAAAGAGGAAGATGAATGATGTTATACATGTGGATAGCTTGTGAATGTAACTATGTAAGAAACAGTTCATTTGTTGGATGGTATCATATAGGTGTTTTTTTAAGACTTTATTTTGGGTGGTTGCGCAAAAGTTTGAGTTGGATTTTATATTTTTATTTGAGATTTTCTTGGATCCGTTCCCATTTTGTACCGTCACTTGGTCACACTAATGACAAAAGCCCGTCAAGATGACTTCATTTAGGCACTGTATCACACTATTGAATGGATACCCATAGTATATCGTATTAAATTTGGAGACGTAATAAGCTTTATAGTTAAGAACTTTGTATCATTAGATTATGCCGGTTGTCCAAAATGGATTCCTCATATGAGGTTGGAGATGTAATATTTATGTTTTGCTCTACAAAGCTTTGCATTGTTGCCTTTTGCATGGAGTTATTGACTGGTGTGTCACTTAGATTAAGTAAATTTATGAATGAGAGAATTATAAATATATATTATTTTGAATAATTTATACCGGTTAATAATAAAACATTAAAAAAAAAATGGGCTTGGAAGTTTTCGAACTGTAAAAGTAAAACTAATTTTCATTTAATTTAATATTAAGCTGCACGAGAAGTAGCGTTAGAAGTACGCATCTCTTCATACGCGCTTCGCCCGAGCGAGCCTTTCTTCCCAAGCAAGCCCTAGATAGTCACCGAGCCATCGTCTCTAATTCACCCCTCCTCTAATCGCTAGTTAAAACCTAGAATTTGATGACTGCTTTCATGGACACAATTTTTGTTTGTGGCCTCTCTCGCTTTCTCTCGATTTCTCGTATTACGATCCTCTCATCTCCATCTTCCTCATCATCGGACAACTCGTTACCGGCTCATCTCTATCCTCCTCATCGTCGGACAACATGATGCAGTCGTTCTCTCTCCCTGCCGGTAACGAGGGGCGATGCGAACGATTGGCTCCATAAATTCTCTGGTTCATGCAGCATCTCCTAGTTGACGATCATCCGAGCCTTGTACCCCTCCGAAGCAGGCGATGGTTTAACTGTACGTCTTCGATCACCGGATTCTTTCTCGTGCGTACGCTTCTTCTGCTCTGTCTTTAGATTCCTCGTTTTCTCTTTCTTGTTCTATGCGTTTTAAGGTTTTTTATGTAGTTCAATTTTGTAATTGTATTAGTCTAATCTGAAGTCATTGGAATGAAAACGCATCAAGCGATGATATGCAGGGTATTTGAATGTCTGATAAGTATGTGACAATAAATTTGGACAAGATTGTTAGTGGGTGCCAAAAACTTGGATATGCTATGATGATGCAAGGAGAGAAATGTCTTATACTTGATTTCATTATTTCATTTGATTTTCATATTGATTGAATTTGTCTGATAATTTGCACGGTAACTTAAGAAAGGTGTAAGGAATTGCAGGGAAAGGGGTCTAATATGAGGAGGTTCTTATTCTATAGATTTGCAAACAGTGGTATTGTGTGGGGCCTATGGGCATGAGAAAGTTATTTATCGGAGGACTAGAATAGTTTAAAACGACTCCTTAAAAATAATAGTTTAAAACAACTCATATATTCGCTGAAAGAGGGATAGGGTAGCACCTACTTGAGGTGATCTATCTTGTGGAACATATTCTTGCAACTATACAAACCCCTTAGAGGAGTCCTAGGAATATTTTTGGAGGATTCCCTTCTATGACATTGAGGTGGCATATCACCAAGGAATATTTTGGTTGCTTTTGGCGGATTGCTTACTACTAGGTTGGATCGGATGTCAACCTGTGGAGGCACCATTTGTTACTATTGGACAAATTCCTCCTTTTGTTTTCTTCTTGCAGTGCTTCAGTGCTTATTATGTGAATTTATGTTCTGAGGTCATTGGATCTGCAGTTTTCCGACAAATACAATGTATAATCTGAAAGACTTGATTGAATAATATGATGAATTGAGGAAACTTCTATTGCCCGTAAGTTCACCTCTCCTGCTTCCGGTTTTTTACCTGTTGCTAGTACAAACATGGACTTGGTTGAACTTTCATTGTTTTTAAAGTTCATTTTATGGTTTTTCTTCTTTTACCATTTTTCTTTCTTCAGATATTTTAATTTTCAAAATAGTTCTTGATGCTCATGGGTACAAGGAATCAGGCCCTCTGCACGCACATTGAAAGGCGGATACTGATCAAGGAAATTTCGGCTCAATCCAAGAACGAAGTTGACCAAATTTGAGGTAACCAATCAAATATTCAAATTTCATGCAGACAAGAGTTCGTAGATAGATCTGTTTTTGTTACGTAGAACCTAGATGTTCTGAGACCTGGGACAAATGCTGTATTAAAGCCGTGGCTGCTTATTTTAGATATTTGGAGTGAATAGCTCAGTATGACTGTCAAGAGTATGTAGTTTTAGTCAGAAATAACTAAATAAGGCTGTCTTGATGTAGACTGAATGAACTGTGAATTGTGAAAAACTGTTTTTCTCACTTTAGTACGCAAGAAATTGTCTTAACATGTAATGTTATGAAATTATGCTTGATTCGTGGAGAAGGATCACACAATAATTCCTGATTTTGATGGTAGCCTAAGGACATATAGAACCAGGGGCGAAGCCAGGACATATTAGGAGGGGGGTCGTCGGGGTGGACACTAGATTTCATGTTAGGGTGGCAAAGCTAAGTGGGAGTCTGGGGGCAACGCCCCCAGAATTTTTTTTAGATGATCTATTAATTATACCTTCGAAAGTACGAAAAATAACACTTAAATTTAAAAGTTTATAAAATATGATAAGTAATAATTGTCACATGTATTCTTGTTTCAACCATTTAAGCATAATTTTTTACAAGAGGGGGGTCCAAATTGAAAATTCAGGGGGGTCTTTTTTAGAATTACCATATACTTAACGCTAATTAAAAAATTGAGGGGGGTCAGGCGGTCAGCTGCGCCCCCTCACATATACATAGCTTCGCCCCTGTATAGAACTGAATTTGGCATAGCATACAACGCTGTATGTGGATCCGTTTCTGTTTGAGATTTGAACTTGCCTCCCGCAAAGTTACCTTCAATATCTTGTTCTACATTAGGTGATACCCATTGATCTTTAACATGCCTAAATGTAGTATAGTTCCTCTTATTTCTTTTGCTGATAGCTTATGTGAAGAAGATATCAACCATGTTTTAGGTGTTTATCAAGCATTTTTTTGTTTGCCCATGATTTTTTAACGAAAGTTTTGGTGGGGATTTGTATAAGATTGGCCTGAGATTGCTGGCATCTTGAATGAATTTAATCAGCTTGTGTTATAACTTTTATGCACTATCATTCTGAAAGAGCAGGATTTGAAGGATGAAATGACAGCTTACAGCGTGCTTGCCATCAATACTCTTGTTTCATAAGGGAAAAAAAAAAAATCTCCTTTGAGCTTTATTTCTTCGCACGGTGCATGATAGGTTATGCATTACAAAAGCTCGGAATGGAGCTTCATTCGCTATGCACTTTGGCCCTTACTCTCCATCTAGGTATTATATCTAGGACTAGGAGAGTGCATTATGTAGCAATCAAAGTGCAAGAAAGTGAGAGAGTTTTCTATCTCCCTTCAGATATTCATCAGCCACTGTTGCTGCAGCAGTTGATACTGTATCCTCAATGGGGGTGCTGTGGTTTTTTGTTGCATTTTATCTTTGGTGCAGGAAAGTGTTTGATGTATAGCTAGTGTGATTTCTTATGTTAGCTCTCATGATTATTTTAAATTGTATGTATGATTACTTTAAATTGCATATGTTTTTGTATTATTTCAAACTATATCCTCTATGCAACACGTCCTAAGAGATTTCAGTTGATTTGTTTGCAGTGGTTGGGCTTTAGGTTCAGAAGAGACAGATAAATCATGGAGCATATTCAATTAGGACATGGAGATGAGGAGATCAAATGGCCATTTAATTCAGGTTCAGCTACGAACTCATACATTTATTGGTCATTAGTTTCTTTCAGGATCGTTTCTGCTGGGTCCTCGGTATATGTCATTTTAAGTTCTTGTCACTTTTTAGAGCAAACTAATGCATTTAATTTATCAGAAATACTTGACCAAGTATGTTCTGGATATCTGACCATTAATCCATTACCATTATATCCTCCACTAAGAATTTTTTTTCAGCATGTTTGTTGGTCGCAAGTGTCCAGCTATCCTTGTGCTTTTTTTTTTTTTTTTTTCTTGGAGCTCTACAATGATGACATGAACAGTATAGCTGAAGGAGGATTTCGAGTCGGCCTTTAGGAACATTGTGCATAATGAACCCATGTGGGCTGAAGATGATAAAGGACTTTTTGAAGTTGGCGAACCCGTGCAACTCGTAGGAGCTCCATAGGGCATAGGTATGTTCCTAACTTTCTTTTGCTTTTATCCTTTCGGAATGTGTGCATGTAGCTGATTGTTTTAGGTTCATTTCTTATTAACATTCTCTCCATCCCCAATTGGCTTATTAGTATTTCTCTCTTTAGGATTTGAATCATTACAAGGTTCGAGTAATGACTAAAAAAAAGAATACCATTAATCAAAACAAAGAACCTCTCAAAATCCCCAAAAATAGAGTGCATTTTAAACTCCTCTTGCTCTAAGATATCTATTAGTAACTCTCTAAAAGGGTTTTAAGGCCTGAATGTAACTAATTTTTTCTTGGGCACTTAGTTTTGTATGTTTTAATTTTGGGTAGCTTTAGTCACACCCCTACATTTACTAAAGACACCTCGTCAACTAATTTTTATAAGGGATGATCAATTTAAGTTGGGGTGTCTTTAGTAAATGTAGGGATGTGATTAAAGTTACCCTTTAATTTTTCGTATGCCCAAACCCAATTGCCAGGCTCATCATTTTAGGCAAATTTCATTTGGACGCAAGGCCCAAAAAGGTAGAGCTTAGGCCTTAACAGTAATGAAGCCCATCCGGATTTGGTTTGGGCTTATTTTAACTGGACGTAAGACTTGAGGCCAACTCCAAAAGATATTTGGTTTGTTAAAAATGGGCATAAGGCAAACAAATTCTAAAGCCTATAGCCCATTAGCAATTGAAAAGTCCCATCTAGATATCCGGCCCACTTAGTATTTTAACTGCGACAAATTTTCTGACAATGAAGTCATAAGGTCCATCTAGATGTCTGGCCCACTTTTTAATGGAACATAACGACTAAATTTTGTTTAAGCCTATGTTAATTGAAATATTGCCAAAGGCACAAATGTACCTTAGTTCCTTAAAAATTTTGAATGGGCCAAAGCCCTCTAATCAGATTTTACGTCCCATTTAAAATTTGCCGACTAAGCAAGTCATACAGCCCATCTAGTTGTCCGCCCCACTTGGATCGGGCATACTTTAACATTTAACTGATCCTGAGGATAGGCTCGCTATTAAGGTCCTAATTTAGATGGGCCTGGTAAAGTGGCCCTGGCCCAAAATCGTAAAGGCTTGGGCCCAATTTCGAGTAACTCGGCCCAAAACGAATGGGCCTAACGAATTAGAAGTGTCTCAGGCCCAAAATGGGGTGGGCCTATGCCCAATTTCAGGTATCACGAGCCCAAAATCGAATGGGCCGGGCAAAATTTGGTTGTGTTGTCAGGCCCAAATTCTAATGGGCCTTGGCCCAATTGCACGTATATCAGGCCCAAAATGTAATGAGCCTGGGCCAAATTTAAGGTAACTAAGGACCAAAAACAAATGGGCCTGGGCCAAATTTGGTTGGACTCTTAGGCCCAATCTGGTTGGGCTCTCAGGCCCAATTTCTCTTTTCTCAAGCCCAAAATCGAATGGGCCCAATTTAGTTAGGATCTGACTCTAAGTCCCAAAATAGAATGGGCCTAGACCCAATTTTACGTATCTCAGGCTCAAAATGGAATGGGCCTGTGCCCAATTCCAAATATCTCAGTCCCAAAATGAAAAATCCAATGGGTCTGGGCCCATTTTATGTATTTCAGGCCCAAAATCAAATGGGCTCAATTTAGTTAGGCTCTGACTCTCAGTCCCCAAATAGAATGGGCCAAGGCCCAATTTTACGCATGTCAGGCCCAAAATGGAATGGGCCTGAACCCATTTCCAGGTATCACAGGCCCAAATATCATTCATGTAAGATAAATTGGATGGAAAACTTTAGTCACACCCCAGCTTTTACTAAAGACACCTTAATGCCTTAATTTGAGTTGACCATCCCTTGTAAAACTCAGTTGATAGGGTGTTTTTAGTAAAAAGTGGGGTGTTACTAAAGTTTTCCTAAATGGGTTAAAGGCGCACAAAACCCACAGCCCATTTAAATTTTCAAACCACAACAGTGGTGCGGCCCACCTATATATCCGGCCTTCTATGTCCGGGCCTAATTTAACTGAACAAAAGACCAACGTTGAAGGCCCAAATATCAATTCAGGAAAACCTTAAACAGGCCCATATCGCACAAATGTTAAGCCTGTAACTATCCTCATATGAGTTCATCAGGAAAAAAAAAAAAAAAATCCTCGTATGAATAACAAACACGATGACACTCTCCATACTAATCTTGCAGACAATTAAAAAGAACTTGCGACTGGTGGAATTCATATAAATGAATGGAAGAAAAAAACGACGACTTGACAATAAAACCCAAAGGACAAGTGCCCAAATTTTTTTTGCAACACTGCATAAATACCTTCATCGTATCAGCATAAAAAAACACAAAAAATGTAACCTTGCACTTCTGCCCATTATTTTTCCCGGGATCTTAAGTCAACAGTATTATCATGATCCTAGGAATAAGTATGAATATTCAGATATAGACATAACTAGTACAGTTTCCATGCACAACAACAAAATCACTGAACATGACAAACAATAATAAGCTCTGAAGGAGCTTCAACATTCTCTCATCTATAGATCTCATGAACCCAATAACCCCAACTACCTTGAAAGAGAGATTTTAACTTAATTTTTCCGTTGCATGAGCCCTTAAATGTCTAGGTATGGGTGAAAATTATCTCACCAAATGGCAAATCAGGAATAAGCACTCGGTCATCTGTAAATTGATCCCCATGCTATAGGTGAAACCCCAAAACATTTGCTAAATAAACCATTGAATGCAATGGAAATAAAAAGGAAAGCACACCAATCAAATCAGAAGCCATTTTAACTACTGATAATTTATAAAAAATATAAAAAAATTAAATTCTATAAACCTTATTCCATGTTCATTTCAGGCAATTAGGCAAGCAAACACCCAACGAATTATGAGAAGCATTAATCTTACCTTTTCACATTGCTAATACTTCGCAAGATTTCATAATTACGAGAAGCATTAATCTTACCTGGCAGCACTCGGATGAGACTGAAGTGCACATCACCTATTGCATTCTTTAACAGGCATAGATTATCTTCGGCTCTTTTAATATTCCTCTACCCACCCTATTATCTCCACTCTTCATTTGATTTCCAGCTCTCATTGAATTTCACACTTTCCCGCCTCTAATTTCATCATTCCATCAAGAGTAAGATAGCTTCTTGCTTATTTTCCAGTAGCTTTAGTTTATCCAAATTATTAGTTTTCATTTTACTCAAATCCCAATAATTAGTTATAGCAGGAAGTATCCTACCTTTGGAATATTACCTTACCATCCCATCCTTCACTAGATTCTTCAACAAATCAGCTGGTTCTTTGTCTACTCATGCAATAAAAATTTTGTTCTAAGGGCCTTTCCTATAACTAGCGAAAGTCGATACTCCTGGCACAGATTTTACCATTTGTTCACTGTGTCGCATTTTGCATACAAGTAGCTACAGTAACCTGCAAGTGAGATTTTAAAAAAAATAAACACTGAACTCCATAACTCAACCACATGCCAGCCTCACAGTATGAGCCCTCCAGAAAACCCACAACAGATGTAAATTTAAATATTAGTGATTCATATTCTGTCAATCAACAGAAAACAACATATAAAGTACATAGGTTTGAGAATGATAAATGTTAACAAGGCTTTGCATTAACTCATTAAAAGTTCCATTTATGGAATGCAAACACTTCATAATAACTAGCAAAAGAGCATAAAAACACCAGGGAGGCAGGGAGTCCAGTTGTGTTGGCAAGAGAGTGGGTGGTTATAAATTCTCATAGATAGCTCATGTAGCTCATGGCAAGCCTGCTACCCCCTCTTATTTTTCCTTGTCTGACATATTTTGACTTGTGAATTTTTTTTAAACAAAAGAAAGAATTTTAGTAAGCAGCACACAGATGGCGCAGCGCAACCCAAAGAAAAAGAGTACAAAAAGAATAAACAATAATTTGACTAGTGAATTAAATAAATGTTTCTTTACAGTTAACCAAATGCACGTACTCTCGTGCGTGAAGAAACTGAGCCCAGTAGCATCAAAATAGTATGATGCTGAACGACCATGTTTGCATAAGAAGAAAGAATGCACAAACTGTCATCACAATATAACCATAAGGTCGGTTCAAACATACCTGCACCATAGTGTGCAAGATGACTAAACTGGATCTGCCAATGTGTACCCTTCATATTCTTCCACCTGAAATCCTGTATTTTCAACACAGCAATAATAGAACTTGTGTCCCAGGATGGAGGTGGTTGTTCCTCAAAAAGAGTGGTGTCAACCAATGCATAGAAAATCTGATAAACAGCACACAGACTGACACATATATGTTAATAATTGTTTTCCTTGCTTCATTTAATAAAAGTGTTTAAAAAACATTTATTGTTGATGAATCAGATCTTGAAAAACCTACGATTCCAATTCAGTTGCCGCAAACCTAGCACCTAACATCGACTTCACCAATTTGTCAGGTATTACTTCACCAGTTGAAATGGAATCTAGCAAATCTCTTGAAGACACGGTAGTCCCATGCAGAATACATAGCAATGACAGAGAGATCTAGTTACCATAAATGAGCCACAATTATCTTCAATCACATGACAACATATGTAACCATGCCCATGCATAGAAGCATTTCGAATAAAAGGAGTGAGTCCAGAGAACATCAGCTGTTCATGTAAGATTTTCATTCATAACAGCAAAATATAAATGGATTTGTAAAAAGGCAAAGAGCATTTGAAATGGATTTTGAAAAAATATAGCATCAGTACAGGAAAATTGTTTTGAGTTTGACGGTGCTTTTGTTCTAAGAACATTTCAGCACCATATAAAGTGTACTTGTATGTTCCACTTATGTTTTTCGATTACCAGACATGTTTAACACAAAATAGGTGAAAATGATAATCAATTACTGTGAAGTGGGATATGCTGATAAACTAACAGTTACATACAGTTGCAAAGTCATATATTCAGGATATTTTCACTGCCTTGAGTACGATACAAGGAACATATACCATAAATAGCCTTGAAACATATTACTCTTACTTCAAGGATGCACAGATATGAAAGAAGAAAACAAAGTCAAGAACGCAAGTCCACAAATACATGGCAATGTGCATAAATTATTTTTTTTGAAAAACAGCAATCTGTCAATGTTTACCTAGGCTGCTTTAATTTTGTGTGCAGAGGAGTAGAGGACCTGATTCATAGTTCAACTATCACATTTCCTTGTGGCTTGTGCCAATGAGCATCAAGAATTATTTTAAAAATTAAATACCTGAAGAAAGAAAAATGGTAAAAGAGGAAAAACCATAAAATGAACTTTCAAGAACAATGAAAGTTCAACGCAGTCCAAGTGTGTACTAGCAGCAGGTAAAAACTGGGAGCAGGAGAGGTGAACTTACAGGCAATCGAAGTTTCCTCAATTCTTCATATTGTTCAATCAAGTTACATTTTATTAGTCAGACAACTGCAGATCCAATTACCTCAGAACATAAATTCATATAATAAGCACTGAAACACTGCAAGAAGAAAACATAAGGAAGAATTTTTCCAATAGTAACAAATGTTGCCTCCACAGGTTGACAACCAATCCAACCAAGTAGTATGCAATCCGCCAAAAAATCCTCCTCAGATTAGACCCCGTTTTCCTGCAATTCCTTTTGACTTTCTTAAGTTATCATGTAAATTATCCGAAAAATTCAGTCAATACAAAATTCAAACGAAATGAAATCAAGAATAAGACATTCCTCTCTTTGCATCATCATAGCATATCCAAGTTTTTGGCTCCCACTAACAATCTTGTTCAAATTTATACTCACATAGTTATCAGACACTCAAATACCCTGCTCAAGTGCTTGAAAATTAGCATTTCGTTGCTCAATGCGTTTTCATTCCAGTGATTTCAGGTTAGATTAATACAATTATAAAATTCCAAAACAATTGAACTACATAGAAAAACCTAAAAACACAGAACAAAATATAGAAAAAGAGGAATCTAAGACAGAGCAGAAGAAGCGTACGCACGAGAAAGAATCCGTTGATGGAAGACGTACTGCTGTTGAACCATCGCCTGCTACTCGAAGGGGTGCATACAAGGACCGGATGATGTCAACTAGGAGATGCTGTGGCCTGTGTGAACCAAAACAAACCAAAACAGTTAAACAATAAAGACAAAACCTAAAAACACAGAGGCAACAAAAATCAATAGCAGACAAAGCAGAAGACACATACTAGAAGCGAATTGCCGAATACGGAGAGAGGAACTACGGCATGTACTCGGAGGCAGCCACAACGCCCTGATAATCGTCGACTCATAGATCCTGATTGAATTATGTAGCATTCGTTCGAGCATCGCCACTTGTTACCGGCGGGGAGAGGACGACTGCATCATATTTTACCGATGAGGAAGATGGAGATGAGAGAATCGTTAAGACAAAGAAAGCGCGAACAAAAATTGTGTCCATGAAAGCAGTAACGGAGATCAAATTATAGGTTTTAACTAGCGAGTTGGCACAGTGTGTGAATCAGAGACACTGTAGAAATTGTCAAATTTATCAAACCATCAACCATGAGTTTACGAGAATGGAACGGGGACTATCTAGGGCTTGCTTGGGAAGAAAGGCTTGCTCGGGCGTGTTGCGTATGAACTATGAAAAGATGCATACCTCTAACGCTACTTGGGCAGCTTAATATTAAATTAAATGAATATTAGTTTCACGGTTCGAAAATTCTCAATTTTTAATTTTTTTGAATACCATTAAGTAATTTTTAATATTTTGTTATTTGTAGTGGCCAAAAATCATCATGACAGTTTTTCCAGTCAACATAGGACCCACTCAGCAAAGTTGACGAGACGTCACTTGACGCACAATTTGTTCGACAATATCGAACAAGACGAACCCAAATCGGACAAGACCATCTGCGTCCAAAAGCCCACAAGCGACTCATACTCGAGCGTCCAAGCCCAAATCAATCAACGATCAACAAATCGATCCACGACCAAGTTGATCAACGCCTAACTCGATCAACGCTATGAACAGTTGGCGAACATTGGTCATACTCACCTCATGTATAAACCATCCATCCCAACTCCATTGCATATCGTGATTCATGCATATATACGATCCATACCATGTCAATTGTACAACCGAACCATACCGAGGCAATGGCTATCTAAAACCGTTGTTGGACCTAGCCTCAATAAGACAAATACCGCCTCTAAGCCAAGCACATTGAGTTAGTGTACCAACAACCAATATCTGACCCTTGTACCATCTCTTCCTTGACCAATCAAAATAAACCACGTGCCCTGACACTCGACACCACCTTCCTATGACCACCTGCGACATGTGCCCTTGTACCACCAATGTCAGTCTTGGTCAACTCATACTCCACTATAAAAGCCCCCTCCTTCTTCAAAGAGTGGCATGTTCAATCTCATGCACATATAGTCGAAACTCTCACATTCTTCAACCTTCAACTTGTTTCCATCCTTCTTTACCTTGCATCCTAGATCGATCCATCATACTTCATCACCCATATTTCTCATCTACATCTCATGCTTTACAATTCTCACATACTTGTCTTGATCAACCTCTTTTCGATTGACTGACTTGATCTTCAGAGGTTTTTTGGCAGCTACCTCACCAATGCCCAAGTTTTTCACCATCAACCTCACTTTGTTCACAGGACTCGCTGTAAAAGACTCAAGACAAATTGCGTTGACTATTCAACAATTGTAGATTATAGCATCTACATTATTCAACGGTATAAAATAGTATTAAGATATAAATTTAGTACAACCAATAACTCCTTAATACAAATACCAATGAGTTTCTCTAATTTTCTTCAAAAAGAGCAATAATATACAAAACAGTAGTGATAGGTAGCTCATGAGAGCCTAAGTATATTAAACGAAATTTTAAAACGTTTTAACTCACAAATACATGATAGATTTTTTTTAAAAAAAATGACATATTCGAAATCAACGCATAAAGCTCATTCTAATAAGATTCATTGTCAATGAGTTTTATCTGGTGGATCTTAATTCCATTATTTTTTTTCAATGAAATTTCAAAAACAATGGATTTAGAACTAAAACAAGCAATTCTAGATTGTGTTTTAAAAAACAATGAAATCTATATTAAAATAATAAATTTTGGACAATGAATTATGGGATAAAATAGTGGAATAAACCTGTTGGGCTCCCATGGATTACTAAACTGATGGACTATATGTCATTTTCGATATACAAAACATTTCCTTATATTGTAACATGTAATTTGAGTATGGCATTCATAAACTAATTTCAATGCTACCAATTATTCACAAGAGGACAAACCATGTGAGGAGTTGAATTTATATGAGGTCAAATCGTATGTTCTCGAAAGATCATGAATTCGATTTTCATTAAGAATAATATCTTTGTGCTCATATGTTAGATTTTGACTCAATTTATTATGTTATCCGATAGAAAATTTATCTTCCTCACAAATTTGATGACCCAAATTTAAGTTTATATTAAGATATCTAAATAACAATTTTGTATTTTATTATTTTCGGTTTAAAAAAAATGATGGAGCAATCCTCCAATACTTTATTGAAGTGATTTTGCCTAAAATTGTTTTTGCTCGTGCGTTCATGAAAATAATTTGGTGCTTATAATCTATAGTACAGGGTGGTTGTAGATAATCTATAGTACAGGGTTAATATAAATTAATCGGTAGGATCTTAATCAAAACTGGGATATCTCAATTGAATATAATAATATCGTAATAATAATTGGTAGGATCTTAATCAAAACTCCCATCTTAAACCAAATACTGTATAATAAAAATTATCAAAATCTAAACAAAAGACTTTGGTCAAAAAGACGGCATTGGTTTGTCCAGTTGTTCTAATGCGGTACAGTACATTTGATATGACGTGTACACCAAACACAAATAAAAAAAAAAGAAAAGAAAAAAGAGATGGTCCCCTCAACCCCTCTATTTAGTAATTTCACCCTTAAAATAATTGATTTGTATTTTTTATATTATTTTATGTTTGATTTGATATTTGATTCTTTTGATTTTGTATGCAATTTGACATTATGTTCACATTCACATAATTGATTTTCTTACCCCTAACAATTAATTAGAGCAACTTATTACAACACATCAATATAGATTGATAAGTACATTTAATGTATGCTGCAAGTTGTTCACTGTCTAGAGTGACCCATTCGTTTGTGATATCATACTTGTATCTAAACCATTGAATCATAATAGGAGGCATTGAGTAACCATCTTTCAATTGCCAACTAAAGTGATTGAGGGATGTTGAGGGATGAACAACTGTGTCTATCTGATTCATGTGAATGAATACATTTCTGTTCAATATACTCGAATGCAGATAGTTCACGAGAGTATATGTGTCAACTTTTTTCTTGGCAGATAAGCGTCCACGGGTATTTGTCTTAAACTTTTGGTTCAACAAGTGCAGTACATGTATTATTATGCAAACGAATTGATCACTCTGTATAGTGAACAACTTGCAGCATACATTAAATATACCTGCCAATCTATATGGATGAGAGGTAATAAGTTATTTTAATTGTTGGGAGTGAGAAAATCAATTATGGGGATAGGAAAACTAATTATGGGAATGTGAATTTAATATCAAACCGCATGCAAATCAAATAAATTAAATATTAAATCAAACATAAAATAATATATAATAAATATAAGTAAGTTATTTAGGGGTAGGATTACCGAATAAGGGGTGAGGACACCTTTTCCCAAAAAAAAATATCAAAACAAACACTCAGCACCCTGAGATCTTTTTGTTTTTCACATCAAAGTTTTTTTACATTCTCATTCAGGGATTTTTCGTGGATCCCAAAATATCTTTTCCTCAATAAAATGAAGAATTTTAACCCTCAGATATTTTATTCCTTCCTGCTAGTTGACTGTACCCGCTCGAGTATACAAATGAGACATACTCTCCCTCCCTTATCTTCCCAGTTATTTTTTTCTTAAGCTTATTTCAGTTTTGCAAATACATATAAAGGGGCGAAAAGAAGAAAATACGTGTCAAGATCAAGGAGCGAGTACAAATTTGGAAGAGTCGACGACGCCTAGGATTTTTTTCCCAAATAAAATTAAAAAATCAGGAGGAGGACCTTGAAGGGTTTTATCCTATTTCCTATATAAAACCATATACATCGAACAACTCCCAAGTCCCGAACACCATAAGATCACTTACATATACAGCGACGACACACAAACCCATCAAGCTATATAGTTCCCGGCGACCTCCATATAAACACACATCAATGGACTTTAAGGGGCTGAGCCTGAGCTCACAAACCGGGTCGGCATGGACCAACGAGAAGCACGTCCACTTCTTGAACGCGATGGAGTCCTCTTTTGTACACACAATGCTCCAAACTAACGCTCGCCTCGATCGTTATTTGCCTGATAGTTCCGAGTCGACACTAGATTTGAAGACCCACAGAAGGAAAAAGCATGCTAGCTCAGGTAATTTATACTAATGTCTTGTACATAGATCACCAATTTGAGGTTTGATCCGGGGTTCATATGGTACTGATTTAGCTGATGATTTAATTTATTGAATATTTGTTAAGGGGAATTGTTCTTTGATTGTATGGCGTTGTACTTAATTTGTACATGGACTCTCGAATTAATTAGAGTTAAGAGTGATAAAATATGTAATGCCGAATATGCCTAGCTTTGGAGATATTTGTTTGGGGCTTAGTCATTTTCGCTTTATGGATCTTTTTGTTAACTTGGTTTGCTCTTTTTGACACTTTTATGTATTATTGTTGCTTCGGATGGCAGTTGATGTTGTTGAGTCGAGATCCAAAATGGGTGGTAAGGCTGACAAGAGAACAAGGAGACCATCATCACAATCGCATCCCTGCAATTCATCGGAATTTCAGGTTGCTAAACCTAACAAACGATCTAAATTTCTTTTTTAATCTTGATCGCTCGCTTTTGTATTATGTTCCTGTTTGCTTGTTTTGTTGGGTACATTGGCTTTTGAATTGGAAAAAAAGATGCTTATTGTAATCACTAATATGGATTGTAATCAAAGTCATTGTCACATTGAGATATTAATTAACAATTTACACAGCCAAAGTACACATGGGTCATTGAAAATCGAAAGACGAGGTATTTGCAATTAATTAGGTTATGAAAGTAAAAAATTTTCAATTAGATCACTAAATACTCCAAATTTAGTCATTTAGACAAAAACAAAATCTTCTCTCTTTGTTCTCTCTCATCTTTCTCTCCCATGTGTTTGTCCAAATTTGGAAAAAGTGAATACAATAGTCGGTGTTTTTGTAATTTAAAGAACTATAGTGTGCTTAAATGTCTTTTTTTTTTTAAAAATGAGGAGAGGATTTGATCCCTAGTCACTAGTGTGACGCACCATCATACCTTACCACTTTAACTAATGGATTGGGTGTTATGCTTAAGTACTTAATTGCATTTACCTTTATAAATGGTATGTTTCAGCCTTCCTGAATAAAATGTTACTGATCTTACTTAAATATCTTGTACTTTAGTTGTTATAGTTTTTCTTTTTTCTATTTTTTTTTGGTCCGACAGCTTTAGTTGTTATAGTTGGTTCAATAATATGGATACATCATACCTGCCATCGTAGGTGGTCCCACAGCTTGGAAACAGAAGGGATGAGCAAGATCAAAGCCACCAACCTAATTCTGCACCCGTGCCATCTGCCAACTGAGAGATTCTTCTTCTTTTTTTTCTCTACAAACTTTTAAGAGAAATAAAGATATTCGTTTCTGAGATCGACTTCCAACTCTTGTATTAGACTATTAATTCACTTAATCAGGGTTTCTTTTATGAAATCACTTAATTAGGCTACTTTTATAATGTCTGCATGTCTCATTTATACATGCATTCATAATTTGTTGGGGTAAATGCTTGAAGAGAAGTACTGCTAGTGCGGGTGGTGATTGCGTGTGAAGCTGGCACCACTTACTTATCATGGTTTAATGACTGATATGACATGCTTAAGCATAGTTAATTGGCTATCCAGCATATGCTTATGTTAGGGATGACAGGGGCTGCTGTAATTTTTTTTGACGGCAGCCCCCACGATAGTTCCTTTAAGGGAACTTAAATTTTTTAAAAAAAATCTGAAAAATTATATTGATATTATGATTGATGTTATGCATCCAACGGTATTTTTTTTGTTTGAAACAAAAATCAAATTCAACATAAAAAATGCATAATAATCTTGAACCGTTGGATATAAATCGAAAACATTATATACATTTTTTATGTTGAATTTGATTTTTGTTTCAAACAAAAAAAATACCGTTGAATTCGTGACACCGATCATAATACAAATATAATTTTAAAAAAATAAAAAAAATATTTAAACACTCATATTGATTTTACAATGGACTCGACTGTAGAAATTCTACCCTTATGTTAGACCTGTAAAAAATACCCGTTGATGTAACTAATGATGTGATTTATAAGTGTACGGTTCAATCTCGAAACTTGAACCCAAACCTACATAAAATATCTTCTTCTACTTTTCACATATTTTCTTCCAAATTATAACATCTTCTGTGATGACTCACGGGAGATATCTTAAGCATGACGTGGTTGAACAAACAAATATAGAATGAGCAGTTTGGGGTTGCATGGAGGTCCGGATGGCAAAATGGCTAATTCACGTGTATGTGTCTTCTCAAAACCATAAAGCTATGTAGCTACTGATATATATATATATATGTTATCACATCCAGCGAAATATACTCAATAGTTTTGTTTGTTAATGGATAATTTTGTAGCATGCTTTTGCTGACGGGTGGATTCAAGATATTTTATATGTTAGTGCGATTAATTGTTTATTTTTTAATTTGTCAATGCTATGTGATATACATATATCAAACTCCTTTAGCTTCTTGGGTAAACTTCACCTACAAACAAATATCAGTGCAAGGGATAAAGGGGATAGATAGAGACGGGACGGGACAATATCACAATATATATATGTGTGTGTGTGTGCGCGTGTGTGTGTGTGTGTGAGATTTCGATCTTCAACCTTATCTCTTGCTAGATAGCTTTCATAGACTAGGCAAGGAAGAGAGCTTTGATTGACTCGTTTGATAAATTAAATTGTTCTTTGTGAATTATAATTAAGAAAAATACTTTAAATCATATAATCAAGAACTAAAGACATGATGAACCGGCATTAATCATTATTGAAAAATCATGACTGGGGATTAATAAGTTATTAATTAAAAATTTGGTCTCCATACCTAAATTAGTCTTTAAAAAGCACCTAGATTAGTTAGAAAGAGTACTTGGGATGAACCAATCAACGGGTTGAATCATGTCTGCTATTAATGTGGGTACTTCCGTCTTTGGAGTAGAATTCACAGTTCAAATTAAAGCTATGAAATAAGTCGCAGGCAAATTAAATTGGAATTGGCTCAATTTCGCAAAATTAGAAGCCTTTGCACAATGCACTTATGATATCGATAAAGTTACTCAAAATCAATTGGCTAGAGATCAATGATTATGTGAATTGCTCAAACAATCCCAATATGCTCCTCTCGCGGTGGAGGACCAAATAAATTGGCACGTTTACACAATAAATAAGTGGTGTCAGCTTCACACACAAGTAACAATTAACAAGAAGTCAATGTTTTTGATTGTTAGTGTGTAAATTGGAACACAACCTATCTCTCCGGAATGAGATGTGATATTAACCCCCAATCAACCAAGTAGGTACAACTGGGCAACAATAGGACGATCACTATAATTTATATGATTGGTGCCACGTCTACATGACACGTAGAACTTATAAACAAGCCTACATTGGCTACTGCGTAGGAAACACAGTCCCATCTATGAGAGAGAGAATAAAAAACAATAGCCCTTGCCACTATCAAACTTAAGCCCATATGGTGCTGAACTAATGAACTATTGTATTGGAATTATGAAGCCCGTGTAGTTGTTTTGGGTTTCAAATTAAGTCATACAAGGCCCACGGGGTGTTTTTCGTCTCATGAAAATAATATTTTTGTTTATTTAGGAGTGTGATGCGAAGAGAGTTTCAAGGTCTCTGAGTACCTTTCCATATATAAAACGATAGATTACGCGAACTCCGGTTAGGAAAATTGTGGACTCTTTTCAAACCCTCGACTGCGTGGGAGCCCTAGTCCTCCTTCCTCCTTTAAAAGCCGCAACGCCTCTCAATTTGTTTCCGACTTCGAATGATAACCCTTATAAATATTACTTCAGCTTCAGCTTTGCTTTTAGAAATTGGAAGTCCTCGTTTCTTCAAAGTTCTTTCTTTCTTTCTCTTTGGTTCAACCAGTGAGTTAAATTTCTTTCTGTAAGATTGATTCAACAAATTGGCGATGGAGTTGTTGGAACCAGACTGGGCGTGGCTCCCAGAAGGTATTCTCGAGGGAATTCTAGATTCTATAGTGTCTTTTTATGACTATGCCAGATTTGGTGCTGTTTGCAAACACTGGTACTCTGTTGGACAGCACCGGAGACGACAACTTATGGAATTGTGGAGCGTACAACTTCCCCTGTTGATGTTCCCTTCCGCGGATGGTCGCGAAAACCAGCAAAGTCGTCTATGCAATGTGACAACCAGTAAAACCTACGATTATAATCTGTATTATAACAGGAGGTGCTGTGGATATTCCCATGGATGGTTTGCTACTCTTGGTAAGGATTTGCTTATAACTCTTCGAAACCCTTTCTTGGATCAGGTTATAACCTTACCCCCAATTTTTCTAGTAGTCAATTCATCAAAGTTTGATCCTTGGCGAGTCTATAAAGTGGTGTTGTCTCATAACCCTTATCTATATCCTGACAAGTATGAAGTTGTGGCGATTTATGATGGCTGTTTGGCTATATTGAAACCCGGAAGTCAATCTTGGGCTTACCTAGATAAAGAGCATACCATATTCAACGGCTATAATGATATTATTTATTACGAGGATATGCTCCTATTAATAAATGGATATAGGCTCGTGTCAATCAATGCTAATAACGGTAGTCGACCACAAGCGGAAACAATCACATGGAACAATAACGATTATGACAAGCGTCTTCCTGGCACGCACATGACATATCTTGTGAAATCATCTGGCGGAGATCTGTTGTACATTCGTAGATATATAGACTGGCACAATGCATTGACGGTGACTTTTAAGATTTATACCCTCACCAATAAAGCTGAAACAAATAAGCCATATTGGTGTGAGATTAAAAGTCTGGGTGATGATGCATTATTTTTGGGAGACAGTCACTCATTGTGCGTTAAGGCATCTAACTTTCCTGGTTGCAAACCAAACTCCATATACTTTGTTCCTCATTTTTCGTACACTTCGTACGCCAGAGGGTTTCATGACATGGGTGTTTTCAACTTGGAAGAACAGAGGATCACACCTTATTATCATTGTGATCTATCTCGAAGATATTTTCCTCCTCCTGTTTGGGTAGTACCGACACTTGGAGATAATGCACAAGCGTAACTCTTTTGCAGTTGGAGATGAATAATTCTTGGTTTGATACTATATATGCCTTTTATTTCAGTTCAATGTCGAATCCCATAATAACTTGTGGCTTCCTAGCTAAGATATTCACTGACCACTACTCCCATCCTAACTAGCTGGCTTTAATGCAGAAGAAACTCAGATTTCCAGTGAGGTCTGCAGGTAAAATTAAAGCCAATCTACCACTCAAGGAAGCTGATCAGTAAGATTCTATTAGGTCAATGAGTGTCCTGTTTTTATTTCCAGTCTTCTATTTTCTTTTTAAAGTTTTAGTGTATTTAGAGGTTTTAATATAGTTTCGGTTATATATTGTGAAGTGTTAGTTATATATTGTTTGGTGTGTATATATATGTTTATCAAAAAAAGATATTTGATGTGGTGTGGGTTTGTCTGTAAACAAATCCCACATCGGATGTGTGTGTGTGTCTTTCAATATATAAGTCTCTACTTTCACATACCTTTTTGTCTGTGATGTAATACTCACGGGTGGTATGTGTGAAGTGTTAGTTATATATTGTTTGGTGTGTATATATATGTTTATCAAAAAAAAAATATAGTTTCGGTTAATCTTCAGTAATGAGAACTCTCTTTTTTGTTTTCGTTCATGTACATTAATGTCTATCGTCTTGTACAAGTACGTACGCAATCGCAATTATTCCAGTATTAGTATTAGTGATCTTGTTTGTTAGTTTTTTTTAATATCTTTAGAAAAACTGTAGAGTAAATCAGTAATTTTATTAATTTGAACATTGCAGCTTGGACAATCTTGTAAAACTACCGCCACTTTGGTGGCCCTGTGCCAACGTCCGTCTTTAATTTCTCCTTTGTGAAAAAGGACAAGCTGAAATCTTAATAACATCCAAATTCGCAAGCTGTACGTGATGCAGCCAGCGTAGTTATGACTCAAAGCAGCCATATCTTACGTTGAAAGAACGCAGCATTAATGTCTTGTAATCCAGCACCTTCCTCCCTTCACAACCAAAAGAAGGGTGGTGGGTGTAGATGCCGAAAATGGTACGGCCCTACATGATCATATAACAATAAAGTTAATTGGACTATTTTGGTCCATGGGTCTAAACATTTTAGCTAGACCCAAGACCTAAGGCCCATCTTGCGGCCCACATACTATTTATACGTCATTACTGAAGTAAGCATAACAGCTACCTACCATCAAGACCCCCACGTTCCCTGACATCTGTTTGCAAGGATTGTACAGTCTGTTTGATCTCTTATATTTACTGTAACTACCACCTAATAAAGTGATATCAAGTTTCAATACATCCATGTGTTGGCGACTGTGTGTAGACGTCAATACTGTACTGGCGCTGGCTCAGACAAACGCCTCCTCGTGAGCTGATCTAGCTGTAAAGCAGCTCCTATCACATCTAGCCTACAACCAGTATTTACGGTATGACAGGCTCACGTGCCTAGGTATGGTTTCCTTTTATATACGTATTTGCTCATTAAGTACCGCCTACAATTCTATCCATACTTTCGTCAACACCTGTCTTCATCATTCCATATTGTTACTATATCTTCCTTCCTGACATCTGTCGGACCCTGACACAGCCGTGATATTGGACCTTTCATATATTTCCTTTTGTACAACTTGGTCCAATGAAACAAGTGGAATGTACACACAAATCTCAAAGTTGATCTTGGTCCTTCTATTAATACCCCTCCCTTTTTCCTTTGAAAGAGAGGAACGTTTTTTGCTACCAAAGAAACTAAAGAACAGTTTAACCAACCCTTCACAAAAGAACCCACTTAGACAAAACACGAAAACCATAGCTGGTCTTCCATCTCCGACAAGTACTAACTTGATCGTCGGAGCCTCCACGACCGGCACCCCCCAAGCCGGTTAAGGAGCTTTCACGGTTTGCCTTGTTGTGAAATTGCAGGATTCAAAACTGCAAACGGTCCCCACAAGAAGAGAAGTTAACCTTTCAACGATTGTAGAAATCTGCTCCTACAGTGGGTATTTCATATTTGTCTTGTAATTCAACTAATACCTCGTTGGATTGAGCTAATGTGTAAGTAAGATATCTATAAGCGCAACCAACAAAATACAGAGGTGACACTAACTAACCTTACAAGAGTATTTCTCATTGCTTCATGTATTACAATTCCTTCTGACAAATAGAATATAGGGTCCCGCTTGGTTCATCATATTGAGATAGTAATAAAATTCTCAGTATAAGTAATCAAACTGTGATATTAAGTTCCCTATATATATATATATATACAGTGGCGGACCCAGAAATTTGAATCAGTGGGGGCACAAAAGTATTGCGGGGGTCCGGGGGCAGCGCCTCCATAATTTTTTTTGTTGGGTTCTATATGTAATCGATTTATGATTATTGATTGGAAATACAAAAACACATTAATAATAGTTCAAAGTAATAAGAAGATACAATGTAATTATCACAATAGCATTCAACATGTCTCCATCTTTTATTTGCAAAACCAATGATAATTCATATGTAATCCCCAACATAGTCAACATTAGTTACAAATTGAAAACAAAATCAAATGATTGCAAATATCTCAAAAGGCCATGTGCTTGAGCTTTTTTTGTTGAATTTGTAACGTCACATGAAACAATTTCTAAGATTTATGGGGTTGGGTTGGGTTGGGTCTAAACTAGTTAGTGAATTGGGCAAAAATTAATGGATTGGGGGCATCAATTTTTTTTATTGGAGGCCTTAAACTTTATTTGACATGTAATTAAGTAATTATAGCATATTTAGTATTAAATTTTTTTTTTCCACTGGGGGCACATGCCCCCAGTCCCTTCAACGTAGGTCCGCCTCTGTATATATATATAAAGGTGATTCGGTGAACAAATATATGTGAAAACAAAAGGTATACATAATATAATGGATATTCATGCTGTTCTCGCGACCAAGGTTCTTTGGGTGGATGTAGGAGTGGAGGCCAAGGAGGAAGACAATGGGGATCTTGAGCAAAGTGAGGAATACACCGAGTGAGAGAGAGAGAGAGAGAGAGAGAGAGAGAGAGAGAGAGAGAAATCTGAAGGAGGAGATGTTTGTAGGCTAACAAGAATTGAAATGTGAGGAGCTAAGAGCTTTGACGGGGCGAGGAAGCAACCGGAGTTGGCGTAATCTATCGTGGGCAGTCCACTGCTAAATAACAAAAATATTCTAATGGGCCGAAAACACACTGTGGGCTTTGTATGATTTCATTTGAAGCCGACAAAACAACTACACGGGCTTCAAAGTTCACAATGCAATAGTTCAGCTTTAGTACCATATGGGCTTCAGTATGACAGTGGCAACGGGCCAATGCCTATTATTGATCATGGTCTGTTTGACTGTTGGAAGTTGGAACTCTTATGAACCGACTTAATGCGTTCACTATGTAGCAAATGTTTGGTCCAGTCAAGGTTAGGGATGGCAGCGGGTAGGGTAGCGGACGGATATTTGATATCCATATATTACCCGCAAAAATTTTGTCCAAATCCGTACCCGCCATTTACCCGATAATATTTTGCAAAATACCCTTCATATCCGCACCCGCCGGGCACGGGTGATAACCGCCAAACATTCGTACCCGCTAATTTCATTTACGAATGGGTATTTAACGGTTAACGGGCGGATAATAACCGCCAAATACCCGTACCCGCACCCACTTACCCGGCCAATAGGGTTTCCGGTTTTGAATAAGACCAATGCATGAGAATACCTCAATACCACCAATTAATTAGGTAGGACTAAAAGTGTTCCTGTGGCGGGTAAACGGGTAGTGGGAAAATGGGAATGCTCCCCCATACCCGCACCCGCACCCGCACGGATAAAGATCTTCATATCCATATCCACTAATTTTACTCATTTATCCGTACCCGTATCCGTATCCAATGGTGCGGATAAGCGGATATCTACCGGGTACGGATAAAATTGACATCCCTAGTCAAGGTCAGACAGATGAGCCTTCCAACTAGCCTCCTGTACATCATGGGATCCTCTAGCAACTCTCTCCTTGATTGATAGAGAGCTTTGAATTTGTATTCATATGGGAATACCGAATACATAGATTTGCAATCCTTGAAGTTAGAATCAACAAGTAAATCCATTGTGTATTTCTTTTGATAGAGGGTCATACCATCACTCCAACCGTTCATGAGAGAAACTACCCACAGAAATGTTTGCCAGAAAATACGAATAGAAAATGCCACTAATGGTGCGTTTGGTACATGGGTAAAGTGGTGTAATGGTTACAAGGGTAATTAAATTTTAAGTTTACTTGTGTTTGTTATGTCAGTATAACTTTTACTCCTGTAATAAATTTTAGTAATTGAGCTCATTTTTTATACATAAAGTTTACTAGTGGGGGGACCTGGGTAATAAAAAGTAATAGGAAGTTTTACTTCAACCTATTACCCCTTTAAATAAAAAATTCTAAAAACCTATAAATTATATATACACATATATATTGTATATTATATAGGTGTATATATATACATATATGTGTATATATATATACATGCACTGTCTGCATATGTATATGTATATATATATATATATGTACATATATGCAGGCAGTGCATGCACTGTCTGCGCATATGTGTGTGTATATACATATACACAGATGTGTATATGTATATATATATACACAGATGTGTATATGTATATATACACACATATGCGCAGACAGTGCATGCACTGTCTGTGTATGTGTGTATTATATATATATATATATATATATATATATAGTATACATATATACACACATACACAGATAGTGCATCCACTGTCTGTGTATGTGTGTACTCTATATATATATATATATATATATATATATATATATATATATATATATATATATAAATAAATAATGTCGGGCTTGGGTCGGGCTTGGGCTGAGTCAAAATTGGCCCGAGGTGTAGGGCTTCGGGTTGGGCCCGACCCAAAAAATGGAGCCCATGCCCGCCCAAGGGGTCGGGTCGGGATACCCAGGCCCGGTCTACTTTCGGGCCGGACTGGGCTCGAACCTGGACCCGGGGCCAAATGGTGACCCCTACTCATGTGTTACGTCTTTGTCATGAATTTGAATGTTATCAAATTATTTTGTTGAAATTGTTAACAATTGTTGTTATATATATATATATATATATATATATATATATATATATATATATATATATATATATATATATATATATGTCTGGCTGTGTGTGTATATATATGCATATGTATCTATATTTTTAAAATTTTGATACATAATAGTCGTAACAATAAAAAAAAAAAACATAATCTCACTTTTTTCTAGTTTGGTTCATTACAATAATAACAAACAAGGGTAATAGTATTACACCAGTAATGTATAGTTGTAACAAACAAGAGTAATGAATACTAGGGTAAATTTTATCATTCTTTACCAAACAAGGGTAACACTTATTCTCCATAATTATTATTACCCTTGTAACATTTACATGGGTAACAAATTATACCCCTAAATTCTTACCCCCATACCAAACGCCCCCTAAATGTCAAATTAAAGTGATTTTATGTCTAATCTCAGTTTCGGGTGAAACAAACAGATCGAGACAGACAAAAACATAGAAAGAAGACCAAATCAACAAACACTAGCCTCCAAGACAACAAGAAGTCCCTACAGAGCTGTGTAGTCACATTCTTAGTCATAAAACATACTAAATATATTAGACACATTTAACATTCTTACTCATCCTCAAGCTGGGTACTGCATTTCACGGCTCTCCTTAGTGCATGAATGCTGGCCTCGCTGAGCTTCATGCTTGGTTGAGTAGCCGCGGCCACATCCGGAACAGTATGATTATGAACAATAATCATTGCGACTCCTGTGATTTGGTTATTTTTAGAAAATGCTGGAGACATTTAGGCAAAGTTTGTCGCTGGAGAGGAGAGGTGAGACCAGAAATAAACAATGATAGAGAGAGAGCGTTAATAAAGGAAAGGAGTCCTTGGGCGTCAACATTATCTACAATGACACGTGTGCACCTCCCAATGAGATTTTGACACACACACATATATGATGCCGTGCCTTCAACTAATGAGAACAGAAGTTGTCATTAAAAAAAACCCAGCTTTTGGCAATGGCGGAATAGGACTATTGCACTTTTATATACATATAAATTGCTCTCAACCACAAATAACAAGCATGTTTTATTTGTAAGTTTCTCATTTCAAAATTTTCCAGAATTTCAAAACAATTATTGACAACCACAATATTAATATACCCAACCTCAGCAAAGTAGATCCGCTTAATTTGAATTTATTACATTTTTCTAATCCAAAAAATATAATGATGTGCGGTGAATGGTGAAGAAAGCTCCATCAATTCATTTGCATGACAACTGCATGCAGTGTTTTGTAAGGTCAACTTCAGGCCTACCTATACTTGTTTATTGAGAAAGCAAAGATCATGAAAAAATAAATTAAAATAACTATTTATAGTAATCACATATGTGGAAGCGTGTACGCTTGGAACTAGCATACATTTAATGAAACAAATGTGCTTTACTAGTATATTTGTTGAGATTTGAAGCCCCACTAAATAAAAACCAAAAAATGTTACTTATGAAAGATTGTGTAACTAGCAGTTTGAGAGTGAATTGAGAGAGAGAGACAATCACTGCTTATTTTTTATTGGTCTCACGTCTCAAACAAAATTTATTCGGTTTATGTCAAAGACAACTACTCATCACTTCAATTTATTTATTTGATTGAGAAAGAAATTAAATGAATTACTGTGAAGTACATCTATCAATAAATTGAAAATGAAATTAGTGAGAGAGGTGGTTCTCTATGATGGAGATGGGTATTACAAAACAGTGGATTTTTTGTTACTTTTAAAGACTACACAAATATTAGAAGTTAAGTCATTATTTGATGGGGGCATAAACTCAAGTTTGTCCAAATATGAAATGTGATAAAGGTGGAAAATACAATTGATTGTACGATCAAGTTAAGTTGAACACTAAACAACACTTCTCTAACAACGGCCAAAAAGAACACTAGAGTGAAAACGACTAAAAAATAGCCTTTAACTTGAAAGAATAAGATCATATATCTTTGAAATGATGTTTTATTGATGATATCAAGCTAAGAAAAATACATGGGTACATTGGACATTGCGTTGTGTTTTCACTTATTGTGGTGTTATATGGTGAGTTTCAAAACTGTATTGACGTGAGGTGAGTTGGGTTAATAAAATGTTTGGCACGTTAGTAGTTGTCACAAGAAAAACTACACTGAGGTTAAATAATATTGAATTAAGTATTTAGATAAACAAAACTGCGATAAAGTGAATGGTGAGTATTAAGTAAATTTTGCCTAATTTTAATTATAGTGTATCAAAATAAATTTTTTAAGCCTGGGCTTTGGCCCAACCCGTTCTGGCTGGGTCCAAATATAATTTGTTCATATTTGGGCCAGTTTTTTTTGCCATACCAGGTTCTTGTTTAATTGGCAGACTAATAAAATATTTTTTTGGGATAACCACACAACAATATATTACCAAAACAAGAAAGTTCGATAAGGACATCACGGACTAATAAATAGTTAATCGCCTCATTTCTTTGTACTAGCAAGATCACTTATGCTAAAATTGGAGTACTTTGTACAAGACGGTATTAAATATTAATACAGATGAACAAAAATAAAAAAAAAGTGACCCTTTGCCTTAATAAATAGGTGGCTTCCCCTTTAAGCCGTCCATAAAATCGCGCTAAAAATAAAAATAGGATACACATACCTAATAGCAATCTTTAAGAAATTAGTGTTTGAGTCTGTCCGATGCACAAATAATTTAAAATATATATTTTCTCTTATATGTTTGATCATAGAAAAATCAACAAATAAAGTGAGAATCAAAAAATTGTATAATAACAGCTATTATAAAATATTGATAACATATATTGTTAACTCGAGATTGAGTTAGGGGTATATAATTTTCTTTAACATCTCACATAAATTTCATGCAAAAGTAAGAAAAATCTATCCATATAGCAGGATTACAAGTTAACTCACAAGAAATACATGTTACTTTTTGAATTTAATCTTCCTTTAGAGAGAGTATTTAGAGACACATAATCAATGAAACCAAACAATTCAAATTAAAATAGAATACACAGACCTAAAATAAATTTTTAAGAAATTATACATATTTAAATTAAAGCTAAGCACCTGAGGAGTCGAAATAAAAAAGACATAGAATATATCAAACCAAGAACTATTCTCTCCAACTACAAGAGAGTTATGCTTGTGCATTATCTCCAAGTGTCGGTACTACCCAAACAGGAGGGGGGAAATATCTTCGAGATTGATCACAAGGATAATGAGGTGTGATCCTCTGTTCTTCCAAGTCGAAAACACCCATGTCATTAAGTCCTGTGTCGTACGAAGTGTACCAAGAATGAGGAGCAAAGTATATGACGTTTGGTTTGCAACCAGGAAAGTTAGATGCCTTAACGCATAATGAGTGGCTGTCTCCCAAAAATAATGCATCATCACCTAGACTTTTAATCTCTCGCCAACGTGACTTATTAGTTTTAGCTTTATTGGTGAGGGTATAAATCTTAAAAGTCAGAGTCAATTCATCATCCCAGTTTATATATCTACAAATATACAACAGATCTCCTCCAGACGATTTCACAAGATATGCCAAACGTTCGCCAGGAAGACGTTCATAATCATTATTGTTCCATGTGACTATTTCCGCTTGTGGTCGACTGCCATTAGCATTGATTGACACAAGTTGATAATCATTTATTACTAGGAGCATATCCTTGTAATAAATAATATCATTGTAGCATTTGAATATGAAAGGCTCCTTATCTAGGTAAGTCCAAGATTGACTTCCGGGTTTCAATATAGTCAAATAGCCATCATACATCGCCACAACTTCATACTTGTCAGGATATAGATAAGGGTTATGAGACAATACCACTTTATAGACTCGCCAAGGATCATCCTCGGATGAATTGACGACTGGAAAAATTGGGGGTAAGGTTATAATCTGATTCAAGAAAGGGTTTCGAAGAGTTATAAGCAAATCCTTACCAAGAGTAGCCAACCATCCATGGGAATATCCACAACACCTCCTGTTATAATGCATATTAAAATCGTAGGTTTTACCGCTTGTGACATTGTATAAACTTTGTTGGTCTTCACAGCCATCTGCAGAAGGGAACATCAACAGGGGAAGTTGTACGCTCCACAATTCCATAAGATGTCGTCTCCGATGGTGTGCAATAGAGTACCAGTGTTTGCAAACCGCACAGAATCTGGCATAGTCATAGAATGACACTATACAATCTAGTATTTCCTCGAGGATACCTTCAGGAAGCCATGCCCAGTGTGATTCCAACGACTCCATCACCAGTTGTTGAATCAATATTTGACGCAGACGGGGAAGCTAGTAACACTCAATTCGTTCATGACGAAATCAATAAACTTAGAATCCACAAAGAACAATTAAGAAAACCTCAATGAATTTTATTAATAAACTGAATGTATAAATTACAAACGTTTATGAGACTATTTATAGACTGAAAAAACAATCAAACCCTAATTAGACTCCTAATTAAACTAGAATTAGAAAATTGGAAACATAAAACGTGCAAGAAAGTTCATTAACTCCGTTGGACTACAAAACGATGTCTTTTTGATATCTTTCCGAATCTCAACTGGGGTATACCCCAAGTTGACTTTCAGGTATTCAAAATCAGTTATCGGAAACATATTATAAGAAGGAAACACGCAAGAGAATCAAAAAGTTAAAAACGGTCAAAGTTGCAAACTGAAACTTTAATTCTCAAAAACAACTTTTCAATTCCGATTTTGATTTGGTTTCCTCCAAATATGTTCTAACTTCTCAAGGAACTCTTCCGTGGACAGTTCTACGTCAATATTCTAGAAATAAATTTACGGCCACTCACTGGTTGAATCAACTAGAAGGAAACGACTTTGAAGAAACGGAGCGGACTTCCAAAAGCAAAGCTGAAGTTGAAGTAATATTTATAGGGTCTGTCATTCGAAGTCGGTACAAATACAATTAAGGTGTTGCGGCTTCGAAGTCTAATGGAATGACAACGTTTGTCTAAATTTTAGGGGTTACTTAAGAGTTTTTTTTCGACTATCAGGGTTCATAAGGCCCGAAAATCTATCCCTTGTGGCCCATTCCATACCAGTGTCAATAACGGGTAGGGTCAACATAACCCATCTAAGAGGTAATTAATTACGCACTGTGGACCTAAATCTTTCAAGAAACCTTCCTACTTAATTAGTTCAAGTTTGACGACGGCCTTCTCTCAACATACCTAAGAGCGGAGAGAGAATTAAGGGAATTCAACAATAGACAATCAATATAGCTAAGACTCAACCGATGAAACTCTAAAATTAGGATTGGTTAGCAAACTTGTACAGAGTTTATTCTTCTAAATATGTTAATTTTTTTTAAGCTTGCTTTTTGGGTGGCTGACAGAATAAGTGCATATGTCTCTGAGATGATGTTTCCGATCACACCAAGCTAAGACAAAAAAAGTGGCTTAAGTTCTAACCGACTTGGGTTTTGGAAGGTTCATGGGCCAGACAACACGTCCGCCCACCACCTTGCGAAATGGGCCGCCTTGGTCCAATCAACGGGGTGCATACCCAATTATTATCTAAATGGGCCATCCCATTCGTTAAGAGACGGAATTTATAAGCCCAGCCCAATTCGTAAAGAGACTGAATTGAAATTTTTATTATCATAGGTTTTCCGTTTTCGCGTTTACCATACAAAATCTCTCTTCGATAGTCTCGCTAGTTATGATTTCCACTTTCTGCCATAGAATTCGTAAAAGAACCTTCTACAACTACCGTTACGGCATTCTTTCTCCACCGTGACATACACTCTCTCTTTCTAATCGTAAATCTAATCCTCGTCGAAGGTCTTGTTTAGGTTCTTTTCAATTCCGTTGATGGCGCCGCCTCCGGTGGAACAGAACGGCGAGACAACAAACGGAGATTCACAGAGATCTATTCCAACACCGTTTTTAAATAAGACGTATCAGCTCGTAGATGATCAGGACATAGATGATGTGATTTCGTGGAACGACGACGGATCTAGCTTCATCGTGTTGAATCCTACCGTTTTTGCTAGAGATTTGCTCCCCAAATTCTTTAAGCACAACAATTTCTCCAGCTTTGTTCGCCAATTGAACACCTATGTAAGCTCTAATGACCTCAATTTCAATTCATCTTATTATCATATCAAGAGGAGCTAATCACGTTTTCTGTTCGTTCGGATTTATAGGGATTTAGAAAAGTTGTGCCTGATCGATGGGAATTCGCGAACGACTGTTTCAGGAGAGGCGAGAAACGGTTACTTTGTGAAATACAAAGGCGTAAGATTTCAATTCTGGCATCCACAGCAGCGAATGCAGCAACGGTTGTGGCGCCGGTTCTAACAGAGAGACCTATAATTTCTCCCTCAACTTCTGCAGAAGAACAAGTTATATCGTCGAACTCGTCACCATTAGTAGCAACTCTGGTTAGCGGTCCAGCGGCAGATCTTGTGGACGAAAATGAGAGATTGAGAAAAGAAAACGTGCAGCTCACAAAGGAACTGACGGACATGAAGAATCTCTGCAACAATATATTTAGTTTAATGTCGAACTACGCGAGTTCGCAATCGGAGAGAGGTGGTGCTGAGACTCTAAAACCGTTAGATTTGTTGCCTGATAAAAGGCTCGAAGTGGAAGGAACAAGTGCCGTTTCAGACGATTCCACCAAGTTATTCGGCGTGCCAATCGGTGTGAAAAGAGCGAGGGAAGACGAGTCTGCCGCTGCTGAGACGGCGTCAGATGACATGCAGTTGCAGCTGCAGCAGCCCGGGACAGAGGTGAAATCAGAGCCGTTGGATTGTGAGGAGGATGATGATAATGACTGAGACGGTGCCACCAACCCAATCAGAGGGTGTGTAATTGATGGTAGGTGAACCACTGGATTTTAGGGAGTTTAGTTCCGCGTACTCGCAATCCTTCCAGGAACGTCTTCAAGAAGTTTCTGATGCCTTCCCAGATAAGGACCTTTTTTTTGGGTAGTATTTTGGGTGTGGAATCTAGAAGTTGATTCGTGAATATGGGCTGGACCGCTAGAGTACCCATTGCTGTTGCCTTTTAAGTTTGTATCTCTGTAGACTGTAGTTTGCAACTTTGCATAACGTTTTCAAGTTTCAATAATTATCGTTGTGCCTGAGGCTTCGGCCCAACCCATTCTGGCTGGGTCCAAATATGAAGAGGTTCAAATGTGGGCCGGTTTTTTTTAACATGCCCAGACTTAGAAATGGTTAGCCTCATTGTACTAACAAAATCACTGATGCTAAAACTGAATAATTGCATACTAAAATGGAAAAGCAATATTAAAACTTTTAAATTACACTAAAACTTCAATAATCGTATATTAATTGGAAATAAAAATAAGATACACGACTTAAAAGAAATCTATAAAAAATAACACAGATTTAAATTAAAAGCTAAAAGCACAGGATCAAATCAAGAACTATTCATCTCCAATTGCAAGGGGAGTTGTTAGTTGCACATGTATATTATCTCCAAGTGTTGGTACTACCCAAAAAGGAGGAGGAAAATATCTTTGAGATTGATCACAATGATAATAAGGCGTGATGCTCCCATTCTCCAAGTTGAAAACACCCATATCATGAAGCCCTCTGTAGCACGAAATATCCCAAGAATGGGGAGCAAAGTACATGGTGTTTGGTTTGCAACCAGGAAAGTTAGATGCCTTTACGCACAATGAGTGACTATCTCCCAAAAATAATGCATCATCACCCAGACTCTTAATCTCACGCCAATATAGCTTATTAATTTTAGCTTTATTGGTGGGGGTAAAAATCTTAAAAGTCAGAGTCATAGCATTATCCCAGTCTATATATCTACAAATGTACAACAGATCTCCTCCAGATGATTTCACAAGATAATTCGTGCGCATGCCAGGAAGGTGGCCATACTCATTATCGTTCCATGCGATTCTTTCCATTTGTGGTCGACTACCATTAGCATTGATTGACATGAGCTCATAATCATTTATTACTAGGAGCATATCCTCGTAATAAATAATATCTACAGAGCAGGTGAATAAGGTGTGCTCATTATCTAGGTAAGCCCAGGATTGGCTTCCGGGTTTCAATATAGCCAAACAACCATCATAGATCGCCACAACTTCATACTTGTCAGGATACAGATAAGGGTTATGAGACATTACCACTTTATAGATTCGATATTCATTGCTATAAGGATCATCATCGGATAAATTGACTTTCAGAAAAATTGGGGGTAAGGTTATAATCTGATTCAAGAAAGGGTTTCGAAGAGTTATAAGCATATCCTTACCAAGAGTAGCCAACCATCCATGAGAATATCCACAGCACCTTCGGTTGTAATTCAACTTAAAATCATGGGTTTTACCAGTAATGACATTGTATAGACTTTGCTGATTTTCGCGACCTTCCGCGGAAGGGAACATCAACAAGGGAAGTTGTACGCTCCACAATTCCATAAGCTGTCGTCTCCGATGCCGTGCAACAGAGTACCAGTGTTTGCAAACCGCACTGAATCTGGCGTAGTCATAGAAAGACACTATAGAGTCTAGAATTCCGTCAAGAATACCTTCAGAAAGCCACGCCCAGTCTGATTCCGACAACTCCATCACCAATTTGTTCTTCCAGAAAGAAATTTTCGGACTCTCACTGGTGAGCGAGGCGTTCAAGCAAAGAGAAACAAAGGAATTTGAAGAAACGAAGAGTTCCCAAAAGCAAAGCTCAAGTTGAACTAATATTTATAAGGGTTGTCATTCATTAGGAAACAAATTGAGGTGTTGCGGCTTCGAATTCTAATGGAATTATGGAATGATAGCTAGCGTTAGACTAAATTTTAGGGTTTCCTTGAGAATCTTTTGTCGGCTATCAGAGTTCACAAGGCCTGAAAATTTGTCCCATGTGGCCCTCCATACCAATGGCGTCAATAACGGCTAGGCCCAACATAAACCATCTGAGAAATACACGGTTGCTGCGGCAATGGCGCCTTATTAGCAATTGTTGCCGTTGAAAGGCAAGAAAAAGAAACATTTCTGTGCCCGTGGGCGTAGGACTAGAATTCACATAATTTTCAGGATTGATCGTTGTGGGTCACCACCTCCCACCTATCCTACTGGGATGAGCCTGGCTTAAGTGCTATATGGGTTTTTCAATCATGTTTTTTTTTTCGTCATAGAAAATTAAGTGAATTATTGTCAACATTATCATTTTCTTGGTTTTAGGGTTTGATATCTAGTGTATGTATGTTCACGGAGGATGTGCTAATGTTTCTTCTTGTACTCTGTGTTTCAAGTTACGTATGGCCGAATGGGGTCCACCTCTTTTTAGGGTTCTTTTTCTTTAAGGAGGTGTGCATTGGTCGGGTTGCTCCTAGCATAAGAAGCTATATATGTCTGTAATGACTACTGGGACGTCAAGAGGTTGCATAATCTCTTCTGTAACGGAAAATAACAGAAATGATCCGAGACTCTGAGTGGGAATATTAGTTACTGTTACTTTGCTCTGCGGGGATCCTGGTCAATCATATAGTTAGTGATTTTGGGCTTTGGGCCTGCTTAGATGAGCAAAGTACGTAATGGGCCGAACATCAATCTCCATGTGACTATTGAAACAACAATACCCTTCTGGCCTTGTTTCAAGAAAATTTGTAGAACCAGTCAATCAGAGAGTAAAAAAGAACTAATCAATCAAATGCTAAGTTAAGTGCCAGCCAGCGACTAGAGAGTCCTTGGATGTTGACAAGTAGGGAATGTACGTACCACTATAAGAAGTTAACCACTCAAGCTCAGCTGCTCGGCATTTGTGATTCTACTAATAATGTTCGTCAAAAGAAACACAATCCGGAGCTGCCTAAGGAAATAACCCCTCCGTATTGAATCAAAAGCACATGTTCTTTGATGATATTCAATTACAATCAATCTATAACTCTAAATAAATGTACACACTTCCACCCTAAAAATATATTTAAACTCCAGCTAAAGGATAATTGTGAACCCAAACCGAGATCCGTTCCATCCAACAAAACCTCGAAGTGAACGTGGATTTAAGTCACAGTTTTTGCAGAAGTGATCATAACGATCTCAGATGCAGCTACTCATAAAAAGTTCTACCAGAGCAACCAACTTGCAATGCTGTCAAGCATTTATTTCAGAATTGCACTGATGCTCTCTGCTACAGCTTCTTCTGCCCCAAAACATGCTTGAACAGCTTGTTCTCTCTAATCTTGGCCCTCCCACTTTGTCCTGCTCTACAGAAGATTGTGATCGACGAGGAGATTCGTTTTGTGTTTCCACCCTTCGAGGTTCAAAAGATGGACAGGAACCATCATTGCAAGTACACAAAGGAATAGCAACAGATGGGAATGGGCTGCAAGTGACTGGGCAGAAAATATCAGAGGAAACTGAAGCCACACGATTCTTTCGTATCTCCGGAACACTGGCTGGAGATAGATGGTCAGCATCACAAGTGCGAAGCATACAAGGAGTGCATAGGCCAAGAGACATTGAGAGCTTCACTTCTTTTGCTGGGGAACCAGGCAATTTAATAAAGGATATAATGCCATATCTACAAAGAGGGCATGGAATGGAGCCAGGTGGGCCCACCGTTTCGGAAGGAATGTTGCTTGTTGAACAAAGATAGAGTGCACATCTTACACATAGCTCGTGCCCACACCCTGGAAATTAAAATAAGTAGACAGATATCTCTGAGTATATAAAAGGCATAGTATATGAAAGACCTAGACATCAGCAAAAGCCCGTAAATAAGAAATCATAAAATGTAGAAAGCTTAACTACTAGCATAAAGTAAAACTATGTCTTTAAACCATGCATGGAAGCATTCATCTTGTATCAAATTGAGTCTATCTTATACTCAAAATAGAAGCATCAAACTATGTCTATGCTACATACTACATATACACACACAACTACACTGTAATCATTGAACGAAGGTTTTCGAAGAGTTCCTACACCTACACTGGTCAATTCCAACTTTAAAACAGTAATGTAAATTATACAATTCCCAAGCTAATTTTTTGAGCAGGTTCAATAGCTTATGCCACTGGTCAATGAAGGCATCGAGTTAATAGTCTAACTAGAAAGTAAAAAGCAAACTGAAAGAAGTAGAGAAAACAGAGGAAAAGGGGAAGAAACCTTCTGCAGCTACATTGCATTCTCTCTCCAGGCATACAGCACATGTATCAGAGTCTTCAGTGGAGCTTGTTGAGGATTGTATCCCATATTCTCTGTAAAGAATATTCATGAGGTATGATATCAAGTATTAACATCATCAAGAATATTTAATATTACATACAATCAACTTAAATAAATCTCCATAATCTCAAGTAGATCAGATATGAAGAAGTATTATTCTGCAGGCATTTCAGTACAACTAATCATTTTTTCTATCGTTTAGCAGGGTTTCATAGTCTACAAAAAGGCGAATGGTTTTTGAGGGAAAAAAAGACAAATGGTTGCAAAAACAGTTGGGAGACTGAAGAGGATAGTTGGAAACTCTAGTGGTTATGACTTAAGGAACTACGGAAAGAAAGGTAGTAAAGGAGGAGACAAAACGTAAGAATTTCTTCGATGCCATTTCATAAGCAAATCTGAGTAGACATGTAAATGGGACTGTGATAAAACGTAGTGCTTAGAATCCAGTAGAATCTCAATCTATGAACAAAGGAAAGAAGTACGCACTAACCATAAGGTCCATAACCTATACTTGAACATGTGATTTAAAAGGCATCTTTATGAAGATTAACTGCAGGAAAAAGGTTTTAGTAACTGAAAAAATAGTTTTCTTTAGAGTGTAAACAGGAGGTAAAGCTTTTTATCATCCTCCCGTGAAGAGATTAATAACCCCAACTTACGTCACATGACCAGCATGGCGAAATGAGCTAGTAGCCTAGTACATATGCCTATATATGTAGCTACATAGAAGATTGTGTTCTTATAATACAGAAACTCCCCAGAAACAGTTGTATGGATAGTTGGATAAGTACGAAATTGAGTGAACCTAGGAAATTCTGCTAGTTACAAGTTATCATGTTTAACATCATAAAGAAGTTATATTCATATAAAGTTATAAACTATCCCCCCATTTTCAGCTCCGACTACGTCTACCTAAACAAGGATCAGGATAAACCGATAAATCCGGGAAGAAAATCTGGCAAAATACACAACAATTACCTTGCTATATTAAGTGCACTCAGAAGCGGCAAGGCCAAGTGATTAGAAAGAGGAAATCTTGGTATGACAGAGTCTGAATTGGATATAAGCAATGGTTCAAGCCAATGCCGCCCCCACATCCTGGCAACATCAAGGGGCAGCCATCTGAAAACACACCAAAAGTCACTATTGTCAAATCTCAATGTTCCAGCAGCACTAATAAGCTCAAAGAGTGAATATCAAAAGAGAATATGTAGTCAATTTACCCATTGCAATTCAAAGTCATTTTACTGGCACCTCTTGCAATAAGGATCTGCAAAATTTGGAACCATCTCTCTTATATTCAATAGGAATTAATTAATGTACAATCAAATTATTAAGTCAGTATAATACTTGCCTGACAGCATTTTAAATTCCCTCCACAAGCAGCATAATGCAATGGAGTGCTTCCAGCTCCTTCAGATACATATTTTTTTTGAGGTAAGAATCAGGGTAGCCACCGATGGAACAAATTTTGAAGTATCAAATGAAAGACTAACCTATCAAATCCATAGATGTTCCATAGTGAAATGTCACGGCTGATACATTTGCATGAATGTCAAGTAGAAGCTGTACACAGTCAAAATATCCATTTAATGCAGCCATATGAAGAGCTGTGATACCACCATCTGCCGCCTTATTTACAAACTTGGATACCGCACTGCAATGGAGTAAGTTAGGCAATGTCACAAACAGAATGTTCCACAGTATTCCTGACATGTCATGCAGGATATATATCATATATTTACACAACCACCAATTCAGCCAAGGATAGTTCAATGTGTGACACAGGTTATTTCTGTCGCTGCCAGGTATCACTGATACAGAAAAATTGTTGTGATTACTTCAGTACCGATTCCTTGAAAATTGACAAAAATATCAGTGTCTAAGATTGCTTTTCAATTTTTACGATTGAAATTACTGATTTAGAATCTTCATGCTCATTTATTTTTCTTATATTCTAAATACGACAAATTACTCTTTCAAAAACCACTAAATCTAGTTAATTCTCAGATACAATTGTGAAGTGCCTATTCATGGCTTGACATGATTTATGATTCTAATAGGTTAAATTCATTTTTCTTCCCAAAATATAACAACAAAAGTCCCATTTCATTTCCATAACTATTCACCAATGATTTTTCACTAACTGGTACAAATAGCGAGAAAAATTGGTACAAAATAGCAAGTTCATGGACTCTAAGGAACAGTAAAGTCAGGCACAAAGAAAAACAAATAACTCCTACTTTGATAAATGAATATGTAAACTATAATCCTGCCTCTAAAAAACTGAAAGCCTGTGCGAATATAAAACAAGGAACCAAAAAATATCAAATATAAGTTTTTGACAAAGAGTAATAATAACAAAACCCACCACTCGATGCATACTAATCTACACAGTACCAACAAAGACCAAAAGCCTAGCAGAAAAGCGTACGACACAGGGACAGACAGTGAACAAGACGTACCTATGAGCGTACTTGTTCTTCAAATTGGAACCATCTGGTCGATCACCATCTGCCTGAGAACGTATAGTTTCATAAGGAGCACTAGGAACAAAGTCTGCCACAACCAGCCGTATGCATCTCACATGCCCGTTTACGGCTGCAAAGTGTAAACCTGTTCTCCCACTAAGATAATCTGCTCTAGTGACCTGTAAGAGAAAAATAATGACCAAATGAATTGTTTATGAAAAAAATAAGAAAGCATCCAACTATCCAAGGACATGCCAACCAAATGATGCTAAAAATGAAGAATCTCTTCTATTGCTGTTCATCAGAAGATATCATTTCTTGAACTTAAGTATTGTGATTAAAATGGAAAATAAAGAGCTTATCACAATGAGACTCACATTGCATCTGAAGAGTAGCAGTGTCTGTACAACTTCCCAGTGCCCATATCGACAAGCTTGCATCAAGGCCGTCTTAAAAAGCAGCAACAAAGGTGAGTCAGCAGGTCATTCTAACACAAACACAATGGTTTATTGCTAACTAAAGAACAGTATTATGTATGGTTCTCTGAAACAGCCTATGGTTTCTATCCAAATCTTAGTTAGAACTTAGATCTACAGGAAAACCAATAGTTATCCATGTTTGCCATTATAATATTTAAGTCTACCCCAATCCAATGCAGGGTTCAATTTCAAGTTCAGAAACATCACAAATTCAAATATGCCTAATCAAATCACCCTAAATTCACACCAATATTACAAATTAGATAAAGTAGCAGCTGGATTTCAAATGATCAACAACTTAAAATCGCAGAATTGTGACCTGGCCACAGTAATTCCGTGAATTCACATCGGCTCCATTCTCAAGCAACAACGCCACAATCTGGCAAAATTCAGAACAGCTTGTTCAATTCAAGAATGATCCATATCATTACAACTGAAATAGTAAATCCGATGTTAAATAAAGATGAGAACAAAAAGCAAAAAACCTCATTGTGTCCCTTGGCGGCAGCGAAATGGAGAGGGGAGTTGAGGCCGCCGAAGGTGGAATACTTGGCGAGACAAGGATTGCAATCCAATAGCATCTTGGCCTCCACCAGATCCCCATCTCTCGCCGCCGACACCAATCTCTCACCCGAAGCAGAGCACCCAAAGGAATTCCCCATTTCCTTCCTCCCTCCCTCGCTCGCCGGCCACCACCTCTCTCCCTCCCACACACAACCCTATACAAACACGGAAACGCACAAAAGAAAAATCTAACTCAATTTCTTTCTCTATAATTCTGCCTCTATTTCTCTGATGAGTGTGATGTAGGGGAATGAATATATTAGGTCAACCGTCGTGGAACAGGATTCAAAAGGACACGGTAAATAAATACGACAAAAAATATACAAAATGAGAAAGAAAGATACAGACAGGATTTTAATTGGGTTTTCGTGGAGATCGGATGACGTGGCTGGTCCCTTCTCTCTTTAGAGCAATAAAGTCTCTGCTTAGTCTTTTACGCTCTACCTGTTTCTGTAATTGATACTTGAAAGATCACCACCCGTTGTGAGAAGAAAGAACACCTTGGTATGTTGGTGCCAACCGCATCAGATACTTCCCTTTCCTCTCCTCATTATGCAGAGAAACCATGGGACCTTGACAATTATGAATTATGTGCAATGCGTTACCAAATGAAGCAAGTATCTACTACTCTGATAAGACCGACTAATATTTGAACATTTATTTTGGGATTCATCATGGATTTAATATATATATGTCAGCTTGAGCTTGTGCAAGTTGACAGATGGTGAAGCTTACGAAGAACCTCAATTTGGGCCTCTCAACGCAGCTCCTGATAGGTCCACTCGTCAGACCAGCTTCGTAAAAAGCAGTCAACCGCGTGCTTCACTGTCACTCTTGACTCTTGTCAGGGCACTGGATCACCCGATCCATGAATCACGATAATCCTATTCCTATACCCTCACCCGGACCCAAAGGTTCTATACGGCTATACCTACGTATTTACGCTTTAGGTGATTAGGTTAAAAGTTTGGTGGGCTTGTGGGCCGTGGATTTGATGGCGTGCGAAACACGAGTACTCATCAACGCTATTTTTTTCCCTTGGAAAGAGGTGAAAGATTTTCTGAGTAGGTGAGATGCGAAAGGACAAATCGCATTAGTGGGTTTCAATCGAACATCACCACCCATATTTTATCCTACAATTTGCCTAATTGATACTGGATTATGTGATTATTTATATCAATGACTCCAACCACGTAAATCGCATTAGAAGAAAATATCTAAGATTCTTTCGTATAAATTAAGTTCTTACAAACATTTGTCACTATCAATCAAATAGTAAACATGCGCAAGGACAACTGGACAACATGCAGTTGATTAATTGTCATCTGCGATCATCATCCACTCTTACCATGAACAAGAAAGCTTTAATTTGTGATGCACTAAGACGTATCAATACGCGTTGCTTATGCATGTACAACTAACAAACGCGAGCTTCGGATCTTTATAACTCATGATTTTTCAAAGGTGGAAATGTGAGTGTAAGTGACCAACTAGTATGGTAGTGTGGGCTGACTCACGGTCTCCAAAGTTAGAAAACTAATGATTCCACCTCCCCTCTTATAACCCATGACTTTTAAAAGATGAAAATGTGAGTACCCGATTATCATCTAGTTTAGTTGATCCTTTCACATTCTCACCTTTAGAGTGCGATAAATTTAAATGGGGGAGACGAGAGATTTTCATCGCAAATACATGTAGTCCTACAGGCTGAGCCCAAAATGCACAGTACCTAAGTTGTAAAGTGAACGTACGCCTCCACAAAAAATAGTACTTCACAAATGAAAATCTCACTTTATAGTCTATACATACAATGCTTCATAGTTTAATGAATGTTTTGTTTGTCAGTTGCCTTATCCTTAACAATCTCCCGAACACAACCAATTGGAACCGACTTGCTTCTATTTGTTGTTTAACTTGTTGCACTAGTCAGGAGCAACTATTTAACCTCAATTCATGTGAAATGTTGGATGTTAACTAGACTCTACATGTGTAGTTTTAATCAATGACTATCACATTGTCACATAGAATTGGGAGTAGAATGAGGTCATAAATTGAGAGTGGGTGTGTAGCATTGCTTTTCAATAATAATAATTAAAATGTAGTCAATTGAAGTTCATGCATATGCCATCTGATGAACAAATTTTGTAATCACATTGCAAATTTGGATTCTTAAACATCAGACGCAAAAGAATAACGAGAAAGCAACTTAATAATAGAGAAAATTTTCAGACTTGATTCGACATTTCGTATTATCCCTGATTCTACTTATTCAGCAAGAAAACAAAAACAACCAATTCAAACCAAACATTCCTACTAAGGAAAAATCACAATTACCCTCCTCAAAAGGCATGTGAGGACGAGGAGGGTAATTGACTAATTGTGTTGAAGGCTGATGTAAGGAGTTCGGGAATCCCCAAATGCCTGCATGCATAGGATTGGATCTTGAGAGAGGGCCTCAAGTAGGCCCTTTAACGAAATATTGGAAACAAAATTGACAACGGTTTCCTTATAAAAAGCCCACAAGCCCACTCCATGAGACGAAGCTCCCTCAGTTCTCACTGCCTCTAGAACTTTGCTGTGCCTGTTATTCCATGTCCCCATAAGATATCTGCCTCAAAAGGTCGAAAATACACTGAACATAGGAATCGTGTTGATATTGATACATTGCCAACTGCACACCAATCCAATCACAGTTGCCACGTCGCAAAACGAGTTGGTGCATCATAAGAGGCAGCCAGCTTCACCCACTTACTTCAAGAAATCGGAAGTGGGCTTTCGGAAGTTAGGGCTAAATGGGCCTGGTTGTTGGGTCATGATTTGCACCAATTACCCACCAATGGAATCGCAGTTGCCACCTGGCAAAACGAGTTGGTGCATCATAATAATAAGTAACAGCAGCACCACCCCAACCGTCTCAACCAACGAACTAACTCCACTGCAACGCGGAGAATGAGGCAAGCCAAAAGCAAGTATATTTTTTACTTGATGATAGAAAAGAATCTGATGAAGAAGAGACGTCATATCGAACGGTAGCCAGTGGCTCCACCACTCAAATTCCATCTTTTAATTTCTACAGGCTTCCCAGGTATTTTCCTTTTTCCCTTTATCCCTTGATTTCTTACTGTTTGGAGTTGATATAACAGCTAAGAGGATCACACTCACCTCCTCCCTATCTTTTATGATTTGTATCATGCGCATCCAAGACGAACAAATTTTTGTTATAAATGTATATATCCATATACATAAGACGTACATTCAACCATGTCACGATAGTCCAGTTAATTATCTCCGAGTTTAAGATGTACAAGACCTAAGATCGAGAGTTAGAACAAATGATAAATTGTATAGTATAGTTATTGAAAGAAATAGATCATCGGACACGTTGTTTGAGCACTAAAAACCTTTTATTTTATTAAAAAAAGATTTAATTAACTGTTATTCGTATAATCGTCTAATGGAAGTCTAAACGGTCAATGATTTTGAAACAAGGCGGTGTCAGTTTAAATAACCGCGAAACAAACTCCAGGTGGAGTCTGGAATCACCCAATCGGAGAGACCATGTGTGACACAGTAGTAATCCACTGTTCTCATGGCCACCTTTCATACTAACTTAAGCCAATTGCCTAACGCCACATAATACTAAAAAGGTATATGACCCCACTTTCTTCTTGTGCTCCTTACGTTTCGCTCAAATTCGGGAATATTAACGTAGAAGCCACCGCGGAGAACCATAGCTTTCGAGAGGTTTTCTGTACTTACCGCGACAGTTACAGACACCTGAAAACACTCACCCACTTCCCCGCTATCTCTCTCTCTGAAAGCTCCATAAAACCTTTCACCAACTCAATCAAATCAATTCCCCACTATCTCTAAACCAATTAGGGTTGTTGTTCTCCATAGAGACCGAAAAAATGGCCAGAGAAGATTTAGAGGGCAGAGGATCAGGTGAGGGAGTGAAGAACAGAGGAAACAATAACTACGATTCTTCACCAACTTGTTTGGTTCATGAAGGAGAGGCTCAATGGACATCTTGGCTTGTTCCTATGTTTGTGGTGGCAAATATTGCTGTTTTTATTGTTTCCATGTATATCAATGATTGTCCCAAGCACAACAATTCTGGAGTTCAAGGCAAGTGCGTGGCTCGGTTTCTTGGGAGGCTGTCGTTCGAGCCCTTGAGAGAGAACCCTCTCTTCGGTCCTTCTTCGTCTACGTAATTATCGTTTCTTTGCTCCTTTGTTTTCCTTTCGCTTTTGGTTGCTTTTCGTTATTTTTTTTTTCCAAATTTAAAATATTTTGAATTGTCGGTGCTGTGTTCTGCTTTTATTTGTGGGATTTTTTTTGCGGAAATTTAATGGGTTTCCATTGATATGGTTCTCATGCTGATGTTCTGGGACCTGTAATTACAATTCTGCTATAACTGTTGGTCTAGGTACGTGTTAAACTAATTGGTTTTTCGCTGGTCAATAACTGATCAGAGATGAGTTTTTGTGATTTGATTAAATGGGGAAATCTTTATATTGGAATTGCTAGTTCTGAAAATCAAATAGTTTTATTAATTAATTAGGGTGAGAATTGGTGGATCTGGTACAACAACCTCGTATTTACTTTGGAGATTTGAGAAAAGATGCACGTGTTATCTCATCTAATTTTCAAAGCTATTGCAGACTTGCTTCTTTTTCCGTAAATAGATAGTACAGGCTGTTCAATGAAAGTAGAGAACAGAATTATGGAGGACTTGTTAGTTGTTAAGGTATTACTTGACTAAAGCTTGGGACTAACTCATTTTGTTTGCAATATTTCAAGCGATATTGATGTGATAACCAATGGCACTGCTTTTCCTCAACAAGCTATTATTTAATATTCCATTTGACAACTCTATCATGAAGCTGGTGTTCTTTGTGCATGAAGGTAACAGGTTATAGATAGCATTAGTGTGTGAGAATTAGCCATTAGTAAGTTTTGAGCAGTAGTACGTTTTTGATGTTCTTTTCTAATTCCCGTCCTCGTCAGAAAGAGGGATAGGATGTTCAATTTGTAGGTTCTCTAATTTCTTTTAATGTCTGAGCTGGGCGATCCAATTTTGTACATCGAGTAGAACACACATTTAAATTTATTTTTTTTCCCTGAAGTTTGGAGAAGTTGGGCGCTCTTGAGTGGACAAAAGTTGTGATTAAGCATCAAGGATGGAGGCTTATCACTTGTATCTGGTTGCACGCTGGGGTCATTCATCTTCTTGCAAACATGCTGAGCCTGGTCTTCATTGGAATTCGTCTCGAACAACAATTTGGTTTCGGTATGTTTTCTCTCAATATTGATGTTAAAAGAATACTAGAGCAAAGCAGCATGCCTTTGTAATTACCATTATATACTCTCAAAATAAAACTTGTTCTTTACATTAATTATTGGTTGGTGTATGATGAACAACATCTTTTCCTTCCCTGTTTACCATTTTAGTGATAGTTTTGATTTATCTGTCCATTTTGTGATTCTACAGTGCGGATTGGCATTATTTACCTGCTATCTGGATTTGGAGGAAGTGTACTTTCCTGTCTATTTATTCGTAACAGCATCTCTGTTGGCGCATCTGGTGCACTCTTTGGGCTTCTTGGAGCCATGCTTTCAGAACTACTTACAAACTGGAACATATACACCAACAAAGTGAGTGGTGATCCACACTTTCCAGCACTCTAGTAACTCCAGCTTTTGTTGCAATCTGCAAATGGCAGTTGACATTGTGAAGCTAAAGTAAGCAGTGTCGACTTCTTGCCTTTATTTCCACTCTTTCTTGATTTATGCAGGCTGCAGCGCTGCTTACTCTTCTGGTCATCATTGTGATTAACCTTGCCATTGGAATTCTACCGCACGTAGATAATTTCGCTCATATTGGAGGATTCCTAACAGGTTTCTTGCTCGGTTTTATTTTGCTGCCACGACCTGAGTTCGGGTGGTTACAGCGCCAAAATCTTCCAGCTGGTGCTCGTATAAAGTCCAAATATAAGCCTTACCAATATGCACTTTGGCTTGTTTCTCTGGTACTGCTGATTGCAGGGTGAGTCAATCTCTAAATAATCAGACTACAACCATTTTCAATCGTAATAATTTATGTCCCCATCATTTGAATATGCCGTTTATACTGCCAGCTATTGAACCAGCTTCATGTTGTAAAAAAGGCAAACAGAATTGGACTTCAACACTGTTAGGACCATATATGTTCCTTAATAATTGTTTTCTGTCATTTCATACATACCTCTGTTACTAGAGTTTCTTAGGAAACAGTTACTCTGCTCCTTTGTGGCACTTGGTAGACCATTAGAAGAGGATATTCGGTTTTGCTTCCACTTACTATGCAACCTTATTCCTTCAATCTCAGTCATATAGTAAAGGTTTTGTGAATTTTGCCTCGTATGGATAAAGTGAAAATGTTTCCTTGCTTCTCTGACTATGCTAGGTTAACGGTTGCGTTGGTGATGCTGTTCCGTGGAGAAAATGGATACAAACACTGCCACTGGTGTCGCTACCTGACCTGTGTTCCAAGCTCCAGATGGAACTGTGAAGATATTTGACACCTTTTAAAGGATGAATAGCTATCTCTTTGTTGATCTCCTTTCCCTTGTACAGGACTAGCTGTCGCTTTTACTATTTCATTTCCACTGGTGTAATTCTATACCTTCTATAGGAAGACTGCTTAAGTATAGTGATTCTTCTTGGGTTTGGATTGGGTTTCATTTATTACCACTATCATATGAGGTGAACTACTCGCTCAAAGTTTTAAGAAAATATACATTGCTCCAGTTAAGTTATGTCCATGGCCATAGAAATTGTGGAAACGTAACCATTAATGGTTAAATAATATGATTACCCTTTTAATATGAAAGAATCAGTATATCAGAAATGAAACGAAAGGCAAATAAGTAGGAAAAAAGAAGCAGCAGCCAACAGAGGACATGAATGCTTGAAAAAAAAGAAGGAAAGACAGGAATGCTTGAAGGCTAGCGTGTTTGAGACTTGTCTTGTTCTGAGGCAGGGGCTGTCCAATACGACTTCACTGCAAACAAAAGCTTCTCCCTCTGATGGGGCCCATCTTCATGGTCAACAATCTGACTTTCCCACTTCATACCATCAGCAATCCTCTTCATCCTTACCAATACATCAACATCATCTCTGAAGATTACACTCCCCTCTGGCCTCAAGATTCTGTCCATCTCTAACAAGATATCCTCCATTTCACATCTGTAATAAAACAACAGTTAAGCTATATATTTAACGTTGTTCAACTACTTGTTTAGAATCATAGGTTTATCTACCTGTCCTCGTAAAGACTAAACACCGAATCAGCGTGAATGAGATCGTAAGTTCTCGGATAAGTTGACATTGCTTCACACCTGCAACCGGAAACAAGAATTAAACTGTTAAACAGGGTTTTGAGTATTAATTAGCCAAAAAAGACACTATGTGCTTGAGCTAATTACCAGTTCTGGTACGTTCCAATTAGTCCTCTCTCATAAATAAGTCCAAGAGTGTTGATCTCTGCCTCGGCAGGAACCACATTCATAACCCAAACAGGGTCATCAACGAGTGCAGCTGCAAATCCACCCAAGTAAGCATTCATGTCCAAAAGGTTTCTGTATCTTCCAGGTTGTCCTAATTGATTGTTCACGGTTCTATAGTATGAAACCCTCTTCTTCCATAGTTCAGAATCTTCCAGGAAGCCTTCAGGTGTCACTCCTTTTACTAATCCTCTGCTAATTCTTGGTGGAATTGCGGTTAATCGCTCTGGCCATTTCGCCAATTCACCGCCTGCAGTTTCTTGAATGCTTGACACTTCAGGCAGATGAGTCAAGCAAGTCTCCATCTTTGTATACCTGAACATAATTAAAACAACCGTACAAGTTAAATTCTGAATGTAAGAAAAAAAAAAAGTAATGTAGGTGGTCTTAAATTAAGGTTGGAAAAGCAGAGACCAGGCACTATCTGGATCCTGAGAAGCAGGGCAAAAGGGTGGGGATTGGGCCATTTTTCGAGTAGTTTTGCAAGCCAAATGATTGAGCGGTTTTTGCCAGATAGAAATATCTTTTCTCTCCACCACTTTCTTCCAGCAAAGGGAGTTGGCTACTTTCTCAATAACATTTTGTTCATCGTTTAAATCTTCTTTCGTCCTCTCCCATCCTCTCCAATGAGTCTTCCAGTTTATTGGAGGGCCTGAAAGAATCCAGTACCCTCCCGGTCGTAGTACTCTATCAACTTCAATCAAGAATATCCCATCTGTTACACAGAAAACAGAATGAGAAATCCATCACTAATGTATATTAGTGTAATGCTGCATTTAATTATGAAAGGGAAATGGTTTACCGAATTGGCCCCAAGGAATGAGGCAGCGAGAACAATGAGCCATGTCGAAAGCTCTGGACGGGTAAGGGACTCTCTGGGATGCGAGAACTCCAATCATGGCAGGAACTCCTCGCTCTAGTGCGAATTGCACTTGCGCTTCATGTGTGTCTCTTGGTGCAAACGACATCGTTAGAATGTTGCGTGACAGAAGATAAGCACCCCAACTTGCCACCTGAACAGAATAGTATTAAACACAATCGTAATCCTTCTTTGTTGACTAAGTCATTCAAAACCCGTTGACTTTCAAAAATGGGCCCATCAAAATATTACAATATGTGGGATCTTATAAGGATGGAGTGTATCACGGATCATCAAGGTTCGAATTCCCCTTTGCGTTTTTAAAAAGAAAATAAGGGCCGTTCAATTATGTAATGACCAATCTATGAAAATAGAAGGCAAACCAAACCAGCAAGAATAACCCAGAATGGGAAACCTATCAATTAAAATGAAGTTCACGATTAAGGAAATCACTGTGTTCACATTGCACAGCTTAATTTTCTACGTACTTGCCATAGATACCCATCTATTTATGGCTTGATTGGAACACAAAGGGCAAATTTTAAGAAATATATAATGTTGTACTTCAACAGAGAATAATGCAGTGATATGTATATTTCAATTACAAATTCCAAGATATTAATGAATTGAATCAGTCACAGGCCCTCTTAAAGGCAATTTACTAAATATATATAAATTGGTGCATGCAACTGAAAAAGAAAGTTACTCATATAATTAATTATGTTAATTAATATTAAAAATTAAAAAAAAATAAAAAAGATAAGAGTTGAAGATTGAAGGAACCTACCCCACAACCTGTATCAATGGCGGTCCTAATAGAGCCATCTTTGAGATTGATCAACTTCCCAATATCATCAATATATGCATCAGCACCGTTAGGGAACATGGTTCCTCCACCAGGAAATTTAAACCGATCATCTTCATATCTGATCCAATTCTGCACAGCCTTCTCCACCGTCAATTCTTTATGCGGCACATTCGCGTACCACGCCAGATCCCTGCTATTCGGCCACGCAAACGGGTTCTTGTAACCGTGCGGTGCGGGCACTCTGCACTTGAGGAGCTCATGTTTCTCCGGGCAGTGTCTCTCTCTGTATATAAGTCTGTGCCTGTCGAATCTCAGCGACCTTTTCTGGTCCTCGCATGGAGTGTACTCGCTGTACTTGACGTCGCATGGAGGGTAGACTTTGACCCCCTCTGATGTGGCAAACTCCCCGTCCGCCATGTGGTGGCTGGAGAAGTCAAGGCCGGCTGGGGTGGTGGTGTTGATGGGCTGTAGACATGAGATTGAGGTGGTTCTGGAAATGGTGGCGGCGCCGGGGCCGCCGCCGTGTTGCCATACTCCGAGGATGTAGAAGAATGTGCAGAGAAAGACGATTATTACTAATTTGGTCCTTTTGAGGGAAAGGATGGAGAAGACGGCGTTGGGTTTGGGTGGTTTTGAAGTTGCACTGTAAGGAACGTTGGAGCCTGCAGCCATGGCTTTTGGTTCTAGTTTTGATAGATCAACAATGGGGGAGTGGGATATCTTTATATTTATGGTTTGGGATCTGTGAAATGTTTGATAGGGGGCGTTGAAGTTTTGAAGCAAATTAGGTGGTAAATAATTACGTCATGTGAATGACCCGCGTTGGGTACTCAAATTAAACTCTCCACTTATCAAATACTAGATCTAAGTATCCAGAATTTATATGGGCCAAAAACATATAATTTATTGTTAAAAAAAAGTACATTCATAGAAAGTACTGGTGGGAGAGTTACGATTTGCATAATTTTTTCCTCTCTCAAATTTAAAATAAAATTGAGATGAATATAAAATATAAAATAGTGTATTATTGTATATATTGGATGTTGACATAGATTACCTAGTAACATAATATTTTATATGTACAATTTGTTCCTAAGTGGGATCTGTCTAGTTCATCCTGTCCAGGTACGGGTGTAAAAACTGTGATGGACTATATGATCGATTCCCAGTTGGAGAAACATGTAGTTCTGTACTTCTGTACTGGCACAATTGTCGGTTACTTGTTATACAACAATTGTTGATTATTCCTATCTTAGGATCATGATAAATCATCTTCTTTCGGAGGCATACAGACACACACACATATATATATCTATATATATATATATATAAATTAAGTTAATTATCATGTAAGTTTTGACATTTGAACTTCATAATAGGTCTTTGAAAATATAAGTAGCCGAGTAGTGACCTGCCTGTTACGAGGTAGGTGCAAAATACGTGCATGGTGTAGTCGCCAAATAATTAGACGATAATCAAAATAAATTAAAAATGAACTCAACTTGACCACTTCCTCCCAATCAGTCCCACCAACGACGTGTCTCCTATGCCTGGCCGACCGATTATGTGAAGCAACAAACCATCCAAAACCAATGCATGTAAATTAATAGATATACACTAAATGTCCTAAGTTTCTTAGAGCAAATAAATTTCTAAAATAAATTAATATTCATTCTAATAAAAACACATATAAGACGCTCTAAACATCCAACACTTCACATAAATTGCAGGTAAAAAGGGTTATAAATTGAAGCTCCCAAGCAGTTTTCTTTCGATATATAATTGCATTTGCAGCTTAAATTAGTAAGCTAAACTCTACATATATATAGTAATTAACTTAATTCTAGCTGTCAATCATTAAAAAAAACTCTTAAAACCATAGCTGTAACGTATACAAGAATGGAAAGAAGATCAATTAATGATATCGAGGTGCAATCGCTGTACGCCTACGTAACTAAATTTAAATTTTATTTAGTGTTTCAATATCTCGATATAAGATACACTCTTAATCTGTTCCTAATTCCTAGTGGTTTCTTTATGGTAATTTTGATTTTTGTGCGGACTTTGTTTATAGTGGAATGTACTACTATTGCGGCACTAACCATGAAGACTAGGTCTAGACTACATTGGAATATGAACAGAGTTTTCTTTTAGGGGCCATTTTTTGCAAACAAAACCGATATTTATACATCATGTGGGTGGGGGCCCATATTTCCATACACCCGCACTTATAAAAGCCCATGGATCTGCAAGTGGAGTCTTTATGGTCCAATAGACCTCCGCAGTCCATTTTGCATAGGCATGGGCTTTTAAGTTCTTCTCCGTTGATCCAATTTGACGAGGCCCACTACTTTCTTTTTTCTTTTTTCTTTTTCTTTTCACGATAGTATTTAGTAGCGGCTAGACGGTGGACCACAAATCCCAGTTTTTTTATTTGGAGGAGCCGAAGCACTACTCACAAACCCCTGTTTGGGATTTGCACCATCAACGGGATCGCCGGGTAGGGAGACGAAGAGCTTCTCTAGTTTGCAGCCATGGCCGATGATGACTACAACGATGTCGATATGGGGTGCGTCCTACAACTTTGTGCATTAACATATATCTAATTTGAAATCGGACCAAAAGCGATTCAGAGTTACATATTTGAATTCGAATAAGTTTTTCGTTGTTCGGCAAGAGCCGCAGCAGCACTACTGATTCTATAATTACTGTTTTTTTTTTTTTTTGTTTGTTTCTCTTAGCTCTTCAATTTTTAAAAATCCTAAGGAAGCTAGGGTTTGCAATTCTTGTTTTATCATTCTCTATTTTTCTTTCTTTACGAATATTAGGTTTGACCATGAATCTGGATTATTATAGCTTTCTTGTTTTGATCTGTTACGGTGGAGTAATTTGGTTAGTTCCTTGTTTGTGATTAATAGAGCCAATCCATATAGTATTATGTCTGTAGGATGCTATCTTCTTTGCAATAACCATGTTCTCCTAAAACGCGCCTGTGACTATCTTTTTCTTATGGAACACAAGGTAATTCTATAACCAAATAATAGCTGGGTTCAGAATTCAGTTTCAGATGATGATTTTGCTTGCACTAAGGTCAAAGTAAAAAAGGAGTGGCATAATCAAGTATGACAGTAATTGTGACAATTTATTTCGCAGTTAGCATGTTCTAGTGTCTTAAAAAACTAGTTCTTTCCCATCTTATTAATGCGTCTTATTTTTTGTGATAGTCGTTGCTGTGTATTACTGTGGTAAGAATTTTTTCATCTTCAAGATTTATGTTTTGAAAGGCAGGACGACTTAAAACCATAGAACGTATCTAGTTGGATCTTGGCTCCTGGCCATTCATGCGCTGTTTTAGTTTTCATTTTTCTGAAACATTTATAAAGTAAGTTCTCAAGGATCTCAAAAGTTGATGTTTGTTGAGTTTCTAAGTTCATTATAACAAGAGTCCCATATAAGGAGCTAAGGAAGGTCCTTCTGAAATAATTTCATATGCTCAGCCTTTAACCGCCTGGCTGGTATTATCAGTTCCTTTTTACAGAGCAATGATGTCACTCTTTCCTACAGAGGAATGTTGATGATCCTGGGATGGGGGAAGGACTATCTTTTTTTTGTCTATTCTTTCCGTCTCACGCTCATCTTTATAAGTTCTGCATCAACATCGCTATAACAAAGATGTGCTTATAAGCTTATTACTCTTAGATGTTTATACTCTTTCCCGTGGAATGTGTGAACTATTAATTATCTGCATCCAATTAGATGCTCCTTGTTGTATTTTGTAATTTCTTGGATGGCCCATGGTAATGGGCTCAGTTTGTAAGAAATTCGATCCCCGGATTTGATCGGGGGCAAGCCTATAATATGAAAGTTATTAAAGTGCTATGTTCTATGATTGGAATGTTGTTTTATGTTTTGAGGACTACTACTTTGCATATGCCGCTCTGTATGCAGTGGCATGGCATGTTGAGGTTTTAATACTTTAAGGTATTCATCTATCGCTTAATCTCCTTGCATTGCTGCAGGTATGAAGATGAGCCACCAGAGCCTGAAATTGAAGTGAGTTGCTTTCATTTGTTTCAGAATCCTCCATTTCTTTTTAAAATTCTCAAATGGTTGATGAACAGGAAGGTGCAGAGGAGGACATAGATAACAATAACAATGATGATGTTCCAGGGGAGCCCATTGAAACTGAGGAAAATGAGGACAAGGAAGTAGGGGAACGCGCTCGTAAAACGTCTAAATATATGACAAAATATGAGCGTGCCAGAATACTGGGAACTCGTGCACTGCAGATCAGGTTTTCCTTTTTCCTCCTCCTCCTTTTCTCATTGTTTTCATCTTAATTTGTCAACTCTAGTCACCAAGACAAATATCAATTTCTACTTTTTGTGTGCAGCATGAATGCTCCTGTGATGGTCGAGTTGGAGGGTGAGACTGACCCACTTGAGGTAAGATTCTATCGGGCTAACTTTTTGATGTCTAGACTCTAGAGCATTTCTATTCCTTTTTTGATCTGAAGATGTGGTGCACATTTTGTTGTAATTTTACGATTCCCATGGTCAAGCCAATAGAGTACTGATATTGAGCTTTATTCTCATTACACAAGGACCATGTGCATTTTGTGTCATGATGTAGAATTTTTATTAAACATTATGGATGGTTCCGCTATCAACTTCTTGTGTGCTCATTTATGCTTAAGTTTCTACCTTGCTTTCAGAAAACTTGATGTGTTTCTTAAGTTGTTAGTTTAGATATGTCTCTAGACAGAAATTCATTAGAATGAGAATCGCTTGTGACACATGGATAAGTTTGAAACTCGTATTAAGCATTCCCCTTTAAAAAACTAATATGCTGCTGATATGGAAATGATGTTATCTTTGTACATACAGCGAATACCCTATGTGATAGGGTATCCTATTCATTTGAAAATTGTACTTATTACGGGATCTGGGATTTGAAAACACTTGATATTGATGCCATGGAAGTTCGTGAATTGAACATAATGTCGTATTCCCCTCAAGTTATTGTGTCTTTTATGTTGTGGACCTTAAGCCAAATGAAGCACTGTGTGAGAGCCAAACAGGAAATTGGATGTAATTGAGGTCACATGCTAGATCCTACTGGACAAGTCAATATATTGCAATCATGTCGTGTGTTCATGTAGAGAGGATTTTCAGGCTGCAGATTGCAGGAATTTTCAACAATGCAGTCTTGGTTGCGTCAAGCCAAACCAGATTTATAATCTTTATTTTTCCTTGGCCTTTGCTGTTATGGCACCTTGTAACAATAGCTTTTAATTAATTTGCCTTTTCTTGTAGCCATAATTCTATCTTTTTCTTTTGCTTTTTAGTTTTCTTTCTTTTATTGTAAAATAATTTATTGCAGCACCAAGGGATTTCAATCCAGAAACAGTTACAAGATGGCGAGATTTATAACCTTCATGAAATTAATACAATCATAGAACTCATTGACTGCTTTGTAGTTTTCGTTTCAGCATAAAAGTCTATTTAGTAGCTTGCTTCTGGTTGTTTTGCTTTTGTGGATATATATATTTTGGTTAGCGTAGCTGAATATCTAGGTTTTCACAAATATTCTTCTGTTTCTTTGCTTTTCTGCTAAACAAGCTTATCTCTATATTTTCAGATTGCTATGAAGGAGCTTCGTGAGCGGAAAATACCATTCACCATTCGTCGCTATCTGCCTGATGGAAGGTGCAGTTTTAAGTTCTTGATTCTAAACCCTAAGCTTCTTGTTAAAATTAGCAAATTTTTTTGCTCTTTGCTGTTGAAATTTTAGGCAGGGTATTCAGCTTTATTTTGTACATTTGAAATTAGTTTTTGGGTCTAATATTTTTGTGTCATTAGGTTTGCGGCCTTTGTATTGGTTTTCTGTATGGTTTTACATAATTTGGTGCAACTCCTTGACCAAAATATTTAATATACATTTTGTATAATTCTCATGACTTATTTCTATGAAACCTTTCGCAGCTATGAAGACTGGGGAGTTGATGAGTTGATTGTGGAGGACTCATGGAAGAGACAAGTGGGAGGTGATTGATCAGTCAGTGTGTCAGCGATCACAGAAGGGGTGCTGAATAGCAAGTTTTCGTTGCCAAAAGAGAAAAGAAAACAGTGACGTAGATTTGTGAGACTTTTCACCACTAACCTATTAATATAAACTCTAGTTAGTTGGCGTCAGACTAATACTTTTTCTGGGTTTGTGTATGAGTATCTTTTTAAAATCATTGTGAACATTGCATTGCATGAACTCTTACTCGAACTGTTTTTTGTACAATTCTTTAAACCTTCCATCCCCTTTCAACAATGCAGTCCATTTTGCATATGCATGGGCTTTGTGGTTCATTTTGACATGCCGATTTGTCAACAATGTTTATGCGTGCTTTGGTGGTTCTCTCCCCCCTCCCCCCCTTAACATAGGTTTCCACTCTGGTTTGGTTCTTTAGTATTTCTTTTTCTTGTGATCTATTGTGGACAGGATTTTCCCCGTCCAACTGTTCGATTATGTGCTAGTGCACTTGGGGGGTTTGTGATTTGTGTCTACATGGTCAAGGAAATAAGGTTGTGGCTGTTTGATTAGTCTTATTATGAATCAATGCATTTAATGAGCTGTGTTCATATAGACTACAATCACAGTGGATTAAACATTCATCTGGATGACTTGTGTGGAAGTGCTGATGTAATTATGGTTTCTCAACTGGATCTGGAAAGTATATGATGTCTCCTACCAATCAAACATGGAGACTGTCTATGAGCTGTTTTCACATTCTGATTTGATTAAGATCAGCCTAAATGGGTTCGACTGATGGGTTACGGATGTACAATAGGATGAACGAGTGCGGACTGCCGACTCATTTGAACCTCTTCTATTAATTGGATAGGGAATGAGGAGATAGTGCGGTCCCTAGCTGGGCTGTAGCCAGCATTATTTCTGGGATATTGACATTTTTTTTTTCTTGGACGTTTAAATTTTCTAATTACAATTTTTAGTCACCGTCCGGTCTCCACAATAAGTGCTTGTTTTGTTGTTTTCATCGAATGACTGATTTTATTGAGAATAATAAGGAGCTTAAAACCAACAAAGAACTCTACAGGCCCAACATGACCTAGACAGAGGCCAAGAGCCCAACAAACAGGACCACAACCAAAAAAATAAGTGCGCGTTTGAAAAAACCATTTAGGTGATAGTTTATTAGTGATTCTAATAGGGGGTCAAATCATATGAATTTGAAAAGTCTTAATTCGATTTTCATTGAGAATAAATTTGTAGTCACGTGTTGAAATTTGATCACGTTTAGGCATATATGAAAAAATAATAATTTGTAAGTTGTCGTCCGAATTTTTTTAAAAAATAATAATAATAACAAACGCTTAGAGGAGCGTCGTGACACTCTCCTCCTAGCGCGTTATCTGTTGTCTACGATTTTTAGGTAGAAATCACATGGATGATTTGCTTTTGTACTCATCAAGCTGTTGTTACGTAAAAGGAGACAGTGACGCATATGGGGTCCTATCCTGAATGGGTACACTGTTGATCTACTGGTTTGGAGATGACAATGTAATACGCGTCGCGATCTACACCATGACCATTGTGTCTCCTGGCCACCAGTATTTGGAGTTCGGTGTTCTACGTATGATTTCATGATTACGTTTGAACGCATTGGGTTGGATATATAAATATGGAAGGGATATTTAAGGATTCACAAGTTTTTCCTTTGCCTATCCTGTCAACAAATGAGAGATTTGAATTCCCCAGGTGCTCTTTTTCTTTCCAACGCTTTAGAAATTCAAGTCTAAACATATAAAAAAATATTGTTCGCTTTGAATTACGGGTTGTTACGGATTTATTTTTGATGGGTCATTGTCATTGCTCCTAATGTTATAATATGTGTTCTTGTGGAATAGATGCAAGATTTTTACTTATACATATATTACTCGGTTTGAATAACGTCAATCCGATGTGGGCTATTAGTTTTGACATTCATTTCGTTTTTAAGCGGTCAAATTTCCTTTAATTCCTATAAATAATTGACGTTTTCTTTGTCATTCTAGACGTTGATACCTTTTTGTAACCAAGAGCGATTACATATCTTGAATGGAAACAATCAGTACTACTTTTGGTTAACAGCAAAAGAGGCCATTATCATCTATGTATATTTCAAAAAGAGAATGATCATACAACTTTTCTCACTTTTCCTAATCTACACAACCTCTTCTTTGTTAAACAGTTCATGTGAATATATTTTTTGGGTCACAAAGAAGATCTAGACTCCTACCTATGAGATCTAATTTGACGTTTTACTTTGTTTAACCCAAACAACTTAAAGAGGTATTATTTGATTTGGGCCTCAAGATTTGCACGGTTTTGTCCTTCAAAAAGGCCAATACCTCTACTGTATAGAGGTATTATCTTCTTTGATCCAACAAATGACTTGACTTCTCGTGTACCAATATGTGACCTCAAGGCTTTGTCCTTTTTATGATGATGGTCTTTATTGATCCAACTCCTTCATAGGCCCTCTAGGGTATAAAAGTATTGAATCTTCACTTATAAAGTACTTTGTGTCTCCATTTTAAAGGTAAACATTATTTGCACTCCATTTTTTATTAAGTACACCCCATGAACCCTTTAAAAATACACTAGAGTGGGGTGTATTTAGTAAAAAATGGGCTACAAATAATGTTTATCATTTTAAATTGTCTAACAGCCAAATGGGAATAGATTTTTGTGCTAAAAGAAGACAACAACCCAACAAAGCGAGATTAACGATATGACTTTGTCAAAGATCGATGGCATAAAGTCCAAAAAATGAATTTTAATTAGGTTTCTTTGTCTTTGTAAGTGCCTAGTTCAGAGGAAAATAGGGTACTTTGTTGATAACAATATGTTAAGACTGAGACTTAGAGAAGTTCATCTAGATAACATCCTCATTAATTCTTTAAACTTATGTGTACACGCATAGTCACAAGATCCTAATCATATCTTGACTAGAGCAAGACTTATTGTCATGGAACTAAATTTAGGATCCAACAATGTGAAGAGATAAAGATAGATGTAGTTACAAGGTGATTAGTCATGATTTTTCATTAAGCTTATCGTCTTTTTAGAACTTTTCAGACAGCTTTATCCGACAACTGTAATAAGGGATAAGACTAATTAACAGTTAAGATCAATCGGATTAAACAAGAGCTTAACACAATTCGTCTCCTTTATATAATGTCACTAACTGCAGACCAACCGGCAGAATAAGACAAAAAACATAAAGCGAAAGAAAATTAACATATATTTTGGCCTATTAAACAGTTTTTAAGGGAGTTTTGATGAATTTCTGGTATTAGTGTAGATGTGGCTCTCAGTCGTATATACTCCAATAATAATCTTATGATTTATTTTAAGAAATCATGTTCAATTTGAAGTGGTATTATGGTATTACCTGCTCTGGGTCTAAGACCCGCAAGCTTTTGTACTTAAAAAGACTCTCTTGGTTGAGAGTGATTAGATATTTACTTAGAAACCACATCGGTGGCTTACACCTAGACCAGTGGTCTATGAGTATATTGTCCACTCTAAGCCAAAGACCCGCACATATTTGCTCTCTTGTGCCGTCGCCAAATTACTTAAACCCAGAAAATGCATCATTTGTATTAGAGAAGTTGGATCTTCGCTATATACTACTCGGTTGAGTTACGTCAATGTTAAGTAGTATCACATCAGTTAAAGATATGGGAGTCTTACACTTTATAAGAACCAAGCCCACCCCTTAACCACTAACAAGACATTTTCCTAAGTTCATGTGAGTTGGGTTTAACCCACTTGGTTGGGAAGGAGAAACAAGATCGTGCGGGCCCGATATATCCACGAAAACCGAATAAGTCAAAACGGATAATATTGTTGGTGTGTATGAACAGGTGGATTTACAACAATCAATCCGATGTGAGACTACAAGTCAAGTCTTGACACAATTGCCCCCTCCCCACCTTTTTTTTTGGCTTTTCCAACCCAGCAGATTTGATTATTTGAAGGATTAGGAATATGTATGCTAATGGATTAAAAATATCAACAATCTAGACTCTAGTCCAAGCTCTTGAGTTCGATTTGAATGTCGGTGTGGTTGAGTGGCTCTCATAATGCTTTGGAACAAGATTTCAAAAGTTTCAGCCCATGCCTAGAGATTAAGTCGGTGTTCGATATCGACTGGTATCATGGTGTCTAATAATTTCGATCATGAAAACATATGGTCTATAGCTTGCCTTTAGAGGAAGATAAGATAATTAACTAATCGATTATTAGTTTAAGATTTGGTAATTAAGTTAACAATTGGTAGTTAGCTAGCTACTAAGTAAAAACGTAAGCATCTTTGCTGGGAATTTAACCTCGACTTCTTTATATTAACACTTTGCGACTTGTTAATGTATTTGGAAAGAATATAACGATCTTTTAAGTGCCTAAAATTTACATAAATTAAAGTATGATTTTTCGTATCATTAAAGGAAAAAACATAGAAACATATAATGACAACCCGAAAAAAAGAAGAAGATAGGAATCGGTTTATTTTGTAATTTTTTAGTAATCGAGAATGACAATATACAAATTTATCATTTGAACTTTGATATGGGTTTAAACTTGAGTCGTCAGACCCGTGTACTCAAAAATTTCCCACAAGTTAGTAAATTGGGTCAAAACCCAGCATATGGTTATAAAGATACCCATTTTGTAGTTAGCTAATGTTTATTTGGTTTAGTTAGTCAATTCCGTCGAAAGAGTTACAAAATGGTCTGATTTTAATCATGACAGGGTAGTTAGCTGAATTAATTAGTGCTATTTTTAGGATCTTCATTATCTAGTTAATTTAATCATCAACTGTCAAAAAGCAATCATTAATTATTACCTTCAACTAACAACGATTAAAATTTAAAAGTATTGGATTCCTTCATTTGGATCCTTTTTACACGTTGAACAATTGAAATCATGAATTCTATCTCTAATAACATTCCTTGAACACCTAAGCATAAAATTCCACAATATTTGTCTTTCGGCATTGACACCAAGACAAAACATGTCGATAGATAAGTATCCATTTTCCTTCCTTTTCATGGTCGCCAAACAGTATCAATTTTGTCACAATTCTGAACTCCCTCCCATGCATACAAAGGATCCACCGAAAGGTTCATGACAAACCCCACCTTATAACTACCAAAAACAACTAAAAGACATATATCTGTGTCAGTGTGGATTTGAAACTAAAAAGACGTTCATGTAGTCAAAGAAAGGAGTTATGAATGGAAATTTAAGCATGCAACTAAAAGTAGTAGTAGAATTCTATTCTTTACACGTTTTCAACTTTTAATGACCAAGCATGCATTGTCTTCATGTGTAAATAAAATTAAGGGTCTAAACCTAATTAAAGTGCAATATTAGATTAGACCAACCCACTTACGTTCAAACTTGCGCGGAACCATGGCAGCCGGCAATTGGTCCATGTATTGGACTAGAAGGCAGTATTTTAGTGTAAAAGTAGCTAGGACTGTATTTGGGATATGGCCCTCAACAAAGCTGACCCAACTGTCTTTATTAAGCCATATCCGTCCGTCCCGTCCTGTCTTTTACACCAACAACAATTAATAGGACATACAATTTATCAAATCACGTGATATATACATACACACACATATATATTATATTCATGTATGTATTTACGTACGTGTATTGAACTAAGGAGTAGGAGTCTTCGTGGAGACTAAAATCTTGATCTGACATAACTCAACCAAGTGATTTATAAACAAAACTTCACTCCCTCTCACACATTCAATGTCTTTTATAGGTTTAAATACCATAAACAATTGCTCAAAAGAACAAAATCATTCAAGCTCAGGACCAAAACAGATAACATTGGTTTGCAGTGCTTGGATGAATTTTCTAACAAATACTTTTTTCTTTTCTTTTTAACAAGATTGCATGTCTTCATTCCGCATAAATCCCTAGGTATTCACTAACTTGTTATTTGTTTTTATGTATTTGACGAATTCCTTGGGCTAGCCAACTGCCCCTTTGGACTGACCATAAAAACCCTAGTGACAGTGGGGACATCGCTAAGCCGTCCAGAGTTCAAAATAGGACAAAATCAGGCTTGGCAAATGGCAATGGTTGTTTAGTACTAAAGACACTGTGACAGCAATGATGGGCCCGGTTGGGCTTTTTGTTTTCATTGCAAAACGGATCCTGTCCAAAAAACACTTCTGTCCTTGGGTTGACGACGTATGATCATTAGCCTTTTAGTATGTTGGTCAGTATTGTAAACATTCCACCAAATACTTTGACCCTTTTTTTTTTTTTTTCTTTCTTTTCTTTAATAATTATACAGTTGATATTATGCTATATATATATATATATGTGCATACACATTTAACATAAATTCAATAAATTCATATCTGTGTGCTCGTGTGGATGCAAATCCTTTTGAATTGAAAATTAAGTGGGAGTTGACAATGCATTTTGGGTACAAAATCACATTCAAAAGTCCCAGAATCTTAGTTTCACTACAGTATGAGCAGGCCGGACGCTATAAGCCATTCATATATAGACAATTTGCGTAAGTTAAAAATCCAGCCTCACCTCGAAACCCCTATAAAACCCTTCCTCCATATCCTCCACAAAACCCCCCAACACTAATCTCTCTCTCTCTCTCTCTCTCTCTCTCTCTCTCTAGCAGTTTCTTAGACATCTCAAGCACATCAAAATGTGTGGGCATAACTCTTCTCTTCTGTCCTGCAAATGCAGTACAAAACACAATCCTGCTTACCTTCTCTCAGTGAAAGAGCCAGAGCCAGAGCCAGAGCCCAACATTCTCACACAATTATTGGTTCCCCAAAGCCCAACATCAAAACCAACAAAACAAACGCAAAATTTTCACAGGACCCATCTCTCTATTGTCTTCAGAGAGGCAATATCTTTGGCCAAAATAGCTCTTCCAATGATACTAACTGGTCTTCTTCTTTATTCTCGATCAATGATCTCCATGCTCTTCCTCGGTCGCCTCGGTGAGCTCGCCTTAGCCGGCGGTTCCCTTGCTGTTGGCTTCGCTAATATCACTGGCTACTCTATTTTGTCCGGACTAGCCATGGGAATGGAACCAATTTGTGGACAAGCTTTTGGTGCCAAAAGATACACTGTCCTTGGCCTTACCTTGCAAAGAGCAATTCTTTTGCTAATCTCTACTTCATTACCCATATCTCTTCTTTGGCTAAACATGGAGAGAATTTTGCTTTTTTGTGGACAAGATGAAGCAATAGCAGCAGAAGCACAAACATATCTTCTTTATTCTCTGCCAGACCTGTTTTCACAGTCTCTGTTACACCCATTGAGAATCTATCTTAGAACTCAATCCATCACTTTGCCACTGACATTTTGTGCCACTTTAGCTATTCTTCTACACATACCAATAAATTACCTTCTTGTTACACACCTTCATTTGGGAATCAAAGGTATTGCTCTAAGTGGGGTATGGACTAATTTCAATCTTGTAGCCTCTTTGATCATCTATATTCTCGCATCTCGTGTTCACAAGCAAACTTGGGGAGGCTTTTCACTTGAATGCTTTAAAGGGTGGAAGCATCTCCTCAATTTAGCAATCCCCAGTTGCATTTCAGTTTGCCTTGAATGGTGGTGGTATGAAATCATGATTTTGCTATGTGGGGTTCTGTTGAACCCAACAGCAACTGTTGCATCGATGGGCATTTTGATTCAAACCACTTCACTGATTTACATATTCCCTTCATCTCTAAGCTTCAGTGTATCCACTCGGGTTGGGAACGAATTAGGCGCAAACGAGCCGAAGAAGGCAAAACTTGCTGCCATTTTAGGCCTTTCTTGCAGCTTCATGCTTGGATTTTCTGCTTTAATTTTCACATTCATGGTTCGGAATATTTGGGCTACTATGTTCACTCAAGATAAAGAAATCGTAGCTTTGACATCACTTGTTTTGCCAATAATTGGACTTTGTGAATTGGGAAACTGTCCACAAACAACAGGTTGTGGGGTATTGAGGGGGACAGCCAGACCTAAATTTGGGGCAAATATCAACTTGGGTTGTTTCTACCTAGTTGGGATGCCAGTGGCAGTATGGTTGGCATACTTTGCTGGGTTTGATTTTGAGGGGCTGTGGCTAGGTCTCTTGGCTGCACAATTCTCTTGTGCGGTGACCATGTTGGTGGTTTTGGGTCGAACAAATTGGGAAGTTGAAGCCCAGAGAGCTAAAGAACTGACTGGAGCCATGATGGTGGCTCCTGTTGACGAAGTTGAGGAGGAAGGAAAGACAAATAAAGCTGAAATCAAGGAAGATTTTGTGTATTTAGTGAATGACTTCGACACTAGTGATTATCAATCACTTGTTTAATCAACCACTCTGTATGTTTTTTTCCTTTTAAGGGGATACTAAGTTGTACAGGGAATAGAAACTTAGAAAGAGACTACTTACATAATTGTTTTATTGTAATTTAAGTGTCATAGGTTCAAACTACTCCATTTTTTTTTGGCTATTGTACTCTGTTTTATGCTATATACAAATTCGAACAGAATTTTTATTTAGTTCAAAGTATTTGAATGGTTTGAACAATTTGTTTGACTTGGAAGATGACATAATTGAGCAGGCTCATTGAGGATCGCTGGTCAAGCAAGATGTGTAGTTTCAGAGTCAATTACCCAAGCACAAACATTATCAGACTGGCGCATAATTAAGGCACAAGTCATGCAAAAATTGTCGTAGATTCATTCACATCTGGCTCCCAACAATTAATATCAGAGTGAGACCAACTAAAAGATTACATTTCATGCCAACTGCCAAGCATTCCACGGTAGAGAAAATAACTTGATCCAACAGTGTTCGTTCTTGCGGCTTGGATAGTTCTGTGATCTGGACCGTAACAGTTACCATATTGGAGTTCTTTTATTGCACACATATGTATATAATATATATATGTGTCTGTGTGTGTATGGTTTGTGTAATTGTGTCGGTTGGGCCGACGTCGACCTGTCGCCGCTGATAAATGGCCGGCTATGTGGGGCAGGGGCGACCAGGTCCCTCGCTTCGACCATGCTAATGACATTTGGTAAAGAAGTAGAGTTTTAAACAATAATATTATAATAATGTTTCTCAAAAAAAAAAAAAACAATAATAATGCAACATAAGGTCAACTAGCGATTACAACTGATCAGGAGAATCTGTGTGGTGTGGTGTGGTGACTGATAACAAAAAAGGAACATATTCAGATGCGTTCGGTGATCACTACAAAAAAGTAGTGCAAGTTGCACCTTATCACTTAAAAAAGAAGTCCTGCTCAAGACTCCATAAAAGATCTGCAATAGTCTTCCAATGTGAGAATTCGAATTTAATTACAAGTCTACGAGGTTTGTGCCATAATATATTCTTCTACACAGTAGTGAGCAATGTTGATCAAGAGAGCTGACCAAGATTGATTCAAAAATGATAAATATCCGGTATCTTAGTTATCACAACGGTTAAGTTAGACGCACGAGATCTACCTGAATTCCTAGGCTCCACTTAATTATCCCACGTGATGCACATGAAATCTTATGGATACAACTCAAGAGCTAAGATCACTAGTATACCAACGACTGAGATTCGTATCATTAATGAGGTTGATTTTGTTCCTAATATCCCAGTTGAGCAAATAACGACAAAATAGGTTTGTCATGGATTAATTTGCAAATTTGGTATTTTGCCGCTGACTCGACTTTCAATTTTTTTTTTCCCTGTGGCCTGCACTTTTAAGTGCTAGTCTTTTTTTTTTGGATTCCATTTTATGTTCGATCGAATCCATGTTTTTCATTTATTATAATTTTTTTGAGCTTTGCATTCATAGAACGTTCTTAAAAGTTTTTTTCATTTGTACGAAGTGTTTTGAAGTGGCTAATTGGTTTACAGATATTAGTAGAAAATTACTAATTTTTCTTCTAAATTAATGTGCGCAGATTATAAAAATTGAAAACTTCTGTCTTCAGGTTCAAAGTTCAAACTCCAATTTCCAAGAGATCTATTGGTATGTAATTCCTATTCAATAGGTTGCTAGCTAGCCCTTTTTTTTTAAAAAAAGTTTACAAATGGCTTAAATAATCAATAATGTCTAGGAGATGTTTGTGATTCTTCATGCAGGTCCAGAAAGTTTAGGATCTTCTCTTTATCTATGCATACATATGTGTATTTAAAAACTCTGCAATAAAAAATTCATGTCCAAAACTACTCCATATATAATTATCAATGGGGAAATTAGGTAGAAGGACAAAAAGTTGAGTAATATTTATACCATCAAGGACAAACTAGGAAAAACTTTAAAAAAAAGTACAAATATTGTTAAGTGACTAAAATGTCCTCCCTATTGTAAACACGTTCTTCTTTGCTTCTCTTCTTCCTTCCTTCTATGTTTCTCTTTTTCTTCTCTCTTCGCTACTTCTTCCCTCTTCTTCCTCGATCGACTCTTCTTCCTTTGCTTGCAACAAAGATCGACATTTCTCTTCTTTTCTTCCTCCTTGTGACTAAGATTGGGATCAAGGCTCTTTATTCTTCATTCACTTTCGGTAGAGACGGATCTTCAAAGCAAAGTTTAGATCTAGAGAGAGAAATAGAGAACGAACATGAAAAGACATTATTCTATCTTCAGTATTTGATAGTATATATGTTTTGTATTTGTCAATATTATATGTAACAGCCCGACCCACCACGGCCCAATCTCCCCACCTACCACTGGACGGCCCATAACACACCCAGCCTGGCAGTTCCCAATCCCTCTGGCCCATACCAGAAAAGATTGGACAATGGTTTAAGGTCTGCAGCTTGTTATATTCTGCACCCAAAGATCTTCCCTGGCCGATGTGGTATTTCATCACAGAACAGTAACCCCCACACCTCGCACTTCAATGTACGCAGAGCAGAGCATCACATTATATATGTTTTGTATCTGTCAATATTATATCTGTTTTGTATCTATCAATATTCTTCTGAAATCGAATCTGAATATGTAGATATATCTGTTTCGAATATGTTCTGATATGTCACATGATATGTTTTTGTCCTTTTGAAACTTCAAACTGATAACATTTCATAAAGACAGATAATATTAGACAAAACAGATAGCATATGACAGATATCAAACTAATCAAAATAGATAAAAATATCACTTGTGGTCTGCAGATCTTAAATTAGAACTAAAAAACCACAGAAAATACCAAAAAATAATGATGGGATGACAGATCGAAGAAAAACAACAAGATCTACAAGCCCCGTGATGAGTATGAGTAGATCTAGTTCGAATAAAAAAAATGGATGAAATATAACTTAAAAAATGTCATATAATTGTCGAATAAGTCATGAGCGGCGGAGATAAAGCTTCCGACGGTGGAGACGAAGCTTTCGACAGAGGTCAGAGATGAATCACATGTAGGAGGAGTATGTCATGTTTGAGGATGAAAATGAGAGTATTTTAGACAATAAAACCATATATTTTAACATTTTATCCTTTATGGAATAGTGTTTTAAACTTTATGGACTTTATTAAATAAAACTTTAAGAGTGTCTTTATTGGAATAAAACTTTTAACTGAGGGGCTTATCAACAATTTTTCCATTATGAATCTCGCTAAAATTACATTATTTTAATTGCATTTCAACATTACCATTTTGCCAGCCCTAATCTTCATCAACCAAAAATTCTCTCATTTTCTTTTCAAGAAAAATTTAGGTCAACGAATGCAAAAAACACATTAAATGCTATTTTCATGTAACAATAATATAGTGGAGTTGACCACGGCTTACACCACATTAATTTTAAGGAAAATCATAATGTGTGTCCTTAAAACACTAGATACGAATGAAAAATGTGCATTCAATATGAAAAGGATGTGTATTTTAAGTTAAAAAAAATTAAAGAAGAGAGTATTCATCACACATGGTATACTGTGATTTGTTGCCCTTAAGACACAAGTTATCAACACCCTAATTTTAATTATCACTTGGTCAAAGCAACTACAGTAATCAATTAATGCTAAGAGAGAGACTTCACCGGTGTATGATTTTTCTTCAATAAAGGGTATTTAATTTTTAGTTTTTTGTGTAATTTATGTGTTTAGATTGTCTCACTCTCCATAATTTTGGTGAGGACATGTTGATTGGATCCTTGGTCTATCAATGGAGTTGAATTTAATTAAGTTCATATTATACTAATTCAATGAAGATTCAAAAAATACACCTAACCGTTTTGAATATACTAAAAGGTAGATGAAGAGGTCTATGATCAATTGAATATCTAGATTCTATATCAATCATGCATTAAAATACATTGGGACTCCATTTGATAAAACTTATTATTGACATAGCTAGCACGCATACTTACGCGGTAAAATAAATTGTTTAGGTGTGTAGTGAAACTAAATCTAGACGTGAAGTGTAAGCCTTCAATTTACCAATAAACACGTTAAGATGAGTAAAACGTATAAATGAAAAGTATTAACAATCAGGAAAGTATTATCAACGTTGCTACCATCAGTACTCTGGGTCAAAGTCTTTTTCCCTTTCTTATATATCTTCTTTTTGTGCCTCTTAAGAATTGTCAAAAGATATTTAGAGATAGGGCAATGTCCATGCATGGATCCCTTCCAAGTTCCAACGCGCGTGTTTGAATTTCGAAACTGATCATCAAAATAGCTAAACTAAGCATGCATCCCTTCCAACTACTGAATCTGTATGAAAAAAGAATACTAAATCTTTATATTTATTAAATAAATGAATAAAGTATTGGAAATAATGATTAAAGAGTACAATATATCCTACATTATTGTTTTGCAAGTTTCTATCCTCCAATTAATATATTTATTCGTAAGGGACAAGGTCACAAGGGGTTCATTTGCTCTTAGTTAATAACTAATTTCATATCAGTGACTTGGCCAGCCAATTTTAATGATATTTAATTCTCTTAATTAGTTTCTCATATCAAAAAAAAAAGAAAAAGAAAAAGAAAAGAGAATCTTATGCATGATTATGAAATTGTTAGTTCAAGTTAATTATTTGAGTTTATAATTTTGTATATAGTAATAGACTGATTATCCAATGAGTCGGGATTTGCTGGGGCTTAGTAGAGAGACCATTATATATGCGACCTTTTGAAGCCTTCAATGTGTCAATCTATTTAAATAATTTAATGTAAATCATTCTCATGGTTACATAAGTTTGGAACCGTCATGGATGTCATTTGGTACTTGGTAGAGATTATCGATGGCTGCATTACAATAATAATAATAATACTCCTTTGATATTAGGAAAATGCAATCAAAGATATAGAGAGAAACAAACAGAAAGAAGAAATTTGTTAGATTTTCTTTATGATTTATCATTAACCAAGTTCACAAATCATATTCGATCTCATTGCACAAAATCCCTTGATGAGATCAAAGGATAAAGTGGGTCCCTCTCTTATTTTTCGAGATAATGGGCCTTAATGGATGTCAGCCCGGCTGCCCCAGTAGACTGCAGCCCCCCTTCGGCCTTCCTTCACCGACCCCACAACTTATTTTTAACCTCCTTTTTTTCTTCGAATTCTACAAGTCAAAACAACAATAAAACTGAACGTTGCTAACTATTTTAGAAATTATGGGAAAATTTTTTGCCGTACCCATTGTGCGTTTTAGGCCCGAGGTCATGAGTTCTAATGGAGATGTGAGATCATTTCCTAAAATAAAATGCGTGAAGTTGTAGCGGAAAAATTCCCCCACAGAAATTAAACTTGTTTTTAGTGAGCTAAATAAGGTAATGAATAAAACAACAATCACACATAAAAAAGAAAGAAGAAAGGAAATTAAAAAAGAAAGAAAGGAATTAAGGAAACTATCGCAGTGTCTTAATGAAAAATGGGTCGAAATTGAAGTGGGTCAGTATTAAAAGAGTGGACCATGACTGAGAATTGTGGACCAAGCAATAGAACAAAAGTGGGTAGCTCCCTCTGCGGGAGACAAGATGGCGCTCGGGAAAAACCCTGTAACTTTGGCTCGATTGTAACCTGTAGGTTAAATTCCAGAGCTAGCTACCTAGTCTTAGTTGTCTACGCACCTTGAAAAAGGCCGCTTTTGATGGCTTGAACGCCTGCATTTCCGTGTCAAATTTGACCTTCTTTGTCAGCACCCAAAAAGCCAAATTCTCTCTCAATACATATCCATGCGAGCACGCTTGCATAAAATAATGTATATGTAATGTTTAGTTGTTTATCAGAATCTTGGGAATGACTACTTTGGATCGGCTTCGGATAAATATATTTTCTCACCATAAACTTTCATAATCCTCAGTTCTTTTGATAAAGATTCCATAATCCTTGGGAAAAAAACACGTCAAATCAAAATCTGAATAACCCTAGCAGAAATCAAAACTTACATTGCGAGTTAGATAAAGACGTCCATCAGCTAAGAAGTTAATAACGGATGAAATGGGGTCGGTTCACTATAGCTTCAAATATTTTTTTTAAAGTTGCGGAAAATTTGTATTTGTATTTTGATCGTTTTTCATAAATTCAGCCATTTTTTTTTGTCCAAAACAAAAAAAAATCAAATTTATTATGAAAAAAGACACGACAATTATGAACAGTTTGAATATAAACTCAAAACATTCTATGTCTTTTTTCAATGAATTTAATTTTTGTTTCAAATAAAAAAATTCATTCGATTCGTTAGACTAAAAACAAAAGAAATTAAGCTCATAATTGGGCTATGGTGGGTACGGCTGTAGTTAAACACCCGTAAAAGTGTTGCTCCCACTCAAGAGTACAATAACCGATGCACCTTACCCAACCAAGAGGGATTCTCAAGTGCGGGATCCCACACTTTATTTAAAGTGCGGGATCCATCTAACACCATTCATGTGTGGGCCCCATCACGTGTGAGGACCACACTTACACATAATGAATGGTGTTAGATGGATCCCTTATTTTAAATAAAGTGAGGGATCCCTCACTTGAGAATTTTTACCCAACCAAATTCGTTGCACAAAGCCGAAATTGTGTACTTTTGAGGATCCTGCCTTGCTACCCTTTCAACTAGTGCTGCTGTGCTGGTTAAAATCCATAATACGACGTAGACATTTTCACGAACATATTATGTGCACCTCTTTACTTTGTGGTTATAAGTCAAAACTTTACTTCAGCCTGTTATTATTTTTGCAGTAGAAAGGTAAGGGGAATAAGTTGACAATTGGAAAAAAGGCAATTAGAAGCCATTCCTTGCGGCTAACAATGTGCTCAAAAAACTTTGTTTTTCATCAACTCACCATGATTCAGTGAAGCCATCATAATCTTTATCTAAAAAAATCTGCTACTTGCACGGAAGCAGATCATATTCTTTTTCCATAAAGCAATTGCATGCGCCATCTCTTTCTATGTTTTCGGATAAAAAAGCACAATGTGACTTAAAGGAAGATTATATATATTGTCATTTTCAACAATGGTGTGGACCACATTTAAAAAGGCTAAAGCTATATTTCGGAGATAATGGCAACAGCAGATGCGGTAGTGGCATCCTCTTATGAGACAGGAAGAAGTACGAAGCCAAGCATCAGCTTCGGTGAACAAACCAAGCACTCTTAATTAGAACTAGGCTCAGAAGTCGTATGTTTCTCAAAAATATGTAGAAATCCACACCTCCATACATATCAACCATATTAATAATATTGTTCTCAACTAAATCGTCCGCTTTGAGTTTATCGATTTCCGTAGATACATCAAGTCCGCATGGGTTTGTTTCTCTTTGATCCAATAACGGAGCCGAAATCCAACTGAACCAAGCTCAAGAAAACGCCTGGTTGATAATTGAGGGAGGACTTTACGGTACCCATACAAACCACACGGTAATGTGGGATTTGATTCTTAAACAAGACAACCTTGGCACGGTTGCAGTCGTAGGCCACTAGGCCTAAGATGATGTATCTTGGGCTCGTCATGGGCCCAACAAGAGTCCTAATTGCTTTGGATTTTAATCTTGTTTCTTCTTAATGAAGTGGTTTTTCTTCTCAAAAAAAAAGAAAAAAACTCAGAATTATAAAAAGTTTGCAACAGCTTGCATGATAGTACTCACTACATATCCAATCAAGCTGAAGGGGCGATGGCCAATGAGCTCGAAAAATACTATAAAGTAGTGAAGTACTAAAAGTAGATAAATTTTATTTACACTGTCTTAAATTGTTAAGTTTACACACAAAATTTAACATGATAAGTTTACATCAAATTATTAATTAATATCTCAAAATATCCTTGATTTGCAATTTTTTCCTCCTAATCTTAATTTTTCTATTTGGTGGTCTTCGTTTCCCTTTTGCATCAATTGTTGGCTGGCTCATACTTCTTTCTCATCATCTGAACATATCTTCAATAACTCTTGCCTTTCATCTCCGCCGAATCATTGATTTTTCATTTTCTATATTGGATTATGGGAGGATATTGCACGACGACGGAAAGAAGTCAAAGGTGCAGTCATGGATACAAACATAGATCAAACAAGCGAAGTAAAATCATGAAGCCCATAAGATCAAGGTGAGAGGGAAACATCATATTTACACATGGATTTTGTTCTTTTGCTTATTTTGTTCTTTGCTCGATCAATCAAAACGTAGATACTTCAGTTTCACTCATCCCTAACACATAAAATAACAATCTTGGGAATTATAGTATCCTAATTGTAGGGTTATTGATGAAGATTCACGGTTGATTTCTTTGATCTTATAATACCTGGTTGTTTCTGCTACATATATGGTTAGTGCTTAGTGGTGGGGTTTGGAGCAAGAGAGAAAAGTTTTTGTGAAAGATAGAAAATTGAGATGGTGTTTTGATTTTTAAATAATTTAAGAACATATTAGACATTTCATACAGGGATATAGATGTAAATAAAAAATTAATAAAAGTGGTGTAAACAACACAATTTTTGGTGTGTAAATAAATTTTTTCCTAAAAGTATTATATCATAGAAGGGGTGTCCATCGGGTCTAAAAACCTGAACCCATCCGGAAACCCGATCAGACCCCGCTCTTATTGAAATACCTCTTCCACGTTTCACTCATCCACCGCTATCGCCGCCCGAATCCACTCATCTTTGCTGTCGTAGCCTCGCTTGAGATGGAGAGGGATAATATCATTTCTATTTGACTACTGGAGAGAGTGGAGACTGGAGTACTGCTGTTCTGATGGGTAATTGTTTTGGGATTCTGTTGAAAGGGTTGAAATTAGGGCTTCTGATATGATCTTGTAGCTTTGCAATCTTATCAGGTAATTGAGTTTCTTCCTTCTACATGGATTCATTTACTCTGTACTCTGCGACTTGTACTCTTGCAGTCATGCACCGTTTGCTATTTTTTCATGTACTCAATACTCATGTGCCGTTTGCTATTTTTAAGTGTTGTAGACTTGTAGTGGATTTCAATCTCTGTTAATGGCCTAGTGCTAGTTGTTTTGTCTTGCACTAGTTGTTTTGTCTTGTATGTGATTTCATTATTTCAATCTCTATTAATCTCTGTCTTGTATTGCTAATTTGCTATTCCTATGCTATTCTTCTTTTGTGATATTTTCCAATTGCCATTCCTATGCTGCCAATTTCTTGAGTGTACCAGTGTGTGCGATTGTATTTTGTGAGTGACTGAGTGTATACCAATAAGGCAATAACCCACTGTGTGATTAGTCTATCTTATATTGTGTACTGTGTATCCTGTCAATCTTAGATTCTTAATGTCGATGGCAAGAACCAAGAGGAGAAATGTGGGCAATGGCATGCACAGATGCACTTCAACAATCAGCACTGCAGGAGCAATTCATTCATTTTTTACTTGTTTTTATTTATTGTTTAAAAATTTAATATCAAATTGTTAATTTTCACTTCAGCATTTTGGATTGGACCTCTTAAGGGTGGCCTTGTTTGCATTGGGCCTCTAAAGCCGGCAACCCGGTGATCTAATACCCGAAAACCCGGTACCCCTTAACAGGGTTATTGGGCGGATCAACACCTTGCAAAAAAAGATCGGGTCGGACCAAACCTGGTCCTATAACCCGAAACCCGGCCCGATGGACACCCCAGTAACCATAGCTTCGGTGAACTGAACTCCTGGACTTGAAGCCCACTAGTAAGCCTATGGGCTTATATCGTGCCTATTAATTAGGAATTAGTAAGTGGGCCGATACAGCCCAATCACTTGAAGTCGGGTGTAAGTAAAATCTTTAAAAGGCTTGGCCCATCACAGAAATGAGTAAACTTCGCTCCGTTTTTTGCAGCAGATTTCATCTGCGTAAAAGTGGCGGTAGAATGGGGAGCACTGCAGATCAACGATTTTAAATCCCAATTTGGAGTTCCGATTCTGCCTAGGAGTCAACATTCTGGAGATTTTCATAGCGGTCGTCGTGCATTGAGCTGCTCTAGGGTTCCTCGGTTTGTTCTCCTCTATAATCTCTACGCTCTAAGATTCGCTCACACGCACTCTGCCAACTTCAATCTTTCGTAAACCTAGAATTTGAATTTCTTAACTGCTTTTATGGATCGACAGGTTCGTGGTATCTCTCGCTATCACGAGCTCTCAACCTCCGACCTCGGAGATTATGATGGAGTTGCGATCTCTCCTCGCCGGCAACGGGAATGCTCGGTAATTCTCTGGTTCCAGGAGGATCTCCGGGTCACGATCATCCGGGCCTTGTCGCCGCGTTCTATGTCCGGCCGTGGTTCTTATCTGCTTCTTCGGTGAGCGGATTCCCTCTCGTGCGTACGCTTCTTCTGCTTCGTCTTATATTGCTATTTTCTTTTCTTTTTTTCCCTTCCTTATGTGTTTCGACGCTTTTTTTTTGTCGTTCAATTGTTTTTAGGTTTTCCTTTGTTGCCAACTCTAATCTCTCGTTAAAACCTAGAATTTGAATCCCGTTAGCCTCTCTCGCTTTCATGCGCTCTCTCTCTCTCTCTCAATCTCTCTTCTCCATCTCCCTCCTCGGAGAACACGATTGCAGTTGTTCTCTCTCCCCGATAGCAAGATGCCATTGCGAACTAATAGATCCTTTATTATCTGTTTGGAGCAGGATCTCGTAATCCACGATTATTAGGACCTTGTAGCCCCTCTGAGAGAATCAGGCCTTGATTTCCTGGGTAACCGAATTCTTTCTCGTACTTATGCTTCTTCTGCTCTGTCTGGAAGTTTGTTAGTCTATTAAAGTCATATCGATTATGAAGTCAGTGGAATGAAAACGCATTGTACTCTTAATTGAAAAACAACTCTTAATGTCTAGTACTTCTTATTGAGAATGAAGTCGTCCAATCTGAAGGGAACAATCAAAATACTTCAAATTTCATGCTAACAAAGAGTAGTTCACTGGTTGATCTGTTGTTTACTCGTTTTGTTAGCCGAATCCAGATATTGTGGAACGCAGGACTATCACTTGAAAATGATCTTATTTGGAGTATATTATAGTGATGAAAATATGCTTGATTCAAGGAAAAAGATTTGGCATAGTATACACACTGCCGTGTGCCGTGTGGTACTGTTTGTGATTTCAAACTGCTTACGCAAACAGTGCCTATAACGTCTTATTCTACTAGTATATGATACTCATTGATCTTGAACAGGCCTAGAGATATTATCGCTTCTTTTTTCTTTTGGTGATACCTTATGCAAAAAAGATAAAAATAACTTTATTTCTTTTTGTTTACCCTGGATCCTTTTCTTTTAATGAAGTTTTGGCGGGTACCTGCATAACACTGCCCTGAGAATGAGATTAATGACATCTCGTAGATAAACTTAACCTGCTTGTAAGAGCGCTTTTTGAATGATGAAATAGCGACTTTTGATAGTCCACATGTTATCAATATTCTCTCGTCCCATAAGGAATCTCATTTGAGCTTTATTCCTTTGCAGGGTGCATGATAGGTTACGTATTGCTAAAACTTGGAGTTTTGTTTGCTACATTCTTTGGCCCTGCTCTTCTTCTGGGTAGTGTATCTAGAAGGAGAGTGTATTTTGAAGCAATCAAGAATGGGAAAAAGAGAAATGCGGTTTTCTATTGCCCTACCGATATGCAGCAGTCACTGTTACTGCAGCAGTTGATATGGAAATGCTGCTTAAATCGTGAAGCCTCTTCAATATGATATGGAGATGGAATGGCCATTTAATTCAGGTTTGGCTGTGAACTGCATCCATATGTTTGATTGTTAGTTTCTTTCAGGACTGTTTCTACCGTTTATATTTCATTCAAAGTTCTTGCCTTTTCTTGAAAAGGTAAACAATACCCGTGCACAAGTGGACGGGGTTGGAGACAATCAAAATGTACACATAACTTATCCTCACATTATATATGGAGAGATTGCTTATAAGAATTGAACTTGTGAAGCACCCCTGCAACTTTACCACTAGGCCACATGTTCGTTTGTAGTTCTTGCCTTCTCATTGTTTAAAGCAAACTAATGCATTTGATCATAAGAGAGATGCTTGACCAACATTTTTTGGACCTGTAACCTTCCACTAAAAACTGACCCTTTTAGGCTTTTGTAAACATCTGTTGGTCATGAAGGTCCAGCTACTTATCGGAATCACTGCCATGGCAACATAAAAAGTAATACAGTATAGATGAAGGTGGATATTATCTCATGTAATGCTGTACTCATAAAGTCATGGTTATTTTAATGACTTCCATTTTGACAACAAGAAATCTTTGCTTTAGATTTACTTATTCGGACTCTTAAGTTGTTTGCTCGGAGTGCTGTACATTTTGGAATAAGTAATCTCTTTGGACCATATGTCCTATATGGTTATCTATGCTTTGTCAATGAATATTGAATCTCTTTCATTGGTAAGCTTGTGAAGTAGTAGTTTTGAGAATTGTTATCCAATAAATGTAAAGCTGGAAATGATCATGGTTTGTTGCCTATTCAAGCATGTAAGAGTAGGGTGTTTTAACAAAAATAGTAAAAAAACAGATGAAAGATTCATCCAATATGGTATTTGTATTCCTGAGCGCCTTGTAAATATTTTTTAACTTGGCTTTTAACATTATTTCACAGTTAGAGAAAAAACAATGTAGGAATATTTGAACTTTATGTTTTTCTTTTAAGATTTTCATATACTTGGATACTACTATAACTTTTGTTTGTTTGATCATGACATGAGCAACTAGATTTATGTTAATTATGCTGATTTTACCATGACATCTATCCTGTAAAAAATGACCTTTGGATTTTGCATTTCAGTTTCTTCTGTCACCAGACCTCCAATTCAAGTCAATATATTTCACTTTGGTTATTATGGATCTCTGTAAGGTAACATTGATGCTATTATATTACTAGTTCTGGATTCCTGTGTCAGTTTCAGACAATTCAATTTAGTTCACAGGCATAACCAGTTTAGAAACCATTCACAGTATATCATATTCATAAAGCGTTCTAAGTATGAATTTTTATTGTTAGGCTTTTCCTGGCGCCTTTCTTGCTTTGATAACGAGTTTGTTTTCTTTTTGTGAAAATAACTGACTTAGATATGGAGTATCGAACAACATCGTTTTGTTTTGTCCTCGCCTGTAAGTCTAGACTGTTAAATTTTGTGACATTCACTGATATTCATTTCAAAAAAGCAAATTAAAGTCCCTATGAATCCTGTGAATGGTTTTGAGTAAATATTTCCAAAGTCATCAGGGAAACACTGTTGAATTTGCATAATGTAGCTATGTACTAGGTAGATGAAATTGAATTGGTACCTCATTATGTGAAGGTCACCTTTGAGAAATCACTTAGCTTCAAAGTAATGCAGAAGTTATAATGAGCTAATAAGCAAAAAATGTCTCACCTTTTCATTTTTGAATATGAACGAATATGTATCTTAAGATATGACCTGTTTTAATTATAGCGTATTGCAATATCTGGGCTTAGCAAGTCGAGCTTTTTATTGAAAAAATGAGTAGCAGAAACTGCTGAAATTGAAAAATGGTTGAGGTCAGTGAGAAATGTATAAATTTTATGGGGTGATAAGAAACCGGTTTCCATTCCCTAAACCACTCTAAGATTGATCCTGTTTGCATTTACTATGGCTCTGATAATCATATGACAATGCCAAATATTAATTTGATACATGTAACTTGATTGAACCCTGAGGATTTTGTTCCCTTGTCCAGTATAGCTGTGATTATCTCCTTTTTATTAACTTATATTTTAATCTACATGTACTTGGAAAAAAGATTGAAAAAGTAAGGATGCATCTATTTCAGGACTCGTTAGAGGCCAAGGAGGTTCTTGTTTGAACTCTTGATGAAATGGAGGTAATTAATAGTAAAAATAGTTACTGATATTTTTTGCATGTAGATTGTCATTGCTCTTCGGTGTATAATCTATTTAGTACTACTAAAATTTTTTTTTCTCCTTTTTATCAGGGATTTGCATACATGCTGTTTTATATCATAATTATAACCATTGCCATTCTGCATGCTTGTGTTTCGTAGGTGTTCATTAGTCTAGGAAATAATGTACAGTCCTGTTATTCGGGGCCCTAAGGGCAATGGGTTATAGTTATACACGAGAAGTATTTGGTGGTCGAAGGTATTTTCAGCTTCACTCCCTCTTAATCTAAAGGATACGTGGTTTTTTTAACTGTTTCTTGTCGGTGACTGATAGTTCACATATATTGCTTCAATGATTCTGGTTGGTTTGTTTATTTATAGGGTATGAAACTCAAAGTTTTTTTTCACCGTTTATTATTGGGGACTGATTGTTCATACATTGGCTGAATGGCTTCTTACTTATTGGTAGGGTATGAACTCAAAGGATTTTTTTCACTGTTTCTTATTGGGGACTGATTGTTCATATATTGCCCGAAGGAGTTTTTGGCCTTTGCCCAATATAAGTAGGCTTTTGGGCCCATTTTAAAGCTCTTTCAGGCCCGATTTTAACTCGCTTTCAGGCGATTCTAGTGGGCTTTGCAGTTCGATTTTATTGTGCTTTTGGGCCCATTATAATGGGCTATTAGGCCCAATGTAAGTGGGCTTTCGGGCCCAATTTTAACGGGCTTTTACTCCGATGTAAATGGGCTTTCAGGCCCATTTTAATGGGCTTCCAGGCCTAATATTAGTGGGCTTTCCGGCCCGAAGTAAGTGTGCTTTTGAGCCCATTTTAATGGGCTTTGGGGCCCAATTGTAACGGGCTTTGGGGCCCAATTTTAACGGGCTTTCAGGCCCGATGTAAATGGGCTTCCAGGGCCAATGTATGTGGGCTTTTGGGCTCAATTTTAACGGGCTTTCGGCCCTATTAAGTGGGCTTTTGGGCCCAATGTAAGTGGAAGGCTCAATTTAACGGGCTTTTGGTCCGACGTAAGTGGGCTTTGAGGCCCGAATTTAATGGCTTTTCAGGCCCAATGCAAGTGGCCTTTCAGACCCGATTTAATGGGCTTTTGGGCCCAATTTTAATGAGCTTTTAGGCCCTGTGTAAGTTGTCTTTTAGGTCCTATGTAAATGTGCTTTTAGGCCAATTGGTCTTACGGGCCAATCAATCCATCTCAATTAGTCTGTACGATTTCGGCCCAAATTCGCTGGTTCAAATACGGTCACACGGTAGCCCTCTGTTGACGACATGCGTCCCATTGGCTTAATGTAACTTCTTTCAAAAGCCCACTATAGTTTCGCCCTAAGACCAACCCGAAGATGGACTTTTTTATCAAGGTAAGCCCAGATTTTCTTTCTAAACAAAATTGAAGGACCGTTTGTAACTTAACTAGTACTTAGTTGGGTTAGGCGCAAATTTTATGAGGCACAAGTATAATGCGACATACACCCCAAGTATGATGTAAACATGCAAGATACTCATTCTACTAAACAAAAAACTCGTAAACAATTATACTATAGCATTACGCATTAATCTTACCTTTTCACACTACTGATGTTTCACAAACATCAGCTCATCTTTTTCTAGCTTCCCTGCAGCAGTCATTGAAAGTTTAAATGTATCCCAAAAAAATGGCAAAGAGGAATTTAAATGGATTTGGCAAAAAGATAAAATCACTAAAATAACATTGATGAGAGGTGTGATGATGCCACCATTTATATGAGAGGTGAGATGATGCCCTTTTGGACACCTATCAAACCCCAGCACCAAAAAAAGGGAAAACAGAATATAATTGAATTGTCAAAGTTGTAGTATTTTACTCACTCAAAGTGGTGCGAAGAGCCAAGTCTGAGTGCCACCCGAGTACCAGAGAAATGTTGGTAATTCTACAAAGAACAATGAAGACACAAGGCATAGGGAATTGTTTAGCATTTGAACAACTACTGTACTTGAGAGTAAGTAATTGAAAGAACATCAAAAACTTGTGAAACCGAGTTTGTACTTCCCAGTGGTTACGTATCACTTTCAATGAACTATGTGACCTTAAACCATTGCAGATAGGCACCAAACTAAAGCCAAGTCAAGCAATTAAAGACACAAAATAGATTTCATGAGATTTAAATAGCATCACACTTATACAGTTTTCAGATACAATATTAAGATGCAGTAGGTAAATGTAGCCATCATTCCCATTATTAAGAGTGAACACTCGGAGAACTTCAGCGGTATGCATTCAGGTTATCTTCTAACGTAAACCATGCTTTGGTCAGACCAGAATTAATGAAATCTCTTATTGCATAAACCCAACAAAAAGCTACGGTAACAATTGTTTTTATTTAATTTAATGGAAAAGACAACATAGCTTTGCAACAGAGTCATTACAAAAATCTTTAACCATCAACTACTTTAACAAATCCGCCAACATGCTTTAATGGCAAAACAAGATAGCAGTCCAAATTAATAAGTTGAAGTTTATCTAAATATTCTTTCCTTCAAAGTTTTTAATCATACACCTTTCTTGGAACCAGTGCCCATCTGCTGCAACCAGGTGGCACCCCTGGTGCCTATCTAATATATCCTGTTGTTCTGTCACTCAAAAAAAAGTTCAGGACTAGAAAAACACACTATCAAATCAGCTATAACCTTCTGTAACAGCCTAACAGGTGCCAAAAATGTAATAAGGTAGCAGTGTACTAGGTTCTTGTTTGATCTAGAACAGCAGGTTTGAAAACTAAAATTCCCGTTCCAAGCAAATGTCCTCAAGGGGAGCAACGGTTTAAAGTAAGACAGTCCTTTAATTCTAAGAACATTTGAGCGCCATATAAAATACACTTGTATGCTCAGGCTGTGTTTTCTGATTCTCAGTCATGTTTGAAGCGAAAGAGGTGAAAATGATCATCAGTCACCGTAATGTGGCATACGTACGTACAGGAAGCTGATATTCTGTCTCAGAAATCCAGCAACCCCCTCTAATTGCAAAGTTTAGCACAACCAGGATACTTTTCCCAGCCCCAAAAACAAGTGAAAGTAATGATACCCCAAATCACCCAGAAACGTAACGCTTGCTTCTCGGATGCACAAATACGAAAGAATAAAGCAAAGTGAAGAGAGAACACATCCATGCATACGCACAAGAGAAATGTCCACAAAGTATACCTCATCCCATGGCTCTAAATCAATAAAATCTCTGACCACATTTTTCTCCACTAAAATTTCTAATTGTCTTAAAGTAGTGGAGGCATAAACTGCCAATTAAAAAAAAAAGCACTAAAATAACAGCCACAATCAGATGGCAACAACACATTATGTCCAAAAGTAAGTTAGCGTGGAAGACTATACCTGATAAGCCTTGAGCCTGATCATACTGCTCGTGCCATGCATAAACATCACAACACCAGGTGACAAAGCCATACTTTGCTTCACAAGAAATTCAGCATAAGATCTGTATCCCAGTATGTGCAATCCCAAATTGAAACTAATGACTCATACACTGTGACATCAACTACAGGGTCTCACATGATACATGGTATTTTGAAAAAACTGAGATAACAAGTAAATAGGCATTCAGAATTAGTAACTCGCAAGACCCAATTACTTGTCAGCTCATTAAAGGCAACTGCTCATTGTTAAGTAACTATTTAATTGGGTTCAGGAAAGTAGAATCATACCTGTTCCTTATTTTCCGCATTTTACAAGAACTAAAAGGCTCTCATAGCTCGAGTTAAGGGAAGGGACCTGAAAATGCTAACATGGAACATTTACCAGCTGCCGAGACTTTGGTACTTCCTCTAACTCATAATACAATAAAACTAGATGACTAATTATATCCTTTCGCTGATGCAACATTAAAGAGCAAAGTTCAAGCTGGCATGAGTACAATTGCAATCAAGTTCCTAGGTTCAGAAAACATTTTTTGACAGAGCACTGGCAAAAAACAGTTCTACTCACATACTTTACTTTGAAAATTAGTAAGGTAGATTTCACATAACCTTTGGGAATTCTAAGTATTAGTTTTTCATTCACCGTACAGACTGTTCTTCCAACAACCCTCTTCAACTTAACTTCTACACTTTACGAGTGACATGCTGTAAACCTAACACATAAATCACTAATCAGGAGGAATAGCCCATTAAAGATAGGGATAAATTTATCAGCTAAAGAAATAAGACAAAACTCAAATTGAGCACATAGATAAAATTCTCTGTGGTTAAAGAAGATAAGACAATATATTAATAAGATGTTGTCATAAGATAACCATGTGAACTTAGCAGATACAGATTGCCCCTGATACACACAAATCAAGAAATTCAAAACACTAACCCAGATTATTTTATCTTCTTTATTGAGCTGCCACATCTTTTAAGGAAAAAAAACTATAAAAGAAAAGTCATGCTTGCTGATCTAAGATCATTCCTTTGTGCGGAGAAATCTCACATTTTCTTGATCAACATATTATTCGTATACAATTGATTAGTCGTATTAAGATACCTCATGTCAGCAATAACACACACCAAAATGATTACTGGAAATAGCCAAAGAGAATTTATAAATATGTATAAATGAGCGTAAAATAAAAATATAGGACTCTAAAAACTAGACAACCTAAAAAATTTGAGAGTACATCAAATTGATGAAATTCATTGAATGCAAGTAAGCACAAATAAAATTTAACAATGAAGTGTATAGGAAAATTCTATTTCAAATTGATGAAGCACATTGAATGCCACTATGCCAGTAAATACATAATAAAATTTCACAATGAAATGTTATAGGAAAATTTTAACAGAAAGAAAAACAAAAATTCCCAAGGGTTTTGGAGAAATTATATTGGAATTCAACAGTGTATAAATATTGTCATACAAACTAGCTTTCAGCTACAAACTAAGCTCAGTAAACACAATAAAAATTGGCACGTGGTATAAATAATCCATTGAGTATATGTAATTAGGTACTTGTGCCATCTCAATCAAGGCAATTAAGTAAGCTTCACAAAGGATTCTCAATCCCATATGCTTAATTTTCTAGTGGTACACTTAAATGTTGATCAACCTGTTTGTTTAGCATTTTATTAAAGAAAAAGTGCAATAATCATAGAGTACTTTTAGATCAAGGATATTGCACCGTAGGACTCTCTTCCTGATTATGTAATGATAAGTCATCCATGGCATAATTTGAATCTAATTCTACTTTAAATGCACAATTTGCTCTGATAAAGAAATCACAGCCCATCACCCCCTCGCACACATTTTCTGCCAACTGACGGGCCATCTAAATCTTGTTCCCATTAGCCATGTAGACACATCGAAATGCATGTTATAACAATCATGCGGAATATGTTCCTTGTCACAAAAACATAAGCAATCAGACTATACAAAAAACGCTAAGGTAACTGGTCACCTCACAGACAGATGTCATTCATCCTCACTGATGCTTCGCTATCCTCCTTGACAAGTTCCCTGGTACACGAACAGAAGCAGAATACTAATGAGGTGGACAACAAAAGCAATAGTAGTTGGCATATACAGCAGACACATACATACACCCATATATACACAGTCTATTGAAAATGTAACTTAAAGCTTACTAAAAGAATATCAACCTGTTTGTATGCCTACAAAATTCCACAGAATCAACAATAAAATAAACCTACAAACCGAATACCTCAATCACTCGTGTCACAATCGAAATTAAAATAAAAATACAACTAAAGAAAAAAGTGAACTACAAACATAACAACGCAAATATAATCCCAAAGGAAGAGCCCTACAATTCTGAAGTTGTATCCATGGCTCAATAATCGCAGCAGATGAAGTTATTCCACTTATGTAACTAACCAGTTCGCTAGATCTGATCAAATTAATATTCAAGCAGACAAAAAAATGAAAACAAAAGTAAATCATCTATAAGAACCTGAGTTCAGCGTAGCTAGCAAGGGATTATTCTGATCAAGCTATCATTAGCATATTACGCTTAGTTTAGTAGCGGAAAATCAACGAATATTGAGAATCTTCAATTTCAAGGTACTTAATAAGGATTTAAGACACGGACGCCTTGAACTCTTTTCAGTTTTTTGTTTCTCAATTGTTTGTACCTTCCAATGGCTTCGTTGAAAGCCCTCTGGACTCTTCAAGTGGTGACAACCGTAGAGCCTAATCGCTACGTTCTGCAAGGCTCTGGCAAGAGATTGCAGACGGCAGGTCCTGGAAACATCCGAATCGCAAAATTTGACGAGGTTTCTAAAACCGAGGATGGGGGCGTTCCTGCGGCTGACACTTCTCCACGGCGTATCTAGAGAGTCCGAAGAGGGCTTCATTCTCCGCAACTGAAAGAATCGTTGTCTTCGCTTTTGAAGATAGCGGGAGAAGAGGAGAGGAAAAGAAATCGTTTGATTGGATGAGAGGAGATGCCAGAGAGAGAGAGACGGAGCATGTCAACCCTAATTTTGAGAGGACTGTTAAAAATGCTTTTTGCGCTCAAGGATTTGGAGCAGGCGAATTTGGAGGTTCAGTTCTGTAATCTAACCTCAGAGTGATTGCTTGATCATAAGAGTCACATCTGGAGTCCGTCAGGAACTGGGAAAACAAGGGGACGGTACGTGTCCCCCAAAATTTTCAAACATGCTTTTGTCCTTTCATTTTTATCACAAAACTAGTTCAGTACCCGCCTTACTCGCGGTATATTTTTTTATTTGTTAATATATTATAGATATTATTTTAAATTAATTGAATTGGTTTTAGTAACTCTCTTAAACATACCACAATCCTCCGGTTTGGGAACAACTATATGTCAAAAAAATGAATACTACATTAACAAAAAGCATAAATTTTTTCAGTTTCTTCTTGAATTTTGTAGTGATTCATATTGTATTATAAATAATAAGAATCTCATTGTCTTCTCCTTTTCCTACGTATTTCTTCACAAATCGTTAATTTTCTGTTGATGGAGAGTAAGACATGTCGGAAAAAGTTGAGATTCGAAACCTTAAGTAAGACTTGTAGTTCTACATTGGATTGACATAACTCAATTGAGTGTTAAATAAGCAAATATATAGCTCCTCTCACACATGTGACGCGTTTTCTAAACTGAAGTATTTTGGAGAGGTGCCATGAGAACAAATCCTTTCAAATTGTATGAAAGAACCACATGGAAGGATTGCGTATTCGTAGGTTTTGTTGCAGAGGAGTAGCAAAACACGGTTAAATTATAAAGGAATTAATATCATTTTTATACACCGAAAGATAGTCAGTATTTCAATTTGCATACTGTTATTTAAAATGTTTCAATTTGGTCATCCAATGATAAAATTGTTTCAACTTGATCTCTCGGACATATTTTCTCACTCTGAGGCAGTCAAACTGCACATGTGGCACGTACTTCCCCAAAGTGAAAAAATCTGCCCGAGAAACAATTTTATCATTGGGTGATCAAATTGAAATATTTTAAACAACAGTGTGCAAAAGTGGTATTAACCCAATTATAAATCTTTGATGTTATGCCATTTATTCTAAAAGAGTTGCACAGAGCAGTCAATTGTAGGCAATAATAGGTACCATAACCTCCAAAACATTTCTAGGGCTTTTTAATTTGGAATTGAATAATGTGTAAATTAAGATTAATCATATATCCAAAACACATTTACTTTATAATCTAGTTTAAATTATCCAGAGACATCATATCCTCTGCACTTTTAGCATACTTGGCTTCATATCATTGGGTGTGTTAGTTGTTACTTGATTACCAAAGTCCCTTCCATCAACACCTTGCTATTTGTCAGCTTGTAGCCTCCTGCGGACGCAAGGTATAGAGACCAACAATTTTCTATGCACCATTATTATTTATTTAACTGGTGAGGAAAGATGGCCTCTCTTTTCTCGTCCGGTAAGGACCTAATCATCTTACAGTACCAAACATAAATTGATGTCTTTACCACTGTCAACACCAGAACCAATACTGCGAATGAACGTGAAAAAACAATAATCAACCGATTGATTTTCATAATAATTGGTATTCCAGTGAACCCATTTATTTCTGGTGGGTAATAAATCTAAATACAGGAAAGAATGGAGGAGAGATCAAACCAACTGGAGACAAACCCAGAACACACACAGACACACAAAAGAACAAATAGTTGACGTACAGATTAATCAAAGAATTCCCAGTTGAACTTTGGCTGGACTGAATTATTGTTGGCTGAAGTGGATACAGATGCCGGTACCAATGCGGGCGTAGAATCGAATGTCTCCCATTTGGTGGTTACAACAACTGGTCCAGATGTTGAATGCCCGGATGGCTGTTGCTGGAGCTGGTCTTGCTGTTGGTGTTGGTCTTGAACTGGTGTTGGTGTTTGTCCATTTGAATGCATTAATGGATGTTCTTGGATTGGCGCAAGCCTTTCCCCACTCGAATACTTTCTTTGATTCTGCGTTTGAATTTGACCTCCATTGCTGTTGGGTGTGGAGTTTTTGATCTTCAACAAGTCCAGAGTTTCAACATACTTCTGCACCCTTCTCACCTTTACAACGAGTTATAGAACATTAGTTTGGTACAGCTTTCTAAAATATAAAATTCAGACAATAACATCGTGCAAAATCAATGAAATGCTACTGGAACACTTGATCAATAAGTACCTGCATTTTCCTCTGCAATTTCGCATCTCCATCAGCCATAATTCCGTCCAATTTAAGCAACTGATTCATCAATAGCTCAATCGGAGTAAGCAGATCCTTCTCTGCTACTTTCCCTCCTTTAGTTATAATTGATTCAAGAGCTGACACCTATAACAATTCGATTCCAATTAACGATCAAACCCACAAGAATAAACAAGTGTCGAGGCCTAATTCCAAAGTTTCATGACAATTACCTGGCCAGCAAGCCTATCAACCTCCAAACTAATCTCGGATATGGACTTGGAAGCTTTCTCCATTTTTGCGTTCTTCCTCATCTCAAGGAACCGCCTTTCCTGGCTGATTGGGTCCTCAACAAGCACAATCTTTGATCGGTCCTTAACACCCGAAAAGTCAAGAAAGGCCTTTGAATCTCTTTCCTTGTCTTTGTATATCAGTTTCTGATCTTCATGGTGCAAACCTGTTGGTCCTGTCAAACTTTTCTTCAATTCCCCTGCAATGGAATACACAAAATCAATATTTTCATTGATCAAAGAAAAAATCCATACTGAATTGAAATAGTTTCAACTCAAATTACCAAATGTAGCTTGAGAACTGATACTGACTTCGTGGTAGATTGACCCGTACTTGACCCTAACTCTAATTGTCGGTGCTGGGGCGGAGCTCCTATCCAAATCCGGGTTTCGCTTCTGTACCAACATTCCTCCTCGTCTAATCTCCCATTCAGACCCGGACTCGCTGCCTCCGCTGCCAGTACCCGCGGCACTGCCGTTTATTGGAGACGGGTCCGTTGGTTTGTCCTTCAATCCCATCATCTTCAAATTGAAGTCAAACTGTTTTCTTGCGTGGAAAGAGGTGGTGGCAAAAAGACTTCAGATCTGCACAAACTGCGATTCTCGACGATTTGTATCAGAAATAAAAGACGCCCATTGGAGACAGAGGCCTGTTGGACTCTGTTTCAGAAATCTCTGACTCCAGCTTTACACGAGTCCAACCACAGTAGCCACGCGTACAGTTTTGAGAGAGAGAGAGGAGCGAAACCCCCTCCAAACTTTTTTTTCCCTTTCTTTGCAGAATCAATGGCGTCTCTCGAAAGGGGGAAAAAACCCTCCGAACACGTGAATCTACAATTCTTGGTCTTCAAGTAAACAAAGTTCAGATCGGGAACGGTCAGAACAAAATCCCCAAATCTCTTCAGCGAAAATGGACCCGGAATAAACAACGAAAACCAAAATCTCAGGCCGAAACCAACAATCTTGCAATGGCGATTTCTACTAAGAAAGAATCGGAGAAATCAACGTGGAATCAGAATACCAGAAAATTGAATTTATATTTTTTTTGAAGTCTCTCTGTCTCTGTATTCCCCACCTGTTCGGAGAACTCAGCGAAGAGAGAACGGAAAGGAATCTATAAGAAAAAAGTAGTGGCTAGCAAACTGAGCTGCTCTTTATTCTCTTGAATAACTACACATTTATATAATTTCAATTACTTCACTAAAGTATTAAACCTGCAGCTACGAATGCCGCCAAAGCTTACGTTTGAAGGGTAAAAGAACAGAACAGGAAAAGACTAAAGAGATCCCACACTTACGTCATGTCTTTCAGTCCTGGTGAATACTAACGAATATTTAGGCGTATGTTAATCATCGGTGTTCGCAATCTCAAAACCATACACGTGTCTACGTCAGGGTATATTGGGTAAGTAGTGGCTTTTTAATCATTGTTTTATTGTTGATTGCCACAGAAAAAGGAAGCTCTATTGGGCGATGGCGTGGCGTTGTCTGACGTAAAAGGGGTTACTTAACAAGAAGTTTGCTTGTTGGCGGTTGTATCATGTAGACCCGCCACCATCTTTTATCAGACTTCGCCATACAATGTACTCGTGTGGCACCAAATCAATATAGATCCAGCTTATATAAAGGCCATCACTTTATGAGTAGTTAAGAATTTTAATTGTCATTATAGTTCTTTAAGATTATAGTTGGATAATGCTTGAGACCTTCAAAACACCCCTATTTAATATGAAGTGTTATATGTGAAATGGGCTCTATAAGCATATTTTTAATCAATAATTATTTTAATTGGAAGACTTTCGAGGATCTCTATTGTTGTCCATGATAGTTAGTACTAATTTTATGAATTTTATTGCAACTAACCAAGATAGGAGCATTCTTTGACTTCAAAATAAAATAAAACGTTTTCTTCTTTTCAAGGAGACGGATTTCTCATCTTTCTATATGTACTGGTAACTGGTAAAAGTCGTGTTTTTTAAGGCAAAAAGGGCCTATCATTCAGAATATAATGGTAAATTGTGTTATTTATATATAAAAAAAGTCCTATCGTTGGGCAGTCAATTTTCTAAGGCACGTCACCTCGAGCTGAAAGCCTGAAACTGCTGGGCAGTCACAATTCTCAGCTTTCAATTTCTTCAAACTTAAAAGTATTTCCTGCATTTCATATGTTAAGTTGATTATTTTTGGCTGAGATTCCCTTAATGAATGCAAATAATAGTCTCAGAAATTAATTTTGTTACAGAGATTGACTGTTGGAAAACTGGAATTTCATTTGTTAAAGACCAAGATAATCATGTTGGTATAATGTCATGTAAGAAATGATACTGTCGGGATTTGGTAGACCCATTTTCTAGAAGACTGGAAGTTAAGAAGGTTATGTTTCAGTTCTCTCTTGCTTGCATTTGATAATTGTTACTAATTAACGGGTCCCACGCGTGGCCAGCCAATTCATCATCACTTGGATATTAACCCTTACACCCAAACTTATGGATCTGATCTTTATCCACAAGGCATGAGCTTTGTCACATTACGCCTCGCTGTCAAAGTGTTAGGCCCAAACAAGATCTATCAGATGACACCGGATCTTATCCAAGAATCTAAGTAGCATATGGTTCTAAGTAGCATATGGTTCGACAAAGAAGCTTATCAACTTGAGACAAAGGACCCAGTTCAGCCAAGAAAGGCTACTGGAGATTTGAGTAGCCATGGCAGCTTTACACTGCCACTTTCATCCCACAATAGATAAAGTTTCCCAAAATGTCAAATCACAATGGAGGTCTATTTCCTGCTCAATGCAGCCCTCTCAACCCAACATCAAGGTAATTCTTTCTAATTCTTTCTGTTTCACTCAAACCAAAACAACTGAAAAGGGAAAAAAAAATGTAGAAAAGAATAACATACCTGTAACCAAGCTAACTCTTAATGACTACGTGCATAGGTAGTTATAAATGGAGCAGCAAAGGAAATAGGAAAAGCAGCAGTAGTTGCAGTAAACAAAGCCAGAGGAATGGAAGTGGCTGGTGCCGTGGATGTTCATCTTGTAGGACATGATATTGGGAAGGTTCGTTGTTATGCAATATTTATCAATGCTTCCTGTAACCAAAGCTTTACTCTTCTTAGTTGTGACAGCATGAGTTATATCCATAGAAGTCCTCTTTTTTTCCTCCTAATTAGGTATGTGGAATGGAAGAGGCTATGGAAATACCCATAATAAATGATCTCACAATGGTATTAGGGTCTATATCGCAGGTAAGACCACAAATCCCTCTCCTCAACCAGGCACAATAGTCACAATGTTTTCTAACATAAGCATACTACGAAATTTATGCAGTCAAAATCAACCGGAGTTGTCATTGATTTCACCGACCCATCAACAGTGTATGACAATGTGAAACAGGTTCTATGTCTATGCAAATGTAAACAAAGAAAGGACATATCACTAACGTTTTATCATTAAGCATTGCTAATTATGGCTCCACTTTGCTATTTCTTATTAGGCAACAGCATTTGGGATGAAAAGTGTGGTTTATGTACCTCGGATTAAACCAGATACAGTGACAGCAATATCTGCATTCTGTGAGAAGGCCAGCATGGTGAGCACAGGGTGAGACATTGTTGCAGTTCAATGTCCTCTTCTATTTCTCCCACGAATTAGACTCATATGTCAATATAATTTATGCGGTCGATTTGTTGAGTTGTGCTAAATCGATGTCAGGGTTGCCTGGTGGCACCAACTCTGTCAATAGGATCCATACTCCTCCAGCAAGCCACGATTTCAGCTTCATTCCACTACAACAATATAGAAATTGTGGAATCACGCGCAAAAGCAATAGTAAGATACATTAAATTCTGTCTTTTTCTACATCCATTCAAGTCCGGAAGATAATCCAATTTTTGTGAATTTCTTCATCAGTTTGAGGCACATACTGAAAGAAAATCCAACAAGGGAAATGATATATTTAGTGAGACACATAGGACAAAGTAGAAAGAATGCTCGAATTCATTTCACCCCATTGTTGCATACTGTACAAAAAGATAATCTTGAGAGCAGGTCTTCGATTTCCATGTAATTTGTCTTACACATGTATCAATGCCCAAACACCAACATTTTGATGTAAGAACTAGGAAAAAAAAGAAAAAGAAGAAGCAATGTACGATTATTTTTTCTTTGTAAATCCTTTTCTTGCTCCAATGATGGGCCATCACCAGATTACGAGTTCTTATTAGGATTTTATCTCATATATTTCCAAGTCAAATATCCTCTAAAGTCTTAAAAAGGCAAAAACAACATTTCATTAATCATTCCATAATTTAAAAATAGTATAATATGCAGACACTTGCCCTTGTTGTACTTTCTCCAACTTCATTAGCTGCATGTATGCCTAAATATATAACAACATAGATTCATCAAAACTCTCGATTGTATGAGTTGTAAAAGTTGTGAATGACCCTTAGCTTTAGAGAGATACCCAAACCTTGCACGAATCGTTGAAGACACTAAAACTTCACTGTTGTGCAGGATTTTCCAACAGCAGATGCAGTCCAGATAGCCAACAACCTCTCCAACCTTGGCCAGATCTACAATAGAGAAGATATCTCAACGGATATTTTGGTGAGTAAAGCCAAGAGTTACATCACTCCAATATCTAATAATGGAACCATTTTTCCTTTCCTCTGTTGGTGACCATGGGAGAGGATAGGGCAAGGTAAAATAGCATGTAAGCAGACAAGAAGTTTTAAACTATATCTGGCAAGATCATGGCATGCCTTATTAGAAGGCCAACTACAGACTACAGTATTCAAATTATTAAATAGGCAGGGCAGTAAAACCCAGGGAATTTATGATGTCAATTGCTTATTTTCTTGAATTGGGAAAAAAGGAAAGACATATTTTATTTTAAGGCATCCGTGTCAAATGTATTTCACAACTTTGGGCACCTTTATATTGTTTAAGCAAATAATATGGCTCACTTTCCTCCTTTAAGGCAAGGGGTCAAGTTCTAGGAGAAGATGGAGTTCGTGTGCACAGTTTAGTCCTTCCAGGGCTGCCCTCCAGTACAACAGTTTACTTCTCTGGCCCTGGAGAGGTTAGCTTTCTATATTTCTTCTCACCCTCTCTCTACATCTCTCTCCGCAGGAAAATTAACTTGAAAATGTACCTATATGACATGATACCCACATCTTCTGCCTGCAACAGGTTTACTCTGTTAAACACGAAATCACAGATGTGCAGTGCCTCATGCCAGGACTAATCCTGGCGATTAGAAAGGTTGTGCGTCTAAAGGTAACCAGTCCGATGATAACTAGTACTATTCTTCTCCAAGCTTATAGTTCAAACTCTCTCAGAACTAATACTCCAGCAACTTTTTTTGTCCTTATTGTTTTGGTAGAATCTGGTCTATGGCTTGGAGAAATTTTTGTAGAAATCAAAGTTCCTACCAATTACCATCGCATCGATGTGAGCTTATTCATGTCTGCTGATTTGTCAGAGAATCCGCTTGATCCTGCATGCAAATATGTCACAGGAGAAACTTAAGCAAATTTCAAGAGTAGTAGACGGACATATTTAGTACAATGAAAAGTGACAATATATCACTTCCATTCACCAAGAAATGTAACGTAATGAACCTCCTACAGAATGCTTATTTTAAATTTCAGATATATATGATCACAGCATTCCTTGATATATCATAGTAGAACGCATTTTTATCAAGTATAAATATCAGCTTTGGCAAGTCAGAACCCACTGCTACATTTGATTTCCTAGGCACAGGATATTTGTATACACTGAAAACTTGGAATTTGTGACAGCTACTGCAACTCACCAGTCACATCTATTCCAACTATCCACGGTTGCACTAAATCAACAATTGAGAAAGAAATTTGGAAGTATATCCTGAGAAAGAGCTAATCTTTTCTCATGCTAAGCAAGACATAAAGTGCATGCATTCTACGAAAATAAATTTGTTCCTTTTATAAGAATCAAGTCTTCTATGATACACACAGCACCAGTTAATGAATGAAAATATGAAATATTGTCATACTCTAGGCCATCCCCAATTTTCAAACGAAATCATCGTTTTCTATGCATACGTGTTAGATCCAGATGCTCCTACGGTCCTACCTCATTTAGACCCACCCCAACTTACAAAAAGTAACTTCATTTTCTTAAGCATATATGTCGACTTCATTTTCTTTGGTTCATCAACAGCATGTTTCTCTTTGGTTGCAAGGAAAAACCTTACAAATCAAAATTATAATATATCTTTTATCACTCAACCTTAACGGTTGGGGTTGTATATCATCACCATTTTTCTGTAATCTACAAGTTAAACTCGATGAAACATATTAAAAGAAAAGGAATTTTCTGCACAACCGATTTATAAAAATTAGTGTGTATGTGTGCGCATGTTTGGTGAGCTCATTAGGACGTCCTCATCTCGTGCTGTTCCTTTGATGATAAGAAAATAATATTTGACGAGTCTAGAAAAACAGATGGAGAAAAAGGAAAGAAAATGGTGGGAATTTCAGTTAAAAGGCACACCCAAGAATTTGATGGAGAACAAATGCGTACAACTGAGACCCGCTAGCCAGGGAGAGGGGTTTTTATCATTATATAACACAATCATCAACTATTTTGCCTTCAAAAGGAAAAATAAATCTTTTGTTTACTCCAGCACTTACAAATCACTTAACAGATCTACATAGATAAATGATAACAGAACCAAAATTCCTGGTAGTGTTTTGATCGGTGTTTTATTTTGATACCTTTACCCAGAAGGAATCACTATATCTGGACAAGGGCAGCCCTTGTTAGGCAAGTGTAAAAACTTACATAAGAAAATATATCTTTACTCTAAGCATCATAACCAAGAGAAGCTGACTAAGGGACATAATTTTTAATTCTGAAAAAATGAGGTCAACCATTTCATCGGATAAGGAAAACTTGAAGCAGTCTTCACATTCGAGAGATTTTTAAAATAAGGAATCAATAAGAGAATGACAAAGAAGAATAAGAGTGACCTAGGAGGCATTAGGTTATACGAAAATAACTCTTCTGAACTCATATAACTTTAACATTGCATTGCCTTCTTTAAATCACTAGCATCAGATTGTCGTATCAAACAAAGGAATTTCCAGTGCAAGGCACCGGCACTATAGCAAGCTGTCTCAGTTACTCAAATAGTCAAATGAATAAAACATTGATTTGAAATGTGCACAGAAAAGAGAAATTAAAATTGATTTCAGTAGATGTTGCTAAAACATTAAATTTTAGCACAATTTAATAGCAGCTACACACATATGCCTGTAGGCCCTGTACCTTCAAACTTGTTTGCAATTGCTTTTATCCAGGCTCTATCTTTATCACTATACGCATACCCCATACTTGAAGCCAGCAAGAAAAACCCTTCGACTTTTTTTACTTTCTTGGCACTTGGAACAGAATGATGAAGCACTGGTTGAACCAGAAGAGATTGAGTCCCATTTGGAAGCATCTCACCGAGTCCAGAATCTGATATATTTTAAAAATAATCATATTATTACCAGCATAAAGTGCACAAATCATTATGAATGTGGGAGTTACAGCTAATCCTACAAATGTATATAGCAGCCTGGTTTCTTTACCATTATTGTTCTCACTGGTGAGGATAAATATCTGTAGCGAACTACAAAATTCAGGAAATGATATGGTTGGGAAATAGTAAATCCTTCCAACCTCAGGCAGGAAATTGCTATTATTTCTTAAAAAGAATTTTAACAAGCCTAAAATATGCACTTCACATATTCGGAAAGTTCAGCTTCCATACTGGTTTATCTCCTTTCTTCATTTCGTATTGGCAGGGACTGGGTGGGAATAGTAAGAAAAACTTCTTCTATCAAGTAAAAGAACCTTAACAGAAGGCCATTACAGAACGTCAGAAACTTTAGATGTTTAACCAACAATATTAAGCTCAATCACAAGAGAATTCCAAACATTCTAAGACTTTAAAAAGAGTAGAAAGTGCCACAATTATCAAGGAAAGTAGTTAATGCTAAACCCTCTGCCCCAATAGAAAAGTGTTTGTCATATAATTAAAGTATCATAATTTGAAAAGTCAATTAACTTTGTTAATCTCCTGAGTTTGCAGTCAACTCATAGATAAGGAGTTTAATATTCCTGGAAAGAAGCTAATGACATGCCTGCACGAAGAATGCAAGGCCAAATCCTTCCCCTTCATAAATATGACCAAATTCCCCTAATATAAGGATAATTTATAATATACCTGTGCTTTGAGGAAAATAGAGAGTGTCATTTATATCAGAGAGGCCAATCTTTTCAATTTGTCGCTGAAACCAATCAAGTATTTGACCTTTTGATATATCATTTGGAGTGTTCCAGTAGCCACGAACACATAATTGACCTCGAACTGAAATCAACTGCAAACATGATCAAAGCAAAAGCGCTTAAGCCATCTGAGAACTTGAGGTGAATTCTTCTATATTTGTTATGGGGTACTTCAAATAATGTAATAAACAACAACAGTTCGGTAAAGGATAACTTAGCAATGGTGTGCAGTGCAATATTTAACGTGTTAAATTCAAATTGAATATGAATATTAATAACATACAACAGAAATGGTGTTCGTATTGCGTAACAAAACATATGTTGCCCAAGCTAAGTCGTTCTTCTCGCTATTTGAGATATTTTGCGACAAGACAAAGATTTGTTCAGCAGCTTCAGGAAGAGTTGACTGATCCACCTGAGTAGCGCCCTGTAAAATTTAGCAGGTCAGATCTGAGTAAATTGCAAGCAGGCATCAGATGGAAAGACCCTCCTTAAATAAACACAAATATGACAAGTATTCAATAGAACTTGATGAAAGTATGAAGTGAAGAGGAAGACTTAAAAAGAGGCTTGAAGTAGTAAGAAAATATATGGATTCAGTAGGACTTGATGAAAGCACGATCTTAGATAGAAATGAATAGCGGAAACAAATAAACATAGTGGATTCCCATTGATTTTCTCATAAACTCATGTAGCCAAGCCCAAACTTTTAGGATAAATGCTCGGATCAATGAAAGCCACCTGTAGCTCAGGGAATGCATGTTCTGGAGGCGAGAGCAAGAGGCATAGGTATCTTGTAAATACAATAACTACTATTATCATCCTAAGACAAAGACTATCTTGTAAATGAATCAAGCAACGATACATTTATTAAATTCTATAAGCTAAGAAGACTACCTTGAGAAATCTTCCAAGGTAAGGAAGGGCAATGGAGAATGCAGCTAAAGAGAGACCCAGTGCTTCTGTTCTCTACATGAAATTGATCGAGGAAGAAAAAAATTAAACAAACAGAAACCAATCACGTGTATTAGAAAAACAAAACAAAAAACAAAGCTCCGTAATATAATCAGGTTACCATTTGTGCAGGGGTGATGGACGCTGCATCAGAACCAGCGAAGTGATTCAGGATCAATAGCGACCCGAACCCGTACCCAAACCATCGTGGTAAGTACGATTCATCCAACCCAGGAATTCCTGAAAACCTCACCTCACCGACAATAATTATCAGATAATGTGAACGAACATCCATACGGAGGGGGGACTTACCGAGAGTGAAGCGCAGAACGGAGAGATTCAGCTGCTGTTGTAGATTCTCTGCCGTCGTTGTAGTTTGGGAATAGTTTAAACGAGCAGCGATTGCTTTGAATTTCGTATTTCCGATGGCGAGAATTTGGGGAATGTTTCGAAATAATTGAATTGATGGATTCAAACAGAGAATTCCCATTCTATTCTGTTTGTTCGAGCATTGAGAGGACGTTGGATTTCGAATTATTCAGTGCTTATTTATAGAAAGTAGAAAAATAAACGGAATGAGAAAATAAGATATTCTGGGTGAATTTATCTGGGCCTAGCCCAACAACTAAGCCCACTCTTATACTGGGCCACCCAAATCACATTGCGACTCTCCTAATTCCCAGGCAATGATTTCTCGGTTTCTCCATGGGCTTTGCATCTTTTTAATAATATTATATTATTGTTGTCATAAAATAAAAAGACTAATATGAGCTGGCAAAACTTTATTTTAACTTTCTTTGTGCCTCCAGACTCCAGAGACAATAGACAATTGAAAGGCAAAAAACAAACATTTGACACCTGCCTAGGTAAATATTTAAAATATTAATGAAAATATAAAGTAGGGCAGAAAGAGCTGATCTTCTTAATTGGACGGCTACGATATTCTTGGGAGATGCGAAGGTGGGCAATGGCTTTTGCGGCCCATGAATGTGGACCAAATTAAACAATTATTTGTAGGCTAAATGGCGACCGTCGGAGAATGGGAGATAGCCTAATTGATCAAGTTGTCTGTCCAGGACCTTGAAATTCAGGGTTCTATTCTCATCAAGGATGTTTGAGATTTGGATAGTTTTTCATCCGTTGTGGTGACCTTAGAGCATGGCTTAGCGTGTGTGACTTGTGGATTTTTCAAAAAAAAAAAAAAAAAAAGGGCATCTTCGTACGCTTTAATATATATTGTATTCAATTTTCAAAGTTCGAATTGAAAGGGGAAAAAAAAAAAGTTGTAGCACCAACAAGGCAACAAAGGAGGCTGGCACATGATGGGAATATTAAAATAAAGCTTTAAAAATTAAAAAAAATTATAATAAAACTCTCAAGATGCTCTAGCTCTTAATTATATAAATACATAACTTGTTAAACAAATTATATCATTGAAATTTTGACCATATCATAATCAAATTTTTTATTATACGCATAAAGCTTTGATATATTCAATACTAGCCGAGATCCCGCGCGATGCGTGCGGTTGTGTTTTTTTTTTTATTTGTTAGATTTTTACATGTTAGATTTTATATTCAATTTTTTTCTCAAACTTTACACTATGTGATAAGCAAAAAATAATTATTTTGAAGGTCGATTTGATTTTCAATAAGTATTTATTAAAATTAATATCATATTAATTCAAATTTATTTACAATCAATTAATTTTCATAATTAAAAAGAATTTATATTGCTAATCAAATTTGATAGGTGAGAGGGATATGTAAGAGCTTAAACGAAAATCTCAACATGAGTGAATAATTTGCAATAAATTCTTAATAATTAGCCATCATCTAACTTTCTTTACCGTAAATGTTATCCTCATCACATGTTGTTAGGTAATAAAACAAATTTGTAATGAATTTAAATGAAAAATTGCTAAGAAATTCATAAGGCCCCACAAACCAAAAAGGCCAAAAAAAAAAAAAGGAAACATGATTGGTTTCAGAACTAAAAAAAGAAAAAGAAAAGAAGAAACCAACCAATTGTTTGCTTGGCATTCCATTTCAAAACCATGGGCCATGGCAGATAAGTATCCCGTATTCGAAACTGACAAATAATGTACCAAATCAGATTTGTCAATTTTTGTGTTGCAAGAGACAGATTCAAGTAAAGCGTACTTTTGAAAACATATTTGAACTTGCAAGGCCGTGGCCAAGTTCAGACACATTGTTGTCAAACACGTTGTGGCCTTTGTAGAACCTGTAAGTTCAGACGGGATAGTTTGAAGATGGTTCAGGCCGCATCCTTATGTCTGACAAATTCTTTTCTCTTCCTCCCGTGCGTTAAATGTCGTTCATTATCACGGAAAAATAAATTTACAGAATTGTACAGCTCATTATTCTTCATACAACATAAAGAACGAAGTATTCAATCTCCTTTTAAGACAGTTGTCAACTTCACATGGGAGACAATCATACCAAGGTACTTCGACAACAACATCGCGATGGCTGAATATCAAGCAGCAGCACCACTCTTGTTGGTCGGGATTGGATCTCCAGCCGGATTGTCAGCATCACACATAACCTAATCCAATTAAATTGTCCCCCAAGTTAAAAATTGATATAACCAAACAAAATTCAACACAAAATACAACAGATAAGATAGTATATTGTCTCCCCTCCTAAATGGATCCTTTTAAATGGCATGAGAACTGTTTAATAGAGACATAAAACGAAATAAATAAAACCAAAAAATTGAAATCTAACACTATTTGATGATGATATTCAACAGTTGAGAAACATTGAGAAAATACTATGTTATTTTACTGTTAGGAGATCCTTAGCATAAGATTTTTGTGAAACATTGAGAAAATACCAAACTCAAATTGCTGTACTTACCAGTTGGAGCAATAATTGTAATGTGTATCGGTTCCAAAAAGAGCACTGTAGATCCTTTTTTTCTATCTGTATACCTTGCATGTCATTATGTTAGCTTTTGTGTCCTGCCAATAGCCACCATTCCTCTCAAGGCATTCATTGGTCTCAATATTTGTTGAAAATATGAACAGCTAATGAAGAACAAAATGTCAGTAATCTCCCTACCTCTACTCGTACTCATTAATTAAAAAACATGAAAATGAAATAGAAGTCAAATAAGCGTATCAATCTCCACTTGAACAAATTGATGGATGGAAAGGAGTATTGATGCTAAAATTGAGGCAATTGATCTTTTAAAAAGGGTTTAATAGACGGAAAGGAGCCCGGGATAAAGAAAGATTCTGATTCCCCATAAAGTGGGAACATCATATGCAATACAACTTCAAATAATTGACTACATGTTTTGGGTTGGTCAGAGGAGAGCTTGTATCTGCCAGAGTAATAGGTTAGAAAGCCCTTAAGCTAGAAAAGAACAGTGACCACATTCATACAAAAGAAATCCACAAACAAATTAAAAGCTTTTTAATAACATCATAGAATATCACAATTGGGATGCATATTCAAAATGATTATAATTATTTATTTTCTGAAGCATATTTTTTTAGTGTTCTTTACAACATGGCAGCTATATACTAACAAATATAATGAAGTGCATGAAGTAACTATTTCTCCTACCAGAAGTATGAATGTCAAGAGGTCGAGGCCATTTCATCTTTACTGCAGATTGAGAAACATTTGGAGCAGCACAAGCAACAGCAGGCACTATCTCCGAGGGAGAAACCCCACTCGATCCGATCTGGTAGAGAGAGGCCAGCCTTAGGAAGAGAAGAACAGAGTTAAAAGAAAATTATCAAAGCACTTATAAAATACCTCCCACTCTTCTATGGAAGAAGTAGTGAAGAATATGGTGGCCATCAAGAGCCAATGATGGACCAAGAACTGTTGTGGTGCTCATAAATATACTACCAAATGGCTCCAACATTCCATCTCGCTACAATTGTAATCCATCTTCTAACGCAATCTGCATCACCTAGCACATCACTCATAATAGAGTAGCGTATTATAATACTACCTTCATGGAGTGCAAGTGCTCAATCAAAACATTCCATAGAGTGGGTTCTATTTTACTTTCATATCCAGTAAAATCGCATTTCGAAACAAATGTCCAAAGAGATTACCATCTTTTTGTCAGAACACCTTCTCTCGCGGCAGACTTTGTTGAAATTGAAGAAAGGATGTGTTGGAGACTGACATCAGGTAATTCTCTTAGGTTTCTCTCACCATTCATATCTTGCTTTTCACTGGTTTTCATCCTTTTAGGTTCGCTAACTTTGACCATTCTCAGATAGTATCCCCTGGTACAAAAATTGTACATATCAGATTTCAATATAGTATTAGAAATCCCAAATTCAAATTGGACACTCAAAAACAAAAACTAAGTATAGACAGATTGACAGAAATTCAATTGCTCTCATGTTTATATTATATTGATAAACTACTTATTTCTTTAGGAAGTTTTTCCTCTTTTAAAAGCTTCCCTGTGGCACAAACAGAGATTGTTGAGCTTGGCTAGGAAAATGTAAAAGAAACAAAATTAAGCTTTAAGAAGCATCCCCAAGGGACCAAAGTAGCCCATCTAGTGGCATTTGATATTATCATTATCAAATAAAGACTTGAAAGACACTTGTTAGAGCCTCAGACATAGTTGAGAGCACATGAAAGACACATGTATATTAAAAAAGATGGCCTCCACTCCAATGCTATCATTATCAAATAAAGAACAGCGTGATACTAAATTTTGTGATCCTAAAACACTATGTTAATAAATATCACATAGGTAAATTGAAATCCAAATCCTAACCTGATTATAAATCAGCAGAACTGAACTTGATGAGTGGATTTGAGCATGAAAAATTTAAAGATAATAAATTGCAGGACAATGTAAGATGAAGCAAGGGGAAGACCCCAATATCCCATAACAAAAACCATATCCATGAACCGGATTGAACAGTGTACATACCTCTGGCACAGACCTCCTTCGCATCTCCTAACAAAGCCCCCTCATAGAGTGCATTCAATGCGACAACCTAAAATAAGAATACAGGAAACCCCTATTTAACAAAAGAAATTAGAAAATGAACAACTATTAACTAGAAGAGAAGGGTGACCTTTGAATCGCCTGGCAGCTCCGGTGAAGCAATGAAACAAACAGAGCAGAGAACATGGAAGGACGAAAGACAACAGTCTAGCCAACCACAGACCTCTATGCGTGAGACCCAAATGGGTTGTGAGATTCACAGGGAGAGAGAGAGCAACAGACGAAGAGGAGGCGCAAGGGAGAGAATGGGTATGATTCGTAAGGATAAAAGGATGAAGAGGCCGTCTGGATGAGTATGAATCGGGTGATCGCTGTGAGACGATGATGGTTCATCTCTTCGATTGCTAACCGAAATCAGCGAAACCTACGACAGGCTGGAGACATTTCGTTTTCTTGTATTTAATTTTTTTTGTATTTTTTTTGCTTGGCTTTGAGCAATTTTGCTAGGAGGAACCGTGAGTGTTGTATTAGAGATACAAAAGCAGTGAAAGAGTCCACATGGGCAAAAACTAAAAAGAATAGAATCCAACGTGTCAAAATAAGATAAATACTTATGAGAGCCTTTGCTTTATATATAGGTATAGATGTATTGCACTGACTGAAGGAGAACATAAAGTCAATCTAATAAATAAGGGAGAGAGTTACAGAAGTGGTAACAAAACTCACAGTCATAATGGATTAGTTAAACGCATGGACAATATTTTTTATGAGCAAACGAATGTATAATAGATTAATGTTATGATTTTCAGCTACTAAATTTCGGAAAAGTTCATTTTTGTAATTACATTGGGAATAATCCGGAAAAAAGGGGATTGTTTAAAGCAGACTCGATGGATGAAGGGGAGGGAATCGCTCTTAGATGATTAGGACATCCTTTTTTTAGATTATTTAAAGCGAGCTCGATGAGGTAACGGGGAGAGAATTGCTCTTGGATGGTTAGGACATTCTGTCTTCAGAGATAAAGAAGCGGTAAACTTTTTGTGCGTTGCATACATTTTTTTCCCCCTAAACATTTCTTCCTTTGCTTCTCTTAAATTTCAGAAGCCACGACAACCCAAAATGGCCACAAAAGAATTATAAAAAGAAAGAAATAAAGAAACGATAAGGAAAGAGGATGTACAGTGAAATCATGTTTAGTAGGGGTGTAAATTGTCGGTTTTTTTTAAAAAAAATTACATAAAAATAATCAACCAATCAATAAGTTATTTGTAAACTTTTTGAAAATAACCGATTAATTGATTTTTGTAACACCCCTAATGTTTAGTCTTATTATAATTTTCAGCTCAATACACATCAACAATATTGTTCATTTTCAGTAGTCTAGTTCCCGTGGATATATTGAGCCTGCACGGCTTTGCTTTCCCAGGAAGTCACTCATCTCAATAGTGATCTCGCATAAGCACGTTTAACTATAGAGTTACTACGAAATGTTTTCTTCAAATAAAACGAGTTGTTAATGATTAGGAACTGAAATTATCTATATATGTTAACACTTCGCTACATTTGTAAGTTGGGGTATAACAAACCCAATAAGTGGATTATACAAGTTAGGATTACTTGTGGGTGGTCCGTCCTTAAGGACATATGAAAATACCTAATAGGTGACGCAAATGGTGGAGCTGACTTCAATACCATATTAGAATTTTCAGTCCAATACACATTGTTCGATTCTTGTGAAAACATGGAGTCCGCACGGTTTTACCTTTTCAGAATGTCACTCATCCCATGCTCTCGCAAAAACACATTTAATTTGTAGAGTTACTATAAGATGTTTTTTTTCAAAAAAAATAGGTTTTTGATAGTTAGAAACTGAGATTATCTACATATGTTAACTGAGTGTTAGCCTCTTTTATATGGTTGGGAGTTGAAAGAAACAGAGATTAAACTGGATTGGCATTGTCATCATGCTTGCACTTACACGCGAGTCTTTGTTTCTATCAATTTGTGCGTCTGATGATCAGGCGTGCGTCAATGTGATGGTCAATGCTTAATCCTCTATCAAGTTATGAGTTGTCTATGCCCAAACCTTCTCTAAGTAAAAATGTCAACCAATGATACTCAAACACGTCCTCCTGATCTTTCTCCTAATTGCCTGCTACCGCGCTTATCTCCAAACAAAGTGCGTCGGTTGTACAAAGGTGGAATTACACGACTGCAGATTATATTTACCTTTGCAAGACCGACTCAGGTAATATCCTCACGAGTCATGACCCATCAAAGACAACCTACGAGACCCACCAATCGGATTGCGCCACATAACACACGAGCTCGTGTCGCTACCGCGCGATCTTAACACCGACTTATGTTCTCCAGTATTGTTCCTGAAACGTTTCTGGTCATCCACCCGATATATCCGGTGACATAGAGCTGGCTACCAGTGCAGCCGGTCACTCACCCTCTGCAATTCCCGCTAGATAGATAAACAGAGCCCTCGAACATGCGATTACGATTTCCTAATTGAGAGAGAAAAATTAGGATTTTTTCGATTTTTCTCAAGCTATCGATTTCAAGGTTAGTACTCTGCTTTCAGTCTTTATTTTTTCGACAAAAAAATTTAACATATATTAGTTAATTCCCCGTTTCAAGATTTCGTCTCTTTTTGATCGATCTATGGAACCGAAATAGCTTAGTGTTTGTTTAATTGTTCAAATATTTAGTTTGATTTCACTTACGTTAGAGTAAATATGCTTAATCTGCTAATTTGGGATTCTTGCTATATACCTAATCGATTCCCACACGATCAAGTTATCCGATTCTCAATGTACGTTATTATTTGAGGGTTATCGTAGTTGGAAGTTCAATTATTTTAGGTTTGGTCGTTGATTGCTAGTGTAAATCCAAGCTTTCCTTTGCAGTAGACTTTTGGAGCTACCTGAGTTGAAAATTAGGGTTTGTTGAAATAGGTAGGATTTAGGAAACCATAATTTTTGTTTGTTTCTTTCTGGGTTCTGCTCTGCTTTTTTACCCTGATTTACGTTTATGAAAATGTTAGTTTTTTAATATTTCACCACTTCTTTTCTCACGTAGCTTGTTTCTAATATTGTTGTTGTTGTCCTGTGCATGGGGTGTTGTAAATTCAGGAAACCTTTCACGCCATTTGATCTCAAGGGCTTGTTAATTCGTAATAATTTGCCTCTTGATCGCTGACAGTATATGCGAAAGGGTTCAGATTTTCTGTTTCTCATTTGTTGCTGAAGTGGTAATATCAATATTATTACTTTAGCATGTTGTAGTTGTGAATTGGTCTTCAGGGGATTTTTTTTTGGCACAAGTATAGTATTTTTATGATATTGAAAAGATTGAGCTTAAATTACAATTCCAAATACTAGTTAGTCTGGAGAGCTACTTGGACCCTGGTTGCCGGGGAACAGTGCCTTCAATGGCCCCTTCTCGGGTGGCTGGAAGGTTAACCCATTCTTCCTCGAGTTCTGGAATTTTCTTTCAAGGAGATGGGCAGTCCCAGGCTGTTGTTAATTCTCATTTGGGTTCATCATTTGGAAACTCACCTAACTCTATTCCCGCAACTGGACGTCCCAATCTGGGTCCTGTTTCTGGGGATCAGAACAATGCAGTGTTGAATAGTGTGGCAAGTTCAGGACCAAGTGTGGGTGCTAGTTCTTTGGTTACAGATGCAAATTCAGCAATTTCTGTGGGTCCTCATCTGCAGAGAAGTGCGAGCATCAATACAGAATCATATATGCGGTTGCCAGCATCGCCATTGTCATTTTCATCCAATAATATAAGCGTTTCAGGTTCATCAGTTGTTGATGGGTCCTCTGTAATACAGCAGGGAAATCATCAAGATGTGACTGCTCAACATGCGCGGCAGGGTCAGCAGCTGCAACAACAACGGGTTTCCGGTGCTATGTCATTGCCCACATCACAAAGTGGCCAAGTTGCACTACCCATGGGCCAACGGGCCCCTGGGTCCTTCATTTCAGATCCTAACAAGAAGCCACGATTGGATATTAAGCAAGAAGATATCCTGCAACAGATACTGCAGAGACAGGATTCCATGCAGTTGCAAGGCCGCAATCCACAGTTACAAGTGCTGCTTCAGCAGCAGAGACTGAGGCAACAGCAGCAGATTATGCAGTCCATGCCACAATTGCAAAGAACCCAATTACAGCAGCAGATGCAGTTGAGGCAGCAACTGCAACAACAAGCCATGCAGCCAGTATCTGCTATGAAGCATCTCGATGGTGGTATATGTGCCCGTAGGCTGATGCAGTACCTATATCATCAGCGGCAACGGCCACCTGTGAGTTTCTTTCTTGGATGCCATTTCTTGTTTTTGAAATTGATTTCTGTACCACTATCTTGCAAAAACTAGAGTTGTATTTATATGATGAAGTTGATGCTCATCCTTTCACAAGCTCACAGTTCATCATTTCATTTTAATGTTTCTATCTTTCGATTTCTCGAAGAAACTTGGAAGATTTTAGTTATGCTTAAAATTTTATTTGCAGGATAATTCTATCGCCTATTGGAGGAAATTTGTTGCTGAGTACTATTCTGCTCGTGCAAAGAAGCGATGGTGCTTGTCCTTGTATGACAATGTTGGGCATCATGCACTTGGTGTTTTCCCCCCGGCAGCTATGGTCAGTTTCTATATGATGTTTGTTGCAATGCCTCTCTCCTCTCTTTTTATTATAGTTTGTAGATTTGAGTTCAAATTCAGCTGATATTGGCACTAATGGAAATATCATCTATTAATTACTGAAATGAGCTAGACTTGATTCATATGCATTTTTTTCTTCAACTAATAATTTGGTAATTTCACTATATAGTATTATTTTGGTATTTTCCCCTGAGGAATTTCGTTTTATTTTATTTCAGGATGCATGGCAGTGTGACATCTGTGGCTCTAAATCTGGAAGAGGATTTGGTAAGGAAATTACTTCTGGATATTTAATATTGTTTGGTAGTTCTAGAAAGTTTGTGTTTATTGTTTGAAAGTCAATTGTGGAAATATTGACTTTATTCTGACGGGTTCAGGAATTAAGAGAAAAATCCTACTCACTGTCCCATTTCTATCAATTGACTGTTGCTTAGAATCTCATGGTCGAATCCGCTTCTTTAATTTATACATTTGACTGTGTTAAAAGATGTCAGAATGATACTTGGACTGTTGGGGAAAAAACAACATATATAGAACGCACACTAATATACATGTCTCTGGATGTGGAAAAGTGATGTCACTAAAGCTTCATAACTGGAAGGTCCATCAGCCTGCTCATTCATGCTCTAGTTTAGGTTAGAATACCAGGACATGTTTGCACTTCAGAGGGTTATTCGGTTATTCCCATTGACATTGAATTGGTGGAGGTAGAGGTATAAAAAAATTTCGTCTGCTACGCATTCCCGGTGCTTCTCTTAAGTTTCTTGCAGGCTAACTTCCTTGAAGTGGTTTACCCTTTGTTTGCCAATAGTGCTCCTATGCTTGTTAGATATCGTTACCTTTTTATGGTTTTTCACCCACCGCCCTTACAATCGTATGCTTTTCCCTTACAATCGTATGCTTTTCTGGTTTTGCTGTGTTAGGGAAGTTGGCTGAATATTGTTCTTTTGTTCATTCTTCTTTTTGGATGTTTGGTACAAATTTTTTTATTTATGTTTGTATAGAATATGTCATGCCATTTCACAATAGCATTTTATCTTTTTGACAATGAAGGATACAAATCTTTATGCACTCTCTTTGGTAAACAACTCTAGTGCACAAGGCTCCCGGAGGGAGCGGGGTCGGAGACTAGGACTGATAGAATGTACGCAGACTTTATCTCCACATAATATGTGGAGAAGTTGTTTCCAGGAATTGAACCTATGACATCTAGGTTGTGCACCCCTGCAACTCTACCATTGGGCCACATGTTTTCACCTATAAAAGTAAAGAACTCCCATGCACAAGGCTCAAACAGTGGGCAGGGTTAGAGACAAATAGAATGTATGCAGACTTTACCCCCACATAATATATGGAGAGGTTGTTTCCAAGAATTAAACTTGTGTTGCATCCCAACAACTCTACCATTGGGCCACATGCTCGCTTTTATGCACTCTCTTTGGTAGAGTACATAATTGCTCACATTTGTGTATAAGTAATCTGCCTTGCTTCTAGTTTTAAGATATCAATCAACTTCTTTTTCTGGTTCAATTTTCAGTGATTTTTGGTCATATAGTAATTAGACATAATTTTCAGTGATTCGTTCTTATTGTTATTAGACATAAGTACCTAACAACTAAGATTGTAACCTTTTGTCGGATTTCAAAACCTTTTGGTTAATAAGTCATCATTAGGTTCATTGTATTTATATCTTTTTATTTGAAGTTATAGCAACATCTTTCTTTGATCCCCCTCTTCACCAACAACATATCCTTCTCAAGGTCTCAATTAGAGGGTTAAAATGGTATATTTACTTTAAGATAAATGGCAATTCTTTGATGTCTCCTCTAGGTGTAATGTTGTCAACGGATCCAGCATCCATTTCTAGTTATGAAATGCCACTAGCTTCGATTTAATTTTGAATTGATGGCTTGAATGGTCTCTTTCTTATCCGAAACTTCCCACTCAAATCAGTTTATTGTTTTGATTTCCTCGATTTGACAGAGGCAACCTTTGAAGTACTTCCGCGACTCAATGAAATCAAATTTGGCAGTGGTGTGATCGATGAGCTTTTATTTTTGGACTTGCCACGTGAATACAGATTTATGTCGGGAGTAATGTTGTTAGAATACGGAAAAGCAGTTCAGGAGAGTGTATATGAGCAACTTCGTGTTGTTCGTGAGGGTCAGCTCCGTATCATATTCGCCCAGGACTTGAAGGTGAACTGAAGTACTGGTCTAATTTAACTATAATTGCTATATTCCCTCAAATAAGTTGCTGACATTCCATGCATCATTAGATACTGTCATGGGAATTTTGTGCACGACGCCACGAAGAACTTTTCCCCCGTAGTTTGGTTGCTTCCCAGGTACTGATTTGTCATGCTTTATTATTTATTTTTTAAACTTGTTTGATCTGACAAGCTTTTCCATGCTCCATATCTATGTAACCTAATAATGAGCCTGCAAATTTTTGAGTTTGCCAAATTTGAGTGTTAGTTGTTTATTGATAATCTGAGAGAAGAAAAGGCAGAGATAAAGATAAACCTTGGGATACAGTTCTTTAAACATTTGGTCTATGTCCTGCCTGAAACAATTCAAACTTCAAAGTTTACAGGGACTAATGTCTGATAGGAACATGTCTAATGAGAAATTTTATCTGCAATTTGCACTATAAAACATTGGAGTAGCCTCAACTTTGAGGGACTCTCTGGCAAGAACACTATTGCTATTAAATAAACAATGCTCTCTTGTAGTTAAAAATTTTTGCTCAAAGGAATTTTGACAGCAGGACATAGGAGCCCATTTGATGGAGGATTAGTTAATTTAGGATGGTCAAACATTGATGTATTATCGTCTTTGTTTTGTTTTATGTTTGTATTTTAATTTGTTTTCCAAGTTATGATTTATATTTTGCCTGTGATGTGGGGGTTGTCTGCATCTTGTTTTCAAGTAAGTTTAGTGTTGCCACTTGGATTGTAATACTAATACCTGTCGTGGGGAACTGGGGTTAGACCTTTCCCCACAAATAAAAGCTGCTACAGTGTTACAAAATGCTATTTTGGGGGTTAGAAAATTGTTGAGTTTTTTCAGAAACCTTCTCCTGGTTGCTGCCTTCTCTGCTGCAGCCTTCCTCACCTTTCTTTCTCCCTCTTTTCTTGTTCTCTTTACTGTTGCTTCTCCTCGTCTCCCTTATTCCTTCTCTTTTCACAACGTATTATGCTGTATTTCTTGGTCACAACCTTCCCACTTCACCACCTTACAGCTGGTTCCTAATTCTTCTTTTCCTTTTTTTTAACCTACTGCTTGTCCTTGCTAGTTTGTTGCACTTCTATCGGGTTCTGTTTCTCTTCTCACATCTTTCTCCTTTCTTGCCTTCCTTATCTTTCCCTTTGCTCCCTCAGTGTCCTTTCTAGTGGCTTGTTTGAGTATTGCTGTTTTTCGCCTGACATATCTCTAGTTTGTTACTTGGCTGATAATTAGAAAATTTGTTCTGTTCAGATTATGGTTGTTGTATTTTATGAAGTTCTTGTTTAATTCCATTGAGTTCTTCACTTCTTTTCATTTATCTCAATTTCTACATCTAGGATTGCATCAAACATCTAAGCAAAAGTCAGTTTCACATCATCGTTATTTTCTAAATCTTCTATTCCTTCTTGAGTTGCTTCTGTTTCTAGGTATGATTAATTGATAGGAGCCCTGTGATGGATAGATTACTGTTGTATTTTTTATGGGATCCAGAACTTTGATCATCTCCAAACTAATTCTAGCAGTAGATTGCTTTTAATGCATGGTATGTATGGGTGGAACATATGTGGGATGTGTATTAGTAAGTGTTATTGAGTACTCCAATGTTATTGAGTTCATGCATTCGAAACAAGTAAGAGATCGTCTTTAGGTTACAGAACAGACCTCAGTGTAAAATTGAGGTCAACTATCTTGGCGCTTTGGGATGAATTCCATTCGTTACCGTCTTCAATGTCAAAGTGGTCCATACGCAGCTGCAGAGAGTGAATGCACTGGCTGTTTTCTGGTCGACACCACAATAATATGATTGCAATTTAGTTGGATCATTATATGTGCTGTCTGAAAGTGGTCTTAACTAGTTTGATATGGATGCTACTGTCATTTTTTTGCTATTAATTTTTCTTTACTTTTATCTATTGTTTTGCTGATTATGCCGTTTTATTACCATGGTTATGTAGTCTTTGTGGTTTTAGGTCCATGGTTACACAGTCTTTATGGTTTTAGGTTTAAGTCAAGTTGTCCTTTGAATTATGAAAATGCCAGCTGCAATTCTTCTTGGGTTGGCACTCTTTTGGTGCCTTTGGCTCTGTAAGATTTTTACATATGAAAAAAAAATGTCAGGTGTAACCGTGTAACTATCTTTATGTGAAATTATGCAATCATGTCTGTTGTTTTGCAGGTGAACCAGTTGCTTCAGGTTGCACAAAAGTGCCAGAACACTATTGCTGAAAGTGGATCTGATGGGGTTTCTCAGCAGGACTTGCAAACAAACAGTAATATGTTAGTGAATACCAAATAACTCCCCTTCTTGATTTTATTATACTTGTGAAGTATTTCTACCAAAACCATTTTTTGTTATTTTGGATGTTAAGTTAGAGTAGTTCAATCAAAAGGTTACCGTAGCTCATGAATTAGAAACTTGGGAGTCATATATTTGTTCTCCAGGTTTATGGCTACAATGAAAATATAGAAATGAAAATGAAAGGTTTTGACAGCCTGCTTGGATTGACACTTTTTAGGTATAATAATATGTGGGAACCATCTACCATTGACTTGATTGTTTATAATTTGACTAGTGGACTTGTCAGAATGTAGCAACTGATATTCCATACTGTGTAAGTGATGTGCGAGCATAGAACTATGTTCCCCATGGAAGAGATAGGCAGCAGAAAAGTGCATTATAATTCTGAAAGACCCTTGTCACGGTCATGACTCAGGAGATGTTGATTAAACTTATAATGGGAAGGGAATGCCATGCATTTATGTGTGACATGGGTTGCATTTAGTCCTATTGGTTGCTCAATCCTGCTTGTCTTTGCTGCAATTTAAGTAACCTGACTTTGTTGGACAGGACTGAATTTAGTCTCCAGTGAAATAAGGTTTAACTGATGGAATATTGATTGTTGTATAGGGTCTTGACAGCTGGTCGTCATCTTGCAAAGAATATGGAGCTTCAGTCATTAAATGACTTGGGTTTCTCCAAAAGATATGTCAGGTGTCTTCAGGTATGATAGGAGGATTAGATGGTGTATACATGCAATTATCTCTTGTTATATACTTTCTAGTGTATACTTTCTAGTTTTCTTATAAGTTTCGTTTCATTTTGTGATAGATTGCTGAGGTCGTCAACAGCATGAAAGATCTCATTGATTATTGTCGGGAACACAAAGCTGGACCTATTAGTAAGCCCTTTACAGCTGGTGTTACTTAATCTTGCGTTGTATTTTTTGATGACATGTGCATGTGGTCCTCATATTAATTCTATTTTATGCTCTGGCTTTGTGACTGTGTCCATCTTAAGTGACATGTTTTCACCTAGATATTGTATTATTATTTAAATTTGCATCTAAGAGTTGATGAGAAAAAATATATTGTGCATCTCTTCACCTCTACGATGATTTCTATAATTACAACTGAGAAGCTTTTTCTCTAGCGTTAATCTTACTGTAGCTGAGAAATCGAAGGATCACAATACATTTAATTTGGTTATGATACAGGATGCTCTTCTAGTGAAGCCTTCTATAAATTTTTTGGTCTGGTTAGATGGCTTTCATTTCCTTAAAATATTCTCTATTATGCTCATCTCATTGAAACTTTTATTTGCAGATGGTCTGAAAAATTATCCTCGACATGCCGGTGCAGCTAAGCTCCAGATGCAAAAGATGCAGGAAATGGAGCAGCTAGCAAATGTTCAAGGTCTGCCAACTGACCAAAGTACCGTTCATAAATTGATGGCGTTGCATCCTGGAGTAAACAGCCACATGAGCAACAACCATCAGATGGTTGGTAGGGGTGCTTTAAGTGGTTCAGCACAGGCTGCTCTGGCACTGACTACTTACCAGAATCTGCTCATGAGGCAGAATTCAATGAATTCATATCCCAACTCACTTCAACTGGAGGCATCATCTGCTCTCAATAGTACCTACCAAACTCCAACTTCAAATTTCCAAGGATCCACTGCATTCGACTCTGGGTCACTGCAGAACTTGCCCGGAAGTGGCTATTCAAGCCCTCATCTAACTTCGCAGCAGTCACAGCGTTCATTGAGTGCTAATACCCACCTCCAGCAAAACCATTTGCCGTCTTCCCAAAGCAGCCAAGTCTTACAACAACAGATGATGCAGCAAATGCTACAAGATATGTCCGGTAACAATGGTGCAGGTGTCCAGCAGCAGTCAATCATGGGACAGAATACAGCGAGAAATGGACTGGGATTTGGAAACAATAATTCTAATTCGGCAGCAGCAGCTGCCACCCCCAGTGTGTCAGGAGCAACTGCTGGTCCTGCTCCCAGCCGGGGCAACAGTTTTAAATCTGGTTCAAATATTGATTCTTCTGCTGCTGGTGGCAATAATGGATTCAACCAGCGAGCATCAGACTTGCCTCAGAATCTCCATTTGCCAGATGATATTGCTCAAGATATATCTCATGAATTCACAGAAAATGATTTTTTTAACAGTGACCTTGACTATAATATGGAATATGGCTGGAAGGCATGACTAACTTTGCTGGTCTTACTCATTGGTGTTCGTTAGTGAATGTTAAAGTCATATCTTTGTACAAAATATTCGGAGTAGCTGGCTTTTCTATTTAGTTTTTTCTTTTTAAAAAGGATCATGGAACCTGTGTTGACATCGAGTCATTCTGCCTCACTAGGTATTTTTAGTCTTTTTCTTTCACCCTTTTTTGAAACTCCTTCTTGAATTTTTTTTTAAATTTTCTTGATCAAGTCTTGCAAAGTGTAATCTATTGGACAAAAACATGAGAATTGCTTCAGTTTGGTCCTTGAAATGAATTTGTTTCCAAATTACAGTGAAAAGGTTATTATTTATTTGCATCTCTTTTATTTTAATCATCATCATGAACTGAGTTTTTATCTCAAAAGTTTGAGGGATGATTACATGAGTATATGAAAACATCACCAAGAATCCATCAAATGCATACACCCAACGATATTTTCATTTAGACTCATGTTCGTAAGTTTGGTAAAGTTTTACATTGACTGTCAAACCTATCACAACCCTCCTCCTTTATTTGGGTTTGAGACCGACTGTCCTCTTTTATTCGGGCTTGGGACCGACTGTAAGCAGAGTTTCTTTTATTCTATTATGGCTAAACATTGGTTCTCGATCTTCACCCAAAATGGCTACTATATGCGACCCTCTCTCTTTTTTGAGGAGGTCACGATTAGTGGATCCAACTTGATGTGCGTGGGATGTAGCTGTATACTTCCACACAGCCACAGGTGTTCTGAGCAGCAAGGCCCAAATTCCAGACCACATGCAAACGTGTGGTGGGGATCATTCTATTCATAGGACGGAAGACCGATGGCGATTGGACCAATTTTAGTTATTACCATAAATATGTGATTGCGATATGACTAACATTAATGCATGACATGTGAAGCAGTAACACCATTAATTGTACGAGTTTCCAAATTATGTTTTCAAAACCGTGTTTGGATATGAAATTAGCTTAACAAGAACATTCACATTCGATTGATCTAAAGTTTTGTAAGTCATCGGACGCAATAGCAATAGTACTAGCTAGCAGAGGCATAGCTTTCGTTTTCGTCAGCGCGAACTTTTAAGAGAGAGTCTGTTACAAGCCTACACCTTTGCATTGCAGGCCAACATTTTTCTAAACGTAAATGTACATAAACGTATTATCCTTAAAAATAGACATGGAACAATACTTCAATTGGTTATATCTCTGGATTTAAGACGAACGAGGCTAAGATCGTGAGTTTAAATCAGTTAAGAGTATTTCCCTGATATTTTCATTATTCTATGAGCCTGTCACATTTCTCCCATATGAGTTTCAACCCAGTCTTACATGTCATCAACGTGGTGTGGACTATTGTGACGGCTCAAGGTTTACGCCTACTTAGCTGTTGGAATGATATGTTGAGCTAGATAGTTCCTCGATCAAAAAAAAAATCCTTAAAAATGGTTTGACATTGACCTGTGGAACCCATAAATGAATGGACGACGAAAAAAAAGTAGTAGAAGATTTTTGTCAAATGAGTGGTAAGCATGACCTCCATTAATTAATTTATGATTAATGTATAATAATAATAATAATAATATGTACAGTGAACCAAAAGGTTGACAATTTATAAAGAAGGGGCAAAAAAACAGAGAGGTCGAGCCATTGGGGAACAGATAGGTTACAGCGAATAATGATTTGGTGCCTAATACGTGTGCTTGCACCCTGTAATCTCGTCTCACTATCAAATCATATTTGACAAACAAAAAGGACACACACATACTCCCCACGCATTTGCCCATACAATCCATCACATGCTATATATATATTTATAAGAAACCCCATTTTTATATCCCAAATTCGAGACGCATATATTACACAGATGTCAATTTATGGCCTCTAATCCTTATCAAAACGTGCCCCATGACCAACCCCAGAATCCAAGTTACTCCATAGAAGTCCCTGATCCTCCTACAGATGCCCAATCCCCACATTCCACGTCATCAAACCCATCTCCCAGAACTGTCCAATCTCCGGGCGGATCATCCGGGACTGGGAGGCACACAAAATATCGGGGAGTAAGAACCCGGAGCGGGAAATGGGTTTCGGAGATCCGGGAGCCTCGCAAAGCGACACGAATATGGCTGGGCACGTACCCGACTCCGGAAATGGCGGCAGCAGCGTATGACGTGGCCGCTATTGCACTAAAAGGGCCGGACACTCCACTAAACTTCTCCGATTCCTTACTTAACTCCCCAATACCCGCTTCCACGTCAGCAAATGATATTCGGGCAGCAGCAGCAAGTGCTGCGGCCAGTCGGTTACCAAAGGCGGATCAGAATCCGGGTCAAGGAACGACGTCGTCTAGCAGTGGAATGGCGAGCACTGAACAGGAGTTTATTGACGAAGAAGCACTCCTGAACGAGCCAAAGTTGCTGGTGGACATGGCGGAGGGAATGCTATTGAGTCCGCCAAGGATAAACACGGGTTCGTCGGAAGATTCGCCTGGGAATTCGGATGGAGAAAGTCTATGGAGCTATCCTTAACTGGACCCATATAAAAGGCAGGAACAATAATTAAACAATAATATGGCATTGTATGGTGTGGTGTGGTGTGTAATTTCAAGTTTTAACTTTTAAGTAAGAAGAAGAAGAAGAAGAAGAAGAAGAATTATTTGGAGTTTGAAGCGTTGTCTTAGAATTAAGATCTTGTCCCCATCATGTCGGGTTTTGATTGGTCTTAATCGGAGAGAATGGTTAGGTGAATTTCCTGTTGCAGATACATAGGAGGACTTTAATTAGCTTTATCTATGTAATTATTGTATCAAACTGAGTCTGTCCTATCAGATTCTCATGGAATTTGCCTATTTACAGGAAATGTATGGGTGAGATAATTATTCCCATAGTCAATTATTAAAAATCTCATATGAATTTTGTCACATTTAGTTTGATAATACAATGTTAATCAATTAGTTTAATATAATTAATCTTTTAATTTCATATCCTCCTAGTCTCATTTTAATTTTGGGGTTGAGGTCTTCAAACTTGCCATTGCGAAGTAGCATAGGATATGATTTCTGACTTGTGTCGAAAGTAGAGGACAGAAACCGCATTATGTCAAACTGATATGTTATGCACCTAACTGATTCTCATCATACTTTATTAATCAACGGAACCATGACCATTTCCAACGCACATATGAGTCGATCCGTGACTGTAGACTGACAACTCTAAGAAAGTTGGACCCAAAAAATCTTGAAGAGCTATTGTCCACTTTGGACCTCAAGGCCGCATTTTCTTCTATGGTTCAATATATGGCTAGACTTTTCGACGGATAGTACCTAATATGTAGTCTCAAGATTTGTCCAATATGGTAGTTATCTTTATTTATCCAATCCCTTCATGGGCCTTCTATAATTGAGAGAGATTAGATCTTTAACTTATAAATCACTTTATTTTCCCTCGACTCAACTTTTCAATGGGTGACTTGTATCTTAACAAGTGCTAATCCACTTAGTTTGGACGAAGATTTGTTGTCGCCGTGCATATATAAATGTCAACATCAATATGAAATGTCTCACCTACAAATGTTCATAATACGAGCGTCCGCTTTTTTTATACTAAATCAGAATTTGACTTTTTATGTTTGCTATGAGGCTCACTAATTTGGGCCCCACAACAAAGGTTGAAAATCGCACGCCCATAATTTTATAAGTTACGGGCGTACACATAGGAGCATAATCCATATCTATAAATATAATAAGCAATATTGATATTTGAAATCGCAAATAAAGTTGAATACGTCCAAGAGCTGCTATTCAACTTGCCCAAGTTTGATAAAACACGTGTTTCAAACTTTCCACATTAGAATGTCGACATGTACCACTTGCAGGTATACGACTAGCAACTAGCTCATTCAAAAATGATAGATATCCAATGTCAAATATATAGCATGCATGTACCTAGCTAACTAAACTATCTGTCAATCTTGTTGTCTACTAGGACCAGCCCAAATCTCTTTGTTGGTATTATTGGGATGTCAAAGGGCATCGGGGCATAATTTGGAGTCTAAAATTTTATATTTGATGGTCAAATTGAATGTCACATAAGCTATTTTTTTATTTTTATCCAAACAATGTCTCATCATTTTTTCTCCTCACATATGTTTTTTGACATTATTAAAAAAATTAGATGAGTTGGCATCATATGAGCCATCAGATAAGAATTTTAGACTCTAAAATTATTAAGCCCAAAATCCGGGATTATCAATGTTTGAATATTAATCTTCAGTTAGGTTGTGCTTGGTAGGGGCACTCGTGGTCCTCCTATGTATGCTATCAATTTGTTTCTGCTAAATCAAAAGTTGCACGAGAAAGCTAGGCTTCAATCTTTGCAGGCAAAGTCAATTTGGGTTTTCAAGGTGAGAGAGAATTCAAAGAGTAATAATTGAAGAATAATAAAATGGACCAATTATAAAATCTATTGCATTCAAATATTTCCATTAGTATTTGGACTTTGAACTTTTCTATTGGGAACTTGGAGAGGACAAAATCTCTACATGATTCAGGGGTTATTAAGTATATATATGTTCATTTCACTTGGAAGGAATTAAGGAAAGGTTTCTGTTCTAAATTCGGCTATGCATGTATATAGGAAAGGGTGGAAAGCATATCTACCGACATGATGAAGTGATCACGATTTATGATAAATAACTACAAAAGATGCCTGCGTTTTTCATTGAAAACCCCAAAAAGAAAAATATCGTATCAAGTCCACCGTACCTTTTTTTAAAAAGACATTTTGAGGCATGAAATCATTGCTCTAACTCTATGGCCGTCAATGATTATGTCGACAAAGTGAAATTATTTGTAATAGATCGATGATTAAAGAAGTTATTAGGGTGGTGGTGAGAGGTGCAGATAAACAATCGTGTAATTGAATCAAATTACCCAATTCTAGGGTTGAGTTTCTGTCATTTTTTTACCATATTTTATTGTTTCGCACCACGACGACAAACGCTTTAAACCGGGCCAAAATCTGTGCAAATAAGTGAGCTTCAAGGCCCACATAACTAGCCAACCAGGGAACCCCTGAAAAACATCCCAGTTAGTTTCGAAACTCCCGACCCCATACACTTTTAATCCTTAAGTTCGGAGAGGTAACTTACCAAGTTATCACCCAGTTGTTATATTACTAATTATCATTATCTCCGTGCTATAAAAATAACCTTAAATATTTTTTCAGTAGTGTTACTCCAGGACCTCGATACTTATTTGTGCCCAATGTGAGTTCGGATCCTAGATCCACCATTGAGCACAAATGAAAATCAAGTATAAACAAATAATTGATCTTTAATTATGCTTCAAACTTATAACTAATTTTAATATAACTGTTATCTTGGGTATAATTATTATTGACTTTAATACGAATTCACACACAAACAAAAAAATTTTGAGGAGAAAATTTTGAGAGAGATGAAACGGCTCTGCTGTAGAAAAAGAGGGAGAGAAACAGGTAAGTGTGAGAAAGAAAATGTATAGACATGTTGTGTGACCTATTTGAGAGGAAAAAACTAATTTTAGGGTTTGTTTGGATTGAAATATCAAGAGTAGAGTAAAGTTAATGAAGAGAGAGTTATGAGAGGAGGACTAGCTTGATTTAGAGTAACCATAAATGGTGGTTTTTTGCTGGGACAACAAAATGTATTGAAAGATGTGTTTTATTGATGTGGCTGAGTCAACAAAATATATTGATACAATGGTGTCAATTTGCTGACCTATTTTTTGTGTAATAGAAATGAGATCCAATATTGATTTTGGTGTAAATGTGAGTGTGTTTTGTTGTGAGATCCACTTGACGAGCAAGTATGAGAACCAACCAACCTCCATGCTTCCTTGCTTGACTCAAAAAATAGGGCCAACAAATTGATATTATTGTGTACACCATTTCATCTATGGCTCATTAGATTTTCCAAAAAGTAGACCCATGGGCCAACAAAATTACATTGCTGCACTTTCCTTTCCTTTCCTTTCCTTTCTCCAGTTCCTTCAGTCATGCTACGATTCTCCAGTCAAAAACTCAAAATAATAGTAAGCTTCAACGCCTTCAAAATGGAAAATCTTATGATTGGTGGGGACCTTGACTAAGAAAACGAAAATCTGATGGGCCCCACGATTTGGCTTAATGTAGTCTATAAGACTCTAAGGCTGGCATGTTGCAATAAACGCACGTGGTCCACGCGTTTCCGCGGGAAAACCACCATCTCTACCGTTTTTGTTGGATTGAGAATGAGGGATGGTGGCTATAATATGGCAGTTGGATTAACTGACACAACTGGCATAACCGTGTCTTGGGAATCGTGGGACGTCAGAATGAAAAGGTCTTGATTGATTTTGTGTGCCAGATAAGCGGTTCATCCTTGTTCCTCATTCCACGTGCGCAATTTCCTTCCACTTTCCCAATTCAATTCCTCTCCGATCCTACATGTCACTTCTTTATTATATATATATATATATATATATATATATATATGAATTCTCTTATATAGACATCCACAAGTTATATTAACTTACGCACCTCAATCTCATAATTGATTAGAAATATATGGGACCCAAAATAGTGGACCACACTTGTCATTTCACTTCTAAAAATATTTAAAAAGTGGAGTGCGTAAATTATTAATTTACGGATATCCGCATAAGAGAATTTCGGTGTATCGGGAATTCTCAACATATTTGTGAGCTTGATTATTATCAACATGAGAAAATAAATAGTGAAATGAGTTTGACTATTTGAGATTGCACCATCCCAAATCTAACCAAATAAAGAAATGAATAATTTTTATGCTTGTCCCACTTTCTAAATACCAATCAAATGCCCTATGTCTGTTTAATCTTTATTTATACCATATATATTTACAAATACAGCAAAGAAATGTGTTAAAAATTAAAGCATAGTAAAATAGAGGGGATAAAAAAGCCTAGTAGTAGATGCCTTACTTAATCGGCGAGTTGGTGTATGTCATCGTAAATGTCTACAAGAAGAAACCCGTACGACTGAGACTAGTCCTTTTGACTCTGACAGCTGGAGGTCCCATTATCTTTAATGCCAATCAGCCGTTAGTCAGCTTTTGCAGTCAACATCATACGTGTCAATCAAAGAAGGCATCGCAAGCACAAGCTGTTTAATGAAACAGCTGGTTTCTCCTTCTGGGAAAACCGTGGACAGCCACCCCTTCCCTCCAGCTGTCTCCTTATCACACTCCGTGTTAACCACTTAACTCCAAAATCCACATAAGGTATATATACGCCCACACATTCATTTTCTCTTACAAAAGCACTTGAGTTCACTATCCAGAAAAAGCACAAGTACTAATCATCAGTATGGATATCTTCTCTCACTACTCAGATGAAGAATTAATGCTGGCTTCGAGCAATCCGAAGAAGCGGGCTGGTCGGAAGAAGTTTCGGGAAACACGGCACCCTGTTTACCGTGGAGTTAGGAGGAGGAATTCGGGCAAGTGGGTATGCGAAGTGAGGGAGCCCAACAAGAAGACTCGGATTTGGCTCGGTACATTCCCCACAGCCGAAATGGCAGCGCGTGCACACGACGTCGCAGCACTTGCTTTGAGAGGCCGTTCCGCTTGCCTCAACTTTGCGGACTCTTTGTGGCGGCTGCCGGTGCCGGTTTCTGGAGATCCCAAGGATATACAGAAGGCGGCTGCCGAGGCAGCGGAATCGTTTCGACCAGCGGAGGAGGGCAGTGTTTCCAGGGACGATATGAAGACCGAACGCACCACGGAGGCAGCGACGGAGGAGGTATTTTACATGGACGAGGAGGCGGTTTTTGGTATGCCGAGTTTGTTGGCTAATATGGCGGAAGGGATGTTGCTGAGTCCACCTCACTGTGTGGGTGATTGGAATAGTGGTGATGACTTGGAAAGTGACGCTGACATGTCATTGTGGAGCTATTCAATATAATATTGATTTCGTCCAAATATATACATAGGGGTGTTTTCTTTTTTTGGGATATATACATATGCGTGTTATTATCTAGATAGAGTGGCTAGTGTGTACATGAGACCGTACTTGATATTTTTTTGGGCAGTACGGGTGATAGTGAACTATTGGGTCCTCTCAATTATGTGAGATTTTTCTTTTCTTTTTTTGTATGCAATTATGAAAAATATTTGTACGAGGGAAATGCCTAAAGCCCCGTAAGCAAAGAAAAGTCAATAAATTAAGAGAGTAGTTTGAAATTAGGTTTTTTTTTTCATTTTAATTGAGAAGTTTTAATTTAAGTTGGATTCAACCAATCAACCCCTCACATCATGGTAGCGTAAACAAGTAATGTGTCATTGAAAAACACTTGTATACACTAGCATGTTGAGCCAAGCCCGTGTTCTATTGAAAAAACAAAGGCTTGTTGAGCCAAGCTTTAATATTTTCCTTGGGCCTTAATTATCTTCTTTTAACTTACATAGACATTGGCTAGTGTCTAGTTGGGCCAAAATTCTAATTGTTGTGGGTCTGAATCGTCTTCTTTTAAGTGCGTATTGGATTGAGGTATAATGCGACTGGCTAGTTGGGCTGCTTTCGAAAGAAGAACGGTGCGTTTTAGATGTATCCATACGTGGTCGTATCGGTCGTAAGTTAGTAGTTACACATGCGGACACAGCGGATAGTGCTGATTGCCGAAGGAGAATTATGCTTAGGCGCCGTTACCGTTAAAAGGGTTAAAACTAAAATCGAACTGTCCTCTCCCTCTCTGCAGCGAAACATCCATGGCTTCTGCCACTTGCCCGCTTCTTTACCTCTCGAGTCCCACTCACTTATCTGATATTTCCTGTCAGGCGCTCACCAAGTTCAAACCGCCTCTTGCCTCTGTAACTCCTTCTTTCCACCAATCATGGCGTTTCCCACCAAATCCAACGTCTTGCAGGAGAAAATGGAGCACCCGGACTCGGAGCGTTACGGTTCCGCGTGCGTACGTGACGGGTCCTGCGTCGGACGCGATGTTGAGCGAGCCGGACCCGAAGATCGATGATGCGGTGGGCAGGAGCGTCCAGGTGAAGTCCCCGGATTTGATAAGTCGGGAGCTTCTGTGGAGTTTGTTGCTTAAGCACAAATTGAAGCTGGGGATTTCTACTTTGACTCTAATTGGTTGCACTACTTGTACTCTCTCCATGCCCATATTTTCTGGTACGAGTTCGAGAAGGTTCATTTCACTTCGATGAGTTGCAATTATTTGGTCTTGTTAAGAATCAATTATGAGTGAA